>NC_136469.1:143392952-144018230 GCF_902686455.1 Sciurus vulgaris
CTCGAGCCGTCAGGAGGGAGGGCGTTAGCTCCGTCTCAAGAGAGACGTGCCCGTGAACCGGAGGTTGGACACAGAGCGAACCACCAGAGAGCACGTGGCCCGCGGCCTCTCCACAGCTTGAGACAGAGACATACCTGCAGGCGCTGGAGGAACCGCTCTGTCAGGGAGGGACTCTGGCCTCGAGTGACAGAGAATGGCACCCCTGGCCAGGGATCAGAGGTGCTGCTGAGACCTGCTGCAGGAAGCAGTGGGATTAGAACTCGCAGGACAAGGTCCCAGTGCAGGGACAGCCACGCCCTGTACAAAGGCTGGACCCAGCCAAGACGGGACACCCTGTACAGAAAACCCGCCCTGGGTGCTGCTTGGGCCCTGAGGCCGCCCACAGATCTTCTCGCTCTCGACCGGCCTCAGTGGTGCTCCTGGGGTCCCCTGGTCCTCCTGAGGACCAGGCTGTGGGCAGATCGCCTGCAGGGCCGGGGCCACTCCACGCTCCTGTCCTCACTCTGGGGGTCCTTCTGCACGAGCAGTGGCTTCGTCGGCCCGGCAGTGACTTAACAGGAGCAGGCGTGGCCTCCTGACGCACCCCCGGGGAGGGTCCTGGTCCTGCACCCACACCCGACTCCTGGGCGCTCCTGGAACAGCGCGGGAGCTGGTGGAGAGGCCCCAGGCGATGTTTCCGAGTGTCAGCTCAGGTGCTGCCGCTCGCTCACCCGGGAAGTGGGACGATGGGAAACCATCCTCACGGGTGATGTGTGGGCCGAATGAGGGCCAGCCTCCCTCTGTCTCCAGCAGCCCAGGGGCAGCTCAGGTGTGGGTCACAGCCTTTCTGGAACTCCTCACTGGCCACTGCTCCCCTTAACCTCCATCCCCAGGAGGCCTGTGTCCTGATTCTGGAGTTCCTTGCAGGCTCTGGAATTGGAGGCCCCTGAGGTGGAGCTGGCAGGAGGCCTGGGAGACCCTGGCCTCTCCCACCCCTCATGTCACGGCTGGGAGACTTGCCACAGCTGCACGGCCTGTTGTGGCCAGTAGGGGTCTCTGCCCAGCGCATCTTCCAGGTCAGCTGTGTGCTGTGCACAGGCCCGCAGGCTGGGCTCCTCTGCAGGACAGTCTGCCCTACAGGAGAGAAGGGCTTGGCAGGGCAGGGCAGGGCTGCAGTGCAGCCTGGCCACCCTAACTGCCTGCCACATGCAGCTGCTGGGCCTCAGGTCCCCGTGGCGGGCTGGGACACCTGAGCAGGGCAGGGACCCGCCCTGGTGGGAAAGAGGCGACTGAGGGCGCAGGTGTCAGGCTGAGTGTCATGGAGCAGGTCTCGCGCCTGGCTGGGTTGGGTGTCCTGTGTCCCTGCACGCCATGTCACCTGGTCTGCAGGAGATGAGGTGCCATCTCGCCCACTTCTGGGGAGACTAAAGGAGAAGGCGTTTTTAGTCCTGGAAATGTACCAGGCCCGCTGAGCCTCCCAGAAGGGGCGCGTGGTTGGACTGTGTGGGTGCCATTGTGTCCCTGAACACATCGGCCAGAGCCCTGGCCACAGGTGCTTGTGAACGTGACCCTATTTGGAAATAGGGTCTTTGCAGATGTCATTAAGGTGAGGTCGGCTGGATCCAGGATGACTGGGGGTGCTCATGAGAAGAAGAGGGACAGGGACACAGAGTGTGTGGACAGAGGAGGTGGCACGGGTGGGACCACAGGCCCAGGAAGAGCAAGGAAGACAGCAGCCGCCAAGGCTGGGAGAGGCCTGCAAGGGCCAGAGGACTCGGAGGGCGCGGGCCGCGGATGCCTCGGTCCCATGCCGGCCCCCAGCAGCGGGAGTGGACTTGCGTCATGTCACAGCCCCGCTCAGCCTGGGGGACGTGGCTGCGGCAGCCCCGGAGGCCACCGCAGGGCCTGCCATGTGACGCGGTCCCCTGCGTGGCTTCTGCCGAGGGGCCTGGAGGGCCTGTGGGGGAGGCGAATTTGGAGGTTCTCCTGGGAGTGGAGCACTTCCTGCTCCCCCGGGGGGTCATTTAATGAGAGAAGAAATCCCTTCCGCAGCCCTGAGCGCGCCGGGCCGGGCTCGATGGGGCGGCATAATCTGTTTGTTTTGCAATTCTCTCCCCTCAGCGGAGACAAATTGATTTATCCGTGGAAACGGGCTGTTGCTGGGCGGCTGCTGGCTGGTCAGAGGACAAGGTCTGCTGCGGCCAAGGGCCATCCCTGTGGGGCTGGTGGTGGCAGCCCCGTGCCAGCCGGCTACTCCCTGGCTGTGCCCAGCTGGCGCTGCCTGGCACCTGTGCCCCACGAGTGCCAGGTCCTTGAGCGACAAGCCGTGGGGCAGAAGATGTGCCCACCTGGTTGGGCCTCCTGAGCAGAGGCATCGGGGACCTCGAGAGGCAGGGGCAGGACAGCCGCCATCCTGCAAGGAGCACGCTTAGCACGCAGCAAGCGTGACTCAGGCCAGCACCCAGTGTCCCACAGGAGGGCCCACGGTGCCCACGGTAATGGAGATGGCAGCCGTCTGTGACTGCCTCTCCCCTGAGGCCGGGCACCTGGCCTGAGCGGCCTCCCTGTACGAGGAGTCCCCAGCGAGTAAGAAGGGCGGCCGGAGGGGCACACCCAGGAGACCGCAGGGCTCAGCAGGAAAGGCCTCTCCCTGGGGCTGCAGCAACAGGGCCCCAGGCCAGACAGACAGAGAGGAGTCGGGGCACACTGCCCGGGGCAGGCCAGCGTGGCCTCTGCCCATGGCCACACACTCCTCGAAGTATGCAGAGCGTTTCTGGCTTTCTAAGAGGAACGTGGGCCGCAGCTCTAACCAGGAAGATGATGGGCTGGTTAGCTGGGCCCGCTGGCAGCGCCCGAGGGACTGCCTCCTCCCGTCTGCTGGCTCGGGAGGCCCTCGGGCGATGCCTGCAGCCCTGACCGTCTCGGCAAGGCAGCAATGGGGCAGAGCCTGGTCGTGGCAGAGCGGGAGCCCTGGGCCTGGTTCCGGGGGCCCGGGAAGGACTCAGGCTGACCCAGGCCCTGAGCTCTCTGGGATGTGCCCAGGGAGTTTGCTCTCTCTGAACCTCAGGTTCTTCCTCTACCGAGTGGGCCCGGAAAGTGGATGAGTTACTGAAGGGAACCCGTTGGCCTCAGAGCCTGGCAGTCGCCATTGGCTGTGCGCCTGCTGGGCCAAGGGACGTCACACCACACCACAGGCTGCCCGAGCAGGAGAGGACCAGTGAAGGCTCCAAGGGGGACGGCAGCCACGCTCCAGGCCTCCTCGGGACTGCTTTCCTTTAACCCAGGTCTGTCATGGCACCTCAGCGCCCACTAGGGTGTTCACGGGCTTTCAAGACATCCTGAGGCCATCCACAAAGTGTCGTGTGACTGGTCCGAGGGTCTGGGCGAAGGGGCCCCGAGTTGAAGAGCAAGTGAGAGGACAGAGTGGCCCACAAACGCAGCCAGCGTCCTGGACACACGTGAGGCGGTGGACCTGCTCCAGAAACAGGCGTGGTCACCCCACCCGTCCCAGCGTCCACAGGACCTACACGCCCCCCACAGGGAGACGGGCGTCCTCTTCCTGAGGCCCAGAGAAATCTTCAGGAGGTCTTGTTGAGGGCCTACCGCATGCCCTGCTCCAGGGCTCCGTGGCGTGGGTCGGGCGTGGTCTGGGGCTAGGCCAGGCTCTGTGGGCCACTCGCGTCTGCTGCCCGAGACTGACTCAGTCGCCTGGGGGAATCAGCCGCCCTGTGATAAGAGCGTGGGCTCTGGAGGGCTACCCTGGGGAGACAGTGTGCACAGGGAGGGTCCCAGCCCGCGGTCCGCCTGCCTCTGCACAGATGGCTCACCACCAGGCGTGGGCACCAGGCCTAGTCCAGTGCAGCCGCCCAAGTCCACAGTACCCAGGGAAGGCAGAGGCTGGTGCCACTGTTCACCACCACGAGGCTGCCCCTAGACAGGGCAGAGAGCCAGAAGAGAGACCTGCTCCTATCGCCCCAGAGTCAGGGTCGGGGGTCTCCGGGCCAAGCCCACGCTGCCAGAATTAATACGCAAGATAAACAGAGCCCGGAGGCGCTCACCACGCTCTCCACGCCGGGTCAGAGGTCTGCTCCTGAGGTGTGAGGACGGGCTTGGGGGGCGGGTCAGACACTGCAGCCCAGACAGGCCAGGCTGGGCTGGCTCCGGCGGCGTCTGGGGGGCGGGGAGCTGCAGAGTGGACTCTGTTTGGAAAGGCCGAGAAAGCGGCCACTGCTGCTCTCGGCTGCCTGAGCGCATCAGCATCAGCACCCTGCCCACCCACTGGCCGCCGCCTCTGGCCCCGCTGGCTCCAGTGCTCCCACCTGCCACCGTCGGGAGGGGAGGGCCTGCGGGGCATCAGCGGGAAGGGCCAGGGAGCTGGAGTCCATTGCACCATGTCCCCGACAGGTGGCCCAGGACAGGCGGCCCCACCCATGACCCTGCACTCTCCACTTCCCAGGTGCCTTGAGGACCCCTGACCACCATGACACACTGGGCCTTGACTGGCTCTCAGTCCTCTCTGAACATGGCCAAGGGTCGGGACTCTGTGGTGACGGAGCAGGGCCAGGTGTCCCCTTGGCCATGCCACCCAGCTTGAGTCCTGGCCTGAGTCTCAAAGCTGGCGAGGCCTCAGGCTTGATGAAGGCCGGAGCAGGAGCCAGCTGAGCTGTGGTCACACTGGCCACCTCTCCAGGGCCTTCTGAGACCCCTGATTCTGCCTCTGTGCAGATGTCTGTCTGTCCCCCGTTCCGAGCTCATTCGTCACTGAGCTGAGTATGTGTGGAGGTGCGTGGACCCACACTAAGAGCACGTGGTGGCAGCGAAGGAGGGGTGAGGGGGAGAGGCGCAGAGCCGGACGGAGGGCACGCTCTCAGACACACTGACTGGACGGAAGAAAGAGGGCCTCTTGGGCTGGGGCAGGTGCCCTCCGTAGGAGGGCTTCCCAGAGGCGGCAGTGCAGGGAGCTTCCAGGCACCCCCAGGGAATTGCAGGGGGCACAGCCACAGAGCACGAGGGGCGTCAGCATGCTGCCCCCCAGGCCAGCGGGGACGGGCAGAGGCAGGGGAGCCCCTCCGGGTGACACTGGGTCCAATGCTAAGTGAGCGCAAGAAGCTCTCGGAGAGTCCCGGGGCCACATGACAGGTCAGAGCCCCGGGGAAGTCCTGCAGGGCGGAAATGGGCTTGCTTCCCTCGGCGCGACATCTAGGGGAAGCCCACCTCGCGGGCTCGCGGGGCATGAGCAACAGGGGCACGAGCTGCACGTGGACAGTCTCCCAACACCCCTCCTGTGGGAGGAGGCTGCTGCCGCGGGGGAGGTGGCCGCCGCCCCGGCCTGCCCTGTGAGGGCCGTCCCTGCTTCCCTGACTCTCCAGGGCATTGAGCGGAGGGAGGGGCTCAAAGCTGGAGCTATACCCCAGGACGTGCTGAGACCCAAGCACATGGACCCTTGGGACAGGGCCAGCCCCGTCCTTCTGGGACCAGCACGTGGTGCTGCCCGGTGAGAGGCTGGTGGGGGCTGGGTGGGGCGACTCTGCCCCGATGTCCGCTTGACGGCTGTGCCGGGACCTGACTGCAGGCCCGCCCGCACTGCCGTCTTCCCGCCCTTGGGACACATCAAAGCCATCTGCCCGCCGGTGGGCGAATACCTCCTGTCCACTGACCAGAACGCCCCTCTGCCTGCGGCCCCGCTCCGCCACTGCCAAAATAGAAAGCAGACTTCTCCAGTAGACTGAGCGGAGAGGGCGGCGCAGGGAAGGCAGATGGGAGCAGCCGGCCTCCCAGCCGTGCGGGCTGGGCGCACCCAGCTCCTCCCAGGGAGGCAGCGCGAGGAGTCCTGCGGGGCAGAGGGCACAGCCGGGGGCTTTGTGGTGGCTCTCCAGGCTGGGAACCCAGGGGCACCAGCTTCGCCTGATCCTGTGTGCTGGCAGCAGAGGGGGCCTCAGGCCTCACCAACAGCCGGACAGGCTGTCCTGGGGGGCCACAGGACCCAGTACGCCACGTGCACCAGGTGACGTGGGCATGCCACATGGCCATGCCACCTCCCCAGGCTGTGTCCCCAGGGCTGGACGTCTGAGCTCATCACCTCAGGTCTTGACCCTGTCCCAGGTGGTGGCGGGGATGGTGTGTCTGTCCTCAGCAGTATAGATGATGTCGGTCGCTCTCCCCCCATCGTGGGACTGCTATGCACTCACCTGGGGTGAGGCAGTGTCGCAGGGACTGACCAGTCACACACAGGGCAGGCACCTGGGACTTGAATGCCTTGGGACCCAGGAACCTCTGTACTCCAGATGCCAAGGGATGGCTGGAGCCACGAGTGTCCTCGGAAGAGAGAGGCAGGAGAAAAAGTGGCGACAGAAGCAGAATTCGGAGCATCGTGACCAGGAACCAAGGAGCCCTGTAGCCTCTGAAGTTAGAAGAGGCAATGGAGTCTCCCTGGACCCTCCAGTGGAGCTGGCTCCTCTGGTCCTCGATTCCATCCTCACGTGGGTCTTTTCAAATCTGCTCTTCAGACTCGTGAGAGCACACGTCTGTGTTGGCCACCTGTGACGGCAGCCATGCGGAGCTAGTAAAAGGAGTTTTCCTGCCTCTGCTCATTCCTAAATCCATAGTCCAGTGAACTCCTACACATCCTTCAGAGCCCTGCCCAACCGTCACCACCTCTGACCAGGTTTCCTCAGCTGTCTGTGTGGGATCGATGGTACTTCCGCATGGATGGCTGCCTCTGGGGCCGATTTTGAAAGCCTGCAGCCCCCTCTCCTTGCTGTTCACGTGCTAGGAAAGCTTTCTTCTTACGAGTCCGCCCACCTCTGGGCTGTGCCTGCTGCTCACAGTGCTGTGAGCCCTGGCCGAAGTGACCAACCAGTTGGCGAGGTCATCCATCCTGCAGGGGAGGCTCCCTGCGTCAGGCCGCTCTGGCAACGGCCTTCATGGGGAGAAATTTACGGGGCTTTGGGAAAGATTTACTGGTGAGCCTCAGCTCAACAGGCTTGGGTATACCGTGCTGGCGGGGGGTGGGGGCAGCAGCCCACAGCCGTGCTAGAGAAGGCTGCCCAGGGTGTGGGTGGCAGAGGAGCAGTGGTGGGCACCCACAGGCTAGCAGAGGCTACAGGTTGGTGCGGGTGCCAGGCCTCCTGGCTGGACTGACATGTAGTCGGAACCGACTGCAGGTGAAGCTTTGTCCAGAGGCCCCAGAGGGCCTGGGAGGCTGCGATTCTGGTGCCGGGAGGAGCCCCTTCCTAGAAGGGGGAGTGGCAGCTGGCGGCCGGGGCAGGGCCCAGGCGCACCACGCACACCTTGCTGGTTGTCCAGACCTCGAATGGGCTGCTCCAGGTTCAAATCCACCCAAGTCCCACCCTGAGCCCAGGCTGAACTACATCGGCCCATTGGGACCTGAGCCTGGCCAGCAGGGAGCCCGTGAGGCCTCCCTGGATGGAAGCCCTTGCCTCTGATCATGCTTGGACAACAGGCGGCCCGGGTGGCCCAGGCAGGGCGGGTCCTTAGGAGACTGGGACGAGGGAACCGAGGCACAGAGTCCAAGGGCCAGGGCGGGAGGCTGTACCAGCCCCCACCCAGAGGTGCGGCGGGGTTTCTCCTGTGGCCGCCAAGACGCCTGCATTGGTCTGGAGGAGAGGTGCCCAGCGAGGTCCTCATCCCATCTGCTGGCACTGCGGGGCTGGACCTGCTGCAGCTCCCGCTCACCTCCCAGGTCAGGCTGCACTGTCCCTGGCTGGTCCTGCTCTACCCCCTGCCCCACCCAGCCTCCCCACTCCTCCCCAGCTTCCCCAGTTCCCTCCCTGGCCTCCCTCCTTGGGTGGGCTGCCCAGGTGGCCTGCGGACAGAGGGAGGAGGTCTCGGCCCCAGCTTCTCCATTCCCCTGGCTGGCTGGCCAGGGCGGAGGCCGAGTCGTGCTGGGCCTGCCCGGTCCTGACTGACACGCTCCCCGAGCATCTGGGCGGGGCGGACACTGGGTCTGCCTGGCGGGTCAAGCCCAGGACCTGCCCTGTGCGCAGGCTGTGGTCTATTTGCTGAATTCTGCACCAAAGTCTTTCTCAAGTTCTGCAGCTGTAACTCACACACCACGGACGGCCCTTCAGAGCCACCCAACGCGTCCGGAGCCCACGGAGCAGCCGGCCGCCTCTACACCTGTCCTGGGAACGTTTCCAGTGCCCGGAGAAGTCCTCTGAGGACGGAGGAGGCTGGTCTCTGCTGTGGTGTGGGGATGGGGGAAAAGGTGGATGCAGGGTAGAAGTCGCTGGGGGCACTGCCCACGCCCGGGATCAGTGTCTGCTCATGGGACCTGGGGCCCTGGTTACTTCTCCAGGGAGGGTGACTGAAGACCAAGTGGCGCCCAGCCCGGGTTGCCTGTCCCGCCACGCACTCCTCCTGCACACACTTCTGCCACGGTGCCATCCACCCGTGACGCTCCCAAGGGGCCTCATCAGAGCCAGGCCGAAGCCAGCACCATGTCCCTGGGACTCCAGGATGGTGAGCTAAGTAAACCTCTTTTCTTCCCAAAGTATTGGCCCCAGCTCTTTTGTCATAGTAATAAAATGAACGAATTCAAATCCCACAGCCACTGGCCGTCCCCTGCCCTTCCTCCCGCCCAAAGCCCCTGCGGCCCTCAGTGCCTCTCCGTCTCCATGGACTTCTCTGCCCTGGACGCTGAACGGGACAGGCTTTCGGTGGCCCTGGGAGTCTGGCTTCACTCGCTGGCACATCCTGTTTCCACCGTCACCCGTCATCCAGGCGTCAGTCCCTCTGCAGTGACCACCCGCCCGGGCCCAGGCAGGTGTCCACCCCTGGACGCCCGGTGGTCCCTGGCGGGGGTGCCGTGGACCTTCGAGTCGGAGCGCTTGTGCAGACGCAGGCCTGCGGGCCCGGGCTGCGTGTGGGCGGGGCTCCCTCTCCGCGGCTCCCCGGGTGCCGACGCCTGCAGGGGAGGCCTGAGCCTGCTGCTCCCAGGGCGCCGGGCCCCCAGCTCTTGGACACACGCACACCGACGGTGATGCTGTGCTGAGTCTGTGGGCAGGGGAGGACGGACATCCCTACATCGCTGGCTCAGGCTCCTGGGGCCTGGCACACTCCCCTTTGTTTGGGAGATCTTTCGATTCCTTTCTTACGTTTGTTTGTTGTTTATTTTTATTTTAGAAACTGGGGTGTTCTACACTGAGCTGCACTCCCAGCCCTTTCAGTTATTTAATTTGAGGCAGGGTCTTTCCAAGTTGCCCAGTTTGGCCTTGATCTTGTGGTCCTCCTGTCTCAGCCTCCCCAGTGGTGGATTGCCGGCATGGCCGCTTCCCCCACCAGCTGTCTTATATTTGTTGATTTTTTTTTTTTGGTTCCAGGGATTGAACTCGGGACACTCAGCTGCTGAGCCACATCCCAGCCCTATTTGTATTTCATTTAACGACAGGTCTCACTGAGCTGCTTAGGGTCTCGCTTTTGCCGAGGTTGGTTTTGAACTCACGATCCTCCTGGCTCAGCCTCTGGAGCTGCTCATAGATTTTGCTGCTGCTGTAATACCTAGATTTTCTCTTTGTGACTGGTTTAAAGTGGTCTATTTTTAAAAGTAGATAAATGTAGTATTTAGAAGCCTTGCTAATCTCTTATTAATCCTAGTAATTAATCTCTGGCTGTTTTAGAGTCTCCACATGGCAAGGACACGTGGCTTCCTTCCAGCCGCCCTGTCTTTTCTTTCTTTTTCTCACCTTGCTGAGTTGGTGGGACCTCCCGGTCACTGTGACAGAGGCGGACACTCCTGCCTTGCTCCTGGCTCTCCTGCGAGCTCACGGTCTGCATAGGTGTGGTACATCTCAGGGTCGGTTAAGGAAATTCTCCCTTCGACTTAAGTGGTTGTCTTTTAGGTGTTGAAAGAGTACCTACGACTCTATGCAAATTGGTGTATCTCTTCACAAAAACCCATGAAGTGGGTATGATTCTCATCACTGTGTAGAAGAGGCACAGAGAAGTCAAGTTGTTTACTGTGGTCACACAGCCAAAAGCGGCAGAGCCCAGGCCATTAACTATGGGTAACTGTGGATGCACCTCCACTTATGGTGGGGTTGCCGGCATAGCCACCATGAGCTGGAAGCACCGTAGGTTGCAAATGCACTGAAGCCACCATAGGAACTGAACCCCACAGCTGGGCAGCAGGGGCTTGGGGCAGCGGGAGCCTCCCTCACACCTCGCGGCTGGTGTCGCGCCCGCCCCCGTCCTGCATTCCGTGCGCGGCGAGTCTGGTCAAGCTGCGTCCAGAACTGAGTTTGTACTCTTTGCCTGTGCCTTGCTGTCATGCTGGCGACCCTGGAAGGTGGCTGCTGAGCAGCCAGGCAGGACCCGCAGGTGCCGCGGTGCCAACCAGCCACAGCAGGGACCAAGCAATTGAGCGAAGGAGCAAAGACCATACCAAACCCCAAACCCGATTCTCAAAAATATCACATCAACAAAGGCCACCAGACGGTCACGAGTGAAGACGGCCAGCTTGGCAAACCAGCAGTTGGAAGGAACTAGAAGGAACAGGTTTGCTTCTTTGTTCAGGAAAACTATGTCATCAAAAAAGTCAGCGGGGCTGCGGCTCCAGGGCCGAGCACTTGCCTCGCCCGTGTGGGGCACTGGGTCCCGTCCACAGCGCCACGTGAAGACAAGCACGTGAAATAAAGGCATGTTGTCCATTCACAACTACGTTTTTGTTTTTTTTTTTTTAGTTTAAGGCGTAGAAAATCTACCGTGAGAAAGAGCCCCGGGCACTCTCGCGGTGCCTGGAGCAGGTAGGTCTCCAGTTAGCAGAAAGCCCCTGTCACTGGACGCAGAGGGAAGCAGCCCGAGCCCGGCGGCAAGCGGCCAGAGGCTGGCGCAGACACTCGCAGACGCAGGGCCTCCCAGGGAGACCTGGCGGTTACGTCGAGCGGACGGTGGACACTGCTCTGGGAGTGGGGGCCTGGGTGGGAGCTTTCTCTGTACTTTTCTGTGTTTTAATTTGTTTTGAAGACGCACAGGAGGAAAAGGGGCCTCAAGGAGGAGAGGAGAAGGCGGAGGGAGGGGAGGCGGTGCTGGGCTTCCCGCCCCTCGGGGCCGAGACCCGCAGGCCAGGTCCTCGCTCTGCAGTATTGATTGGAGGTTCCGCTCAGCAGCCGCAGCTCCTGGGGGGTCCACACACATCCTGGCGGAGCTGGGCAGGAGCACACACGGGGCGGTAGGACAGGGCTGGGCCAGGGACTCCAGAGCCCAGTCCCAAGCCCAGTGTCACTTCAGACTTGCCTGTGGCCTCAGGCAGGTCAGTGCTGCTGCGAGGAGGGGCTGGCCGACTCTGGACAGTTCTGAGCGTCCTGGGTGTCTTCATCTTCTCAGGTTCATTGGAAAACTGCAGAAGACCTCCTGAGGAGGGGCGTGTGTTTGGGGTCTTGAGGGACAAGTAGGAGTTCGCAAGACCTAGGAAAGGAGGGCACGCCTATGAGGGGTACAGCACTAGAGCGGGCCTGGCCAGTCAGCAGCCTGCAAACCAGCCCCAGGGCCTAACCCCGTCCCAGGGCCCCAGCACCCCGCACCCCGGCAGAGAGAAGGACTTCAGCTCCAGCGAGGGCAGGAGGCCTCTCTGAGCGGCACCCGCAGCCAGGTGTTTACCGGTCTCCCCAGCCGCCTTGTGGGGTGCAACCCCTTCTGAACCCTGGGGTGTTTCACCGTGGAGCCGGCGTGGGCAGATAGGAAAGCAGGCCGTCCACAGAGATCTACGGCGCGGCCAAGGACAGCCAGGCACATTCTCCTCCATTATCATCCCGGCCAAATCAATATCAAAACAACCGGAGTCTAGACGCATAAATGTCAAACTACTTAACAAGAAGCAGTTAGTGCAGAAAAAACACTTAAATGGCAATCGAGGGGCCTGAGGAGCCCGAGAGTAGCTTGAGGATTTATGGAGGATAAACAGAGTTTAACTAAGCTGCAGCCCAGCCCAGCGGCCCAGGAGGCCTTCGGGCATGATCTTCCCGGTCCGGCTGCTCAAAGGGAGGAGGCCTGGGCTTCAGGCTCATTTCTGCCGAGGCCCAGGCCTCAGGGTGTGTCCCTGGCCCAGCGACTGTCCACAGAGCCGCTGCGTGGAGACACCAGTGGGCTCTGCAGTTCCCAGACGCCCCCACACATGACCTGCTGGGAATGAGCCAGTGCCCTGCATCGTGGCCGCCACCCCCAGGCACCACACCAGACGGACCACAGGGGGTGCTTCTCCATGTGGAGGGACGAGAGCCCCTAAGATCAAGGTCAAGCTCAAAGCTGCTGCTCAAGGTGACCACAAGGTTTCCAAATCCCTCCAGAGACCCTGTGCTCTGCCCACCTTATTAGGCTACCAGGCCCAAGTGACAGCCAACTCCAGCTAAGTCACTGGCTCCATGTGTCCCAGGGTGTTCATGGAGGGCCCCAGCTGTCCACAGGGAGGGTGGGTGGCCACCCAGGGGACCCGTCTCCAGTGCCCTGAACTGCCCCTTGCTGTTCAGTGGGCTCAGTGTGGCTTTTTCTTCAGGCCCATCCGATCCCTTACTGAGAGCCGGTAAATCACCTGAAGTTCAATGAGATGGGAATTGGAAACGGCTGTTTCCACGGCCAGCAGCCTCCTCCTCCCGCCCCTCCTCCCCCTTGCTGCTAGATGGACGCTTCCTACAAGGAGGCCCCTAAAGTTCAGCAGAGCATGGTGCGGCTCCACCCAGGGCCTCCTGGGCCACCCGCTGGCTGCGTCTTCCTGAGGGGACTTCGTCACCATTGCTGCTTTGTGCGTCCTGAGCGCTGGGTGGAAGTGAACAGCGGCGCTGGTGGCAGCGGTGAGTGGGGTGGCTCTGTGTGTCCTCCAGCACTCTGGGAGCACTCTGGGCTGATGACCCAGGCGTTGGGCAGGTGGAAGTCCTGGGTCCAGGGAACACATTTAGTGAAATCCTCATGCAGGTCGTCAGATGCTTCTGCACAGTGACTTAGAACTGACAAAAAATCTCAATAAAAACCATTGCCTGAGGAGCAGTCACAGAATACACCACCCTGTCGACTTAGACCCCTAAGGCTGCAACCACAGAAGCAGCAGATGAAAACCAGGGGCTTCATACACTTAAAGAGTCGAGAAATGATGTCGGAGCTTTGGCTCAGGAGAAGCAACTATCAAGATCGACCCATCTGATTTGAAAGAGCCAAATGGAATTCTAGAAGCGAAACGTGTAAACACTGAACTGGGAACGACAATTAACCAGCAGGGTAACACAGCTAGAGAGAGAATCAGTGGAAGTGAAGGAGATGCAAGGAAATCACCCAGGGTGTAGCCCGAGACACTGACAAGAAAAACATGGGAGTCAAGACGTGGAGAAACCCGTGACCCCCTGCAGACACCACCTCCGCCTCCCAAAGAGGGAAGACAGGGAGGATGGACTAACACAGTAACTTGGCAAGGGTGAAATGCCAAGGCGAAAGGTGGAGAAGAGGTGGACAAAGCCTGTGTGCTCCTCATGCTTCCATTTATGACTTAGGGACTGAGAGGGCCAGGAAGAAATAAGGGAAAGAGGCTTCAGGAAACAGAAAAGCAAATTCCGGTGCAGCTGTGATAATATCAACTCATACAGGGAAAATTCTACCAGGTGGGGAGAGACACTGAATCTAAACGCAAGTCGCCACTTCAGTGTAATTCTAAACTCATGTAAACTTCAGAATACACAATGTGCACGTTGCCAGCCTCCAGGGAGAACCACAAAGAAAACTGACACGCGGATGTTTAAAAGCACATTCTGTAGTGATGGATGGAGTCTGGAGAAAAAAATATGATAGCGTTTTCCCAGCACAATTAATAGGCTTGATCTAATAAATATCTGTGGAAAGCTGCATTCGATGACTAAAGAGTCTCACACTTTTCAAATACCTATGCAACTGTATAAGAAAATACTACCAGGCAAAAAAATTTCAAAGAATGGTTATCAAAAAGACAAAACTCTGTGACCACACTGCAGGGAAATGCACAGCAATCAAGCAGGAAGAAAAGATCAGAAAGAAGATATCAGTGTTTTACATGTAAATACTACTGAACATTCAAAGAACGAATGACTCCAATATTTCACAAATGCTTTGAGAGACTAGAAAAAAAAAAAAAAAAGAAACCTATTCCAGTTCATTTAAATATAAAAATTAGACCAACTGGGCAACTTCACTCATGAACATAGATGCCAAAGTCCAAGAAAAACAAATATAAGGAAGCAAGTTTTGCGATGATAATAAATTGTGATCAATTGGGATTTATTCCAAAAATGCAATATTGCCACCCTCAAAATGTTAACATAACATTCATGACAGATAAATGGAGGAATATTACATGATCCTCTTAATAGATATTTTTAAAATTTCACAAGAATTCATAATGAAAATTTGTTTGTTTTCAAAAAGCTCACTCTTTTAGATTGAGGATTAAAAATTGAAATTTCATAACCCAATGAAGAATATTTACAAAATGAAACCAGAACAAATGAGATCTCCTGTGAGTGTGATTCTTAATGGTGCAACAGTAAAAGAAACCCCTTAAAATCAGATTCAAAACCGGCCTGTCATCCAGCACCGTGACTGCTGGTCACCTTGTGGTGGAGATGCTAGCCAGTCCAATGAGCCAGTCCAATAAGAGAGAGCAGTGGCAAAGGAGGAAATAGAAGCGTTGTTATTCCCGACAGTACGGTTTCCCATCAGCAAACCAAAACAATGAAAGAGAATCTATTAGATACAGAGACAGAATCTAGCAATTTCTGGATATAATATCAATAAACTAGTCGATTACAGTTATATTTCAACAGTAGTTTAAAATTGTAATCAAAATATCATTTACAATAACAATAAAAAGGAGCATCCAGGGAAATACCTGATAATAGCTGAGCAGGATCACATGGTGCAAAATCATAAATATTACTGGGACATAGGAATTAAGATGCAGTGGACAGAGAGTCTATCATGCTCGTGGAATTGCCAGACTCAGTATAACAGAAAGGTTGTTCACTATTAATTAATCTATAAATGTATTGCAATTCCAATCAAAGCCCCGACAGAGTCCCTTTGCATAAAACTTGGCACACTAATCTAGAAGTTAACTGGAGAGCCCACGGTCACGGTCGGCCGAGATCCTTCTGCACAAGAAGGTGGCGGTGGGGGGATTCCCTTGCTGGGTATCAAGAATCCCCCACAGCCCTGGCACCGACGGCAGCGTGGTGCGGCGTGGAGGGATGGTGGGCGGCGAGCACCGCGAGAGGAGCCGACGTCTGCCCTGGGGACCTCTGTCCCGGCTGGCCCTGCCTCGCCCTGGTGGGACGCACTCTGCTGCTCCCACCGCCACCTTCTCGGCCACCGTGCCAGCACCTCCCGCTCTCTGTGCACTCTCGGGGGGCTGCAACCCTGCTGCCCTGAGAGTTGGGGAGGCACCCCAAACACGACCATGGCCTGCCCTCCTCAGAGCGCACCCATCAGCAGGAGAGGACGATGCGGATAAATGAGCAACTAAGTCACACGTGAAGAGTGTGTGCACGGCAGGGAAGGGTGCTCAGGTGGGTGTGACAGATGGCCAGGGCAGCCTCACTGAGAAGGCCTTGAGCAGCCTGGATGGCCAGAGCGCTGGCCCTGCAGGTACCTGGGGAGGAGCATTCTGAGTGGCAGGGACCAGCCGTGCAAAGGCCCTGGGGTAAAGTATGCCTGGGGCCGGAGGGCTGGTGCAGTGGGAGAGGTGGCGGGCCAGCTGGGGATACTCTGCTCGGAAGGCTTGGAGAGAACTGGTTTCCCTGAGGGGTAGAGGAGTGAGAAGTGAGGCAGTAAAATCATCCTCTGCTCGGAGGCTGTGTGGAGCAGGGACGCTGGACTGATCTGGCCTGGCATGAGGGCGGCCTGGCTGGGAGTGCTCAGGGCGGTGAGCAGCACACCTTCTGAATGTGTTTTGGAAGCCAAGCCTGCAGGGCCCCTGGCAGCTTGGCTGTGGGATGAGAGGCCAGCAGACTTAGTGGGCGAACTGGGTTTGCCTCCTGGGCAGCTCTGAGGGTGGTGCCCAGAGGCAGGTGCCACAGGCCAGGAAGGTCCAAGCTCAGCCTGGGCACCCAGCAGAGAGGCCAAGAGGTCAACTGGCTTCAGGGGTCTGAGTTCAGACCAGGCTGGGGGTTGGGATTGGGATAAGCCTCCCAGAAATGCCCCTCTGCAGAGGAGGAAGGGCGGCGACCTGAGACCCTCAAGGAGGAGGTGAGGAGGAGGGCGGAGCACACAGGAGCCCTGGGTCCAGCACAGACAGCGTCCTGGACGAGAGGTGGCCAAGGCTGCAGCCTGGGCCCTGTCCAGGCCAGTTCTGGGGTGGCCAGGGTGGAGCCTGACTGGCGGACAGAGAAGAGGGCCGTGACCCAGGTGCCGGCTCTGGTGTGGTCGCTGTAGAGAAGCAGAGACGGAGCAGAGGCGGCAGAGGGGACCTGCTGGGGTGGGACGGGGCGCTGCACAGGGAAGGTTGGGGCAGCCGGGGCCTGTGCTCCGGAGACCCCCCGGAAAGCAGCCCTCGGCCTGCGCACGGGCGTGGCCCAGAGCACAGGGAGGGCACAGTCAGGTGGCCTTTGGTGCCTTCTCATGCCTGGAGGACACTCTCCCCTTGTCCCCAATTGCTCCACCCACACAACTCAGCCTCTGCCCAAAGTCACCCCATGGCCTACCTGGGGCCACACTTCCTGGACTAACCAGGAGAACCCCAAATTCAATGATCGTGTCCTATCAGAAAGGACATCTCAGCCCCCCAAAGCCGACCCCGCAGCCCACTGCAAGATGACGGATGGTCTCCAGCCTCCTGGCCACAGTGACCCTCATGGAGGGCGTGCTCCTCCCAGCACCAGCTGGGTCCCATCCCCAGGGACACACCCAGCGTTCTGGGGCACAGCGCAGTCACCTGTGGCCGGTGCTCTGCCCGCGCAGGCCCTGTTCTGTACCCCCTGGGCCTCCTGGCCTCTGTGCGGGCCTCTGCCCACAGGCTCGGCCCCTCGTCAGACCCTGCCAGCTGCTCCCCGTGCGCTGCCACAGCTGAGTGAGCAGGGTCCTGCGTCGTCCCCGCCGACAGCGCTGTCTCCATCTTCGTGCTCACTGGAGGCTGGAGCCTACTGCAGCTGGGACCTCCCGGCTCCCTCTGTTGGGTGTGAGCAGAGGAAGGGACAGATTTGCCATGTGCCCTTCTCTGGGAGAGCCCACGGGGACAGTGTGTGAGTGCGCTCGGGAGATGGAGGACGCACATTGCGCTGCTGTCCTGGGCAGTGGGCCAACCCAGCCTGGGTGTCAGTGGGCAGGGGCTGCAGACCCCTGGTGAGGGAAGCGGGCCTAGTTGGCCTCTCTGGGCCAGGAGCAGCCTGGCTGATGGGGGAGTTCAGAGAAAGGGCGGCTTCCAGCATTTGCAGCCAGGTCTCCAGCAGCTGAGGGTGCTGTAGGGAGGGTTGGGTGCCCAGGGAAAGGGTCCAGGAGGGCCGCTCAGGGTCACTGGCCTCGCTCCCCTGCTCTCCCCATCCACTGGCACTTGCTGAAATGCAGACCCAGTCCCTCCAGAGCTGGCGGGTCTGGACCTGCAGTCTGATTCTAAAAGCCCCTGGGGTCCCAAGGCCCCTGGGGTCCCGAGGCGCCGAGGCAGAGAAACTCCATGTCACGGCAGTGCACAGGACCCCGGCCACCCTGTCTCTGTCACTGTGGTGGCAGCTTGTCCATCAGGACCTGCAGCTGGGCTGGGTCCCATTCCAGGAGGGGCAGATTCCTGTGGTGGCCACAGGTCTGCAGACGGCATGGCCCTCTCACAGTTCTGGAGGCCAGAAGTCACAGGAAGGGCCTGGGCAGGACTGTGCCCTTCAGAGGCCTGGGCCCTTCCTACCTCTCATGGCACTTGGCTGCTCCAGGCCTCCTTGGCTTGTGGCACGTCACTCAGGTCTCTGGCTCCTCCATGGGGCCTCCTCCCGCTCATGCCTCTTTCCTTCTTGTAAGGATGTCGGTCACGGCTGTAGGGTCCACTAGAGCAATCCCAGATGACCTCAGCTCTAGAGTCTTAACTGCATTTGCAAAGACCCTATTTGCAAGGCAGGTCCGATTCTGAGGTTCCAGGGGGGTGTGGACCGGGGTCGCCCCTCAACCCGGGCCAACTCTTCCTTCAGGCTCCAGACTCATCAGCCCTGCTAGTCAGAGCCTGCGCTGGGCTATGAGCCGTTCCGACTGGTGGCTGCACCCTGGCACTGCCACAGGGCCTGTGGCCTGACAGGTGCTGTGAGGACAGCCAGAGGCATCCTGGGAGAAGGGAGGCATGGGCGCCCTGCAGGCCTGGACAAAGCCCACTCTGCCACTTCTGCTGTGGCCCAAAGGAAGTTACTTTGCCTCTCTAAGCCTGAGCTTGCTTAGAAGCAGACCAGCATTTGCCCTCCGGGTCTGTCTCAAGTATGAAGATGCTGCCAGTCACCAGGCAGGCGATGCCTACCTTACTGGTGGCAGCCACCCAGACATCCCTGTGTCCTGATAGAACCTAGCAGGGAAGGGGTTCTTGGCATCGGTGAGGCTGGAGCAGGTCTGAGCAGGAACAGAGCTCGGGCACAGTGCCAACGCCGCCTGACAGGCAGGCCAGCTGCCCAGGAGGCTCCGGAATCCCGTCAGTGGTCTCCCCAAGTCCTCCTGAGGTGGACGAGGCTTCCTGTGTGGGGAGGAGGCGGGCACAGACAGCAAGCGGTTTAAAGGAACTCTCTGCCCACCTGTTCCAGGAACAACCCGACAGCCATCGATCAGCAGGGCCTGCCTGCTGGGGCGGCAGCGCGGGGCCACCTGGCCCCTCCCGCCCCGGCCCTGCCGGGAGCTGCTGTGGTTACTGGCATCCCCTTGCTGGTCAGAAAGAAATGACTCGTGCGTAGGGTCAGAAACACTTCTGGGAAGAGAGAGCACAGTGACACAGTCCTGCCACCTCTGCCACCACTCCTCAGACCCCCAGAGTCCTGTCCTGTGGCAGGTGGGGAGCAGGCGCACCGTGGGAGAGGAGAGGGCCAGGCAGGCTCTTCTGGGAGGAAGGAGAGAGCTGGCGGCCAGGAGCCCTGGGACCAGGGTGAGGCAGGGAGCCTGGCTGCAGGAGGCCAGCTCAGGGCCCTCAGGTGACAAGGTGCCCTGGGTGTAGCTGTGCCTGTTTTGCAGCTGAATCAGCCTGACTCAGAGAGGTGGGCTGTGCCAGGGCTGCCCAGCAGCAAAGGGAGCAGGGAGACCCAGGCCCTCACCAGAGCTGGCTCACGGCCCCCCTCTCTGCTGAGTCTCTCCAGGTCCACCCGGGTTTGGATCCTAGTCCATCACTGCAGGTGGCTGGGCAGACAGGGAGAATAGTAAACTCTCCAGAGTGGCCAGTGGGGTCTTGGCTCTGAGACCCAAGGTCATCCCAAGGTCAGGCCGGGATGGAGCCCCTGACCGCACCAGACATTATTCTCTTGGTAGAGGTGGTCCTGCCTCGGTGGGTCTGGTCCTCAGTCACCTGTGTCAGGAGAAGCTGTGGCCACTGAACACCTCCAGCCCACCTGCCTCTCCCTGTGCCTCTGGGGATGGGCACCTACCAGCTGAACCCCAGTCCTCCTGGAAAGGGGACGTGACCTCTGACATGCACTGGGACCCCCGCAGACCAGAACCCGGGCTGCCTGCCTGCGGTCTCTGGGGCCCCAGGCCTCTGACGGTGGGCGGTGCTGGGAGCTGTCCCCGGTGCTGACCTTGGGCTCCCCGGCAGCCAGGCAGCTGCCTCCCCACCTTCGCTCTCTCCTCACGTCTGTGGGCCTTGCCTTCTTCCTGATCCCACACGCGGTTCCCTCCCCTGCTCAGCGTCATCATGCCAGCCCGACAGCCCGTCGCCAGCCGCAGGGCAGGTGTGTAGGGAAGGATGGGTCTGGGCTCTCAGTGGCCCGGTGACCTGGGAGGCGGGGTCAGAGCTCGAGGAGGCGAGACTGAGTCTCCCACGGGTGTCCTGACTCGGCTGCTCTTTCATTTGAAATCTCGTGCCTGAGAGCAGCGCCGGTCACTCCCCAGGCACTGGAGGGCTCTGCCTCCTCCTGGCTCCCCGTGTTCACACGTTTGAATTTGGTGCCCCTCTCAGTCCAAAGGCCTGCTTCCAACACTCTCTGCGGCTGATCTTGAGCCGCATCCTTGAGCCCTGGCTGCTTATCTGTGGAGAAGAACAAACAACGCCGCGAAGACCCTGGGGGAGAGCGGAAGGTCCACGGTCACCACACAGGAAGCACCTGGAAGGCGGGGTCTGCGAAGGGTGAACGCTGGCTTCAGACGGAAGCGTTCTCCACGCGCCTGGGCTCCCCGGAGTCACTAGAAACAGGCCTTCCCCGCATCCAGCCCCTCATCCCACAAGGACCCCGGGATGATCGCCTCCTTGGTCGCCTCAGACGCCCATCTGGGCCCCGGGAGGACAGCACCTGTCTCACAGAGGTGCGTGTGGATGGCGTTGGGCATGGCGTCTCCTGGGGACGCATCCCCCACTTCCAGATGGGCATGGCCCCTTCACTCTCCTCCCTCCGGCCTCTGCTCCCCAAGACACTCTGCACACGGAGGCTCAGGGGCCTCCTGCAGCCCCGCCAGGTCCTGGCCCACTGCTAGGCACCCAGGGGCCCCTGGCAGACCAAGGGCAGCAGCGAAGTCCCGGCAGTGCCTCCCCGGGGGGCCTCTCCCCTCACTCCTCTGCGTGGCCCTGCACCTCTGGCCTCCTGTGTTTCTCCTTCTGTGCTGCAGGGAGCCTGCTCTTCTGCGGCCTCATTCTGGAACCTCTTCTCTAGGTCCCCCCGGCTCCCCACCAGTTAGCCCTCCACCCAGATGCTTCTCCTGGCCGAGACTCCTGGCCGAGACTCCTGACCAAGGAGTGCCCGCTGTGTCCCCTCTGGGGCCTCTCGGGCCTTGTCCTGGGCACCACTCTGCTGGATTCAGTTCCTGGCTCCCCCTCCGTCCACTGGCCAGGCAGGGAGGCCGGAGCTCCTCCACAGTCCCACACCCGCACGAGGTTTGAGATGCCATGCCCCACACGTGCGCAACAGCCGCCCAGCTGGGCAGCACAGGACAGCGGGAGCCTGGCCTGTAGGCGGGGGTGGTGTCCAGGCTACGAAGGTCACATCAGAAAGGCCCAGGCCACCAGCACCTTTAGGACCGTGCCATCGAAGCCGGAAACCGCAGCTCTGGGGAGCGGGTGCAGCAGCCGGGGGAGCCCTCGCACGGGTCGGAGCAGAAGTGCAAGGGCGCAGCTGCAGTGGAAAGCAGTTCAGTGGTCCCTCAACACTGAGAATGGAGTGGCCAGTGACCAGCAGCCCTTCCCAGATACATGCCTGCCGTCATGGGAGGAGCGGCTAGGCGGAGACATGTTCCCGACACATGGGTCCCCGAGGCTGCCAAATGGGAGCAGCCCGTGTCCACCTGCGGATGGGTGGACAGCGCAGCCTACACAGGTAGGGGGGCCATCTGTTGCTCTGAGTGTGCCCGGATTGCGGCTCGGCCCCGGGAGGCCATCACAAAAGGCTGCATGCTGCTGGACTCCCTGCCCGTGAAATGTCCAGGAGAGGCCAGTCCAGAGAGGGAGAGCGGATGGGGCCCACAGGGCTGGGGGCTGACATGCAGTGGGCAGAGCCTTATGTTGCCAAAATGCTGAGGCCAGGATCCTGAACGTCCCCAAAGCCTATGTGTGGAGGGCTTGGTCTCCAGAGCAGCACTTAGGAGGCTGGAGTCTGGGAGGCGCGGCCTCCGGGAGGCAGGTCCTCAGGTCTCTGGCAGGATGCTGTAGGAGGGAAGAGCGGGACCCCGCCCAGCCCCTCCTGAGTCCTTTCTGTCCTGCCCTGTGCTCCTGCACCGAGAGCTGCCTCTCCACAGGCCCAAAGCCAACAGGCCATGGAACCTCCGGCTGGAGTCTCCAAACTGGTGAGTCAAAATAAACTTCTTTTTCTTTATCAATTGCTCATCCCCCGTTTTAGTTATAGTAACACAAAGCCAAAGAGCTCAGGAGGTAGATTGGGTGACACTGGGTGACGGCGTGATGTGGGTGTGTGGACATCTGCACTTGACCACGGTCGCCATGGCAGATTGTGCGTACACATCACACCAAAGACACTGAAGACAAAAGACTCGGAGGCCAACAGACGAGGTCCTCCCACAGGAATATGGAAGTCTGAGCTTCCCTGAGGGCAGCGGGTGTCGCAGCTGCCGTGATCAGCAAAGATGGAGTCGAAATCCTTGAGTTTGAGGTGATGTTTAAAAGTGCTTATTGACCACTTAGAGGACGCTGCTGTGGGTCATTTAGGAATCTGTTCGACGTATAAGAAACTGCCAAGATTCCTTCTTAAGAGGCCAGTTTTCCTGCCACACCTCCTGGGGGGCAAGAGCGCTCTGCGCCCTGGCCGAGGCGCTGCGGATCGGACGCAGGTACCCTACCACTGAGCCACATCCCAGCCCTCTAGTTTTTGTTTTGAGCCAAGGTGTCCCTAAGTTGCTGAGGCTGGCCTTGGCCTTGCGATCCTCCTGCCTCAGCCTCCTGAGTCCCTGGGAAGGCAGGTGTGGCCACCGCACGGGTTCCATTACTGGTGTGTTAGATTTCAGCCCACTGCGGCAGTGCCGGGGCCTTGCGTTGGCTTTCACTGGCATGTGCTTAGTGATTAAGGTCGAGAGCTTCTCTTCCGGTTCTGGCCTCTGTGGTTCTTTCCTGTTCAAATCTCTGGTCCGCTTTTAAATCCAGCCATCTTAATATTGGTCGGCCAGACTTTGAACCTACGCGTCCCGGCTGCCGGCTCTTCCCCAGGCGTGTGCTGCGGACATCTCCTCCTGGCTTGCTTTCTGACTTTCTTTAACGGTCTCTGCAGGGCAAAGCTTTGAATTGTCATATGGTTCCATTTATCGATTTTTCTGTGGGCTGGGGCCGCACCGCGTATCGTGGCGGGAGCACATGGGAGAAGAAGCTGCAGAGAGAGGCCGGAAGGGGCCGGTCCGCTCGAGGACGTGCCCCGAGCCCGACTTCCTCCCACAGGCCCCGCCTCCTGAAGGTCCCACCACCTCCCAGCAGCATCCCGAGTTGGGGACCAAGACTCCAACATGGGTGCTGGGGACACTACAGACCGGACCCCAGCTGCCACCCCACTGGTGAGGACCCAGCCACGACTCACCCTGGTGGTGCCTCTGCCTCGGGGTGGGCTTTGCTGCCAGCCTTGGTTTCCTGCGCCCTGGCTGGGCCTCTGGTCTCACCTGCAGGGCCGTGGCTGAGAAGCTCCCTCATCTGTGCTTGAGAGGCACGGGGGCTGCGGCCGTGGTCGGGGACTGCAGAGCACACGGCTGACGGGGCCTCTGAGCCTGGCTCTGTCAGGGCAGCCGCCGAGCAGGTCCCCACAGCTGGCCACCGCAGGGTTCTCTGCTGACCATGCACATTACTGAGGGATGTCCGGGTCCCCACAGAACCAGGTATACTTGTAAGGCAGGAGGGTGGACAGGGCTGGAGCACAGGGGAACAGAGGCCCCGGGAGGACAGGGCTCAAGGACACGCTGCGCCCACCTTGGGTGCTGCCCTGAGAGCAGTCGAAGAGAGAGACACGGGCGGAGACAGAGCCCGAGACAGAGAGCCCGGGGGAGGCCAGAGAGACAGAGACAGGCAGCCACCTGCAGTGAGGGGCACTCTGGCCCATGGCAGCCCAGGAAGAGCCAGGGCTCTGGCATCCTGCCTCCCTCCCCACCCTTCCTCCTGGCCAGACCCACTGGAAGGCACAGCTCCTGGATGCCCACGAGCAGAGCACAGGTGCTCCATCCACGGTCCAGGTCAGAAAGGCGTGGGCGAGGGGCCCGGGGAGCTGGATGCGGCCTGGGGGACCCTCCGCTGCCCTAGCTGCTGCCTTTGCTGGCGGGTGGGGCTGTCGGGGGAGCAATCTGTCCAGAGGTGGGGCAGGTGAGGCCGTGGTCAGGGTCAGCAGGGGCTGGAGCTGCGGGCAGGGGAGGAAGGAGGCAGCCAGGTGCAGGGTGCAGGCGCCCGAGGCCTGCGCTGCTGCCAGGAGCTGGCTGGGGAGCGGAGGCTGGTGCTCCCACCTGGAGCTGCGTTCCGCAGCCGGCGCACTGGGGTGTTCCGGGGCCCAGACGCTGGAAGACATTCCAGAACATCTGAGGAGCTGCGGACACGTGGCTTCGCTTAGGCCTGACGGCGGCTTTCTTGTGGGATCTGTGTCCTCTCCGGCCGAGGGGCGGGCGGGGATGAGAAGACAGGTTCCAGCGAGCGCGGCCCCTCGCGTCTCCAGCCTCGGCTTCTCTTTCAAGTTGACCGCTGGCGCTTCGGCCCGACCCCCCAGCATTTGTGCAAATGGGAAGCCGAGCATTTTTGTGGGCGCATCTGCTGCATTTGATTCCGATTTGCACCCGCAGCGTGATGACAAGCCCCCGCCTGTAATGGACGAGGACGGCCCCGGGAGGCGAGGCCCGGCCGCTGCCATCCGTCTTGCTGAGCCGCCATCACTGAGCGGACAGCGGGTACTCCCCGAGGCCTGCCAGGGCAGGACTCTGGGGCCGCCCCACCCTGGAGGGCGCTGTGGAGCAAATGACACTCATGTGAGTGGACGCGATGGGCTCTGAGGTGACCCGACAGTGGGAGGCCGGGCTGGAGCCTGTCTGGGCAGGGGTGAGCCTGAGTCTGCCTCTGCCCTAGGGACGGGCGCCTTGGTGGACTGCAGCATGGCCATGCCCTCTCCCCCCTGTGGTGGCACCTTCCTGCCTGTCCCTCTGCCCTGGCTGAACTTCTCCAGTAGGACCAGTGGCAGTGACCGAAGCCAGGCCGGGCCCCCGCCTGCAGAAGCCGTCCCACCTGCTCTCTGGCTTGCACCCAACCAGCTGCGGGAGGACCAGATCCTCAAACCCCAGGGCATCTGGGTTAAGGCCAGCGGAGGTCTGCGGAGCCCTGGCCGAGGCCTGGCTGACTGGACACACACAGGCAATGACTGGTGAGTGACCCGTGCTGTGGATTTGGGCAGTTTTGTTAAGCAGCAGAAACTAAGTGGTCCACAAGCCGCTGAGAGCACCTACCGCGCCGCCTGGGCCCCTTCTGCTCCCCCATCACACCGAGGACCGCGGTCCCGCGCCCCTCCCGACTCCGCCACCCTGAACGCCGCCCGACCCAGGACGGGAAGTGGCACTGGGAGGCACCGTCAGCCCCAGAGACACCGGGCTTGAGGCCGTGCCCACCTCCCCTCAGGCCACTCTGAGAACCAGGGCAGTGCTGGTCTCCTGGCTGCTGAGCCGCACCTCCCGCCAGGTCTCTGTGCAGGTCATGTGGGCTGGAGACGAGCGGTGGGCACACACTTGGCCCCGAGGCCCCTCAGCAGTGCCCCTGCAGAAGGCAGGGCCGGCAGGTGGCCGGTCAGGCGGGTCAACGTCCCAGCCCCGACCGGGGGTGGGGTTACCTGTGCTTGACTGGTCTTTCTTCCCTCCAGGAGTGTGAGCAAGAGATGCGTTGCCAAGTGCAAATTTGATAACCAGACACCGTGCTGGGGCCCGTGGACAGCCCGGCTGCCTTTGATCCCCGGCCGTCTGGGCCAGCCACTCTCCAGCCGCTGAGGGTCTGTTTTCCATTTTGAGTTCGGCTGGGCCGTCCTTTGTGGAAGATCGGTTTTCAGACCCCGGCAGACGGAGCCATGAGCAGGAAGGAAAGGGCCTCCTCCTCCTCTCTTTGGCGGCCCATCCTCCAGGAGCGAGCCGGCTCTGGGAGCGCCCGGGAGGCAGGGACATTGCAGGGGACAGAGGTGGACCTGCTCCAGGGAGAGAGCTCCCAGCAGGTCTCGCAGACCTCAGCGGGTGACCGTGGCCCCACGGCAGCCCAGAGGTGCAGCCCTGCTCTGAGGAGCAGCCCAGCGGGCAGAACAGAGGTGGAGACCCGGGGGCAGGCACCAGGGTGGGGGAGGGAGGCCTGGGCTTGGCGGCTGCCCAGAGCATCGTCACCAGATGGCTCCAGGGGTCCACTCCCGTGGTGGATGGGCTCCATCCTCCTTTGGCTTCTGGACAAGGGCACAGGGAATTCCTCTCTGTAAGGGTGACGACGCGTTTTGTCCTGGCCCCTCCCAGGGGCACCAGGGCAGAGGTCCGAGAGGCCAGGGGTGCCAGTGTGATGTCCTGAGACACGCAGGGGCTTGGCGTCAGACTGGGCTTCTGCACAGCTGCCCTGTGAACCGGGGTGAGCCCCTGGTTGGCAGTGGGCAAGGGCCTTGACCCCGTGGCTCTTCTGCAACCACCGATGCGTGGCCCCCAGGGCATGTGCTGAGGCCCTGTGCCGTGCGCCTGTGGGGCTGGCCTTGACTAGGCAGCTGGACTTAGGCGAGGTGCTGAGGCTGGGGCCCTCGTGGGGGTGGGTCCCTGCGACAAGAAGTGGCCCAGAGCACTCTCTCCGCCTCACGGACACAGCGGGAGGGCCACCACCTCTGCGCCTGGAGGCCTCGCCAGGAGCCCACTGGCTGCCACCTTGCTTCTGGGCCACCCTCCTTCAGCCCTGTGAGAAGCGTGTGCCTGCTGACATCTGTCCTTGTGCCCCATGTGGCACCTGAGCCTACTGACAGTCCCCAGCAAGTATGGCTCACAGTGACCCTAGAGAGAAGCACTCACGGGAGGACGTGATCACAGGGACCTCAGGCGCGCCACACAGTAGGGGTGGCCGCTGCAGCTCACCCTGTCCCGCGGGCTGTTGGGAGGCCACGACAGGGGGTGGGGGGGTGTAATGGCCCCACGGGCCGAAGTCCCGCAGGCTCTTTATGTGGGCGGTACTAAGCCGAGCACCTTAAGCGACGTGGAATCAGCAGCACCACCTGCTGAGGGAGGCCGTCGGGGCACGTCTCGCTGCCCTCACTCTGCAGCTCGGGCAGGTGGGTGGCGCCCGCCTACTCTGCGCTGTTTGGGGATCCAGTCCCCAGATCATAAGTGCACCCACCAGCTGAGCTCTCCTCATGGTCCCAGAAAGGCTGCCTGTGCTCCCTTCATCTTTCTTCATATTGCAGTGGCCAGACGGGAAGCCAGGGTGATGGCTACTGTGGCCAAGCGGCCCTCCCTCTCACAGTCAGGAGAGGAATGTGCTGGAGGCCCCACGTCCCTGGACCAGGTCCCCAGCCTCTGTGCAGGGGTTGGCGACCATCTTTGCTTTGGGACCCCAAGGGTCTCTGCCTCCATACGGGGCTGGAGCGTGCGTGGCTGTGTTCCCATAAAGCTCTATTCACCAAGCAGGGGCAGGCGGGTGTGGCCCACAGGCTGCAGTTGCCTGACCCTGCTGGACACGCCCTGAGGCTGGCCAAACTGCAGCCCTGCAGAGTCCCCGGCTGGTGCAGCGGCCCAGCCGCAGAGTGGCAGGCAGCCCCACCTGGGTGGAGGGCTTCCCCCACTCTGTCTAGAAGCAGCAAGTGACTGTCAGTGGGGGCACAGCTTGGAGGACCGCTGAGCCACTCAGCACCCACTGCCTCCCACCCGAGGGGCGTTGGGACTCGCCAGAACACGTGTAAGGCTCGGCCTCCCTGCCTCTTCTCTGCACTGAGTCCCAGGCTTCCTGTGGGGCCCGGATGCGTGTTTCCCTTCCTCTTTCTCTGTAGTGCAGGGATCCTTATGGAGCCTCATGCTCGTGCTAGGCAAGTGTCACCCCTGAGTTGGGTCCTCGACCTGCAGCCTGTGACATCTCGTCCTCCAGGAGACCAGCTGAGCAGGCCACCAGCCCTCATGGTTGCAGCTGGAGAACCCCAATGTGGAGCTTCGGAGTGCAGGCGGGCGAGCGGCCAGGGAGGGCGGGGTGGCCACCAGCTGACCAGCCCTCTGGGGTGCGGCGAGATGGGGCGCGGTGCCTGGCCGTTAGACCTAGGACACTCCTCCAGGAGGCCTCGGGACACGGCTGGAGACGCCACCCAGGAGCGGCCAGAGGCACCAACCCTCCACAGCTGTGTGACTTTGCCTGCTTTGAGGTCACGGGCAGCGGTTGGAAACGGCGTGCAACATCCGCCCTGCCCACGGGACTCTGTGAACGCAGGGGACAGCTTGGCCAGGATGCCAGCGCGTGGGTCACCGTCCTCTCCAGTTCTGTGCGGCCGGCGTGTGGACGCTTAGCTCTGCCGTCCTCTCCACGTGTGCACGCTGACACGCTCACCCGCCGTCCCCCACGGGGCGTCACCACAAGATTCGGTGTCGTCCTCAAGCCTGGAGCCGCCTGCACCCCAGCTGTGCGTCCAGGAGAACCCGCCCCTGAGGAGGAAGCCGAGGTTCAGGGAGGCGGCCCCGGAGCCTGCCACGTGCATTTGTGGCAGGAGGAAGGACTAGGGCGGGCACTGGCAGCTCCTTCCCTTCCCAGCCTCTTCCCGGGCAGGTGGGGCAGGTGGGGCGGGAGGAAAAGGCGCCCAGTGTGGGCGGAGGAGGGGCAGCGGCTTCCTCCACTGCCTGCCGGCTCTGCCCACCCTTCGCCCAGGGCTGCGCTGGCTACAGCCACGCACACGGAGCGGGCAGGAGGGTGCCAGAGAGAGGGAGGGAGAGACTGAGATAGAGAGAGAGAGACAGAGATACAGAGACAGAGAGAGAAAGAGGGAGGGAGAGATAGAGACAGAGACAGAGAGAGACAGAGAGGGAGCGTGGGGTTCTGTGGGGCGTCCTGTCCCCAGTCCCCTTCCTTGGCTCCCTTCCTGGCGGCCTCTGGCTGCACGCCTCCGGGCGCACCCTGTACCCGCGGGAGCTGTCAGGAGAGAGGCGGGTCAGCCTTCCTTCCAGCAGGGTCTCCCACCTGTCCCCAGTACAGCTCAGGTTCCTCTAACTGAAAAACACAAGGATGGAAACTCCCCAGACAAAATGGCTGCGTCCATTTCCCAGTTCCCAGGGGCATGTCTCCTCGTGGTTGGCAGCGGAAGGGCATCCAAGCAGGGCTCTGGCTTGGTTCCGACCGGCTGGGGGACCTCTCTGCTGGGGCCTGGAGGCAGGAGGGAGGCCGGAAGCAGTCTGGGCAGCAGCCTGGGATTTGGGGGCACTGGCACCTGGCGCAGCCCGGCACCACAAGATCCCATCTGCCAGTGTGGCTGGAAGGGCAAGCCTGGCATCTGGGTGCACCTGCCCACAAGGAAGGCACACAGGCATCTGAGGAGTTGATCTCACTCACTCCAGTCATTTCCTGAGGACCCACTGTGTGCTGGGGACGGAGCGGGACCTAGCCAGGGAGCTCGGGGGCAGCTGCAGGGCACAGCAGAGGAGTCGCCACATCTCCGGCCCAGTCCCAGGGTCCTCGGCCCCCGGCAGCGTGAGAGGCCCTTTCCCACCCACAAGGCCAGCCAGGCTTCAGGGATGTGGGCTGAATCCTCAAGCAGGCGGGTTGGGAAGCCGGCCGGGGGAAGCAGGGAAGGACAGGGGCGAGGTCAGGTGCCCAAAGGCCCAGGGAGCGGGAGTGCGTGGGGACACTCAGGCCAACGGTGGCCAGCGCAGATGTGGGGTTGACAGCGAGATGCCCGGTGGGCCCAGGCTCGGGTCCAGCTCCATCCTGCCCAGCTGGGCCGCCAGGGAGTCACCCTTCCCCTCCCCAGGCCGGGTCCTCTTCTGTGAAACGGGGTTGGTGACGGCTCCCCTGGCGGCTGGCACCTGGGGGGCATGCAGACAGGGAGTGCTGACCAGGGTGCCGGAGGCCCCGGAGGAGTCCACTGTCTCCTCCCTGCCCAGGAAGGGGTCCCCTCTCTCCCTGGGGGAGCAGGAGGGTGCCCACCTCTGCCCAGTGCTGCCCACTTCTCTGTGGGTGAGTTCCCTGTGGCCCTGGAGGAGTGGTCACTCAGGGCCCTCTGCCTGCCCCCATCTTCCCGAGTTCCCACAGGCCCTGGGACCAGGTCCAGTTGCAGGCCCTGCCCTGACCTGTGTCCCCATGCTGACAGCTCCAGAGTTCTCTGGCTCCACTGGCTGCCGGGGGGTCAGGGTGCAGATGGGTCCCCACACTATGGGGCAGGGCCCCTGAGGACACTAGTAAACCGCCTGTGTCCTCTTCCTCCCTGGGGCCTAGGAGATGGCCATCCCCACAATCCCGCTGGAGTCCTGTCCCTGTGCGGTGCCTGTGTTGGGTTAGGGTGCAGTGGCCCAGTCAGACACACGGCTTCCTTTCCTTGTCCCTTTTCAGTCCCCTCTGCCTTGCCCCTTGACGGCCCCATCTTGCTCCTCAGGCCGCGTGCTCTGTTTTCTCGAACGCCTTCGTCAGAGGCCTTCCGTGGTGCGTCTCCTTGAGCCCGTGGCTCTGGTCTGCTCTTCCTGACGCTCCTCCAGCCTTGCTGGTGGCTGTGGATGAACCTCGGCGAAGCCCCCTCGGGCGCTCTGGGTGCTGAGGTGGCTCGCGGCCCAGACAGCGGTGGAGGCTGGGCGGCGTCTCCGCAAACCTCGCCTGCTCCCAGGGTCACCCGCTTCCAGAGTCAATCTCAGCAGGGACCGACTGAGAACTCGGGTGTTTCCTGGAGCTCTTGCTCTGGGCCTCGAACGACAAATGTCACTCTCCAGTCCTGTGGCACCAAAGTCACTGATTTCCACAGGCTTCTCCTCTGGTTATTTTTCCGAGTGGCTTAAAGATTTGGGAGGCTGAGGCGGGGGCTCCTGGTGGAGGTGCTGGGTCTGGTCCTCAGCACACGTGAACGTGAATAAGGGTACTGTGTCCCTTACAGCTGCAAAAATATTAAAGATAGAAATCTGGAGGCTGCCCAGAGAGGCTGACTCCACCAGGATCCTGCCCGGGAGGCTCAAGGGCTGGGCTGGGTCCCGAGAGGGCTCCCCGCTGTCCTGGGAGCACCCGTCACCACGCTCCTCCTTCAGGCTGCAGTCAGGACGCCTGGGGAGCGGGGGCCGGCGGGGGGGAGCGGGAGCAGGACGCTAGGGAGAGCTCCCGGGGACGAACAGGCCTGTGGCGCACGGCAGGTGGCAGGGCACGCGGTGGGGCTGGTGTCTCCAGAGGGGACACTCTGGAGAATGAGGTGGGACTGGGCAAGGGCAGTGGGCACGCACCATCGTCTACCGTGATCGTGAGGGACAGGTTGTCGCCGCCAGGGAGGGCTGGAGGAGGCAGTGAGGACCCAGCCTCGGAACCGTGGCCTGGCCGTGCTCTGCAGGGCGGGTGGCACTGCTGGCTTCCTGGGCACAGCCCACCCCAGTTATGACCCCTTTCACGCTGCTTTACACTTGAAGAACTGAGAGGCCCGTGGGACCCCGGGTGAAAGAGTCCAGCACACGGCTGGACATGGCAGAGATGCCCAGGGCAGTGGCAGCCTGGGGTGGAGCCTGAGGGGCCACGGCCGGAGGTGCCCAGAGGGCTCTCTCTCCTAAGGTGAGCACTAGGCATGGCCCTGGGCCAGGAGCCAGTTTTGGTGTTGGCAGGGTAGCATTTGAGAGGGAAGTGGCTCGGGTGGCCACAGAGACAGGAGCGAGAGTCCTGAGCCAGGCCGCCTGGACAGGGACCAGGACGCCCGCGGCTTCATGGAGCCTCAGCCCTGGCCGCTCGGGCCGGTCGCTGCTGGCCGCGGGCTGATTCCTGGAGGCAGGCAGCCGAGCGGGAAGGGAGCTGCAGCAAGCCTCTTGGGGTTCCATGGCCAACTTCAAAGGAGAAGGCACCCAGGAATGCTGTGGCCGGGCGTTGGTGGGGTGAGAAGCCCTCCCAGGACAGCCGGCTGCTCCCCCACCTTTCACCTGCGCCTGCGCCTGGGACCTGGGACGGAAGGCGATCTGCCACAGCGGCCCTGGTTTTCTTCTCTGTAAGACGGGAGGGGAAGGGCGGGGAGGGGTGAGGCCCGAGAGCCAGACCTGAGCTTCTGCCCCTGTAGGGGCTGTGCACGCGCACGGAGCCTCAGCAGCGCCCACCCCAGCGTGCAGGAGCCATGGGAAGTCCGGGGTCCGCGGAGCGAGAGGAGTCCATCTGTCCAGGACTGGCTGTTCCACACGGCGCACACGTGTGTGCGCACACAAGCTCACGTGTGCCCGCAGAGCAGTCTCCTTTCCTCAGAGCCGGTGACCCGGTGAGTCCAGGGCACCCCACTGTTCTCACTCTGTCAATGCAAACGCTTTCTAAAGGGGGGAGGGAAAGGTTTCCCCCTAAACCATTTGCTTCTTAAAAATCCAATTAGAAAGGGGGAAAAAAAAACGACTAATTTAATCAGCTCTGCCACAGAGGGAGTAGGAGGAGTTGTAAGTGGTTTCCCAAAGTCCCACGGGGAGTGATTTGTCCTGAACATACTTCCCCGGTAGCTCAGGGCCTGTGCCCCCTCCTCCAGGAAGCCCTCCCGGATTGCTCTAGGTTGAGTCCTGCCCTGTACATTTGCATTGTTAAGGTTTGGAGTGCCCCTTCCCAGTGCTGCAGGTGGTGGATTGAACTCTGTAGTTGTTATGGTTTGGATGTGAGGACTCCCTCAAAACCTCACGCTTGAGACAATGAAAGAAGGTTCAGAGGAGAAATGATTGGGTTACAACCTTAACCTAATCAGCGAACGAAGCCCTGATGGGATTAACTAAGTGGTGGCTGCAGTGGTGGCCGTGGCTGGAGGAGGTGGCATCGGGCGTGGCTTTGGGTGTCTCTCTGCACCTGGTGAGTGGAGTCTCCGCTTCCTGATCACCTTGCGCTGCTCCCTCTGCCACGCCCTTCCACGGTGTCCTGCCTCACCTCCAGCCCCCAGGAGTGAGCCTGCTGTCTATGACCTGGGACCTCTGACACCGTGAGCCCTTGAGTAAACCTTTCCTCCTCTACAGCTGTTCAGGTTGGGTCTTTTAGTCACAGCAGCAGAAAAGCTAACTGAAACACACGTCCTCCTGGGCGGAGAACCACCGGCCCTGGGCTGACTGCCAGGCTCTGCAGGACTCTGGGCTGTGGAGACCCGCAGGACGCCGTCCCGGGGAGACGCTGGTGTCAAGAGATGGCGTGGGCTGGCTGCGCAGACAAGGCCCCCGCCTGGTTCCCGGGGCCTGCACGACTCCAGACCCCTCCTCCAGCCAGCCCGGGCTCCCCCAGGGAGCACTCCCGCGTCTAGTCCTGAGCACCCTGACCAGTCACGGCCACCTCCCCCGGGCAGGCCTCAGCCCCCTCGCCGGAACACGGCCCCGATAGCAACAGCGTTTGGTTTCCAAAGTGGTTGCCCTTGTCCTTTGTTTAAAAGCAGCAGTTCCGCGACTCCTTAAAAACGGTTTCCTAGGCACTGAGCCTCGCGTCCAGCACCGCGAGGACGCTCGTGATCACCTGGGCGCTTCCTCCTCTCCTGCGGCAGGGTCCAGTGGTGGCCTCTCCTGACCTCCGCAGGCCCTGGCCCCCCTCCTTGCATTCCCAGGCCCACGCTCTGCCATGGGACCCTCACCCCTTGGCTGGAAAGCCTTTGGGGGTCCTCCAGCTGCTGCCCTGAGCCCCAGGGAAGTGAGTCCCTTTGTCCAGGGGCCCCTGCTAACCTTGTGGGAGACCAGCACGCAGGGCCGCGGGCCTGGCCCCTGGACGTCTGGACCTCTCCTGGACCCACCTGTCCAGACCCTCCCCTCCGTCCCGCAGACCAGTTCTCTCCTGGGAAGCCTCGTGGCCTCGCCCTGCCTCGCGAGGGTCTCACGTGCACCCATGGAGGGGTCTCCCTCATCCAGGGAGCACACGTTCGAGCCCCCGGCAGACGCAGCACCGCCCTGTGGGCTGTTGCCCTACACACACGGCACTGGGAGGAGCTCCGTTTATAAATCAGGCACAGGACGAGATCAACAGCAGTAATGAAACAGACCAAGTTTAACAGCAGTGTGAGTAGGAAACTATGTAGTGAAGTCACGTGAATTTGGCCTCTTAAAACGCCCCATTCTCCCTTCCACCTTTTCCACCGAGAGACTCTGACACAACTGGAGCCCTGGCATCGCTGCTCTTTGTTCTGGGCCACTATTAAGTGAGATGAGAGCCACTTAACCAGAGGCATTGTGACGCCACGGCAGCAGATCCGATGGCGGGTGGCAACGGAGTGCCTGCCAGTGGGTGGCTCACACCGCGGGGAATCACGGGACCAGTCCCCAGGGCTGGAGCTGGGCCACGTGCGCTTCGCCACCAACTCAGGAGGGCGCACCTTTGAAGACTTACCGGTTGTTTCCAGAATGTCCGTGAGCTACTCCCAGCCTGTGGTGGGCGGCGGGTCAGAGGAACGGTAGAAGGTGAAGGCACAGACGCGCTGGAGAACGGACGTGGGTGCAGCAGGACAGACGGCCCTGGGCTGCAGCTCCTGCGGGCCTCCTGCGAACCTCCAGGCTGCCTCTGACAGAGTCCAGGGAGCAGGCAGGGGCAGGACGGACTCAGAGCAGGACCCCTGCTCCTCCCTGCACCCCTGAAAGCCTGCGCTGCTTGCCTGTTCGGGACCCCACTGTGGTTTCACATGTCTGTCTAGGATGCCCCTGGCCACCTCCTGGAGTCTGCAGGGCTCCTCTGTTGCCTGAGGACAGAATGGAGCTGCCCTGCCCTCTGCCCTCAGGGCCTGAAGGGGGTGGCACTGCAGCTGGCCCTCAGCGGGCAGCCGCTCTGCCCCAGCTCACCCGGGCTCCGCGCCCGCCCTGCCCGCTCTGCCGACCCTCCAGCCTCACTCCGCGGCGCGCTCGTGTGCTGACCCCTGCTCCAGCTCCCAGAATCCTTTCCCAAGGGGTCCCTCCGCCCCCTTTCCGCCAGGCCGGGAACGCTCTTCCTGCTGTGGCCGACCAGGTTTGGGAGGGTCTTTCCACGCACTTTGCTGGAAGGCTCATAGGCTCAGGTCCCTGGGTCAGAGGCGTGTCCAGCACTGTGTCCAGGAAGGAGTGGAGCTTGGAGTGGCCGTGGAGGAAGGTAGGTGTGAGGCAAGGAGGGAAGTGAGTGGGTGCAGATGCTCATGGGATCCGAGGGTCTGGGAGGTGCCTCCTCAGACGCAAGAGGCACAGCTCAGGCCCCAGAGCCCCCAGGCCAGTGGAGGAATCCACGACGGGCCCCAGTGCAGCTCGAGACCAGGCCACCGACTCTTGAAGAACCAGGCATTTCTCCCTCAGGGAGGGCGAGAAAGGAGGCCCTGGGCAGCGGGCAGCATGGACAGAGGCCTGGAGGTAGCACTGTGCTGGAGCCAGCTCGGGCCGAGGCCAAGAGCCCCGGTGTGTCCTCTCCTGCGACGCCAGCTCTGGCATTGCCTTGGTGGCTGGAGGTCGTCACTTGGGGAGTAGCCACATAGACACCAGACATAGGCCAGCTCTGCACCTCAGGGTCTCCCCCCTCCTCCCTCCCTTCCCCTTCCTTCCTTCACCAGCACACCGCTGCCTGGGAATGGACGAGCAGGTGACTTCTGGAGGGACAGTGGGCGACTGCCCTGTGACGGAAGGGGCTGACGGAGCACAGCCCGTCAGTCCCTCTAAGGCCCCGTGGCCCAGAGAAGGTGCTGGCTGCTAGCCCCTGGTGAGGGGCACCGGTGGGGTCCCCTGCCCCTGCCCGGTTGGAGGGCAAATGTTTCCAGAGCTCTCTCTGGGCCTCTGCCTCCCTGGGCCTGCTGCCCCCAGGACGCGCCCAGCTGAACTGTGCTGGGGTTGAGCTCCGAGTCACTTCAAGGTAATTTTGATTAAAAAGAAGGCGGAGGCAGAGGAGGAGGAGGAGGAGGAAGAGGAGCGCAAAGAGAGGAGACAGCAACGGTGCGCCTGGGGGGCAGCCTGAGCAGCCCCTGCAATCACCCTTTGAAATCGGGACATCCAAGCAGATGTTTCAGTTTTCATCCTGTCCTGCTCTCTTTCCAACCCGGAGAAATTAGTTCCAAAGTCATTATTCACCTAATCACGCTAATAGTCCAACATCCGATCCGCCCTCTGCGGACGGGGCGCCGCAAGAGCGCCATTTAGCACTTCCTTCCCCGTGCCCGTTAAGTGGCATCTGTTCCAACACAGTTAAATATTGCAGTTGACTTCATTTTCTTTCCCCTGGTCCTCCGGGTCCCAGGCTGGGGAAGATAAAGTAAAACACATTTGCTTCCTGGGAGGGAGGAGGGACACGGAGCTGCCTTTCTGGAAACCTGGCCCATCAATCATAAACTGATTACAAATTCGTCACCTTGAATCAATTTCTGTTCACAAGTTCAAAAGGCACTCTGAGCTCGGGGCGATCTGGAACATTCTACATGTGGAGAGGATTAACATTTGATCCAGCTCCTCCTTCTGAGGATGGGGCTGTGGGCTTGGGGTGGGGGAGGCGGGCTTGGACTCGGATCTCTTTGCCCTGCAAAGCTGCTCCTCAGCCTCCCCCAGGGCTACGCTGCTGCCGGAGGGACCCAGGGACCCAGCACCCGGCCAGGACCCAGGCTGGGCCCGGCAGGAGAGGGGGATGTGGAGGGCATCTGTAGGGGTCAGACCACATCACAGCCCAGGTCTTGGGTACAGAATCCTACGACCATGGTCTTGAGAGAGACAGGAGCAGATGGAGACGTGGTGGGGCGGGGGCAGACCACTGGCAGCCGGGGCACCGGGACAGCGGTTCTCCAGGTCCCCAAGTCCCTGCGACACCCTCCGTCTTCCTCCTCGGATCCCAGAACCCAGGTCATCCTGAGCCTGGGGGTCTCTGAACCACCTTCAAATCCAGAGGGGAGGTGGGGTCTCGGAGTTCAAGGGCCCCACTTCACAGCACCCCCCTCACCCAGGCCAGACCAGCGTGGACCGCGTCAGGATGCCCTGTGTGCTGGCCGTGCCAAGGAAGCGTGGGGTCCACAGGCGAGCGCGCAGCCCTGGCTGCAGGCGCGGGCAGGAGCAGGGACCCGGGCCAGGCGGTGGCTCCTGGCTCCCAGCAGGTGGCTTCTTGGCCCCTGCCCTCTCTCGCCCAATGGCCTGGTGATGCCACCAGCAGCTTCCCAGGGGGTGGGCTAGGGCCCTCCTGCTGAGGGTCTTGCCTGGACACCAGTCAGACCCCGCCAGGCCATCAGCCATGTCCCACACATCTGTGAGGCTGGCTCCAAGCCAGTCCTACCTGTCCTCTGTAAGTAGGACCCCTGCTGGCCACTGGCGCTGTGGCGTGTACCAGGAGGGCCCAGGAAGCAGAGTGACCAGCGTGAACGTAGCCGTTGGGCCGGGCTGCCTGGGCCGCCACGGGGAGAGGGAGCAGAGCAGACCAGGGATGTCGCAGGCAGGGCCAGGGAGGGCCCTCCCAGCCACGGCTTCCTCAATCCCTCAGCGGCCAAGAGGTCGCCCAGGGTCACTGGCTGGGGCCGGCAGGGACCCCCACACACTCCAACCACCCGCTGCATCAAGGAGTGCTGGGCCCAGACCCTGAAGACCTGGACCCTGCTTGCTCAAACGTGCTCCTCGCTGGCCGGCTGCGCCTTCATGCCCCGCCAGGGCGGCGGTGCCTCCCTCAGCCCCCGTCCCGCCCTGCCGCCCTCTCTGCTCTGCCCGCTGTGTGGAGGTCACCCCGCACTGCAGGGAGCCAGGCTTCCCCATGGGGTGTCCACGCTGCGGCCTGAACAGACCCCTCCTGAGGCTGCTGGCGACGTCGCGAGCTGGCTGACTCTCTGGGATCCTCCAGCTTTCTGCCAAATTTGCTTTTGGAGAGAGCTCAGGCCGAGGTCGGCAGACCCTCGTTCCTGTCCAGCCTGCCACCAGGGGCTCACATGCCCTGGGGTGGCCACTTAACCCCTGGCCTGTGACACTGAACTCGAAGGGTCCCAGGCCACCCAGCTCGCCCTCGGTGTGAGGCACAGACTCGGGGGTGGTGTCACCCACATGGTTGCTCGCTGCCTGAGGCTCTGTCCAGGACGAGGGGAAGGGAGGTGCAGGGCTGGAGGAGGGACAGCAAAGTCCTTCCTCAGCTTTCCCACTGCCCGGCCCTGCCGGGGAGGAGAGACCAGAGCCTTCTGTAGCTTTCCCAGAAAGTGAGACACGCCCGGGTCCTGACAGGACCTGGGAATTATTTGGAATGAGGTCTGCACGGGGTCAGGAGTCAAGACGAGGCCATCTGGACGAGGCTGGCAATGGTTCCAGGGACCTGTCCGCATGCATCAAAGGTGGGAAATTCAGACGCAGTTCCCAGGAGGGGGCCGCCGCAGGATACCTCTTGTGGGGCGTGGAACCCCAAGGATGGCGAAGAACAGGAAGTAGAGTGCAGAAAGGATCCTGCTCCTGTCTCAGGGAGGTGGGCCTGCGACACCTTGGCTTTGGACTCTGGCCTCCGGAGCTGTTGTTTTAAGCTACCGAGTTTGTGGTGCTTTTTGGTGGCAGCCCAAGGAAACAAACACAAATGTCAACTTCAAGCTCCACCACATAGCCAGCTGTGTGACCTCAGATGACTCACTTAACCTCTCTGAGCTTGTCTCCAGGTCAGAAAAGTGGAGATGCAACATGTCGCTCACAGGGCCCCCTGCGGGGGAAGCCAGTGCTGACTGGGCAGCGGCCAGCGTGCAGGAGGCTCTGGCGGGCAGGAAACCTCTCCCCTGCGAGTGGCCCAGGGGTGCTGCTCCGTGCTGGGGTGGGGGTGGGAAGCGGGTTTCGGGCGGCTTCCTGCCGCTCCTTTGATGTGCAGGCCTGCATCCGAGGGCAGGAGAAGCACTTTGAGCAGGGTCGCAGGAGCACTCTGAGAAAGCCTGGCCCGCAATTAGCTGCGGATCGGGTTTCTGCCCAGGGTCCCACGAGCCCCCAGCAGAGCAGAGAGCCAGGAGTGGGGTGGGTCCCGGCCACACATCCCTGTTCTCAGGCCCCCTCCCCGTGAGACTCTGCTCAGGAAGAATTAACGTCCCCCCGTCACAGCTGACAGTCGAGGACGGCCTTGCCCGAGCCCAGGAGCCGTCCTGCAGAGGCACCAGCCCTGGGGCCTGAGGGCTGTGCGGGCAGGCGCTGCTCCTGGTGGCAGCCTGCGGGGGCTCAGGAGGCGCCTGTCCTGCCAGGGACCACAGGAGGCCAGGCGCACCCCAGACCGGCCAGGACGGGCCGGCGGGCACACTGGCTGCTGCACTTGCCCAGCCACCCCCAGGGCCTGGCGACTCCGAGGGCCGGGCGTTGGCACAGGGAGGAGGAGCAGGAAGTGACAGCAGGTTGTCATCGCAGACAACCAGAGACCAGGGACGCAGAGGGGTCCGGCTGCACCCTACCTTCCGGTGACGCCGAGGACCCGGGAGCCCTCGCCTCAGTTTCCTTGGCTGTCGGTGGGGGTCATGGGGCTCCCTTGCTGGTGGTCCAGGGGTCGGGCAGACGCGTGGCCCCAAGGAAGGAGCTGCCGCGACTCACCTTGGGAGTCCCAGGTGCCAGCGGGTGGCAGTGAGCCCAGGGCCTGCTCCTGCCAGGTCCCTGGGAACCCTCCTGACGCCCTGGAGAGTACATCTGGGCCGGCGGATCCAGGAGGCCAGTGGAGTGGGCCTCGTCGCCCGGGCACTCGGGAGACCGGGGCTTCCGCCCACTCCCCAGGCTCCTGCAGTCGTCGCGGCCAGCCTCGCCCCGTGCTGGGCTGCAGTGGCCGCTTCTCACTGTCCTCCGTGGCAGGAGGAGGGAGCTCTCTGGGCCTCTCTGGTGAGGGCACTAAAGCCACCCGAGGGCCCGCCCATCCAGACCATCGCCCAGGGATTCGCTTGAGCCCAGGACTTAGAGGAGGCACAGCATTCGGTCCAGCAACGAGCCGTCCAGGTTCACCCATGCGGGTAAACAGCCTGGCTTGGGAAGTGTCCTGGGCTCCGCAGGAAAGCTCCACCCGGGGTCCTGGGCCTCTGGAATTGAAATGGAACCAGAGGTGGCCAGGCGAACTCGGGGACAGTTCATGCACCCTGCACCCTGCACAGGTCACGCCTGGCCCCCAGCATGGGGGACAAGCAGAGTGCCCATCACTTCTGCCTGTTCACCAGCCACCGCCATCTCCAGCTACTCCCAGTGCCTGGCATGATCCAGAACATTCCACCCCCAGGAAGGGGCAGAGTAGGGCCGGGTCCCTGGGTGGGTTATGGAGGGGAAGGCTGTGTGTCGGGGAGTGGGCGTGTTGGGGACACAGCTGGTCTCCACCCGAACCTCAGAAATAGGTCTCTGCAGACAGCGAAGGTCAAGGTGGCAATGAGGTCATGCCGGGCTGGGGACGGAGTCCAGTGACCGGTCCTCATAGGGAGATGGAAGAGACAGACGCAGGAGGGGCCACGTGTACACAGAGGCAGAGACTGGAGTGACTCGGTTACCACCCAGGAGGCTGGAGCCACCGCAGGTGGGGAGGCAGGAAGGAGCCTCCGGAGGCAGCACAGCCCCCAGGGCACTTTGATCTCAGACTCCTGTCCCCGGACCGGACAGTGAGAGGACCAACATCTGGTTGTTTGTCACGGCAGTTCTAGAATGTGCTGAGGGTGGCCAGGTGCCAGCCCCGCAATGGAGCAAAGTCCTCTTCCTGCTCCTGCTGGATGTGGCCAGCGGCTCAAGAGACAAGAGAAGAAGTGCTTTAACCAGTGGAGAAGGGAGACGGGGGCCTTGCTCACGGGTCACCTTCCCAACCCAGGGATGGAGGGGAGACGGAGAGGATGGAATGCTGCGGACAGGGGGCTCGTTGGGGGGCGGAAGGCGCCTGCCTTTCCTGGGAAGAGGCAGAGGTCTTCCTGGAACCCAGACGCCTTCTCTTTTCTCCTTTCATGGTCTGGTGTTTGTGGTCAAGGAGCTGGTAGGTGGCCTTTGCCTTGAAGGGGAAGTCAACCCAGGTCCGGTGAACCCTGCATTATAGTTCTGGCCAAAGTAGTTCAGGTAAGGTTCAGGCCACAAAGCAGCAGACCCAGTGGGAAGATCAAGGCGGAGCATCTTCCTCTTGTTCCCATCACCCTGCTGGACTTCTGAAAGTGGCCTCAGGTCCCTGAAGAGCAGCTCGGGCCACCGTTACCAGCATGACCCACACGGCAGTGGAGGCAGAACTGGTGGGAGACTCTGTATTGTACAGCTGTGGGAACTCCAAAATCAGCAAAGTAAGTCAGCTAAAAGCAAGGGAAGCCCGAGCATCTGTTTAGGGGTTTTCCTTGGTGAGAATCCCCCAAGATGTGGTCCCCCAGGGCCACCTCAGAGTCAAGCGCAGTGTCAGATGCCTGCGGTCCGGCACCCTGACTGAGCGCGGAGCTCTGGCCTGGCCCAGGTGCTGTCAGAGCCACCCTGCTCAGGTCTCCTGGAGTGGCACTGGCAGGCACCAGGAGGACTCAGGGTCCACAGGGACTCACGGACAGGGGACGGAGGAAGCCTAGTGCAGTTGAGCGCTCCGGATGATCTGGGCCCTTTACAACGGCTGATTACCCAACCCCTCAAGACCACGTACGAGGAGCAGGAGAAAGGGGGCCCGGGAGTGGGGTTGCTGGCCCAGGCCACCTGACGCCCCTGCAGCAGACAGCGCCCCCACATCCGCCCCACGAGCTTCGCTGAGGCTCCTCCCAGCCCTCACCACCGGCTAACCCCCGTGAACTGGGCAGCAGCCTGGCTGGGTCCCTGGCAGGCACCTGCCCAGCGGCTCCTGTGAGGGCCTGGGTGCAGCGGAGAATCACATGGCCGGTCCTCGGGCCTGTCCTCAGCACCTGGAGAGTGCGACAGGTGGGAGCCTCTCTGTGCAGGCAGGCAGCCAGCAGGACCGGAGTCCAGCTCTGCGCTTCCTCCCGGTGACGCCTCTGGCGCCACGTGCCGGTGCAGTAAGGCGCCAAGCCATGGGATCAGGGGAGGAGCTTCTCCAGGCCCTGGTGGAGTAGCCAGGCTGGCAAGGTGGCTCTGCAGACGGCTTTCCTTGTCCTCCCTGCTTCTGTCTGATGAGGAGCTGCTGTCCCACTAGGGACAGTCCACTCCCCAGTCCCTCCCACGTCCCGCACTGCCCAGGGATGGAGAGTCTGCCCTCTCAGCCCCTGAGACTCTCAGCGCCTGCTGGTCAGATCCTCCCTTCTGGACACCAGGCTCTCCAGGGAGCCTGGGGGGCCTCAGAGGGGCTGGACCCACTGTCCTTCCCCAGCCAGTTGGGTGGCTCCCCTCCGCGTCCTTGGGTTGCCTGGGGACTTTGCAGTAAACTCCTTTCTGCCGAGTTAATCTAGGCTGGCTTCTGCGAGGCCACAGTACCGGACTAGTTAAGAAAGGCAGGATGGAAGTCTTCCCTGGAGGGAAGACCCCGTCTGGGTCAGGCGGGGGCCCTGTCTGGCAACCGGAGCGGCGGGCCAAGGTGTGGCCCGAGCTCACATGCCATCCCAGAGAGCCGGGAGCTCCCCAAGCCCCGGAGTGCAGAGGCAGGGCTGCAGGAGAAGCCCCGTCCCTCCTTGCCCCCCTCCCGCTCAGCCAGGGCAGGACGCGCCCCCCTGGAGCAACCTCTCCCCACGTGGACCACGCTGTCGGGACAGAGCCTGGCCCCTTGTGTTCTGCAGGGGCAGGTGCTGGGCGATGCTGGTGGGAGAGACAATCTCAAGGTTGCCAACTCAGGACTTACGGCCATGGTCGGAAATTAATCTACACGGAATGGACACAGTTTAGGCTGAATTGATTATGGGATAAAAGAAATTGGTTCTCCCAGCCCACGAGAAGCCCACACTCCGACCTCGGGCTCACGAGAGTCCAGCTCCCTGTGATGCAGAACGGAGGGGAAGCAGATAGCTGGAGGCCAAGGGACAGACGCAGGGCCTGGCCACCATCGAGGCCTAATTGGAGCACACAGACATGAAGTCTGGAAGTGCCCTCGCCCCAGGGCCGTGTCGGGACTGTGGGCGGCCACGGTTAGAGGTGGCAGCCGAAGCCAGGCTCTGGCGATGTCCCACCTAACCAGCAAAAAGCCTTGGATGGGGACCATGCTGGGGACACACCTGAAGACCCTGTCCTGCCCACCAGGAGGCAGGACACAAATACAGGAAGAGCGAAATAGAACAGCAGATCCAAGAGACAGCTCCGTCTGAGGAGAGGAGCCAAGGAGAGGTCCGCAAGGCAGGGGAGGGTGGCTTGCCACCGTAGAGTCACGTCCTGCCTGGCTTTGGGCTCCCCGCCGAGGTCAGGCACCGTTCCAGTCCGCCCCTCCGCCTCCAGGGCCACCCTCCTCAATGAGGTAACATCGTGTCCCGCTGGTTGATCTCCTGAAGTCCAGAGTTCATGCTGGTGCTGTGGGCACTGGTTTTAGGTGCAGCTGGGACACCTAGGCTTCCCCTGGCAACCCACAAGAGCAAGTACAGCGAGCAGAAAGTCAGACAAAGAGAAGCGTGCAGCAGCAGCTGGACAGTGCCTCTGAGCAGACCCTGGGCACCGCCGCACTGCTCTGGGTACAGCTTGCTCAGCAGAAGCCACACTCGCTGGTGGGGTGACCGAATCCTGGGCATATCCCTTTAAGGGCAGGTGATCATGGGGAAGGACAGACATCCAGGGAAGACCCTGGGAGCAGGGGAAACAGGGGTCCAGAGATGCAAAGTTTTTCTAGGACACACTTATTTTTTAGTGGCTTATACTGACTTGGGGGAAATGGCCCAAACAAAAATATTGAAAATAAGTGACTTGGGGAAGGAAGATAAAGATGCCAAACAACCAGAGACAGGATGATGGGGAAGCAAATCCCACAAAAGTGGATGGGGTCCTGAAGAGGACGAGCAGACTGCATTTGAGATGTCGTAGGAGACAGGGTCCTTGAAATGAAGGACAGACTGACTTTCAAACTGAGCCACAGACCACTTTCCAGGAAAGGCGAAGGATGAGTCTCGCAGATACAAATCCCGGTCAAATCACTGAACTTTGAGGACGAAGAGGTGCCTTCAAGCGCCCAGGCAACGCGACCCACTGGGCTGTCATCGGGTGATTCAACGGCACCGTTGGACCCCACGCAACAAGCTTCTGGAGGGAAGAGCTGTGAGCGAACAGGATTTTTTAAAACAGAGAGTTCTCTCTGGCAGCAGCTGCCTATGTCACGCAGGAAGTAGCGATCCTGGGCCTACAGCAGCCATGGTTTCATCTTGGAAAGATACTTGATGACGAGGTACAGTGGGCCAAAGATACGAGGAGACGCGTGATAAAGCAGCTCTCGGTGCCAGAAGGGAGTAGGCAACAGCCACGACGGGCCGACGGAGAAAAGGTCGCCCGGATTTCCACACCCAGTCCTGTACAGAGCACAGGACGCTTGGACACGCCGGCGTGCCAGAAGTCGGAATCAGGGCCCTCATGACCCTCCTTCTGGGAAAGACAAGGTTTCCCTTAAAAAATAATAAAATTTGGTTTGAGTTTTAAAAATCCTCAGGATTAAGGAAGTTATACTTAAACAAAAGGCTGAAGATGAGCACATGGGGTCACAGAATAACTCATGGTATTAAGAACCTTGACCCAGTAAAACCAATGAACATAAAGCTCAGAATTTTGATCTGGATTGCTTTAAGCCTATCGGTAGGTGGGTTTATTCTTAAAGGACCAGGTGATAGTACATGTTATAGGCTTTGAGGACTGCAAGGTCTCTGTCACGGGTTAATGTTGCCAGTGAACCACAAATTAGCCCAAGCCAGCCTACAAGTGAATGGGTGTGACTGTTCTGATAAAACTTTGTTTGCAAAATTGGCAGCCAGCCTAATGGACCAAAGTTTGCCAACCCCAGCTATCCATCAATTGAGAGAAGAAATACATCTTTAACAATAATTGAGTTTTCAACCCAGGGAAATGGTATATCTCTCTATTCATGTAGATCATCTTTAATTTCACTCAGTAATGTTTTAACTTTACGTACAGATCTTTCGTAGCATTCATTACATTTTATGTCAATGTCTGTTGCTCCAAATGGTATTTACAATTGTTTTATTTCAACTTCCAATTTTAAAAAGGGTCAACTTCCAAGCTATTCCTAATATGGAGAAATTACTATTGAGTTTTGTATTTTGAATACGAACATTTGAAAATATTCTAAATAAAATAAAATTCACTCATTAAATCTAGCAGGTTTTACAGATTTCCCTCTAATTGTCTACGCAGCCGAGCACCACATGAAGCTACTTCAGTCAGCAGACGGCATGGACCACGGAGGCTGGCCGGCCCCCGCACCTCCACCCGCCGCCTCTCCCCATGGCCCCAGCTCCTCCTGCACGTGGCCCAGCCTAGTGTCGTCTTCACGACAGCCCCGAGGGTGCAAGATCGGGCCTCACGTTGCCAGCGAGGGGCTGCATCTAGTGGCTGGCCTGGAAGCGAAGTGTTTTCAAAGTGTTTTAACACCCAGCTTTTCTTTTTCTTTTCTTGGACCAGGGATTGAACTCAGGGGCACTCGACCACTGAGCCACATCCCCAGCCCTGTTTTGTATTCTATTTAAAGACAGGGTCTCAGTTGCTTAGCGCGTTGCCGTGGCTGAGGATGGCTTTGAACTTGCGATGCTCCTGCCTCAGCCTCCCGAGCGGCTGGGATTCCAGGCGTGGCCACCGCGCCCAGCAACGCCGGGCTACTTCAGCGAGACGTGTTGGTCCCGGGTTACTTCTTCCCAGTCTTGCATGAGGAAACTCAGATTGAAAAGAGCAAGGGCTGTGTCTGACTTTGAAGAGCCTGTAAATAAATGGCAGCCTGTACTCCTGCCTCCTGCCTTCGACTACAGCCACACTCTGCCTGCTTGGCCCTCTTCTCTGCTCTCCTTGGGGAAAAGGACCCCATATGCGGGGCTGTCCCCAGAGCAGTGTGATGGTCCACCAATCAGAAGCAGTGAAGCTCCCTGCCACGCTGGCCACGCGCGGGCCCCCACCCCTGGGGACTAAGTCATTAGATGACTTCCAAGTCCACTCAGGTGAGTCTCCAGGTCAAAACAAATAGAGGAGGGAATACACTGAGCCAATGTCGGGGGCGGGGGAGCGGGCCTCTGCCGTTCTGGTGAGACAAGGATCAGAGATATGTTTTCCCCAAGCCCCAACACCCAGCCCCCCAAATACCAAGGACCCTTTCCACTCTGAACAGTCCTCCAGAGCTTGTTGAACTGAGCACAGCTGGAAAGCACAGGAGCATCTTACACCGTCCATGGATCCAACTGGGCCGAGATGTGGGCTTGTTTCAATGGTTTCAGTTTTCATGAGGATTTTGGGGAAAGAAGCTACTTTAAAATATCCGAAGGTGTTGCTGCATCCCTCAGGGGGTTAAAGAATAGGCAGCATATGCTCCAGATGTCCCGGAGCCTGCCCCAAGTATTCACTGTCCATAAACATCAGCCTCTCATTTGTCTTTGTCACTGGGAGGTTCCCAAGAGAGGAGTTTCAGCCAGGACTGCAGAGCGGAAACTGAGGCCAGAGCCACGTCTGGACACACGCGTGTCAAGAAATAGCACTGACGTGAAGCAGTCCTTTATTTTCGTTAATATCTGTCAGTCAACAGAGATTTTTGAATGGATGAATCAAAACAGGAAGGAATCAATGAACACATAATTAACTCAACTCATTCCAAGGGCTTTGGAAAGCAAGCTGAGGCCTGTGCCCTGCGCAGCAAAGAAGAGGCTGCTCCGACCGTCAGCAGCAGGGCTTTCCCGCAGCGTCCCGCCTGCCCGCATGGGGCTCCAGGACCAAGCCTGGTCTGCCCCCGGCCTGGAGCACGCGCTCAGTGCTGGGCAAGCGAGTGGGAGATACAGGTGCAGCTGGAGGGTGTGGAGCTGCTGGGATAGAGATGAGGCCACGCTGACCACACCGGCCAGGCCCCCCAGGAACCAGTCCGGGGGCCCAGGCCTCTGCTGGACTCACTCGGATGCACGGGACAATCCACATGGCCCTGAGTCCCTGCTGCCATGGACTCAGGGGACACAGGCCTGCCACGTTCATAGGTGAGGGTGGATTAAATGAGCCAAATAAGTGAGCAGGAGCCCATGGGACCCTCAACGGAGCCCCGAGCCCAGGCACGGAGGGGCATGTGGGTCCGGGTCGCCTGTTTTCCACGAGATGTAGAGGAGTGAGGATTTTTACAAAGCTTTTCTACACTCAGCTCTCCTACCACACAGAATATAATAAAGTCATGTCAATAAACATGTAAGCATTTAATACATTTATTATGCACAGGTAATCTGAGTATTCAAATTGTGCATGTGCACAGTGTATGTTCTATGTTTATTTATGTTGTGGGACCATACTCATCTTTTCCCTGGTTTCATTTTACTGGCATTTACATTTTATATGAATATATTCTAACCCAGATTGTGTTGGGCAAGCACCCGCCACTCAGAGACTACAAGCACATTTGCAAAGCATGTTCTACGTATTTGTATTACATTCCACATATTGAATGTGTATCTTTACGTGTTACATACAAAGACATGGTGTGCGTGTGTAGTTACGCAACACGTAAAGATGTAACACTATGCAAACATTTTCCACAAACTAGATATTTTCCTCCCTTCCAGCAAAAATCAGATAACTGGACCAGTTTCCACGGCTCGCTTTGCCGCCTGGATAACCTCCTCTGCGGAAGTAGAAGCACTTAACCCAGACAGCCTTCCTGGACGGAGCACGTGGCGTCCCAGAAGGGGCCCGTAAGGCCCCTGCGGGGATTCCATTTTTAAGAATGTGACTTACAATATGGAGAGCAAGAAACTTCTCGGGGATTTTCGCCACAATGGCGAAAACTGCAGGAAATAGCTTGAAGATGATCCAGCGTCCTGAACCCCACTTGGTCACTCAGACTGTGTCTGCCGAGCAGGTTGCACACCCTGCAGCCGAGTACCCTCCCAACAGGCCCCTGTCTAGAAGAGTCTACGGGAAGTCCTAGCACTCGGCTTTCAAAGTCTGGTGGACCAACAGCTACTGTCTTCCTTCTGTGCGGGGATACTGCAAGTGTGTATGGATTTTGCAGTCAGAGAGACAGGAGTCTGGGTGCAGCTCAGTGGTACAGCACAGGCCTAGTACAGGCCCTGGGTGGATCCCTGGCGCAGCGGAAAAGAAAAAGAAATTGGAAAAACAAAACTTTAATTTTCTGTTTAATAGATGAGCCCTGGAGACAGGAAGTAAGAAATGAGCTGAGGGCCTCCTCTTGAGGCACGTGTGACCTCAGCCAGCCCCTGACTTCTTTGGGACACCCACACCTGTGTCCCCAGAACAGGTCCCACACAGTAGCGCTGTGAGTGGACTGACTGCATTTCTGGTTTTATGAGTGTGGTTTTATGAGTGTGGGTGCTGGGCTGCAGACCCCCCCAGACTGGCAGGCTTGGGGTCATCCTCCTCGTCACTTGCTAGAAGCAAGCGTCCCAGCTGGGTCACCCAGTGCTCCACCGGTGCTGTGTGGTGCTCCAGGCCACACCTGGAGGGCCCTGTGCCCTTGAGCCTGATCTTGCCAGTGAGTATGTCCCCTGGGCTCCTGTCCACCCACCACATTTCCCCTTTCGGCAAATGGCTTTGAACTGAACTAATAGCTCCTGTTTTCCCACCAAGAAGGCCCAGGAGTCTGGGGACACCAAAAGTAAATTGAAACATGGACCCCATGACTGGTGCACTCCTGAAGGAGGACCCAGGCGTGGGGTGCTGGGGCAGCCACCATGCTGACAGGAGCCCGCGGGTGTGGCGGCAGGAAGGGCACGTGGTGGGCGGGGTTAGTCTGCCCAGGCTGGACCCCTGGTCTGAGTTAGCCTTCCCAGCATGCAGCCCGGCTGACAGACCCCTCCGGGCCCCTCTGAATGGCCTTCAGCCGTGAGGAGCAGGACGGAGGACACGCATCTTACAGGCCAGAGACTGGGCGGGCCAGGTGGGCTGGAGGGCCCGTGCCAGGTCTCATGGCGTGAGCCGCCCCTCCTTCAGGCATCCTTCCTGTGGTCACTGGTGCCCTGTGGCATGGGTCAGGTCTGGAGTGGGCCCTGGGCCACCCCTCTGGGCACGGTGGCTGGACGTGGAGATGGGGTGCCCCCGGCAGCACAGAGGCAGAGCTGGCTCTCCAGAGTGCCAAGCCCCTACCGAGACCCTGCTGAGACAGGTCTCAGGCCAAGTCGCCCACCCGTCTCGGCTTCCTCCTCCGAGGTGGCCCTGTAGAGGGAGGGGGCAGACACAGCAGGCTGGCGGGCCATGCGTCCCTCCTGAGGAGTCAGGCTGCACAGCACCCGAGGGGGAGGTTGGGGGAGGCTGGGCAACTCACACTGGGCCGTGGACTTCTTAGGGAGTTGTTCCAGAATGTTGCCAAGAGAGAAATGGAGGTGGAGGAGGAGCTGGCAGAAGGTGGAAGGACAGGCCAGGAGAGAACAGTCGGAGCGCCAGGCAGGCCACCACCAGGCAGGCGTGCTCGGGAGGCCACCACGGACATGGCAGGTGGAGCCAGTGGCATGGGGAGCAAGGGGCAGCTCAGGAGGGAAGTGACCTGTTTCGGCCACAGGGCAGTTTGGAGGTAGTGGGGCTGCCAGGCCTCGCGTCTGAGATGCTTCAGGCCCTGCAGGGGGGCTCTGAGCAGATGCCAGGCTGTGATCTAGGCCCAACTGGGAGCAGGGTGGAGGCACGTTGGTGCACAGGCCGAGCAGGAGAGCCCCACCTTCGGGCGAGCCTGGAGAGCTCCTGCGGATGTGTAGCCAGCGGCCAGCCAGGGCACCTGGAGGCAGCCGCCAGGGAGGGAGAGTGTGCGTCCCAAAGCAGAGAGGCAGGGATAACGTCCGCGCCAGACTCCTGCCCTCGCCCCCAGATGGAGTCTTAGCTCCTCGGACTCATCCTTCTGCGAAGAGAAACAACAACCTCGTTCCCAGACAGAACTTCAAAGTTGGCAAGTTCCCTCCCAACCAAACAGCTTGATTCTCAGTGCAAACTGTTCCAAAGCCCAGAGGCTAACCCACGTGCCCAAGACACAGTATGACCAGCAGGCCTTAGAACCCAGGCTGGCCCTGCAAGCTTGTGGGTGAGGGTCAGAGAACCCGGCCCCAGCTGCCTGCAGTACTGTGACATCGAGGAATCTGCCTGGCCTCTGGGAGGCAGGGGACTGAGGCCGCCTCTGCGGCCACAGCTTCCAGTCGCTTTGGCGAGCCTGAGATGATCCACTCACGTACGTTTGCTTTGCTCACGGTTCCTCAGGCTTCAGTCCTGATAGTGCTTCCAGGCCTCTTGTGGGGGGCAGCACATCAAGGTGTGGCGTGAGGTGGAGCAGAATCACTCGCATCATGACCAGGACATAAAAAAAAAAAAAAAAGAGGAAGAGACTGGGGTCCCACTGTCCCCTTTGAATTTGAGGGGATGTTTAAGATCCAGACCACGGTGGCGGAGGGTAGATGGCTGAGAGGCTTTGTGCACGGGACTGGGAGGCCCTCCAGGTCCCCTGGTGTCCAGTCTGCACAGAAGAGGGATCTCGGTTTGGGACCACGCTGCCCAGGTAGGCTTCTGGGAGCAACCCTGGGGACGGGGCCTCGGGAGGAGGGTTTCGGGGAGGCAGCACACTGTGCCAGGCCCAGCAGGCAGGGGTAGGGGCCGTGGGTGCCCTGGCCGGGCGCCGTGGCTGGCCTGCACTGTGGGAGAGCCAAGGCCGAGGGCCGGCGCGCTGGCCCCCAGGTGCGACGGGCAGGCGGCTGCAGCCGTGGAGGGCTGAGGAGGAGCAGGCCTGGGAACAAGCTGCACCTAACGAGAGCCAGGCGGGCCACACCCTGCCGGTCAGGAGGCTCCTCCCGGCTTTGATCAGCGATAAGGCCTAAGCGTTCCCAGGACCCCGGCCGCCCCCAGCCGCCCCAGCCAGCCACCACTTCCCCTTCAAAGCCACCCAGCACCCTGCCACGGCCCATGGCCAGAGCCAGCCTTCCCTGGGGCGGGGAGGCGTGCAGGACGCTCCCAGAGGAGCCCACCTCCTTGACTCTGTGGGGAGAGGCTGCCCCTCCCCACGCACCCACCGCCCCATGGCCAGGAGGGCGGGCCGTGGACCATGGGCCCTGCAGACTCCTGGGTGAACTCCTGCCCGGAGCCAGAGGAGGGCCGGCCTGGGACCTGGCGCAGCAGGCGAGGTGTGCGGGGGCCCAGGGCCTCACAGGACCCTCAGGGCCTCACCTCCCTCGGGGGCCGGGGGGCCGAGGTGTGTGGACAGCGGCATTAAAACCAGGGGCCCTGCCTCTCTGGGCCTCAGTGTGAAGAGGGGATGACAAGGACCCCCAGAAGCTCTGTGAGGACCCCCAGTCCAGCCAGGGCAACCCGGGGGCAGAGCCGGCTCAGTGCCGGTGCCCACCAGAGGCCCGGCTACCTGCCGGCCATGTGGGAAGAGGGGCTGGTTTTTCTCAGGACCCTGAGGACGCACGGGCTCCTCAGGCTCTGCCGGCCAGCACTGGGCACCAGGGAGACACTCCACCCTGAGCTCACCCTGGAGGCAGGCGGGAGGGAGGCCATGCAGCAGGGTGTGGATGGCTGCTGCGGTCGGGTCCTCGCTGAGAATGGCGAGGACCACAGAGAAGGCTCTGGAAGGGCCTCCAGGCAGAGGACAGCTGGAGGGCTGCTGGTGGGTGGAGGCCCCGGGCCCAGCTCCTCGCCCATGCTGACCACTGCTAAGGCCATCGGCCTCGAGCATGAGGGGAGGAGGGGCTTAGGCAGGGCTCGGGCCCAGGAGGGGGTGGCCCACTTGCTCTCCAAGCCTTTATGGGTACAAGAAGGCTGCACCATGGGGACGAGGGTGGACAGGACTTGTCGGGCCATGGGGGCTGGATGGGGTGAGAGGTCAGCGTCTGGACAGGTTGGAGGTGGAGTGGGCTGAGGGGTCTGCCAGGGGCAGGAGGCTCAGGCCCGCAGGAGGCCCGGGCAGTCTGTGCGGGGAGGTGACGGGAGCTAGGTGGAGGTGTCAGTCAGATGTCCCGTCCCAGAGGCAGGACAGGGTCAGTGCAGAGGCATGAGCTGCGGGGAGGCCTGGCTGGAGAGAGTGACGTGGATGTGGCAGGGGTCCACCACCCGGGGGAGTGTCCCCAGCCCGGGGAGTGGGACAGGAAGGCAGGAAGCCTCAGCTGGACACTCACCACACAGTCACATGGCAGGCCAGCCCTGCGGGAGTCATGATGGCAGTTGGTACCAAGTGGCCCCAGAGGCCCCAGTGTTAAGATGAGGGACATGGACTGGTGCAGGCGAGGCTAGGGACTTCAGTGTCCCGGGCCTCCCCTGCTGCGGTGTGTGGCCAGAGTGGCAGCAGGTGCTCACGTGGGATGTGGGTCTCTCTGCATCTGCGCCCCCCTGCTCTCCACCTCCAGGCACTTGGGCCCTCAACCTGGCTGCACAGGGAAGCCCAGGCTTGATCGGAGGGCAGACCTGCTCTCCACCCAGATGGCTGGAGGACACGCCCAGCTGCATCCCCTCTGAGGAGCTTGGGGAGGGCTCCAAGGGCACCACCTGGCTGAGACAGGACAGCTCCACCGTCCATGTGCTGACACACCAGGATTCAGGTGAGAGGGGCGAGGCCCTGGCAGGGAAGCCTGTCTGTCATCTCGGCCCAGCAGCCAGCCCTGCTGTGGAACTCCTCCGTCTGGCACGCATTTTCCTGGGACCTCGAGGGCTGGACTGGCTTGTCACCCGTCCAGTCCAGGTGATATCTGGTGAAACATGAAGAGAGTCAGGGCGCACCTCCATTGCAAAGGCAGCAGGAAGCCCTGCCTCGGGCTCTGGGCTGGCCACAGCAAGTTGCCTCCGAAGCCAACTCTTCCCTGACTGGAAGCAGAGGAGAGCACCTGTCGCGCCCCAGCCGGGGTGGCAAGTCGCTCCAGAGTCTGGCCTGACAGCCCGATGGAGTCTGTGGCCATCAGCAGGAGCCCCCCGTCCGCCTCAGCACTGGCCCAGCTGCGGGCTGGGGGCTGTGGCCCCACCACCTCCTGCACCTCCTGCGCCTTCCTCTCCGATCACTTCCTGCTCTGCAGGGTGCATCTTTTCAACCTCTGGGACACTCCCTTGGGTGCAGGCTGCTTCTCGTCCTTTCTCTCCATAATGGCTCTTGGTCAAAGGCCCAGCGGCCGGCGTGGGGTTCTCCGGGCTTTAGTTATTCATTTGTGTTTGTGGTGCTGCAGGTTGAAGCCAGGGCCTCCTGCACACTAGTGGGGCGCCCTACCGCTGGGCCCCAGCCCTGCCCTGGCGTCTTTCACTGTGGCAAAACGCACACAGCACGGCGACCGTTCCGACCACCTATAAGGGCTCAGCTCGGTGCAGCCATTGCCCTGCCCACCTCCGTGACTTTTTCTGGCAAAACTGGACTCTGCCTCCTTAAATAATAATGCCCCTCCCCGCTCCAGCCCTGGCTGCCACCGCTCTGCCTCTGGACTCCTGGCCCAGGGGAATCATGGGTATCCGTCCCTGGTGGTGGCTGACTTCCCTTGCCATGACGTCCCCAAGGCCCACCACCTTACGGCCTGAGCTCTTCCTCCTGCGTACCCTGGCCTCAGGTGTGACCACAGGGATATGCCCACAGTCTTGATGGACCAAGACTGAGGACCCCCTGACCTCCCTAAGCCCCACTGGATCCTGAGCTCCGTGGTGGCCTCTCAGGTCCCTAAGGACTAGACAGTCCAAACCATCTCCTGCCAGACCCTTTCTCTCCCCAGAGCTCCTCCTCAGCAGCCTCAGGTTCCTGGGGAGCCCGGAGTCTGCACGGTCAGCCACATGGTCAGCTTCCTTACAGAGTGACCCTTCTGCTCTCTAGGCCCAGAACTTTCCATGCGTATGTGGGCAAGGACTTTCCTGGTGGTGGTGACCCCCGTGGGCACACTGGGAGGTGGGAGCAAGGCGGGACGGGAGGTGTCTGGAGAAGGGCTCCTCTGGGGAGAGCTGGGTGGGACTCGGGGTCTGCACAGGACACTCCCTGGAGCCGTCCTGCCGGGTAGTCCCCCAGGGCCTCTGTCACCCATACGGCCTGCTCCTCGGGGACCTGCTCCTGGGGCCAGAGAGGGCTCCAGCAGCAGGAGCAGATATTTGGGATAGAGGCCTAGCTGCATGAGAACTGTCGCCACAGGACACTGAGGCCCCGGGGCCAAGGGGACCGAGGAACACACAGTCGTCCATGTTCATTGGAAGTCTTGCTCAGGGCTGGCTGGGTAAGAGCAGCTGTGCCTGAGGAGGGACACGCCTTCCTGCCACTGCATGCCCGGCTGGCCTGGGAAGGGAGATATGTGTTTCCATCTCACTACAAGGACAGTGTCCAGGGCACCATTCATCTGCCGCTCAGAACCTTCTGGCCAGACACTTGGCCCTGGGAGTGGCCGCCTCCAGCCAGGGCTAACTGCTCATCCAGAGAAAGGAATGGATGCGCTGCCTCCTCCCTGGCGCTGCCCGGCCCGCCTCCCCCGTGTGCGGCAGTCTGCTATCAGTTCGTATCCTCCCTCTTAAGGAGACCTATATGTGCAGAGGCCACGGGGACAGAGGCCGTGGGGACACCTAGCTGCTCATTTGCCCTCCAATCTATCTGAATCACTTAGGACGGCACATGAATTTGTCCAGGGCAGGGCTTCCTGCAGCGTCCAGACTGCAGAGTGTTAACGCAGTCTGTCCTGCAGCCTGGCTGGCCAGCCGAAAATAGTGGCACATCATTATGCAGATTCCTAAAGAGGCGATTTCCTGGCTGGCTGGGCCAGCGCCAGCAGCGGAGGGCATTTGCATGTTTCCCACAGCGCCGTGCTTGCTCGCCGGGGCTGGGCAGGGCAGTCCGCACGCTGCCCCGAGTGCTGCTCAGGAGCAGTCAAGACAGCGATTGTCTGGGACTCCACAGGCGGAGGCCTCTCCCTCAGAGCACAGAAGGGCAGCTGAGACGCCAGCCACCGTGTCTCAGCAGCAGGGCCAGCCTGAGTGTCCACCCATCCTCCGCTTCCCGTCACGTCAATCCGACCTCTGCTGAGTTCCAGGGGCACAAAGCAGCAGAGCACAGGCAGGACCACCTCACCACACAGGGACCCAGGCCCGGCACTCCGAGTGTCGGGCAGTGACAGGCACCTTCGAGGTGTTCGAAAGCCCAGGGACGGGAACGACGACAAAGAGCCCCTCAGCCTCAGGACCTCCACGCCCCTGTGACCAGGAACAAGCCCAGGGTCCTCACCAAAAAGACCCAACAGCCAAGCAAAGAGCACAGACCTGTGATCCTGGAGGCGCGGGAGGCTGAGACAGGAAGATCACCGGGTCAAGGCCGGCCTCGGCCACTTGGCAAGGCCCTAAGTAACTCAGCAAGACCCTTTCTCAAAATGAAAAAATAAGAAGGGCTGGGAGGTTCACTGTCCTGCACACAGAACAGGTTTCTCACGGAGCCCCAGAGCGGCGGTGCGGGGCTGCACCCTGTCCGCCGCAGACCACGTGCGGAAGTCCTGACACCCAGGACCTTAGGATCTGCCTGCATTTGGAAGCAGGGTCTCTAAAGAGGTGACTCAGTTTAAATGAGGTCACCAGGGTTAGCTCAACCTGACGGGGGTCTTAGAAGAGGCGGTCGGGACACAGCTGCGCAGAGGGACACCCACGGTGAGGGCGGGAGAGGAGGCCTGTCTTGTCCGCAAGCCATGGACAGGGCTCCAGCCTGGAAGCGCCCTGCTGGGCCGTGAGGCTGAGCTTGCCGCTCGGGCCCTGGGGCGTGTTGGGACCGCGGAGGACGCGGCCCTCTCCCGTGACCCCGGCACACCCCTGCCATCGCAGCCCTTCGGTCCCATCAGGCTGAAGTTCCAAGCGAGGGCCTCTGTGCCGTGTCTACACCACCCGCAGCCCAGCCGTGTGGGCTCCAGGCTGGCTACTCGGCCGGAGTACCCGCCTCCCAGGACAGCACCTCCTTGCTCCGGTGCTCGGTGGACACTTGGTTCCTAACTGCTGCCATGGTGTGTGGGAGGACTGTCACCGTCACGGTCATCGCTGGGCACTCAGCTGCCCACAGGTCCTGGGCGGCGTCAGCAGCTCGGCCCCGCTGCTGCAGACAGGGAGGGGCTGCTCCCTCCTCCTGCTGGGCGGCCATCACCCCTCCCTTTAGCAGGGGACACTGGAGGGGACCGCTGTGGGCCCCAAGCAAGCCTTTCCCTGGAGGGCGCTGACCTCACTTGGCAGCTGACAAAATCAGGCCTCTGAGAGGTGGGGTGGTGTCCAGGGCCTCCCAGCAAGAGGAGGACCCAGCAGACCCCAGGGCGGCTCCAGAGACGCAGAGGCCCAAGCTCTCAGGAAACTCTGCCCAGAGGAGCAGAGACGGCCCTGGCGCCTCCTGGCCAGCTAGGCCTGTGGCCGGGCCAGGGTGCAGACGAGCCGCGTGAGGGCACGCCCACCTTCCCGGGCACAGCGCACCTCCTGCATTCGGCCGGCCCAGGAGCGCCCCGCTGGCCCCAGAAAGAGGGGCAGGGGCCTGGCCTGGTTCTGCCCGGAGCCTGGGAGCTGAGCCCCCTCGCCACCAGGCTCTAACCGCAGGACCCTTGCCCGTGCCGCCTCACGGGACGCCCTCCCTGACCCCTGCCGCCTCACAAGGACGCTATCTGTCGCCACGCAGGCCACCCGTGTGGCTCCCTGTGCTGCTGCTCCACTTCCTCCTTCTCTAGACGTGGCCGCGCTCAGGGATTTCACTGGGGCTTTCTTTCCCAAGGTTTCCGTCACTGCTCCTCATGGTCCCCAGCCTCAAAACAAAGCAAAACAAACAAAACCTTAGAGCTAAATAAAAAAGAAGTTAAGTCGCTCTGTAAAAGTAAATTGTAACTGTGCCTGGGAGGCGGGAAGGAGGAGGCGGCCCCCGGGCAGGCCAGCACTCCCGGGCTGACCGCTCAAGGGCCTGCCAGCACCAGAAACGAGGGCGTGAGAGAAAAGGAGAAGCGAATTGCCTCTCCCCAGTTTGATCCAACTGCACTGAATTTATTTTTCCTTTTCAAATATTTTGTTTGTTTTTTGTGTAGTCTTTTTCAGTCTGTTTGTTTGGTACTGGGAACTGAACCCAAGGGTGCTCAACCACTGAGCTACACCCCCAGCCCCAGACCTTTTTATTTTATTTTGAGACAGGGACTCACTCAGGTGCCCAGGCTGGCCTTGAACTTGGGATCCTCCTGCCTCAGCCTCCCGAGTAGCTGGGATGACGGGCAGGTGCCATGGCGCCCAGGGTTTGCTTGTTTCTTATGTGGTCGGGCAAACAGATCCAACCAGCTGGGATCAAGGCAGGTCCCTGGCTCGGCAGTAACACAGTGGAGGCTGGCACTGAACTTGACGGGGAAGCACAGTCAAGTCAGGCTTCCCTGGCAGAGACCAGGGAGGCAAGAACAGGGGCTCCATGGGTCCAAAGGCATGCAGCATGGGCCAGGCCGCAGGGACAGGGTCCAGGGCTGGGCTGCGTGGCCTCAGCCCCAAGAGACCCAGCAGGGACTGCTGTGCTGCAGGAAGAGCTGACCCCAGGTGCAGGCTGAGCTGCAGAGACAGTGGACACCGGCCATGTCCACTCATGCCCCTTCTTTGCACCTCCACCGAGGCCCCTTAGCAGTGGGATCTGGGCCCCAGCCTTGTTCTACACCCAAGCCTGGTAGGATCCTCTGGGTGCCGTGAACCTCGCTTACCCCTGAACCTCCTCCCAGGGGAAGGGAAGGGGCACAGGACCCTGTGCACACAGTCCTCCCCACTGTCTGCTGGTGTTTAGAGCTCTGGCCACCCACGGGGCTCAGGGCTTGGGAGGAGCGGAGCCGGGTTCAAATGCAGGCCCGTTGCCTGCAAGGCCGAGCTCCCCGCCCACATGGACTGCACTCGGAGAGGAGCAGGCAGGGGCCACGTGGCTCCCACGACGCTGCAGGACGCAGTCTCCTTTAATTAATGACGCGCCCCGTAAGTGCTGCTGCTGCATGCGCTGCGAGCCGCCGTCTGCAATGGGCTTTTGAGATGGTTTTTGGCGCCAGAGGCCTAATGTGGGCACGCTGTGCTGGGCGCCCAGGGACCGGGCGCCCATCCATCAACGCCCCCCACCCCCGCAGATCAATACCTCCTCCCACACCCAGCCCGCCCTCTGCGGTCTCTGGTGGCAGGCACCACCCTCCCAGCTCTGGATGCCCACTGGGACTGGCTTTGGGAAGATGCCACGCTGGGTTCGGATCTGGGAAGGGCAGGCCTGTGAGCTGGTCAGGACCTGGCACACAGACCTTGTGGTCTGGATGCCGGGCCCCTCCCAGCCCTGCCTCTGGTCCCCAGGACCCACGGCTTCACCCTGTTGAGATCCCGTGGCTCTGTCCCGTGTCTCCCGGGAATGTCCACTCATGCTCAGGGACTTCTCTCCCTCTTGCTGGAGGCTTACTGGGCTCCCCAGGGGCTGCTCGCCACCACCCCAACAGCACTGACCGTGGCAAGTTTGTGACCTGCCTCCCCCGGCACCGCTGGGCTCTGAGCTCTGGTCCCCCAGGGCCAGCACTGAGGCTCATTGGCTGAGTGACGGCCAGCACTCGTGGGCCAGGCAGGGGCCACAGAGGACACCTGCACAGGCCTGCCTGCCGGGCAGCTGGAGGAGACCAGCTCAGAGCCGTGTCCCCAGCCACACTTAGGCACAGGCCCTGGTGCCTGTGAGTGTGACCTCACTGGGAAAGAGACCACGTTGGGGCGAGGCCCTCCTAGGTGACCCCAAATCCAGTAAGCAGTGTCCTTAAAGTAAGAAGGCAGCTTGGAGAGGACCAGGTTGGAGGGCTGGCTCTGCTGAGGGGCCAGAGGTGGGAGAGGCCCCCGGACACCTCGATCTGGGGCTCCTGCTCCCCAGAACCCCAGGAGGTCAGTCTGCCTTGTTCCGGCAGCGTGGGTGGATGGGACCCCTCCAGCCCTGAGCCTCAGGGCCCCGGCACCCCGCCGGCCTCCCCGCCCCTTCTCTTCCCTCCGCCTGCTCCAGGCTGGACCACGTGCTGGCCATCTTTTAACCTCTGCCCTGGGCCTCATACCTCTGCCTCCCTCGAGCCAGCGCTGCTCTCTCCTAGGAGGCCGTCTGCTGTGCTGTGAGTGGTGGGCCCTCCCCAGCCGGCCTCTGCTCAATCTCCTCCTGTCACTGCATCTGGGCCTCTCCGGGTCCTCGTCACCCTCTTCCCTGCCTGGAGTTCTCTTCACGCTTTCTTCATCCACAAACTCCTACGCACCCTTCAAAACCCAGCTGCAACACCACCTCCTCAAGAGATCGACAGAGCTGCCAGACGAGGCACGGTCCCGCGGTCTGCAAAGCACAGCTGGCCTCACCTTGCCCTCTAAGGCCCAGGCCGTCTCCTGCTTGGCGACTAGGCCGCTCACCGCACCTCACATTCCTTCTATCAATCGCTTAAGGAAAAACTGGTCTCAAACCACCCATGGTTGGTCATGGAGCTCACGTGCCCTGACTGTGTCTTACCCCATGTACCCAGGTGTGTTTCAGATTGGGGATTTGGGGGATTTTGGAATATTGTATATACTTTTCTGCTTGAGATTCCCTAATCCCAAAATCCAAAATGTGAAGTGAAATATCAGGAATATTAGCTCTCTGAGCATCATGTTAGTCTCAAAGAGTCTCAGAGTTGGAGAATTTCTGATTTGGGGTCTTCAAATTAGGGTGCTCAGCTGTGTTAACATCTTGTTCACTTCTAAATCAGAGTCCTTGATTCTATTCATGGCTGGTTTCTACGTTCTGGACCAATTGTTGAGACAAAGGACAATCTTAAAGGGTACCTGTTAACCACAGGGGCCAAATTGGGGAAAAGAGTGTCCAGAGACCCTGGGTCCTGCCAGCCTGGCCTCTCGGTCGGGGGGACGTCTCCTCCTAGCTGTTGTTTGGCTCTCATGGACACTGGCTGCCTGATCTGCTGGTGTTGGGCTTGGCATCCTTGTCTGAGAAAGGGGATCAGAGTGCCTGCTCACGCGAGCCATATTTATCGGGTGCCTATTTGGTGCCGGGCCTGGTTCAGGCGAGGCTTTCAGCAATGCCTGAAATAAGTAGCACGTCCTGCCCACAGGACTTGGTACCAGAGGAGGCCGGTGCCTTGGGACAAGGCCGTCCACGGCGTGTCAGAGGGACGACCCTGGGGGAGAGCAAGGTACATGGCAGGAGCAGGTGGCGGAGGGGCCTGCAGAAGGAGGCTTCCAGGCACCTGAAGGGGCAGCACGGCCTCTGGACGGCGTGCTGAACACTGCAAAGACTCTGGGGTGGCGTGTCCACACCCCCTTCCCCGAGAGCACTTGGCTCCCTGTTGAGCCGCTCCAGCTCAGTGTGGGCAGCAGCCTGTGGCGGGCAGAGGCCCTGGCTGGAACACAGCGGTCCAGCTGGGAGGCTTGGCCTGCTGCAGAGGCAGCAAGGACCCAGAAGGCGGCAGGGGCAGGAGGGTAGAGGTAGCCAGCATTTGCTGCCTCCAGGAAGAGGCCAGGGCTGGGCCTTGGTTGGCTCTGAGCCCAAGCCTTGCTGGGCAGGAGCACTCAGGAGCCACCGGGCTCTGGAGGGCCTGCAATCTGGAGCCAAGAAAGTGAGGGCGTCAAGGGCTCTGCGCCAGGGCACCCCTCCCAGGACATCTGCCGGACTCCGAGGCTGCCTGGGAGAGGCCGCGTGGCCGGGAACCAGGACAGGCCCTGATGGGCAGAACGCAGTTCTCCTCGGCTTGGATTCAGGAGGCCAGGACCCACCAGTGGGAACAAACCCCGGAGTGCCACAGGCTCGAGGTGAGCACCTGGCCTGGGCACGGGGGGCGGGACACAGGCCACTGGACCTTCCACAGCTGAGGTCCAGCCCAGCGTCCCCAGCCCCAAGCCTTGGGCTCCACGTACCTGCCTCGCGGAGGAAATGAGGAACGCAGGCATAAAATGTCCCCAAGAGCCTCTGCAGTATCTTCCCAGAATACAACAGAATCTCACGGATGAGCTGAGGCGGGAAACACAGACCCAGACGCGAGTGGGCCCAGCTTCCGGGTCGCTGGCAGGCTTTGCGGTAACGATGATTATTACATGCTTAAAAAGGACAAGTGATGTGGCAAACGAATGTTTTAAAAAAAACTTCAACTGAGGATTGAAATCCATACAAAAACAAACAATCTAGAAGTGAGAAATATTACGTAAATAACTCAGTAGATAGATTTCACAGCAGAGTGGACACAGCAAAAGGCAGGGTCAGTGGAAGTTCTACAGACTACGGCTCAGAGGAAGAACAGGAAAGGCACAAGCAGGCAGGAGGCCCGCGGGGTCCTGGGGGGACAGAGGTGGCCTTCCCTCGCCTGCCCACCCCCAGACGGCTGCAGATGGGCAGACCTCCTGACAGGAAGCCCTCCAACCTCTCCGTTCCCCCTTTCTGTGCACCCCATTCCGAGGCTGTGGCCCTAACCCCCCTTGCTGGAATCTGGAGACAGTGCTTTGGGCAGGTGATCAGGGTCAGATGAGGTCATGAGCGTGAGGCCCTCATGATGGGACTAGGACCTTCTAAGAAGGGACACCAGCAAGATGGTTCCTCTCCACCCGTGAAGGACACAGAGAGAAGCAGCCACGGGCAAGCCATGAGGGGAGCTCCCACCAGGACCAAGCCAGCCAGCGCCTCGGGCCTGAAACTGCCCAGCCTCCAGACCTGGGAGAAATACCTGTCAGTCACTCGAGCCACCCAGCGCAGGGCATTTTGTTATAGAAGCCAAGCAGACCAGGCAATGGGGTAGAAGAAAAAGTGAAAAAGTCAACACCGAACTTTCTACATTACTTTTTAAGAAGCAAACTCACATGTTCAAAATGCTCTGAGGTCCCAACCAGGAGAGAAACAGAAGAGCATAACAAAATCAGCTAGGCTTGGGCACACCAGAGTAACTAACACTGCTGGGAAGAAAAGAAGAGGAGAGAATCTTTTCAAAAAGCTGAGAAAGTCTTGGAAACATTCAGAAGGGAAAAGAGCACCTTATACATATTATCTTCAGGAAAACAGTCTTGAGAAAATAGTGTCTTCTTGAAGAAGCTGTGGAGCTGGAAATCACAAAATGGCCTGCTCAAAAGTACTGGAGGAAATGACCCGCCAACCTGAGTTCTATACCCAGACAAACTGTCGTCAAAATGATAGCTACAAACATGTTCATACAAACAGAAACTGTTGGCGGTATGTTAAAGAAAATAGTAAAATGAATATCGTAAGCAAAGGAAAATAATGTGGCTAAAACATAGGAATGTAGGAAGGACAAATAGTTAAATGCTAAGCACACTGACAAATGTAAGAATAGTGACTGTTCAAAAACAACAATAATCATGTATTATGGAACTTAGATATCTATAGATAGAAGGCAGGAAACAACAATGGGAAGGGGAGTGGAAGGAAATTGTTCTAAGGCACAACAGAGGAGGGAAGCTGCGAACTAAATCATCTCTAGTGGACTTGATAAGGGAACAATGTGTCTGTTAATCTCTATGTCACACTAAAATCAGTAAACTAATGGGGAAAACAGGTAGTAAGTCCAAAAAGATCAATTCAAAGAAGAGGTGCAAAGATAGAAGGTGAAGGGAAAATAGAAGACAGATAAAGGTGTGGAATATAGTCCGACTGTGTCAGTGATCACACTAAACGTGAATGACCCAAACACGGAGTAAAAGTGTAGATCGTCAGCATAGAGCCTTTCACAAACCACACGTGCCACGTAAGACAGACGTCCACCTCTCAGAACCTGTTGAAAACACCACTGTCCTTGTACCTTATGCACCAGAAGCACAAAAATGCTTAGATTCAAAGCTTCCAGCCTCTGTGCCTTCACTTATACTGTTCCCTTTGCCTGGAATCCTGACTTTTCCCTCAGACATTCACATTCACACACTGTTTTCCTGGTTCGGGATTTCAGGCACAGGGTGAGTGAGAGCGCTCCTCTGCAGGGCCTTCAGCTGCCTCCTCAGTTCCTTCCTGCCGTGGGTCTGCCCTTCCTGAGGTCCCCACACTGATGGCTCTGAAGGCTCTGTTCCTCTTCCCACAGCGAGGGATCCCATAGTGATAGGATCAATGCCAATCTATGGCACTTCAGTGATAGGGCAGGTACAGCACAGAGGCCGGCCCTGCAAAGGCAGTGACCATGACAACCACAGACAGTGCAGACCTCGCCACGTGGCTTCTCAGGCCTTACCTCCTTCAGCCTCGCAGGGCCTGGAGGGACAGGCGGCCATCCCTCCACCCAGGTAGCAGGCGGATGTATGTGCCCCCAGGACAGAGATGACAGGCGAGGAAGCCAGGAGTCCCACAGTTGAGGCTAAGGGAGAATGGGGTTAGAGAGGAGGGGGTCGCCTACATCCTCAGCACTAAGACCCCTGGCACGCGGCTGCAGCTCTGTAAACCATCTTTGCTTCAGATTGAACTGGCCAGTGACTGTACCACAAGCCATGGGCGAATCTGGATCTCGGGCTCATTTCCAGCACTGGGAATCTCAGGGTGGGTGGTCACAGGAGGGAGGCGACAGAGGCTCCCCGGGTACCTGACTTTCACAGCCTCCATCCTGCCTCCACCCCGAGACGACATTGTCACAGAGGAAGGCCCTGCAGCCCACGCTCGCCTAGGTCCCCACCAGCCTCTCTGACCCACAGCCTGGACCTGCTCACCAGGCCACCAGGGCACCTGGGTTCCAGGGCTTAAGCCTCCAGGTCAGGGGCTTCCCCTCTGGGCCTGTTTCCCTGGCTCTGGTGGCACGGTTGGCACTCGGGAGAGCCCCGCTCTCCATGGGCCCCACTCAGTCTGCGAGGACTGCCTCGGCCTGTCCTGGGGACTCCGGCATAGGCCCTTTGTACTCGAGGCCATTGCGTCCCCTGAGCAAACATGCCTCTGTCCCCAGAGCCCACCCTGGCCCCAGCCTGCAGTCTGGATGTTCCAAGGGAAAGGGCTGTGAGCTGCTGGCACATCACAGGTGCCCAGGAGGCAGCCCGCACTCCCGAGGCAATTAATCCCATTAGGGAGAAGTAATTCACAGCCTTCAGGCGGCCGCCGTCATTACCGCGCTGCCAGGGGCACGCAGCCCTTCTTAATCCTGGGCCGGGCGCAGGCTGCTGGTGGGGTCCTGGCAACAACTTAGAAAAAGGCCCCTGGGATTAACCCCCCACCCCTGCCAGGCCAGCGCACCCCGCGGCCACACGTCACCCTTCCCACGTCCCTGGGCGCTGAGCTCGGGCTGAAAACATGGTGGCGGTGGCGCTCCCTGGGGCCTAGGGAAGGTCTCGGTGGCAGTCTTGCCTCGCCAGGCTGGACACGTGTCCTCAACGTCCCGCGACGTCAAAAGCCCACTGCTGATTGGGAGTGATTGTTTTCAGCATGGGGAGAGCCAGGAATGGACTTATCAGCTCTTAACTGTGCTTATTGCAAATCACTTTAATGATGTGCTAACATTTAATTAGATCGCTACCAAATGCCTCAGATCACACGCACAGCCCGTAAACCCGACCACGGAGCCCGGGATGGAACGCGGGGCCCTGGGCCCGGCCCTGGCTGCCCCGGCCCAGCCAGCACCCACGCAGGGGCCCTTCTCGGCACCTGCTCTGACCGGCGGGGCCGGTGCCCACTGCTCCCCGCACTGCAGCAGGACTCGCTTTCGGAGATGCCGAGAGGCGGAATGGGCCCCGCGGCTGCTGCGACACGGGGCCGCCGCATGTGCTGTCTGACTCTGCCCAGGCCTCCGAGCTCCCGAGGCCCTGTGTAGTAGCAGCCTCGGTCCCTCTGGGCCCAGCTGCCAAGGTGCCATCAGGACAGGGTACAGCCCGAAAAAGGAACTGCAGAGGCACCCGAAGGCAGGCAGGAGCCGGGGCAGCAGCTGCTCAGAGGGAGCAGCTACTAACTTGGAAACAGGAAGTGCAGGCTGTGCCTGAACCCTCGGGGTCTCTGGTTCCTGGCAGCAGGCCTGGGTGTGGCCCGCGGTGTGGAAGGTGACTTCTGCAGGGGCTGCGTGCCAGGGTCCTCCAGACAGGGACAGTGCCCAGGAAGAGCACAGGTGCTCTCTGGCTCAAGCACACCTGCCCACGTGGCTGTGCACACCACGGATGCACACCCTCACACTAGGCATCCATGCACACGCGAACCCCACTCATGTTGTGCACACAGGTGTGTACGTGCCCTGCACGCACACTCAGCCACACAGTGCCCACACTTATGCCCACAACAGGTGTGTGCACATATTCACTCATGTTCCATCATTGTTTGTACCTGAAATTCCCCCAGAGGTGCCTGAGTCACAGGCTTGGTCCCCAACGTCCAGAGGTGGGCTTTGGGTAGTGCCTGGGTGGGGAGGGCTCCCCCCTTGGCAATGGCCGTCCATGGGGGGTTAATTATCTGAAAGGACTCCAGGAGGGGTGGAAACTCTGGGCAGTTTGGGCTTGCTGTCCCCATCCCCTTCTGTGCCTCCGGGCTCCCAGGAGCTGAGCAGTGTCCCTCCACCACGCCCTCTGCCACCATGCTGTGCCTTGCCTTGGGCACAGAGCAATGGAGCCCATTGACCATGGACTGAGCTTTGAAATTGAGGGCAAAGTAATTCTTCCCCCTCAGGTGGCTGTTCTCAGGTGATGGTCCCAACAATGAGAAGTGACCAGCACATGCTCATTCACAGAGGCAAAACCACAGGCCCCACACGCAGGTCCACACGCACCCTCTTGTAAGCCAGGTTCACACACCTGCACACACACAGGCCACCAGCCCGTAGGCACCAGCCTTGGCTCCCCTCCACATGTCCACCTGGGTAAATGGAAAGCCGGTGAGGCCTGCTGGCCTCGCTGCCCTGCACGGCGTGACTGGGGTGAATGCTGTGCTCACGGGGCATGCAGTGGCCCCTCCCCTCTGTCCCCACAGGGGCCTCAGTCCAGCACCTCTACCGAGAGGCCCGGGCAGCAGCTGTTCTGCCAATGCCACCCCGGCTGTGCTCAGAGCCAGCGGCCGCCCCGAGAAACCCTCCATGACGTGACGTGACCAGACAGGCGCAAGGAACAGGCCCGCAGTCATGTAAAATGCAGGAGAAATTCCCGGCCTGAGCCTGCTGACCCAACAGCAGCGTGGCTGCAACAGCCTCGCCCCACGTTCGGGCCATTTAACCCCGGCCCGCGGAACGAGCGCCTCGTTATCTGAGGAAGCCAGGAGCGGGGTTTGCTCTGAGTGGCACAGACTGCGCAGGGGGCGTGGGGAGCTGAGAGGAGCTGCCACGTGGCCTGGCAGTCAGCACCGCCCACCACCCAGATGGAAGCTTCCAGATGAGTCAGTCCGTGGGAAGAGAACAGGAGTTTGTTCAGCAAGCTCCGAAGCCTGAGGCAGCCTGGGGGATGATTGACCTGGAGAAAAATCGTGCATCCTTAAACTGGCGAGCCCTGGGCTGCTGACAAATTCCACACACGGGTCACCTCCCCAGACAGATTAAGCACCGTGGTCCCCTCTCCCTGGGCGGGGGATGGGAGGCCTGGCCCTGTTCCCAGATCTGCCCTTGTCTCCCACGTGGCAGGGACAAAGGGTCTAGGGGAGGGACCAGGGCCTTGGGGCCAGGCACGCAGGGTTCAGATTTGGCTCGTGCCGGCTGAGTACCTTGGAGGGGGCCTTCAACCTCTTCACCTTGGTCCCCTGGCCCCCAAAGTGGCCAGAACAAGGGCATCTGCCCCCAGGACCCCGCTGGAGGAGTGTGCACTGCCGGAGTCCTGGCCGCACTCTGGGCATTGGGAGGGCAGCAGCTGCTCCTGGGCATGCCGCATGCAGGCAGCAAGCGCAAGCTCCAGTTAAATGGCAGAGGGACCAACAGAAGCAGGTAGAGGATAGCCACGCAGGGCACACCCCAGGGGCCGCAGGATTCTGAGGGTCCCCATCCTCTCTAGGCCCTGAGCCCATCAGGACCCACAGAAGTCCAGAAACTCACAGATGAGCTCATCACGGAGTGTGGACCTGGGGAAGGGGCAGGAGGCCGCGAGGAAAGGGCGAGAACTCAGCCAAGTCCTCCTCCCTGCTGCCTCCAGGGGCTTTGCCCTGGGCAGGGTGTCAGTAGAATCTCCTGCAGCAGGGGAGGGGCTGGGGAAAGAGGATCCTGGCCCAGGGAGCGCAGGATGGAGGGCCGGGCCACACCGCAGCTGAGGGCAGAGGGACAGCCGAGACAGGACACACACACCAGCACAAGGAAGAGGGGACCGGAGCTGAGAGGGGACAGGAGGGGAGAGTATGGGGAAGCTGCCGAGGGAGGGACCCGCAAGCAGGAGTGTACAGGGCAGAGCCCGGCGGTGCTGTGTGCAAACGCCCAGGAGCCACCCAGATACCTAACAGCTACCCAGACACCTACCTAGCAGCCACCTAGACACCTGGAAGCCACCCAGACACCTACCCAGCAGCCACCTAGACACCTACCCAGCAGCCACCTAGACACCTACCCAGCAGCCACCTAGACACCTACCCAGCAGCCACCTAGACACCTAGTTGGGGAGCAGTGACCTTCTCCCAGTCAGCCAGCCTCCAGTCGGCTCAGCTTACCAGAGTCCAGTGGATGGAGCAGCCACAGGACGTCCATCTGGCTCCTGACCAAAGAGGCAGAGACTAGATGTGTACACCTGGATCCAGCTGCTTAGGAGGTGGAGGCAGGAGGGTCCAAGCTCCAGCCCAGCCTGGGCAGCATAGGGTGACCCTGTCTCAAAACAAAGTTAAGAATAGGCTGGGGGGGCTGGGGCTGGGGCCCAGGCCAGTGCGGAGCACTCACCTGACCCTGTGACTACTGGGTTCCATCCTCAGCACCACATACGATAAATAAGTACTGGGTCCATCTACAACTAAAAATGTACTTTTAAAAAGATGGGCTGCGGGGCTGGAGACGTAGCTCAGCTGGTAGAGTGCTCGCCTTGCACGCACAAGGCCCTGGGTTCAATCCCCAGCACCTCAAAAAAAACAAAAAAAAAAAAAAATGGGCGGAGGAGGTAGCTGAGTGGCAGAGCACATACCTATACGGGCAAAGGCCCTGGATCGAGTCCCCAACAGCGCGCGCGCGCGCGCACACACACACACACACACAGTGAGACAACAAAATCACAGGAGAAATAGAGGGTATGATATCCATGTTGGAACAATTGGACAGGGAGTTTTAAGTAACCATGATTAACACACAGAAGGTTCTAGTGGAAGAGGGGTCAGCACGTGGAGCGAGCGTGTTCTCCCCGCAGGGGGTGGAAACTGCTCAGTGAGGTGCTAGGAGTGCAGACTGGGACTGTGCCTGCCACACTTGGCTCCGCGGCTGCTGGAGCCCAGGAGAGACCACCAGGCCCAGAGGCTCCCCAAGGTGGAGGAAGAACGGACACAAACAGGTTGGAGTCCGAGACGGTGAGGCTCGGTCACCGACACAGGAGGACGGGGAGAGGGGAAGAAAGGCTCACAGCCACCGCGGAGGCACGTCCAGAGCTCACAGGGCCTTGCTGCCTGGGCCCCAGCAGGAGCCTGCCCGCAGAGAGCCGCCGCACACAGCGTGGTGTCCACCAGCCTCCTGCGAGCCAGGAGACCAAGAGCGTCTTTACAGGGCTGAAGGGAGGAAGAGCGCAAGAAAAGCCCAGCAACCCAGGGCTGCCATTTGGATCCGAAGTGTCCCCCAACCCCCGTGGGCCAAAGGCTCGGTCCCCAGCCTGTAACGCCTGTGGGAGGGTGGGTAGGACCGTCAGGAGGCCGGGCCTCCAGGGAGGAGGCTAGGTCATCGGGCCTCCCTGTCCCTAGCCCCCAGGAGGGGAGCAGCCAGGACGCAGCTTGCCTTCCCACCACAGTGTCCCTGCCCCCACCACAGGCCCAGAGCAAGTGGCCAGATGGCCACAAGGACACTGCCCGTGAGCCACAGTGAACCTCTGCTGCTCATAGATGAAAATACCTCAGGTATCTTCTCACAACGTCGGGAAGCTACCAAAGCACCAGGGAGATACCTCGGCCAGAGGAAAGGAGAAAACAGCGTCTCAAATAAACACGGCGGGCATACATTTCAAGGGAAATGCTGATGAAGTCGGAGCCAGAGGAGACCTCGTTCCACGCCAAGAAACGAGCGCAGTGGAGGCGAAGCGAGGGGAGGTAAGTGGCAGCCTTTTTTTCTGATTCTCATTGTTCTTAAACAGATTCCCGGCTCGGTCCACTCCGTGCTGCTCGGCAGGGTTCTGAGGAGGGCGCGCAGCCCGGAACACGGGTCCCCTGCACTCAGGCGGGTGGCCGCAGGGGCCTGCCCGGCAGAGGCGTGTGCAGAGAGGAGCACGGGAGCCCCTCTGCCCCCGAGCCCCACCGGCCGGGCCAGCTTCGGAGGAGGTGCAGGGCTGTCTCCACGGGCCAGTTGAAGGGCTGCATTTGAAGCCAAAGGCGACAGTAAAAGTGCATAAAGGTGCAAGTCGGAAACTAGAGGAGACGGGGTAGAACCAGTTCCCAGAGGGGAGCCGGAGCAACGGGGACGAATAGAAAATGGAGGGCAAAGGACGGACTTCACTCAAGCCACGACGCACCCGATGTGAGACCAACGGTCACCCTAGCGTGGACCGCAAACACGCCAGGTGAAGGCGGAGCTCTCAGAGTGGAGTTAAGAAAGATGCTGTTAAAACTGAGGTAAAATCGCCTGCTACCTGTAGAGGAGTCCCTGCATGGAGAGGTTCGAACAGGCTAAAAACACAAAAAGAAGAGAAGACACAGACCGCGAGCACATGGAGCAAGAGAAAGCCAGAGAAGCCACGTTAACCGCACGCAGAAGACGCTGGGAAAGCACGGCCACCAAAGAGAAAGAGGGACTCTCCACGGTGGCCAGGGCTCGGAGCCCCGGGAACAGACTCAAGCACAAGAGCTGTGGAGATGACGCCTGAGGAAAGCAGGCAAATCCGCCACCGCAGGCCGGAGCCCGAGACGTCAAGCCTCGGCGGAGACAGGAGAGGAGCCCCACACCGCAGGCCTCGGGCTGCCACCGGGCTCGCCAGGGACACTCAGCACAGAGTTAAGAGAACAGTGGTCTCTTAACCTCCAAAATCAACACGACACCTGGTGATAGCAAACCAGAAATCAGCACAAGAGGCAGCGGGAAAAGTACGTCCAACCTGGCAGTACGCGTAACAGCTGCAGGTAACCAAGGCTCGGGAGCCTCGAGTGCCTCCGAGTTCCTGAAAGTGAACTCTACAAATGCCACACGCGAGGACACCAGCCAACGCAAGGCTTGCGCGGGAGAAAACGGTGGCCCCAGCCAGCCCCACGGGAGATTCTGCCCAACAGGTGGGAGACGAGGGGGACTCAGCAGTCACCCCGGTAATGGAGCCGAAGGATCGTTCCCAGTTCACCTCGCCGTCAAGCAAAAGGGTGCAGGAGGAGGAAGCTGCGGCCAACACGTCTCTGAACACAGTTGGTCAACACGCCACGTGATGGCAGGGAATCAAATCCAGCCGTGCCCCAAACAAACCCCTCGCGGCTGAGCTCCAGCCATACACACGAGGTTGAAATGCCAGTAATGTAAAGCGCTGTAGCAGCAGTCCAAAAGTGAAAAGATACAGTCGCCCCAACGAACAAAAGCAGTCGGCAAAATCCAACATCTATTCCTGATTTTAAAATTCTTGAAGACTAAAAACAAGAGGGAATGGCTTTAACCTGAACGAAACAGAGAGTGAGCATCCAAGTCACGGTGGGGCGTGAAGCAAGGACCCAGCACCGTTCCCGGCCACCCCTCTCTGCTGCACTGCACGCTTCAACGCGTGCAAGAAGGCAAGGAAAAGCTCAAGGACGCAGACGAGAGGGAGGCCGAGCTCCCTTCACAGAGAGACCGAGGGCCACGCAGAAAAATCCAAAGAAGCCACAAGACTGACTTCTGCAAGAACGCCAGGTACATGACCGACACACCGGTAGCAGTCGCATCTCTGTGCACACACTAGCAAGAAGAACCGGGATTTTAAATGAAAAAGCAAATATCCAAGCTCTGATACCACATGACGAAATATTTATATAGATCGTAAAATATGCAAAGTCTGCAAGCTGGAAACTAAAAATGCTGCTGAAAGACGTCAAACAAGAACTCATAACGAAGGGGACTCGCATCCAAGTCCACGTGGCTTTAGTGTAATCCCAGTGACGTCGTTTAATGGAAAAGCAGATTGGCTCAAGTCACTGACCAGCACTCCAGCGGTCAGCGTGGGCTGCAGGGCCACGGGATGGAGACAGAAGATATAGTGCAGGGACAGGAAGACGCGTCATTGCAGCAGAAGGGCCCCAGACAGGCATGGAGATGGCCGCAGCCCTCAGCGAGAGCAGTGGCCACCCTTCAGCAGGTGCTGGCCGGTGCCTCCCTGCACAGCCGGCCAGTCCCAGGCCCTTGGCAGGGCTCACCCAAGAGCACAGCCGGTCACGCCAGCAGAACTTCCAAAAGAACACCAGGGGAAATCTCTCTGACCTTGACCTGCAGCATTCCCAGGTGGGACGCCACAGCAGCGCCCCTGAACGGGCCCAGTGGAGGCTGGACTCCACCCAAACCGAGCCCTCTGCTCACGGCAAGCAAAGGAAACGCTGGCCCGAGAATGGAGACGCAAGTCACAGACCAGGAGCAGACGCTTTGGAATCTCAGTCCTGACCAAACGCCATATCCAGAATACGCAAGCGTTTCATTTAGGAAAACCCCAAAGATTAACAATAAGAACACACACTGGTTTTTTTTCCTCCTTTCTCTTTTTCTTTTTGGTCGTGGGGATGAACCCAGGGGCACTTGGCCACTGAGCCACAACCTCAGCCCTTTTTATGTTTTACTTTGAGACAGGGTCTCACTAAGTGGCTTAGGGCCTTGCTGAGTTGCTAAGGCTGGCCTCGAACTTGGGATCCTCCTGCCTCAGCCTCCTGAATCACTGGGATTGCAGATATGCACCAGTTTTTGTTGTAAAGGGGGAAAGAGCTGCTCTGACACACCGCGAGGAGTGTCCGCGGAGGCACGGGGCGGGGGTGAGGCCAGGCGGCACCTCCTGGGAGCTGCAGCCCGGCAAGTGATTTTGAAAAGAGATGATACATGTTAGAAGATCTCAGGCCGCCCGGAAGGTGGATGCAGGGTCCACAGTGATAACAACATAAGCAAGAAAATGGGCACGGTGGCATTAGATCAGAACTCAGTGAGGAAAAAGCCCCGCCCCATCCGTGCCAGTGTCTGCAGTAGCTGGTTAATTAGCAGATTGGGAAGTGAGCACTCTTCCTCCCTGGAAGGGCTCACGATCAGGAACTCAGATGAGAACAAGGACAGACAGTGCATTAGGTCACGGGGCCACCTGCTGACAGGCAAGATTCGCGGGAACGAGGAGCCCCCCAGGCAAAATGTACAGGGACTCAGGGTATTTAGTTTGTAGCCCCCAAGGGTCTGCTCCCAATTATCATGAACTAAAAGGGAAAAGACGTATGCTCACAAAGGAGGCCTGGGCCTCCTACCTAAGGGATGGAGATGCGTGTCCAGGGGTGGGACAGGGGCCAGCCCTGACACGGCGCCATCCGGGGGCCGCCTCTGCTGCCGTCCTCTCCAACACGGTGAGGAGAGAAAGCCAGAGCAAGCCCTGGGCTGGGCGTAGGGCTGTCCGCAGAATGACCTCCACATCTCAAGGTCATAAGAGACAAGGGACGTTGGGGACCGTCACGGATTGCAGGGCACAGAGGCCATGAAAGCTAAATTCAGTTCTGGAACATAGAACTTCAGTGGGAAAACTGGTGAAGACTAAAAGAAATCTGTCCAGGTGCGGAGGCAGACACCCATAATCCCCGCAACTCAAGAGGCCAAGGCAGAAGGATAACAAATTTGAGGCCAGCGTCAGCAATTTTATTTATTTATTTATTTATTTTTTTTTTAATTTTTTTGGGTGTTCAGAGAGAGATCTTCACTGGCTCTGCTTAGTTTTATCTTGAATCATGGAGCACTGGGTGAGCTGCTGTGGGAGATACATCTAGGATTTTTTTTTCATTTTTTTTCCTTTTCTTCTCTTTATTTTTACAGACACATTTTGATTCATCGTACACAAATGGGGTACAACTTTTCGTTTCTATGGTTGTGCACGATGTAGATTCACACCATTCATGTAATCATAGGGTCATGATGTCTATCTCTATCCACTATCTTCTTTCCCCCATCCCCACCTCCCCCTCATTTCCCTCTACACATTCCAAAGTTCCTCCATTCTTCTCTTATCCCACTGTCCCCTCCCCCATTATGTATCATCATCTACTTATCAGAGAAAACACTCGGCCTTTCATCTTTTGGGATTGGCTTATTTCACTTAGCATGATATTCTCCAACTCCATCCATTTACCTGAAAATGCCATAATTTTATTCTTCTTTATGGCTGCGTAGTATTCCATTGTGTGTGTGTGTGTGTGTGTGTGTGTGTGTGTGTGTGTGTGTGTGTATACACACCAGTTTCTTTATTCATTCAACTATCAAAGGGCACCTAGGCTGGTTCCACAATCTAGCTATTGTGAATTGAGCTGCTGTAAACATTGATGTGGCTGCATCACCGTAGTTTGCTGATTTTAAGTCCTTTGGGTATAAACTTAGGGGTGGGAAACCTGGGTCAAATTGTGGTTCTATTTCAAGTTTTCTGAGGAATCTCCATGCTGCTTTCCAGAGTAGCTGCCCCAATTTGCAACTCCACCAGCAATGTACAAATGTGCCTTTTCCCCCACATCCAAACCAACACCTATTATTGCTTGTGTGCTTGTTAATAGCCATTCTCATTAGGTGAGATGGAATCTTAGGGTGGTTTTGGTTTGCGTTTCTCTAGTTACTAGGGATAATGAGCACTTTTTCATGTATTTGTTGATCACTTGTATATCTTCTTCTGTGAAGTGTCTGCCCAGTTCTTTAGCCTATATATTGACAGGGTTCTTTGTATTTTGGGTGTAAAGTTTTTTAAGTTCTTTATAAATTTTTGAGATGAGTGCTCTGTCTGAAGTGCATGTGGAAAAGATTTTCTCCCACTCTGTGGGCTCTCTTTACACATTATTGATTGTATCCTTTGCTGAGAAAAAGCTTTTTAGTTTGAATCCATCCCATTTATTGATTCTTAATTTTATTTCTTGTGCTCTGGGAGTCTAGTTAAGGAAGTCTGATCCTAAGCCGACATGATGAAGATTTGGACCTACTTTCTCTTCTGTTTGGTGAAAGGTCTCAGGTCTAATTCCTAGATCCTTGATCTATTCTGAAGAGTTGATTTTGTACAGGGTGAGAGATAGGGGTTTAGTTTTATTTTACTGCATATGGATTTCCAGTTTTCCCAGCACCATTTGTTGAAGAGGCTATCTTTTCTCCAGTGTAAGTTTTTGGCCCCTTTGTCTAGTAGGAAGTTACTGTACTTATGTGGGCATGTCACTGTGTCTTCTATCCTGTACCATTGGTCCGCCTGTCCATTTTGGTAGCAATACCATACCGTTTTTGTTACTATTGCTCTACAGTATGTTTAAGGTCTGATATTGTTATGCCTCCTGCTTCACTCTTCCTGCTCAGGATTGCTTTGGCTATTCTGGGTCTCTTTTTCTTCCATATGAATTTCATGATTGTTTCCTTCATTTCTATGAGGAACATCATTGGGATTTCAATTGGAATTGCATTAATCTGTATAGCACCTTTGGAAGTATGGCCATTTTGATAATATTAATTCTGCCTATCCTGGAATTAAAAAGAACACGGGAGATCTTTCCATCTTCTAAGGTCTTCTTCAATTTCTTTCTTTAGTGTTCTGTAGTGTTCATTGTAGAGGTTTTTCACCTCTTTTGTTAGATTGAGTGCCACGTATTTTATTTTATTTTATTTTTTGAGGCTCTTGTGAATGGAGTAGTTTTCTAATTCTAATTTCTCTTTCAGAGGATTTATCACTTATGAATAGAAATGCATTAGATTTATGTGTGCTGATTCTATATCCTGCTACTTTGCTGAACTCATTTATTCATTCTAGAAGTTTTCTGGTGGAGTTTTTTGGATCTTCTAAATATAGAATCATGTCATTGGCAAATAGTGACAGCTTGAGTTCTTCTTTTCCTATTCATATCCCTCTAATTTCTTTGGACTGTATAATTGCTCTGGCTAGTGTTTCAAGGACAATGTTGAATAGAAATGGTGAAAGAGAACATCCCTGTCTTGCTCCAGTTTTTAGAGGAAATGCTTTCTGTTTTTCTCCATTAAGAATGATGTTGGCAGTGGGCTTATCATGGATAGCCTTTACAATGTTGAGGAATGTTCCTACTATCCCTATTTTTCTAGTGTTTTGAGCAAGAAGAGGTGTTGTATTTTATCAAACACTTTTTCTGCATCTATTGAAATAATCATATGATTCTTTTGTTTTGTTTTGTTTTGTTTTGCGGTGCTGGGGATTGAACTCAGGGCCTTGTGCTTGCAAGGTGAGCACTCTACCTACTGAGCTATCTCCCCAGCCCAATCATATGATTCTTAACCTTAAGTCTATTGATGTGATGAATTACATTTATTGATTTCCAGATATTGAACTAATCTTGCATCCCTGAGATGAACCCCACTTGATCATGGTGCACTATCTTTTTAATATATTTTTGTATGAGATTTGCGAGAATTTTGTTAAGGATTTGTGCATGTTCATCAGGGATATTGGTCTAAAGTTTTTTCTTTCCTTGATGCATCTTTGTCTGGTTTGGGTATGAGGGTGATATTAGCTTCATAGAATGAGTTTGGTAGGGTACCCTCCTTTTCTGTTTCCTGGAATACTTTGAGAAGTATTGGAGTGAGTTCTTCTTTGAAGGTCTGGTAGAACTTGGCTGAGAATCTGTCTGGTCCTGGGCTTTTCTTGGTTGGTAGACTTTTGATGGCTTCTTCTATTTCATTGCTTGATATTGATCTGTTTAAATTGTGTATGTCCTCCTGGTTCAGTTTGGGAGGAGCATAAGTCTCTAAAACTTTGTCAATGTCTTCAATATTTTCTATTTTGTTGGAATTCAGATTTTCAAAGTAGCTCCTCATTATGTTCTGTATCTCAGTGGTGTCTTTCATGATATTTCCTTTTTCATCAAGAATTTTAGTAATTTGAATTTTCTCTCTCCTCTTCATTAGTGTGCCTAAAAGTTTATCAATTTTTTTTACTTTACTTTTTCAAAGAACCAACTTTTTATTTTGCCATTTTTTTTTAACTATTCCTTTCATTTCAATTTCATTGATTTCGACTCTGATTTTAATTATTTCCTGTCTTCTACTACTTTTCGTGTTGTTCTGTTCTTCTTTTTCTAGGACTTTGAGCTGTAATGTTAGATTATTTAGTTGTTGACTTTTTATTCTTTTTTTGAATGCACTCCATGCAATGAATTTTCCTCTTAGTACTGCTTTCATGGTGTCCCAGAGATTTTGATATGTTGTATCATTGTTCTCATTTACCTCTAAGAATTTTTTTTATCTCCTCCCTGATGTTTTCTGTTATCCATGTTTCATTCAATTGCATATTATTTAGTCTCCAGGTGTTGAAATAGTTTCTGTTTTTTATTTTATCATTGGTTTCTAATTTCATTCCATTATGATCTGATAGAACACAAGGCAGTATCTCTATTTTTTTTGCATTTCCTAAGGGCTGCTTTGTGGCATAACATATGGTCTATTTTCAAGAAGGTTCCATGTGCCGCTGAGAAGAAAGTGAATCTGCTCGTTGATGGATGGAATATTCTATATATGTCTATTAAGTCTAAGTTATTGATAGTGTTATTGAGTTCCATGGTTTCTTTGTTCAATTTTTGTTTGGAAGATCTATCCAGTGGTGACAGTGCTGTGTTAAAGTCACCCAGTATTATTGTGTTGTGGTCTATTTGGTTCCTGGAATTAAGAAGAATTTGTTTGACATAAGTGGATGCACTGTTGTTTGGGGCATAAATATTTACTATTGTTATGTCTTCCTGATTTATGGTTCCCTTAAGCAGTATGAAATGTCCTTCTTTATCCCTTCTGACTAACTTTGACTTGAAGTCCACTTTATCTGATATAAGGATGGAAACCCCCGCTTTCTTACTGAGTCCATGTGCGTGGTAGGTTTTTTCCCATCCTTTCACCTTTAGTCTGTGGATGTCTTTTTCTATGAGATGAGTCTCTTGCAGGCAGCATATTGTTGGGTCTTTCTTTTTAATCCATTCTGCCAGTCTATGTCTTTTGATTGATGAGTTTAGGCCATTAACCTTCAGGGTTATTATTGAGATATGATTTGTCATTTGGGCTTATTTTTGGTTTTTAACTTGGCTTGGTTTCTCCTTTGAGTGGTTTTTCTCTAAGGTAGTTCCTCCCTTTGCTGACCTACATTGTTGTTTTTCATTTCCTCTTCATGGAATATTTGCTGAGACTGTTCTGTAGCACCAGGCTTTCTATTTGTAAATTCTTTTACCTTTTGTTTAACATGGAAGAATTTTATTTTGTCATCAAATCTGAAGGTTAGTTTTGCTGGGTATAAGATTCTCGTTTGGCAACCATTTTCTTTCAGAATTTGAAATATGTTGTCCCATGCCCTTCTAGCTTTTAGAGTCTGAGTTGAGAAGTCGGCTGTTATCCATATTGGTCTCCCCCTATATGTAATCTGATGCTTTTCTCTCGTGGCCTTCAAAATCCTATCTTTATTTTGAATGTTAGGCATTTTTATTATAAAGTGACTTGGTGTGGATCTGTTGTAATTTTGTGCATTTGGTGTTCTGTAAGCCTCTTTTTTTTTTTTTCCATTACTAGTGATATTTTTTTAATTTATTTTTATAGTAAACAAATGAGATACATGTTGTTTCTGTTTGTACATGGAGTAAGAGCATACCATTTGCATATTCATATATTTACATAGAGTAATGATGTTTGATTCATTCCGTTATTTTTTCCTTCCCCCCCACCCCTCCCACCTCTCTTTTCCCTCTATACAGTCCCTCCTTCCTCCATTCTTGTCCCCCTCCCACCCCCCATTAAGTGTCATCGCTTATCAGTGAGATCATTCCTCTTTTGGATTTTTGAGATTGGCTTATCTCACTTAACATGATATTCTCCAATTTCATCCATTTGCCTGCAAATGCCATAATTTTATTATTCTTCATAGCTGAGTAATATTCCATTGCATATATATATATATATATATATATATATATATATCACAGTTTCTTTATCCATTCATCAATTGAAGGGCATCTAGGTTGGTTCCATAGTCTGGCTATTGTGAATTGAGCCGCTATGAACATTGATGTGGCTGTATCTCTGTAGTGTGCTGATTTTAAGTCCTTTGGGTATAGGCGGAGGAGTGGGATAGCTGGGTCAAATGGTAGGTCCATTCCAAGTTTTCTAAGGAATCTCCACACTGCTTTCCAGAGTGGCTGCACTAATTTGCAGTACCACCAGCAATGTATGAGTGTACCTTTTTCCCCACATCCTCGCCAACATCTATTGTTGCTTGTATTCTTGATAATCGCCATTCTAATTGGGGTGAGATGGAATCTTAGTGTAGTTTTGATTTGCATTTCTCTTATTACTAAAGATGGTGAACATTTTTTCATATATCTGTTGATTGTTTGCAGATCTTCTGTGAAGTGTCCATTTCCTTAGCCCATTTGTTGATTGGGTTATTTGTATTCTTAGTGTAGAGTTTTTTGAGTTCTTTATATATTCTGGAAATTAGTGCTCTATCTGAAGTATGAGTGGCAAAGATATTCTCCCACTCTGTAGGCTCTCTCTTCGCATTGCTGATAGTTTCCTTTGCTGAGAGAAAGCTATTTAGTTTGAATCTATCCCAGTTATTGATTCTTGCTTTTATTTCTTGTGCTATGGGAGTCCTGTTAAGGAAGTCTGATCCTAAGCCAACAAGGTGAAGATTTGGACCTACTTTTTCTTCTATAAGATGCAGGGTCTCTGGTCTGATTTCAAGGTCCTTGATCCATTGTGAGTTGAGTTTTGTGCAGGGTGAGAGATAGGGGTTTAGTTTCATTCTGTTGCATATGGATTTCCAGTTTTCCCAGCACCATTTGTTGAAGAGGCTATCTTTTCTCCATTGCATATTTTTGGCACCTTTGTCTAGTATTAGAAAATTGTATTTATTTGGGTTTGTGTCCGTGTCCTCTATTCTGTACCATTAATTTGGTGCCAATACCATGCTGTTTTTGTTACTATTGCTTTGTAGTATAGTTGAAGTTCTGGTATTGCGATACCCCCTGTTTCATTCTTCCTGCTAAGGATTGCTTTAGCTATTCTGGGTTTCTTATTCTTCCAGATGAATTTCAGGATTGCTTGCTCTATTTCTGTGAGGTACATCATTGGGATTTTAATTGGAATTACATTGAATCTGTATAGCACTTTTGGTAGTATGGCCATTTTGACAATATTGATTCTGCCTATCCAAGAACATGGGAGATCTTTCCATCTTCTAAAGTCTTCCTTAATTTCTTTCTTCAGTGTTTTGTAGTTTTCATTGTAGAGATCTTTTACCTGTTTGGTTAGATTGATACCCAAGTATTTTATTTTTTTTGAGGCTATTGCAAATGGTGTTGTTTTCCTCATTTCCCTTTCAGCTGTTTCATCGCTTTCGTATAAAAATGCTGTAGATTTATGCGTGTTGATTTTATAGCCTGCTATTTTGCTGAATTCATTGGTGAGGTCTAGAAGTTTTCTGGAGGAGGTTTTTGGATCCTCTAAATATAGAATCATGTTATCCGCAAATAGTGACAGCTTAAGTTCCTCTTTTCCTATTCGTATCCCTTTAATTTCTTTAGTCTGCCTGATTGCTCTGGCTAGAGTTTCAAGGACAATGTTGAATAGAAGTGGTGAAAGAGGACATCTCTGTCTTGTTCCCGTTTTTAAAGGGAATGGTTTCAGTTTTTCTCCATTAAGAATGATGTTGGCCCATGGGCTTAGCATAAATAGGCTTTACAATGTTCAGGTATGTTCCTACTATCCCTATTTTTTCTAGTGTTTTCAGCATGAAGGGGTGTTGTATATTGTCAAATGCTTTTTCTGCATCAATTGAAATAACCATATGATTCTTATCCTTAAGTCTATTGACATGATGGATTACGTTTATTGATTTACGAATGTTGAACCATCCTTGCATTCCAGGAATGAACCCCACTTGATCGTGGTGCACAATTTTCTTAATATGTTTTTGGATACGGTTTGCCAATATTTTGTTAAGGATCTTTGCATCTATATTCATCAAGGATATTGATCTAAAATTTTCTTTCCTTGATGTGTCTTTTCCTGGTTGGGTATGAGGGTGATATTAGCTTCATAGAATGAGTTTGGTAGGGTACCCTCCTTTTCTATTTCCTGGAATACTTTGAGAAGTATTGGAATGAGTTCTTCTTTGAAGGTCTTGTAGAACTCGGCTGAGAATCTGTCTGGTCCTGGGCTTTTCTTGGATGGTAGATTTTTAATGGCTTCTTCTATTTCGTTGCTTGATATTGATCTGTTTAAATCGTGTATGTCCTCCTGGTTCAGCTTGGGAGGAGCATATGTCTCTAGAAATTTGTCAATGTCTTCGGTACTTTCTATTTTGTTGGAATACAGATTTTCAAAGTAGCTTCTCATTATGTTCTGTATCTCAGTGGTGTCTGTTGTGACATTTCCTTTCGCATCATGTATTTTAGTAATTTGAGTCTTCTCTCTCCTTCTCTTAGTGTGGCTAAGGGTTTATCTATTTTGTTTATTTTCTCAAAGAACCAACTTTTTGTTATGTCAATTTTTTGAATAGTTTCTTTTGTTTCAATTTCATTGATTTCAGCTCTGATTTTAATTATTTCCTGTCTTCTACTACTTTTGCTGTTATTCTGTCTGTATGCCTCTTGTATTTGATTTTCCATTTCATTCTTCAGATTTGGGAAATTTTCTGATATTATTTTATTGAATAAGTTGTTGAGTCCTTTGGTTTGTATCTCTGTGCCTTCCTCAATCCCAATAATTCTTAAATTTTGTCTTTTCATGATATCCCAGTTTTTGGAGTTACTGTTCATGATTTCTTACCATCTTCTCTGTTTGTTTACAAGATTAAATATTTTGTCTTCATCGTCTGAGGTTCTGTCTTCCAAGTGGTCTAGTCTGTTGTGATGCTTTCTGTTGAGTTTTATATTTGGTTTATTGTTTCCTTCATTTCAAGGATTTCTGTCTGCTTTTTTTTTTTTTCAGAATCTCTATCTCTTTATTGAAAAGATCTTTTGCTTTCTGCATTTGCTCTTTTTAATTGTTTATTGGAGTAATCATTGCCTATTTGCTCTCTTATCTCATCCTTTGCTTCATGGATCATTTTAATTATGTACATTCTGAACTCCTTTACTGACATTTCTTCTACCATGCTGTCATTGGATTCTATTAACATAGCATCTAGGTTTGTTCGGATCATTTTCTTCCCTTGTTTTCTCATGTTGTTCCTGTATCTCCCCCTCTAGCAGTGCAGCTCTGGGGTATTGCCGTCCCCCCCCCATAGGCTTATAGTGACCCTGTAGGTTTCCAATACCTTTCTTTTAAGGGGGAGATCAGTATTAGCAGCACCCAGTACAGACAATATTCAGCCCTAACCCAGATAGCCCCATGAATGTCAATGATACTGTCGTGATGACCAGAGAGCACGAGTTCAATTCTCATCTCCAGCAGATCTGCAATGAGGTCTACGATTTCTAAGGTGGACAAAGAGGCTGAGGAGGGGCATAGGATATAACTGTTAATGGGGTAAGAAGACAGTGTATAGAGGTACTAAATCATAGGAAAAGCAAAAGCAGAATCCAAAGAAGTCGGTTGTCAGCAAGAGAAAAGGGAGAAAGAGACTCTGAGGAAACAGGTGAAGAAAAGGAAAATAAGGCGAGAAAAATGAAGAAATAAAAATTTAAAAAAGGAAAAAATCTACAATATGGCAGTCATCCACTATTCAAACCTCCCGATCTTCAGTGGCAGGATGTGTGAAAGGCTCCTGCAGTGAGCTGCCAGTCTCCAGCAGGTGCCTCGGCGTGGGAGTTGCCCTACCTAAAGATGGCTACTTCTGCTTCAGGGATAATCCAAGATGGCTGCACCAGCTTCTGAACACGTTGGTAGATGGGGAGCCACAGTGGGGGCTTGGACGGGCCAGGTTCCTGAAGCAGTGGGGCACAGGTAGGCTGGGCCAGTCTCAGCAATTTAGCAAGACCCTGTCTCAGAACAAAAAATAAAAAGAGCTGGGGATATAGCTCAGCGGTAGAGAGCCCCTGGGTTCAATCCCCAGCATTGACAAAAAGGATTTTTTTTTTAAATGAAAAAGAAATCCATATATGTGATGGCGTTGTGTTGGTGTTATGTCCACGGTGCAGTGAGGGTCCTGTGGTTCTGTGAGATGTTGGCATCAGGGGGCCCTGGGCAAAGGAGGTTGTGGACATTTCTGTACTATGCCCACAACCCTTCTGTAAACCTAAGATGATCTCCAAGTAAAAAGTTAAGAGCAGCGATGGAGCAGAGCACATTGGCTCCCCAAGTTCCAGGCTCCCTGTAAAGCCGCAGGATCAAATCGTGCGGAACAGAACAGAAGGCTCAGCACAGGAGCAACACGGGTCCAGCCAGCTGACTTGAGACAGGGTGCCAAGCAATTCTGTGGGAAGGAAGGGCTTTCCAACACAGCGCAGGGACACCTGGACAGCAGGCAAACGCCGAGCTTCCATGCAGACCTCCCTGCATGGGGCTGTTCTCTCCAGAGGAATAGAACCCAAACCTAATGGGATAAAACTGCAGCAGGAACTGTTTATGACCTTCGTGAAGGAAAGTTTTCTTATGTACATCAACAAAAGCAAGATCCACAATAGAAAAAAATGATCAGTTTATTCAGACTTGCTTTGCAAAAAGACATTGCTAAGACAAACCTCAGATTGGGGGTGAACACTTGGAAGTCGCAGATTTGATAAAGCACTAGTTTCCAGAATATATGAGGAGCTCTCCGAGCCCAGTCACAAACACGTCACCCATCCCACCACGGAGGGACCACACTCCAAAGAAGATCCAGGCGTGGGAGGGAGTGCACATCCCGCCTCAGGAAGACGGGAGAAGGCCACAGGGACACCACTCCACTGGTGAGCAGCGAAGCCAAATCAAAGCCAAGACCCTGCAGCGCCGCAACCCGGAGGACGCAGAGCACAAGGGGCTGACACACGGGAGGGGTTGTGGGGACTGGCACCATGTGGCTTAGAGTGTAAGACAAGCCCTGCCACAGACCCACACCATGGATCCACACACCCACCCGAGGGGAACGGCAGCCTGTGGTCCATGGGAGCCAGTGTGCAAGGGTCGATGGCAGCTTGGGGCACCCCGGCCCAGCAGGGGCCTTACCTGGACCTCCGCAGGGGAGGGGCTGTGGAAGTGCCCCGCACGGGGGAGGGAGTACGCCAGGGCCCTCCAGACAAGGGAGGCTGAGCCCATCCAGGCACTGCACCTGTCCACCCAGCTACCCCGGAGGCTGAGACAGGAGGATCGCTGGGGTTTGAGGGCCAGCCTGAGTGATATAGCAAGACTCTGTCTCAGAAAAACTAAATTAAAAAAAGAAAAAAGAAAGAAGCGACAAACGAAAGGGTCGACTCAGCATCAAGGACAGGTCGGGTCATGCCAAGTGGAAGACGCCGGACCCCAGGAACGTGCGATAGGGTCCCTGGCAGCCTCCTGAGATGGCCGGGGGCAGGGGCAGTGACCTGACCCGTGTGTGGTCGAGACTCATAAGCTGCACGCGGGACAGTCGCTGGCAGAATTCAATCTAAGGAGACATTTTAAATATACCCGCCACTTTGCATGCTCGGGGTTTGTCTCTTGCTTTCACCTGTGACACAGAAACAACGTGTCCCCAAAGGGGCCTCTTGCTCAGCTTGGCTCCCCGGATAAGAAGACGGTATGGGACAGACCCAGGTCCGGATGCACCCTGGCCGTGCAGCCGTCACCGGGAACCATCTTTGCAGTGGGAAGACACAGCAGCTCCTCCCTCTGGCGGCTCCGCTGCTGCCCCGTCTGACCCTTTGGACGAGCCACTCAGCCACGAGTGTGGTCCCTGCGTGGGGCATCTGTGTTCGGCCTCCCCAAAGCCCTCCTCAGCCTCTTGGTCCCCTCTGAGTGACTCCTTTAAGGCCACCAACCACGCAGCCCACTGGCTGGACAGAGCAGCCCCATGGCCTGCCTGGCCAGTGGACAGCCTCCTCTGGAATTCTCTGTGGCCTGGGAGAGAGGATCTGACCTGTTGGGCCACCAGGAGGAACTGGTGCTGTACCTTTTGTCATGTGAAAGGGTTCAAGAGACCCTCAGCACGCGGGGGCCCTGCCACTCCTCGTGCCTGCCGTGCAAGCCCGGAGCGCACTTGGGACCCCAATAGCCTGACGTGCCACCTGGAACTGCCTCCGAGTCCTGTGTCCCTCTCCTCTGAGCTGTCCCGTGCCCCAGCTCTGTGCCCTACTTGGGGGCCGCACCCCAAGCTCAAAGCCTCCTTGGTCCCTGCAGGACCTGGTCCCTCCTTGGTCCCTCCTTGGTCCATGTCTTCCTGAGCAGGCCACATCCAGCAATCTGGAGCAGACCCAAGGCCCAGGCCGGCGTGCAGAAGGGCCCGGACTGGCCCGGGCTCTTCGCAGAGCCGCCGCAAGCACGACGCAGCTGCTCTCTTCCCCAGAGCCCCGCACGGCCCCCCTTCCCAACCCCATTAATTGGGCCGCATCTGGTGTCTACAGCCCAGGACTCACTCTAATCTCGTCTAGGGCCCGTCCTCCTTCCCGGCCTGAGCCGATCAGGGCTGAGCCCCGCAGGCTGGTGGTTCTGCAGTCCTGGCAGCCCACGGCTGAGCCTCGGGAGCAGCCTGGGAGAGCCAGGCCCTGCAGCCTGCTGCCTCTCTCCTGGCTGCCAGGTGTCACACACGCACCTGAGCAGGTGGGGATTGTTCCTGTGCCCAGAACAGAGTCTAGAATCACCTCCCTACACCAGTGCCGAGGGGCTCACCCAAGGTAGAAGCTCCCAGACTACCCCAAATGCCAGCCCCCAGGTGCACTTGCAGCCTGGGACAGAGGACAAGGTCACAAAGGTTTGCAGCATGAGGACACGGCCAGTATCTCACTGCAGCACACCCTGCGGCAGGGAGAAGGTAGGAGAAGATACAGCCAACGCCTCATTTTGAACAGCGAGACCACCTGGCCATAACTGGAAGGGACGAGGGATGCCCGGATGGGAGGTGCTGCCTGGCTCACAGGCCTCGCCAGCAAGAGCCCCCAGCCTCCTCCAGGAAAAGCCCCTTGGTTCACAGAGGAGCGAGCAGAGAGCTGAGGCTCCCTTGGGGCCCAATGGGCAGCAGGGGCCTGGAGACACAGGGGCTCAGCAAGGCCCAGGGGGCGGCAGGGCCAGGAAGCCTATGGCCCGGCCTCCTGACTCAGGACAGAGAGTCCCAGAGGGAGTGGGGCAGCATCTGGGGGTCTCAGTATGGGAACCAGGGCTAGAGCTATGGATCAGAGGGACCTTGCCCTGGAGGCCGCTGGCCTTAACACCAAGTCCCAGGCCATGTGAAGCTGGAGTCTCAACCTGGCACCGGAGGACTCCCGGGTCTCAGGCCCAGGCACCCACACACACCCAGGCTCCCCATCACCCCACGACTCCTAACCCAGACCGGAAACAGCAGAGTGGCTGAATTCTTGCTCCTGAAATACCGTTTTCCAATGTCTATCCTGTGAGGCTCAGAGGAGGCCTCCCAGCCTCTCTACAATCTGGATCCAGCTCTCCCATGCTCTCGGGTGGCAAGGGGCCTCCTGGCGAGGCCTGCGCCAGAGGCCAGGATGCCTGCTGCCGGGGTAGAGGTGGCACGCTTCAGAGCCAGCTGGACGCGGGGCGGTGCAGGCCATGGTCAGAGCCACTCTGCGGCCCGCTCTGCCCCAGGGACCAGGCCAGCGTGAGCCAGGCTGCCCACTCAGTGTCTTCCAGATGTCACCTCCGTCCAGGCACTGTCCACATGGCAGAAGAGGGACACCTTCTAACAGAACATTCTAGAGGACAGAAACACCGAGAACGAGGAGGCACGCGAGCGTGTCATCCGTGGTAGCCGGACACTTTCTCCGCCTGTGCCCTGGGCAATGTGGGCTGCCACTGTGTGAGGTCACCTGTGGAGGAGGGCCACCTTTGGGGATGGGTCACCTGTGAACAGGGTTACCTGGAAGATCACCTGTGGGGGGGGGTCACCTGTGGAGGGGTCACCTGTGCAGGAGCTGGTCTCTGTCCTCTGCAGGGGTTGGCCTCCTGGACCAGAGGCTTCCTGAAGCAGCAGCCTTCGAAGGGTCTCCTTAGAAAGCACCTGAGAGGCAGGGTCAGAGGGGGAGCTCTGAGAGCTGGGACAGTGACCACAGGGACCACACCAGAACCATCGTGTCCAGGGCCCCCAAAAGGCTTCCCCTGCCCAGGGCCCCCAGCACGTGGGGCTTAGCGAGGCCCAGCAGATGCCAGGGCAGGGCCAGTCCCCGGGCCCCAGGGTCAGGCAGAGCCCCGTGGTCAGGGTGAGGGCAGGGCCTGTGCCCTGAGCAGACGGCCTCTCCCGGACCCTGGGGCACCCGGCGTCCTTGCCATCACCCCCGTGGGCTCAGATTCCTGCGTGGTCCCCAGATTCGGGCTTGTTAAATCCGACATCCATGATGTGAGGACATGCGCTCCCGTTCAGAATCAGTTAGCAGGAAACCGGAGATCATGGACTTCAGCGCAGTCAGAGAGAGGGCCGCAGCTGAAGAGCCCCGCGGCACCTCACCTAAACCTGTAACCAGGGCACAGCTCGTTCAAGTCCTGAGCCCAGTTCTGGGAACTTCCTTTCCCGGCAGCGGTGATGAAAAGTAAGATTTCTTAAACGTCCTGGGGGGGATTACGCAGGGCCACGTTAGGCCTGAAGCCAACGTAGAAACGCTCAAGGGTCTCATTAAATGAACATTTCGGAAAAGTCACTGGGAAGTCTCACACAAATTTAATCTGAATTGAACTGAAAATGAAAAATTGTCTATTTTCTCATCATAATTACATAATTCAAAGAAAATCATAACGGCTTTTCCTCCGTGCTCTCAGCCAAGCTATTTGTCTTAGGGTGTTGCACAAACAATGCTGTGTTCTTGCGTGTGCGACGTGGGAGATGGTGGGTGGTGAGAGACAGCCAGGCACAGGAAGGCCCTGGCAGAGCTTTCCGGGGGTGGTGGGGAAGCAGCCAAAGCCTGGAAACTGGGGTGTGGGAGGTGGTGACAGCAGCCGGGAGGCTGGAGGAGGAGGGCTCCTGGAGTGGAGGCCAGAGTCCTGCCTCTGCTCCTGGGCAGGGGTGAGCCGCAGGGTCTGGAGCTGGGACAGCCACAAGGGGGGCTTCACAGCGGGTGGCCGTGTGTGAGGCCTCAGCTGGCCCTGGAGAGGCGGGAGGCTGCAGAGCCCTCCGGCTCTCCACAGTGATGGCGCCACGTCCGTGATGGAAGCCGAGCCGCTCCGCACTGAGCTGAGGGTGTTTCAACAAACTTGTTGCTGGATGCCCAGGGGCCCTGCGGATGGCCGGGTGACACTTAGCAGGGGAAGCTGGAGTCCCCAGGGGGCAATTGAACACTTCTGAGCACTTTGGAGAGGTGACCCGCCCCTCGGAGACATGCCCCTTCCCCAGGATGAGCTCCCCTCCCCGTGGCCAGAGCGGAAGATTCTGGCACTTGGGGTGCGCAGCTGGGCCGCGGGAGACCAGCCCTGCTCATTAGCGCCAGGCGCGCAGGATAATGCGCTCTCAAGGAGACCAGATCGATCTGCCCTCGCCCGCGCCTTGCCTTAGGAGGACGCCAAGGCCGAGGGGTGGGCTGCGGGGCTCTGCCGGCCACTCGGGCTCTTGTGAAGCTGCAGAGGCTTACCGGAGGTGGGCCCAGTGTCCCAGAGCCCGACCACAACTTCCCCTCAGGTGGCACACCTGTGCAGGGATGGGCATCCCTTCCAGGGCTCTCTGCCTGGCCGTCTGGCCTGTCTTTAGGAACATCACCTGCAGATTGTCCACACTGAAGGACACGGGCTTGTGGCCAGCTGAGTCCTTCCCCAGTATGGTCACTTCTCTCACAGGGTTCAGTCTGTCACGTAGCCATGGATCACTCTGTTGAGGAGAGAGTGGACATGAGGGGCCCAGGGCTCATCCCTCCTCCCAGGGCTTGTCCCTCCTCCCAAGGCGTGTCCCTCCTCCCAGGGTGTGTCCCTCCTCCCAGGGCGTGTCCCTCCTCCCAGGGCTCGTCCCTCCTCCCAGGGTGTATTCCTCCTCCCAGGGTGTGCCCCTCCTCCCAGGGTGTGTCCCTCCTCCCAGGGTGTGTCCCTCCTCCCAGGGCTCGTCCCTCCTCCCAGGGTGTATTCCTCCTCCCAGGGTGTGCCCCTCCTCCCAGGGTGTGTCCCTCCTCCCAGGGTGTGTCCCTCCTCCCAGGGCTCATCCCTCCTCCCAGGGTGTGCCCCTCCTCCCAGGGTGTGTCCCTCCTCCCAGGGCTCGTCCCTCCTCCCAGGGTGTGTCCCTCCTCCCAGGGCTTGTCCCTCCTCCCAGGGTGTGCCCCTCCTCCCAGGGCTCATCCCTCCTCCCAGGGTGTGCCCCTCCTCCCAGGGCTTGTCCCTCCTCCCAGGGTGTGCCCCTCCTCCCCAGGGTGTGTCCCTCCTCCCAGGGCGTGTCCCTCCTCCCAGGGAGTGCCCCTCCTCCCAGGGTGTGTCCCTCCTCCCAGGGCTCGTCCCTCCTCCCAGGGCTCGTCCCTCCTCCCAGGGTGTATTCCTCCTCCCAGGGTGTGCCCCTCCTCCCAGGGTGTGCCCCTCCTCCCAGGGTGTGCCCCTCCTCCCAGGGTGTGTCCCTACTCCCAGGGCTCGTCCCTCCTCCCAGGGCCTCCGACTGAAGGCATCACCTCCTGGGGGAGTGGCCGCTCTCCAGCTCATTGATCAGGCCTTTGAAGCCAAATCGAGGAAACAGACATTTTTGGCGATTCTTCCCTGAAGCTCCAGCTGCCCGTGGGCGTTCCAGCGCCCTTAGACCTGGCAGGGGCACTTTCCCAAGCACTTCACAGCTTCTGGAAAGCCGCAAGTCGCGGCTGCTTGATCCTGTCTGTGAGTCGACTTGAATTCCCTCCTGTTCTGTCTGAAGTCACCTCAGTACTCTAGATGTTGCCTTTAAAACCAGCCCTGTGGTTCTCTGGCCCACAGCCTCCTCTGGCTTCCTACCCTACCCTCGTGCCCTCATCCCTGATCAGAATTAGCCCCAAAGACTGAACAAGGTCCAAGGACCAGCGTCCCAGGGGCTCTCGGCACCTCCCCATTACTCGCTCTTCCTGAAACCCACTGGCGCTTCCTGCCTCTGAGCCTTTGCAGTGGCTGTTCCCTCTGCTTGTCATGCTCTTTCGCACATCACTCAGGCATGGGGGACTGAAGGTCCCCGGCCAGGGAGACCTCCCCGGGCTGACTTGAGCTAACCCAGCCACCTTCCCCACGGGACATTTACCCTGTGAGGCCCACGCCCGCATCTGGTAAGGGTTTGTGCTCAGGGCCATTCAGTAACCAATGGATCAGGATGTGTCCTCCTCACCAATGTGGCCCTGACCTCAGCCCTGGGCCTTGTGTGCCTTGTTTAGTCACCACTGCCTGTTCTTTCCATGCCAGGTTAGGAGTCACCTACCTACTGGGATTGGGGGCGGCGCTGCCACCAGGTGGGCTGGAGTCACCACCTCAGTGGTCAGCTATGTGAGACCAGGACCTGGGCACCATGCTGCCTCTTCAGGCGCCTGTCCCAGGCCACCCTCCAGCACCTGCTCCAGTCCTGGTGGAGGACCCCAGACAGGCAAGGGATTCTGGCCCTCTGGGACCTTGCCCGGTGGTGCTGTGACGCCCTCCTGCTGGACCTCTGGCTTGGCTTGACCGCACCCGACAGCCCACCCCGGCCACGTTCACAGCTTCCCTCTGTGCCTGGGCGACTTCTGCTCCCCCTGGGCTGCTGGGCCCCACACCCGTCCCACCTCTTCTCAGCTGGAGAGCCAGACACGTGGGGAAGGAGGTCAAGGTGTCCAGAGGCCACGAGTGCCCCTGGCCTGGCTGTCTGCAGGGGGCTCCCGGCCGCCGTGGGGACGTCGCCTGTGGGGTTGTGGCCCCTGCAGTGCGGCAGGCTGTGTGCCGTTACCACGACGGTGGGGAGGCAGAGAGGCGAGCACTCTCAGGCCCCGAGAGGTGGTCAGCACCTCACTGAGCAGAGGCCGCTGCTGGGGGCGGAGGACGCGCCCTGGGTGGACAGGCAGCCGAGGCTGGTCCTTGCAGATGTGGTGGGCGTGTCCGAATGGTCTCTGTCCACACAGCACTGGGCGGTGTGCAGGACTCTCTTCACCCTTTCTGGTCTTTCCGAGGACCTACCAGGTGCTAGTGATGTCACCTCACTGGGACTTCATCCTGTCCCTGTGTCCCCAGCTGACCTGTGTGGACACTGCCCGCAAGTACAGCCCCTGCTCAGCATTCTGGGCACATGGCCTGTCCCCAGGAGCCTCTGTGGACCCCTGAGGAAGGGGCCTCTCACCTGGAAGGCAGTGCTCGGCCGCACCTGCCGGTGGGGGTGGCAGTGGCCTGGGGCCAAGGCGCCGAGCAGAGCAGGTGGTGGTGTCCGAGGTGGCTTCCGAGTCCTGATTCATCCTTCAGAAGCCCTCCGGGGCTGTCGGGCTGCCGGCAGGCTTCCCACGGTGCAGGAAGCGTGTCTGCAGCCCCTCCAGCCCCAACCCAAGGGCGACAGGCCAAGTGGCTACGTCCTGCCCCTCCCTCTGGAATGTTCCATCTTGGGTGCAGCTGGGCAGAACGTGCCAGCAAGGGGCAGGGGCGCTTTCTGGTTTGGATTCGGGCCCCTCTGTGTCTGCAGGCACAGAGGCTCGTGCCAGCCGCCACCTGGCTCGGCAGTTTCCTCACCTGCAAGGCGGGCGGTACCAGGCCTCCACCTCCCAGCACCCCCAGGGAAGCGAGAGCGGGGGATTCCAGTCAGGGGTCTCAGGAGAGCGTGCGTCCGGCGCGTGGCAGGACCCGCTGACATCATCGGTGTGCTTCACGGGATTTGGTCCTGGCCGGGGAGCAGGAGGTAGAAGGTCAACGCAGTCAGAGCCGAGAGCTGTGAGCTCCCTGGCAGGGCAGGCGTGCAGGTGGGGCACAGGCGGCCACAGCCCAGCCTGGCCAGAGCTCGGGCCTGTGGTCTCAGAGGCCCTCAGCTCCAGGAGCCCATGGATCCGAGACCGGGTTCTCAGGTGTAAGACCAAAGGTTCCAGCAGCATGAATTAAATACCTACTGTGTGCGCCCCTACAGGGAAGCTGTGACTGACGGGGCTCTTCCCTCACCCCGTTGGAGACAAGGGCAGGCCCGGGAGGATCGTGGGCCCTTCCCTAGGGTTCCGCGTCACCTTGGTGGCCTGTCACCAGGAAGAGCGCGGCACCACAGGCTTGCACGTGGCTGCCCTATGGGCTGCCTCTGGATTGGGACACTAACCCTCCCAGTGCGGGAGGGGCGCGTGCATTTCCCCCCACACAGGCGGGGAAACTGAGGCTGGATGGACAGGGAGCTGGCACAGTGACTCCGTGGACATCAGGCCCAGGCGAGGCCAAGCTGGGTTCAGGGGAGGATCTCGGCCCCCGGTGCAGATGGATTCCTGGGAGCCCAGCCTCCCCCGCCAGCCTGACCTGCTGAGGAAGCAGGGCCGACTCCCTGGCCGGCCGCCTCCCCGCTTGGCCTCCCCGGGCCCTGGGGGCTATCATGCTCAGCCGCTGAAGTGCGCAAGACCCGATTAATTGTTCATAAAGCACTTAGACACTCTCAGGCGACAAGAGCCGTGTCACAGCAACATTATTTCATTACCATCCCTCAGAGACAAGGCCATCAGCAAGGCACTGAAAACAGGACTTGGGGCCAGCGGCCAGTGCCTCGCTCACCCCACGCGCTGTCCTCTGGGACTGTGGGCTAGTCACTTAACTCCTTGCAGGCCGCCAGCACCCGAGACGTCCCTGAGAGCACAGAGTTCCGGGCAGGGCAGATGTCCCTGTCCCCAGAGCCTCTCGTGGGCACCAGGAAGCCAGGAGGAGGCCAGGCCATGTGGCTGCCCTAAACCACTCAGCACAGCAGTTTATCTAGGGAGCTAACCTGGGAGGACCACGGCAGTCTCTTGTGACCTGTTGGGGGGAGGCCAGACAAGACCCTAGAGAAGAGAGGTGTGGGCGAGTCCCCAGGAAGAGGGGCCAGCCAGGGGAGGGGCCTGAAGGACGCCGGCTGCCAGCTCCCCACACTGCCCCTGAAGCTCTCCAGGGGTAACCAGCACGGTGCCTTCGGAAAGGCACCTCTGCCTGCTTCCCCGTCCCTGGTCACCTCCCTCCGGCCCCAAAACTGAAGGGGCTGACTCTTCCAAGGGGCTTCTCTGCTGAGGACACAGAGCGAGCAGTGCCCCAGGGGAGCGCAGGGCTTCGAGGGGCAGGAGGCCCACCCTGCTGCTCCACTGCGCCCGGGGAGCCGGGACTTGGAGAATCTGCCGAGGCCTCTGGCGCTCTCTTCCTCTGGTCCTGCACAGCCTGAGCAGAGCTCTCCTGCCAGGCCTGTGGGAGACCCCCGTGAGGAGGACTTCACACCCTGCAGCCCCCAGCACAGCAGGGTCCGCTCGGTGTCACTGCTGGGCGGAGGACTCCTCCTCTCTCTGCTCTCCCCGCAGCTGCCTGGGCTGGAGAGCCAGCGGTGGGAGGGCAGGGAGCCACGGGTGCGCCCGGCCCAGGCCCGCAGTGTGGGTCCCCTGCCTCACCCCAGTCCAGGCGCTGTGAGTGGTCCCTGCACAGTGGCCCCACAGCCCCTCTGAGCCCGTCTCCCCTCCAGTCAGCTCTGGCCCCAGAGGCTTGTCTGGCAGGGCCCGCAGGCTTCCCTCTGGCCCTGGTGGGTCACAGCAGGCAGGTGGGGGAGGCACAGGAGAGGCCAGGACTCGTGTCCCCAGGCCCCTGTGGGAACACCAGGTAGAGCAGGTGCTGCTCAGGGAGCCCCGTGGGCCAGGCTGCCCAGGCATGCCCCAGACCTGCTACTGCAGGTGGCTCTGTGCAGGTTAATCCCAGCTCTGGTGTGAGGGGCCGCTTCCCGGCGGCCTGGAAGCAGAGGGTCCAGTGCCCTTCTGCAGCCTCTGGCCATTCTCCCTGATTCCTAACTGTCCTCAGAAGCAGGACTCAGCACTGAGCGTCCCCCTTCGAGGAGGGTTCTTGCCTGCTGGCCCTGCTGAGTCCCTCCATGGCCACGTAGAGGCTGCTCCTCTGTACGCCTGGGCTCTGGAGTGGCCCAATGCCTGCTCCTGCTCAGAGGGCCTCAGTCTCCTGGAGAATAAGGACTGGATGGTGGCCTTGGATGGGGCCCTGGTGGGAAGAGGAAGGACCAAGTTTGGATGAGACCCTGGGGTCTTAGGGAAGTCACTCACTCTGTCCCCAACTTCCACCAGTGGCCATGGTGTTAGGGACACAATCTCACACAGAATGAGTGCGACTGTACAGACAATTGGCACTGTGCCCCTGGCCCTGGACGGTCCTGCCTCTCCCCTCAGCGTCCTCCTGCCCCCTCTGCACCAGGAGCCGATGGGCATCCCCAGGGCTCCAGGTGGCCATCCGCACTTGTGAGCTGATGTCAGGAGGAGTGGAGTGACTTCTCCTGCTCTGAGCAGGGCAGGGCAGGGGAGCAGGAGCCCACCCTGGGGACAGTGCCCTCACAAGCAGCTCCACCGGCCTCCCACCTAGGCCTCTTTGACGACGTGGATGGCCGTAACTGCCACCACTAAGTGCCCGCACCCTGTCACTCTAGCCAGGCAAGGTCAGTATGGCTCACTTGCTGATCTCAGTGGCCACACTCTGGAGAGGCAGGTGACGCAGGAAGGGCCCAGCACCCGCCGGGGGCTGTGGGCACACGGTGACGTGCTGCCTGCACTGGTCCTCAGCATGGACCGCAGGCGTGGGCTCACTCCCAGGTCCTCTCTCACACTCGGGGCAGCAACAGGGTCCTGACAAAAGGAAGCCCCAGGCAGAGGCAGAGGCCCTGAGGTGGATCACAGGTGGGGAGGCAGAAAGGCCCCGGGCCTGGGGCTCCTGCTGCTCCCCCAAGAGCCCCACAGAGACTCTCTGAAGTCCTCGCTGCCCCACATCCAAGCTTCCGCGGGGCTCGCTCGGGCAGCGTCTCTGACCAGGCACAAGGGGGAGAGGAAGGACGCTCTCACGACCAGCAGGGCCCTGAACCCCCCATGGAGCTGCCAGGCCGGGAGGGAGCACTTCCGGGAATGGAGGCCAGGGCCCACTCACACCCTCGAGCTGGCGTTACAGGAAGGAAACTGAGGCGCACAGAACGGAGGGGGAGCCTCTGCGGGGGCTGAGCAAGACGCAGGTGAGACTCGCCCAGGGACTGAGGCCCCCAGAAGTCAGGCCCAGGGGACGTGAGGCACTTCCTGCAGACGGAGGCTGCACGGGCGCCGAGGCCACGTCTGAGGCCATGACGTTACCTGCTCCTCTGCAGCTCACGGGGACAGGCCATGCTGCAGAGCCACCCCACAGTGGGCAGGCCACTCCACATAGCACCTGCCCTCCTGTCCTGAGCCTCACTGCTAATTCACCCGCGGTGACAAGAGCTGCCCCCCCCGAAACCCCACAGTGAGGCCACTGCCCACCAGGCGGGGTATGGAGTGGCACCCCCCCACCTGCTTCCTGCCCCAGCCCTCAGGGTATTTGCCAAGAGGGCAGCACAGGCGATGGCCAGCACAGTCCCACGCGGAGCACAGATGAGGCAGCTGGGCAGCAGCTGGCCTCATGGCCCAGAAATGCCTGGGAACAGTTGGGGCTGCTTCGCCAGCAGCTGGACACTCCTCCTGGCAGCCCGGGGACGATAATGAAGAATCGGGTTTCCATAGAGGAGCTTTATTGCCGGGAGGGGTTGTACATCAATAGACAACATTTTTATCACAGGACGGAAATTAATTATTTAGTGTCAAGCATGTTTGTGCTCACTTAACTGTCAACGGGGGTGGCCCGACGGGGCGGCCAGACAGCCCCAGCTCAGATGGCCACGAAACGGCCTCACAGGGCCCTCGGTGCAGGGAGGGAGGCTGAGGGCAATGGGGCACGGGCCCCTCCAGGGTTGTGCTGCCCTCAGGACAGCACCGCCAACTGCTAGCAGCGTGTCTGCGCCACCCCATCCAGGGGGCTCGCGCGGGGTGAAGAGGTGCTGCAGGGCAGGTGGCAGGCCAGGCCCTCCACCCACACCCCAGGACCCCAACCAGAATCCCGACCCACCTCCCTCCTGGCCAGTCCTCCGGGCCCCCCGTCTATCTGTCGGACACAGGTCCCTGCACACTCTGGGAGGCATCTTCCAAGCCAGGGGCGGAGTCCGATCCACGGGCCTTCCCACCCAGCCCTGCAGGAGAGAGGACAGCGCCTCAGAAGCCCCCAAAGCCTTCAGAGCAGAACCCCATCTGTGCCTGGGTGTGGGCTTTCGACCTGCCTACAGGGACAGCGGCTCCTGAGGGGCTTTTGTCCACATCTCAGACTCTTCTCCCCTCACCCTCACCCCCCAACTCCCACAGAAGGGAAGCAACATGCCCCTAGTCTCCCCAGAAACGGGCTCTCCGCTCACTCACCATGGCAGAGTGGAGCCTTGCAGGGCACCCCAGGGGCCCCCTCCACCTCTGGGAGCCAGAACATTCAGGAGGCCAGAACACAAGGGCAGCTGCAGACCTCCGTTGCTGCCCCAGGCGTAGGCCACACAGTCTGGGGGAGGCCCAGGAGTCCCCAAAGCCAGCTGTGCTGAGTAGGACAGCAGTGACTGCTAGATGGGACCTAGTCAGTACTGCTGAGAGGACCTGCATGGGTCTTGCAGAGGTGCAAGGGAATTGAACAGGTCACTGTCCTCTCCGTCCTTAAGTCTCCTCCTCTAAAAGTGCAGGTCATCACATCATCCTGGGGTCATGCCAAAGCCCAGGGTCAGTTTAGTAAAGCACCCAGTGTAGGGGAAGCTCAGATCCTGACTGGTTGTTCAGCAAAGACTCACGGAGTATCAGTTTGCATCACACTCCCATTCGGACCCTGTGACAGCAGAGAGCAAAAGACAACTACTACAGCCCTCCGTCCTCATGGAGCCTGCTCCCCAGCTTCTACATGGTGATGGTGATGGTTATGGTGGTAGTGGTGATGGTGGTGATGGTGGTGGTGGTGGTGATGGTGATGGTGATGGTGGTAGTGGTGGTGGTGGTGGTGGTGGTGATGGTGATGGTGGTGGTGGTGATGGTGATGGTGGTGGTAGTGGTGGTGGTGATGGTGGTGATGGTGGTGGTGGTGATGGTGATGGTGGTAGTGGTGATGGTGGTGATGGTGATGGTGATGGTGGTAGTGGTGGTGGTGGTGATGGTGATGGTGATGGTGGTGATGGTGATGGTGGTAGTGGTGGTGGTGGTGATGGTGGTGGTGGTGATGGTGGTGATGGTGATGGTGGTGATGGTGGTGGTGGTGGTGGTGGTGGTGGTGATGGTGGTGATGGTGATGGTGGTGGTGGTGATGGTGGTGGTGGTGATGGTGATGGTGATGGTGGTGATGGTGGTGGTGATGGTGATGGTGGTGATGGTGGTGGTGGTGATGGTGGTGGTGGTGATGGTGGTGGTGGTGGTGGTGGTGATGGTGATGGTGGTGATGGTGATGGTGGTGGTGGTGATGGTGATGGTGATGGTGGTGATGGTGATGGTGGTGATGATGGTGATGGTGGTGATGGTGATGGTGGTGGTGGTGGTGATGGTGATGGTGGTGATGGTGATGGTGGTGGTGGTGATGGTGATGGTGGTGATGGTGATGGTAATGGTGATGGTGGTGATGGTGATGGTGGTGATGATGGTGATGGTGGTGATGGTGATGGTGGTGGTGGTGGTGATGGTGATGGTGGTGATGGTGATGGTGGTGGTGGTGATGGTGATGGTGGTGATGGTGATGGTGGTGGTGGTGGTGGTGATGGTGATGGTGATGGTGATGGTGGTGATGGTGATGGTGGTGGTGGTGGTGGTGGTGGTGGTGATGGTGATGGTGGTGATGGTGATGGTGGTGATGGTGGTGGTGGTGATGGTGGTGATGATGGTGATGGTGGTGATGATGGTGATGGTGGTGATGGTGGTGGTGGTGGTGGTGGTGATGATGGTGATGGTGGTGATGGTGATGGTGATGGTGGTGATGGTGATGGTGGTGATGGTGGTGATGGTGATGGTGGTGGTGGTGGTGGTGATGGTGATGGTGATGGTGATGGTGGTGATGGTGGTGGTGGTGATGGTGGTGGTGGTGGTGGTGGTGATGGTGATGGTGATGGTGGTGATGGTGGTGGTGGTGATGGTGGTGGTAGTGATGGTGATGGTGGTGGTGGTGATGGTGGTGATGGTGATGGTGATGGTGGTGGTGGTGATGGTGGTGGTGGTGGTGGTGATGGTGATGGTGATGGTGGTGGTGGTGGTGATGGTGGTGGTGGTGATGGTGATGGTGGTGATGGTGGTGGTGGTGATGGTGGTGGTGGTGGTGATGGTGGTGGTGGTGATGGTGATGGTGATGGTGGTGATGGTAACGGTGGTGGTGGTGATGGTGATGGTGGTGGTGTTGGTGGTGGCGATGGTGATGGTGATGGTGGTGATGGTGATGGTGGTGGTGGTGGTGGTGGTGGTGATGGTGGTGGTGGTGGAGAATGGTGGCCAGCATAAACACATCCTCTGAGTCAAGGGCCCCACATGTGCAGAATGTTCCTCTGGTGTATTATGAACACGCTGGGCAGGAACTGAGGGTAATGAGGTGAAGGGACAAGGTCAGCAGGGGATGGAGCAGCACTGGCCCAATTGCTAGTAGAGAATGGACTTGATCTGGGGTCATAGAGATGAAGTGAGGTCTGATCTCCAGAAAGGTCACTCTGGCAGCTCAAGGAGACAGCAGTGGGTGGCCAGAGTCAAGAGGACCAGAGGTGGGAGCCTGGAGTAGGCAGGGTCCATGGGTTGCAAGTCGGGCTGCCCCCCACCTGCCTTGGTAAGAACGCTCACGCCAGAGGGTGGGGGAGTGGCAGCAAAGGGCACCGGAGATCGTGGCTGTGTGAAGGTGGGTGTGGGAGGCTGGGCCTGCCAGGGCACTATGGACTAGGGTCCAGGTCCAGAGCTGCTCGGCTCTGACCCTTGCGGCCCCTGCCAACAGCTCCCGTCCACAGCTGTGGAAGCTGAGCCTGGGCCCCTCCCCCTCCCTCCGCAGTGGGTTGCTCACAGCCAGGTTCTGAGCTGCTGGGCTGAACTGCACACAGGGTGGCCTTGCCCACATGGCCAGATGTCCCCAGGCCCCCTTGCCTTCTCCAAGACAGGGTCACAACCCACTGTGTCTCCTTGGCAATACATGGTCAGTGGGTACAAATGCAGAGTCCCCTGAAGCTACAGCAGGGTTGTTGCCAACCTGGATCTTTGGTGACCTGGATGCCCATTGGTCTTTTCTTAGTGACTTAAAACTTCCTCAAAAGAAGATAAAGTTTGCCACAGGGTTTTTACGGGGCATGCGTGGTGTCTGGAGGCCAGGATAGGTAGGTAGGAGGGCTTCTCGCCAGCGGGCCTGGGGCAGACATACGCCCTCTCTGCGTGTCCATGGCCCCAGTTACAATCAGACGTTGATATTTCCAACATGGGCGTTTACACACCTCTCCAGAGACACCGCTGATGGGCTGGCGGCCACCGCTCTGGCTAGGAACCGTGTATTGATCTGGGGGGAAAGAGAGGTCACTGTTTTTTTTTTTACCCAGACCTATAAAACACTGAAATCCATAAACCCCCATTCTGTTCCCAGGCTGCAGAGTGACACCCAACCCTGGCTGTGGTCTCTGTGGCCTGGTCAATACGGCTCCATTAGGGCCGCTCGCCCTGGGCCTACCCGGGCCCTGTCCACCCCTGTGGCTGTCCAGATGAACATGTGCCTAGGCATTTTAATTCTGCAACCATTAGTATCACATTGCCAGCTGACTGGCCCAGCCATCGACCTCAGGAAAGCATGCTTAGAGGGCAGCAGGGGACATGGTGACAGTTTCTGCTGGCCTGAGGGCAGAGGCCACCTCGCTTTCCGGGGTCACCCTTCTGGGCACTGAATCTATGCTCCGGTGCAGCTGCAGGGAGGACAAGCTGTGGAGGGAACTATTCTGCGGGGCCCCAGGCCTGTGGCCACACCTGGCTCAGGGACCCCTGCAGTCCCTGGGGCACCTCTGTGTGTGGCCCTCCTCAGCACGAGGGGCCTCGAGGTGCGGGAGCGGCTTCCCATGCTGCCCAAGCTATGCAGGCCTGAGGGCTCTGTCCCTTGGCAGGCGAGAGACTGAAGTTGCTGGACTCAGTGCTGCTCTTGAAGGTCACTTGAGTGACCCAGTGAATGACCTGGTCGGGCTGGACCCTCCAACCTGCTGCCCATGTCCTCTCCACCTCACAGTCAGCAAAAGAAGGAAGGAGAGGACGGGGACAGTGGAGGGCCATCAGGAAGGGGCATCTGCCCGTGAGACCCCGCGTGAGCTGCAGTGGGCCACACACAGCGGGCCTGGCACCCAGCAAAGGAGCGGGCACCTTGGGAAGCCGCAGGCAGGGGGAGGGTCTCCCTGGGGACTCTGGACTGGTGGGGTGAAGACCGTCTGGGTGGAGGGCAAGGAGACCCACAGGGACAAGCCAAGGCCCCAGCAGGGACTGCGGAGCCGGCCTGGGGGCTGGGGTGGTGGGCGGGATGGCAGATGGAGGCAGAGTCCTCCCCACCAACGTGAGCACAGAGGCCTGATGGGAGCTGGAGCGGAGGCAGGAAAGGCCACACCCCTGCCCGCCCTCCCCACCTACCCTCCACCCTCATGGCTCAGCCCCAGAGGCAGGGCAATGAGTACCTGGGGGGCTCCTCTCTGCAGGGTGCCAGAGAGCTGGGCAGAGGCCGGCTGGAGCCTGTTTCCTCATCTGTAAAGAGGAGAGAACCCCCTGCACCCCCCAGGGAGGCACCAAGGGGCAGGGGTGGTGGGAATGGCCAGCTGGCTGCTCCCGCCCTCCCCGGCAGCACTCGGGGGTTTCCTGAAGGCAGGATGTGCGTTTTCCCCAGCCACTCCAGCTGGAGACCCGCGCGTCCGCACCAAGCTCTCTCAGTCCTACCACCTTCCTCCTTTGAAATCGACTAAGGGGTGGCCTGGCTTGAGAAAGCAGTGCCACCTGAGCGGGTCCTTGTCCCACCCTGCCTTGCTGCCCAGCTCCAGGCCCGCCCGCCCCCGGCCACTGGTGAGGGCTGACTGGAGAGCGGCCAAGCCAGAGAGGAGCTGCAGAGCCGCAGAGGAGGCGCGCTCAGCACAGGCCCCGGGAACAGTGGACGGGTGCCGTGAGCTTGTAGGCAGGCCGGCTCCGGGGACACCACCGGCTGCGGGAGCAGAGCCCCTCCCGGCAAACGGTCCCCAAAACCATGTCCACCCAAAACCTCAATGCAGCCTTATTTGGATAGAGGGTTTTGCAGATGAAAATTGTCAAGGCAAGATGAGATCGTCCTGGATGGGGTTGTCCCCAGACCTGATGCCACCAGGTGCCAAGAGAAAGGCCTGGACGGCTGTCCCTCCGGGGCTTCAGAAGAGCGGGCCCCAGGACTGGGAGGGTCGATTGCCGAGGCTTGAAGCCCACAGTGTGTGGGTTTCTGTCTGGCAGCACCAGGACCAGAGCCCTCGCCCGGGGTCTGAGGACCTCTGCCTGGGCATCTGGCCGATCCTCTCCACAAGAAACCCAAGAGGGGCTGAGCCCCCTGTTCTAACTTGAGGTCTTGCTGAATTCCAGGAGAAAACCCAATGGCGTGGAGAGACGCCACGTCTGGGGCTCCAAGATTGAAACTTGCTTTCAGCTGCTCCTGAGTCCGCACCCAGGGTACCCTCGCAGTCTCCGCGCAGGCCCAGCAACCTCCCCAGGGAGGGCCTTGGGGTGCAGGTGGATCGCATCGTCTCTGGCGTGCTGCTCGTGGCCCCCGGGCTGGAGAGGGGACGCTCGATGGCTGTGGCCCCTGCTTCACTCAGCCCAGGAAGAAGGTGGCCAGGTTCACCACACAAGGGCTGCCGGGACCCGGACAGCACCAGCACCTGCCCTCCTGAAGCCAGGAGGCCAGCACAGGCAGGTTGGCTGCCCTGGCCAAGGCCTCGCCCACGTCCACTGTGAGTCCAGGCCGGGCCTTGCCGAGGGGGAACCAGAGCTGCTAGACTGAGAAGCCCGGGAAGCTGCTGCACCCGCAGCCTCAGGAGCGCCTGCCCCTCCCAGGGCCTAGCAGTTCGGCTCTGAGCAGGCGGAGGGGCTTCCTGCTCAGGAAAGATGCCAGTGACAGCCCAGCAACGGAGGACAGAGGGCTGGCCCTGTCCCCAGAGCCAGCACACCTCAGCAGCCCGCGGCCCTCCCCTGCCTGGGCGTTGTCACCACCAAGGATTATTCTACCTGTGTCCAGCTCAGTCCAGGCTGGAGGCTGCAGAGATGGGGAAGGACCTGGAACATTCCCACTCTCGGGAACTCTCCTGCTAATGTCAGAGAACATGGTGTGGCACCTACAGCTGGGCTGCTGGCCAGAGCGGGAAAGAGTGAGTGTCTGCTGTGGGCACTGCTCCCCAGAGGGCAGTGGCCTGCGTGGTTTCCCAGAGGTCCACCTCCACGCTGCTCCCTGTGGGGGAGGTCACACCACTCCCCACTGCCACTCAGGGCCACACCCAGCTGCAAGGGGGTCTGGGACTTGTGGCCTTTGTTCAGGAGGCCGAGGGCGGGCTGGGCATTCCGCTGCTGTTGAGTAACAGGAGGACAGATGGGGAGAAGGAGCCGCTGCCCCTGCTGGCCTCCAGGATGGCGGAACAGACCCATGGGGACACAGACGGAGCCTCTAGAGAACATTTTCCACCCACAGCTGGTGGAATCTAGGGATGCAGAGTGGACGGATACCCAGGACTAACTGTGTCAGCTGCGTAAAAACGCGTGGGCTGGAGGGGCAAGCGTTCTAGAAGCACCGATGGAGCTCAGAGCAGCGGGGTGTGTCAGCAGCCAGCACGAGGCACACTTGGAGGTGGATTCGAGGGCAGATCTCGCATGACGCACACGACCATATACACACAGACGCCCAGGCCGAGGCGGTGTGGAGGAGGAGGGGCTGGGGCCGCAGGGCGGACTGGGGCTGGCGGCAGAGCTGCGAGGGTGGAGCAGAGAAGGGGCAAGTCCTTCCCTGCTGGACGAGGGTCCACTTCGCAGAGGAGGGAAGCAGGGCCCAGAGCCTTGGGTCCCCAAGTAATGGGAGCGGAATGGCTGCTTGGCAGGTCCCCATCTCCATCATCCTAAGACCCTCTCCGACATCCGGGGAGAAAGGTGGGGGTCCCAAGTCTCTGCAGCAGCCATGGGGTCAGGGAGGGAAAGGAGCTGTCAGCGCAGATGCCCAGGGCAAACGGCGGCCCACACCCCCACCTGGGGCACAGACCGTCTGCCAGCAGGGTGATCTGAGTTGGTCACCTGGGCTCGGCAGCATCACGTTCCCCGGAGGCTTTGCCGGGACCGGGCAGCCATCCCCTCTGCTTTCCCTAAAGAGCAGCAAAGAGACGCCTGTGCTTCTGGCCTTCACTCCAAGGCCACTCCTCTGTCCTTGCTGGGAATGCAGCCGTTGGGGGCCTCTGCAGACAGACTGCCTCACCAAGAGCCCCTCACCCACGGGGATCACTGACATCCCCAATCCATGCGGCCCTGAGTCACCCCAGGCCCCAGGGCACCCCTCTCCAGCTGCAGAATTAAAAGGCCACCGTGTTGTTGGTGTTTAAGGGGCCAGGTCGCCGGCTTCCATTACACGGCTGAGCCCGGCAGCTGGAGGCCACTCTGAGGGCCCCTCTTGGGCTTCCCAGGCCAGCAGCAGAACATGGCAGAGGCTGCCATGGGGACCCGTCCTCCTGCTGGAGGCTGGTCTGTAGACAGAGCTTCCAACAAGGTCCCCACCCCGCTCCCACGTGTAGATGGGAAACCCCAGACCCAGTGGAGGGCGGAAGGTTCGTCCTGAGCCCCACAGCCGTGACTGAGCTGTTGTAACTTTACGGACCCTGTTGCACTATTCCTAAGCGTCTCACACAGACACAGACACACAGCACGCACGTTCAGGGCTGGGAATGCACATTCGGTTCTCCGGAGCTGCCTGCCCCTTCACGCTGCCAGCAAGGCTGTGCTGTCCCCCGGCTCCTCCTATAACCTGACGTTTCTGGAAATAAGCAAAGCGCCTACTGCTGCAGCACCGGAGTTAGACACTGCGTGGGCAACGATCAGCATGACCTCCCTGCCAAGGTCGAAGGTCGGCAGGAGCAAAATGGAATTGCTCTGGCAACCCCCCAAATCACACCACGCCTGGCAGCCGAGCAGCACGAGGCCTCACCCTCTGGACCTGGCCGTGGGTGTCACGAGGGACTCGGCAGACCACAGCCATGCAGGGGCCACCGCAGCTGTCTGGCAGCCCCAGGCTGGCGCCACCCTGGGTTTTAATCCTGTGGCTGAGGATTATCTGTCAAGGTATCTTGTGTCATTTCCTCATTTTTGCCTTCAAGAACCTCCCCTGGCCTCACCTCCTCCAACGTGCTGTTTACTACCACGCACGTGCTGGGCTGCAGCGAAGCCCCTCAACAAGTCCAGCGTTCCAAGGAGAAGCCGTCAGCCGGCCCTGTAGGGTGCACGCTGAGCCAAGGTCTGGCGGGACGGGCTGAGGGGGTCTTTGCTCAGGGGGCACAGAGTTCACACTGAGGATTGTGTGAGTCCAGGTTCTCCAGCAAACAGAAAGAGGAGTGTGTGTGTGTGTGTGTGTGTGTGTGTGTGTGTGTGTGTGTGTGTGTGAGAGATTAAATCAGGTATGAATTACATGATAAGAACATTGTGAGAAATCAGCTTAGAGGGTCACGGAGAGTGGCAAACCCTGAACCTGCAAGGATTGTGTCCCGGTTGTAGGAGGAAGGCCAGAAGCTGCTGTGTGCCAGGAAGGGCCGTGTGCCAGCTGTGGGCACCATGGCAGGGTGTCCTCCCAGGGGGGCTCATGGGTTCTTCACGGGTTTTCGCGGCTTGGTATGGTCGCCAGCGTCAGGCAGGGCCATCGCCTCCTGCAGCGTACTGACTCACACCCTCACGGGGGCACCCAGTCAGGGACATAAAGAATCAACCTCCCAGGGACGAGGATACGGCCCTGAGCAGAGATGGTGGCGTTAGGCTCCAGCGTGGATTCAACCCCTGGATGCAGCCCCTGCAGTGACTGCCAAGCAACAGCACACAGCAGGGGTTGCTGCGGGTGTGTGGCCTGTCCCCCGAAATTCAACTGGAGTTTGCTTTTCCCTGGAGGCCCGAGAGGTAGTGCTGGGGCCTCTGGGAGGTGGTCAGCATGAGAGTCGGTCATCAGGTGGAGACCAGGGCGCAGGCCTGGTGGCCTTGAGGGAGGGGGAGGGCTCGGGAGACAAGCACTCCTCCAGCAGGAAGCCACCCCAGAGGTGGGCGACTGAGCTGCCCTGGAGCCGGAGCTGAAGGCCTCTCCTCCATAAGTTGCCCAGGCCTCTGCCGTCCACCGGGAGCACACGCCACCAGAGCACGGCGACCGTCCACAGAACTCCCTGCTACGGGCTTCGGAAAAGCCAAAGTTAAGTCAGCACGGGTCCTTCTGTGGGTCCAAGCGGGGTGAGGGGAGTGCTGGGAGGCAGGGGTGGTGCTTCTGCCTGGGGGCCGGCCCTGTGCCCGTGCCGGGCTGTGGAGGAGGCTCGAGGGCCGTGCAACCGTAGCCAACCAAACCGCACCTGTGAACAGAAAAATTAAACCTCAGGGGACTCTCGGGTGGCACATTTTTTTTTCGATCATTTCCAAATTAAAAAAGAAAAAAGAAATCCAGGAGAACAAACAGACTGTAGGCCGGGCCTAGGCAGCAACTTGCCAAGCCCTGATCAGAACAAGCAGCAGCTGGGTCAGGACCCCCTCTCCGGGCACCCGACCCCAAGTGCCCATGGGCTCCACTGCAGCTGTGTCCCTGGGATGCTGACCGGGGCAGAGCGGCTCCCCGAGAGGAGGGTGGGCCACAGACACAGGGGAGTAGGAGTCTTGGGGATCAGAGACACAGACGGCCTGGTCCTTCAGGAGAGCACGACCCTGCCTGAGGAGTGGAGGACTCAAAGCTGCCCTGGCTGGACGGGCCCTGGGACTCCTGCCCCCGCTGGCCTTGACCCCCGTCCTCTCCCGCTGCCCGAGCTCGCCGAGCCCGAGCCGCAGCTCCCTGGGTCCTGGACTTGCCCAAGGAGACAGTGGATGACAGGCCTTGTCCCTCCCTGCCACCATCCCAGAAGAGTCTGGGGGTGGGCCACCAGGGCGACAGTGGGCTTAGGGGGACCAGGGCTTTCCCAAGACGTCTGTCACGTCGTGCCTGCCACGTGTGCCAGGGCCCCAGCAGTTGAAGCTGCAGAGGAAGGCGCTGGGCAAGAGACCAGAGGCAAGCACCACCGGTCCCCCGCACACCGTGCTGCCAGGGTGACCAGGGGACTAGTCTCTTAAAACTCCTCACAACTGGCTTTTACACGGCGTGATCTGGGCACCGCAGCAGTGAGCTTGAGCAGAGGGCTCTGCGCGGCCCCCAAGACCCCGACCCATGCTGGGCAGCCGTGCAGGAGGGACGGGTCCAGCGCCCAACCACACAGCAGCACCCGGTGCTTGAGGGACGTGGGAAGGGGCCTCCAGGGGCCTTGCTGTGTCCCCACCGCCCCCACGCAGGTTCTGGACGGGCCAGCCTCCTCAGCACCGGAGCCTGCCAGGCTGCCCCACCCTGCGGGACTTGCTGAGGACGGAAGCGCTTGGGAAGCCGTGGCCAGCTCGGGGCCTGGCCTGTCCTCGGCCCTGGAGGGAGGCGCCGGCCGGGGCCAGAGCCCCAGGACAGCGTTACTCCCATTGCACAGATGAGAGCCCCAGGACCAAAAGGTGAGGCCGGAGGCCTGAGGTCACGCCGGGACCGGGACGAGGCGCCTCTGCGCGATCTGAGCAGCCTGGCTTCCTCCCGGGACCCGCCCGACCCCAGACCCAGGGCGGCCCTCCCTGCCGCAGGCGCTGCTGGCGGCATTCAGCCTGAAAATGCCGGGACAAGACAGGTCATCAGTGTGAAATTGTCGCCATCAGCAGGGCCCGGCCGCCCGCCTCCCATTATGGCCAGATGAATGACTCCGTTTAGAGAAGTCGTTCAGGGCCTGCCACAGACAATGACTCCTGTCAAAAGATTCACCGAAGCTCGCGGGCAATGTGGCGGGAGGCCCCGTGGGCCTGGCCCCGGAGCTTACCAGCTCATGCAGAAAACCAAGATTGCAGCGTGGACCATTTTGCTGCTGAAATTCATGCCTTTTGACCCCAAATGGAGAAAGAATCCTGGGGCTTGTTTCCACTTGAGCTGGGAGATGCTGTGAACAGCTGGCTCTGAGGCAGAACCTCGAACCAGCGGCGGGCGGGAAACACGACACCCATAACGCACCTGGAAATCCTGGCCGGTTGGTCTGTCTGTCACTGTGCCCCCATCAGAGCCCTCCAGGGGAATCACTGCGCCCCCATCGAGCCCTCCAGGGGAATGCCAGCCTTAACTGGTACCTGGTGAGACTCCCACTAGGGAATGTGCTGGAGCACACGCTTCCCTGTCCCTGAATGAAGACTGTAGACTCAATCATGGTTCGTTTTCTCCTTGGCTGCCAGGAAACTCAGAGACCAAGAAAAACCTGAGTACATCACACCTAGGCTCTTTATATTAGTCTATGCACACTCCATTTTGCTTTTGTAGATTCTATTTGGATTTTATTCTGTTGGTTTAATGCGCCTCATGTTACAGGCAAGTTCAAATCCTTTGTTGAAAATGTAGGGGTAAAAAACTGGAATAAAGAGGAATGGAGTGAAGGAATAGGGGACGGGCTTTCTAATCCCCATGGCTGAGGATCCACTGGGCCATCTCTCTGCAGGGGTATCAGGCTCCTTCCTTGGAGACAGTTCCAGACCAGCCTTGGTCACCCCGAACCATGTACCTATTCAGACATTCATGGTCACTAAGCGGGACTGGACCAGCCAACATTGCATGGTGACACCCCCAGACCTCCAGGCGCACAGCAGACCCAGGGCTGGACCAGAGGCCAAGAGGAGAGACGCTCTCTCCCTGCGGAGCAGAAAGGTGAGAGGACTGTGGAACCAGAGTCACTCCAGAGCTGCTGCCGGGCACACCTGCTCTGGGCCACGTCAGGGGACACTGCTCAGACATCCTGCAGCCACCTGTCGACAGGAGGGCAGGACAGAGTGGGGAGCGAGAGTGTGGCTGGCCCAGAGACCCCAGGAGGAAAGAGCCAGTGGGGTCCTGGTGGCCAGGCCACCCAGCATGAGCCATGCGTCCGGCCCAGCCGAGGGCTTGGTGGACACCAGGTGAGCAGAGAGCTGACTGACTGACGAGTGACCAGCAGCACTTGCCAGACCCTGTGAGCCTGGCCAGCACCGCTGCCATTGGGGCTGGAGCAGTGACCACCCGCTGCGTGCCTGGGGGAGGCTGGGCGGCCACTCCTTTGCCACTCCCTCCTGCCGGGTGGGTCCCTCACGACTCAGGTGACGTGTGTGGTGACAAAGACGGGTAGCAGTCGACTTCACGGGCACTGCCCACTCCCAGGCCTGGCCTGTACCTCCTCCTCAGGGGCGGGACCACGTGGGCTGCCCCGTCTGGGGACAATCCTGGCCCCACTTACAGATGCAGAGGTGCAGGGCGGCAGCCCAGCGTGCCAGGAGTGCCGCACTGCGGCCTTGGGACAGTGTCCTCGGCCACTCGCCTGAGTTGGCCAGGCTTGGGCTGCTCTGTAACTGCCGTCGGGAGGGAGATCCGGTGAAGAAAGGTGAGGTGGCAGCTGCCTGCACGCCCACTGTCCACGGCCGCCCCGAGCAGGTGTCATGGAGGATCCCCGGCCCTGGGGCGGCCCTGCCACGGGGGCCCAGCCGGGCGCAGAGGCCGCAGGCAGGTGCTTGTGGTGGACGGTGCTCGTCTTTGCAGACCAGGCACCAACTGTGTGAGTGGTCAGAGGGTCCAGCCCCTGGCCATTCAGTGACAGGCACCGTGATCTTTAAAGAGAGCAGGACAGTCGTCCCCACCCCTGGTCCCTGAGACGTTGTGACTTTGGGCACTAAGGACAGACAGTTCATCGTACGGTGACAGGCCAAGACCTGGTGCTGCCCTGACAGACAGAAGCTCTCGCCCTGGCCTGGGCAGCAGACAGAAGCAGACGGGCCTCAAGGACGTCCACAGGGGGCTTAGGCAGACCAGGAAAGCATCCCTGTGACTGGCCAGGCCTCCTTCTCTTGCCTCTGACGGTGCCAGGCCAGCAGGACCTCAGCTCTCAGTCCCGCACAGGCAGAGGTGGGGCCTCTGAATCTTTGGGGGACACGATTCAGTCCCACAGCTCCTGCTTGACCCAACAGGACAGCTCCGCCCATCCCCGATGGGCTTCTGCGCCCAGTTCCCCATGTTGGTAGACACACCATAGGTCTGTCCTTGGGCTACAAGCACCTCGCCACCGCACCTGGGTCCCCTCTGTCCTTTGCCCCAACCCTTCTGGCGCCTCATCCAGCCCCTCAAGAGCCGGCCGAGGTTCTGGGGTGGTGGGGCCCACCACCCCAGCCGCCTGCTCAGTGCCCCTCCTCCTGGACCTAAATCCCTTCTCTACGCAGGCTCGTCCCCTACACCCCTCATGGTGACCTCCCCCTAGTCCTTCCTGCCCCACCCCACTGGCTCACCAGCCTTCCTGGCCTCCCTTGGCAACGGGAAGCCTCTACCTGCTGGTCCCTGGGCCGAGCCACAGTGCCCCCTGGTCTTCCCAGTTTGTCCTGCTCCTCGCCGGGTCGGGTCTCTGCTAAAGCCCGGTTGCTTGTGGCCAGTGCTCCTCACACCTGCCCCACTTTGTGGTCAACTGCTCTGGACGTGTGTTTCGATGAGTGGGTCCTTGGTGTCCCCTGACTGCCTGGCTCTGCTTGGGCCTGCTTGGGGCTGGTGGCAGAGGATGGAGTCTCCCTGGGAGCTGACCCTGCCCAAGGCTGCCTCCAGTGCTGTGTCCACCCAGCACCTGGGGGACTGTGCAGGGCTGGGTCCACCTTCACGCTGCACCCCAGTGCCCAGCACAGGGCCCGGCACACAGAAGTGCATTGACGGCCAACAAGGACCAGCCTCCAGGGCGGCCCACCTGCCTCTTCACGGCAGCATGGGCTCCAGGGCCTGTGAATGCTGTGAGTGAGGCCACGGGCTTCAAGCCCACCTGCTGGTCCAAGAGGCCTCTGTGCACCACACACCACAGGCCCCGGCTGACCACGCCACTCTCTGCTATGGCTGAGGGGCCTCAGGGGACAGCGCCTGCCCCAGACTTCTCTAGTGGGACCGAGACAGCAATCTGTCCTCTCCCTGCCACCCCACAAGCCCCCAGAGAGAGCACCTTCGGTCTGTCACTCGCTGTAACCTGATCGGTGACAGGACAAGGATCTGAGCACTGAGATAAGAAACATCTTAATTAGCAGCTCTTCCGGAGCAGCCGGAGCCCGAGACATCTCTGAACTTGTCAGGTGTCTGTGCTGGAGATCTGCACTCCCACGTGGCATGGGACAAGCTGGCAGCTCACCTGGGTGGTGTGCCAGGGGCTGGGTGCAGGCATGGTCTTGATACAGAGGGACGCTGGCCTCACATGTGCACGTCTGTGAACCCACGTCTGGACGTCCCTGGATACAGCACCAGGCTCCTGTCCCAGAGGTGTTCATGCAGGCAGGAGACAGAGCGAGTCCCAGCCCTGCTGGAGAGCAGAATCTCCTGGAAGCTCTGGGCAGAGACTGCCCCGTGGGCTCCCGCGTTTCCAGGGAAAGCGGCTAGTCCTCAGCTGGTGCCTGACAGGACGTGGTGACCTGACAGCCCTTTTAACCATGGCTGACGGGTCTCATGGGAGCGTTTCAGCTGGGCCTTCAGAGCTGGGGGGACCCAGGCAGGACAGCCAGGAAGGGCAGGGACAGGAACAGCCTGAGCAGAAGTCAGGTCACAGGAGCACCAGTCTTGCCGGGCTGGCAAGCATCTGGCATGGCAGAGATGGGGTGACGGGGGGTCTGCACCAAGAGGGTGGCCTAGGCCAGCTCACTGCGACAGGAATGCTGGGTCGGGAGCCAAGATGGCCAAGGGCCGGGCATCGCCACCCCTGTCTCTCACCTCCGTCTCCTGATCAGCAAAACAGAGGCCCTGCCTGAGCGACCCCTAACAGAGTCCCAGCGCCAACTTAAGCCGCGGGGTCCACCCTTGGCATGGGCAGCAGCCCAGGAGCCACGGCCCAGGCCCGCGCCCACACCACTGCCAGCCTCGTGGGCACCCGGCCAGCAGCACGTGATCTCCTGGCCATGTGCACACAGCCAGGACCTTGGGTACAGCCTTGTAGGATGGCGTGGCCTCAGAGGAGGAGGGCTGAGTGGGAGTTTTCTGCTGGAACCACCAGAAGGCCGTGGAGCAGGGCAGCAGCCAGAGCAGAGTGGGCAGCACCAGCAGGTCAGCCTGGCACCATGGGGCTCTTGGCAGGGGCTGTCCTCTCTGGGCGGGCCCAGCCTTGCTTCATGCAAATGGCTCCTGCCCGGGGTGCTGGGCCCCGTGACTCACGAGCAGAGGTCACAGCCACCAAGCGTGGCCCTTCCACCAAGAGGCAAGGTGCCCAGTGCAGCCCAGGAGTGGCTGCTGGGCTGGAGTCTGGGGAAGGAGTGCTGAGGCCCCTCCCTGTGAAGGGCAGGGGAGGCCCGGGAGGGGCTGGGTCAGGTGCACCCCCAGGGCCCCCCTGCAGCTGCGCCGGGGTAGCAGGGTCAGCCCACGGGGCCACCAATGTGGGTCAGAACCTCAGGTGTTCAAAGTGGAGGGACAGAGTGGAAGGGCCGGGCCACTGCTGGACATGTGGCCGGAGCCTGGAGTGTACAGGGACGCTGTACGAGAGTCCTCGTGGGTGCCAGCGGTGGTGGAGGTGAAGCGCCCCTCAAGCCCCAGCGCAGGCCCCTGGGGGCCCCACTGCTGGCAGCCCGTCTGTGCCCCCACCTCCCAGCCTGGCCACACTGGGGCTCGGGAACCTCTCAGGAGCACCGAGGTCATGGCCCCTGCCCTGTCCAGATGGGCCTGGGCTGACTCCATCCACAGCAGGCGAGGACAATGGCCCCTGTTGTCGGCCCGCTGCCCTCGGCCACATTCTCCAGGGGCCTAGTGACCCTGAACAGTGCTGCGAGGGGGTCCCGGCTGGCGCGGCGAGATGCCACTTACTAATGAAGGCCGTTGGAAAGGGCGTTGACCTTGGTCAGCAGGCAGGCGCTCACCATCCGGGGACCACCCCGAGGCACAGCGGAAAGGGACGTGCCACGTCCTCCCAGCCGGAGCACTCACCCAACACTCAGGGGCAGCTGTTCATGGGTCAGCGACACAGTGACCAGAGCCAGGATCAGAACCTGGCAGGTGCCATCCCCACTGACCAGCAAAAGAGCAACGACGCCATGCTGTGGACGGGAGAGCCGGTTGCTGTGGAAGGGCACAGTGGCTTCCACTCCAGCGTGGAGACACAGGAGGGCTGCCTGGAGGAGGCGAAGCCCAGCCCAGAGGACTGGGCAGGGACTGGAGACCGTGAGGAGAAGGGCCTCCACACGGGAGACCGCATGCTGGCTGCGGGGGCAGAGGCTGGGCGCGGGAAACAAAGAGGAGGCCCAGGACACGCAGGTCTCCAGCTGGGCTGAGTGAGGCTGCAGACGTCTCTGCAGACAGGCGCCCAGCATCCTAGGAGGACAGACACCACCTGGGCCGCTTGGCTAAACCGGGTCTGGAGTCTGTGGATGTGGGAATGCCCAGCCGGCGACATGTCACTGTCACCACCTGTCCGTGCTCGGGCCGTCAGTGCAGCGAAGCCCACGGGCCAGCATGCGGCTCCCCGTCCCCTGTCACTCCACACCCTTCCTTTCAGCCAGCACCAGGTCCCCCACCGCGGGCAGCGCTGACATCCCCCACAGCTCCCTCTCACAGGGAGGCTGTGTGCGTGTGACACATTCCGGTCCCTCTCTGAGCCTCCGTGTTCTCTCCTGTAAAATGGAGCTATTCCCTCTGCCCTGCTTCCCTGCCAGGGCCACGCCGTTGGGCGCAGGCGTCAGGGCGCGGGAGCAGCTGTGCTGGCCAGAGCTGGGCAGAGTGCGAGCGACCTCGTGGAGGCTCCCGCACCTCCTTCTGCAGGAGACTTGAACCCTCCTCCAAACAAGAAGCCGTCTGCCAAGCCTCAAACCTACAGGTCAAAAACAGAGCCCGACGAACGTCAAAGAACGATTCCACACGGACCACGTTCCCTGGCCACCGTGTGACTGGCTTAAAAGTCGGCATGACAGAGGGTGAGAACCAGGTCCTGGTGAGTCTGGGAGCTGGAGACTCCTACGCAGCTGGCGGGATGGAACACGTCCGGGGAGTGAGGAAGAGGGCATCCCAAAGCAGCTTCCTGAAATCCTGTTCAGTCGTCACTCGAAAACTACGCGTTTAACACAAAACCAGAAAACTTACAAGCACGTTAATGAAAACAACGCGAGAATAACACCAAAGAACTCAGATGCAAGAAGACACATCTTGTGTAGAAAAATGAAGAAAAATGGGATTCACCAGATGATCCTGTGTGCATGTAGGGACATGTACGTGAACTCTGCTATCATGTTTAAGGCACCAATTAAACATTTTTGGAAAAAGAAAAATAAAAATGATCAGCAAAAGCAAAACGTCATCCTCTGAGAAAATAAAATGAAAAATTCCCAGTTAGACCAAGCAAGAAAAGCCACTATGAGCAGACAGCGTTAAGAGTGAAGAAGGAGGGCTGGGGAGATAGCTCAGTTGGTAGAGTGCCTGCCTCGCAAGCACAAGGCCCTGGGTTCGATCCCCAGCACCGCAAAAAAAAAAAAAAAAAAAAGTGGAGAAGGAGCCAGGCACGGAGGCACACACCTGAAATCCCAGCAGCTTGGGAGGCTGAGGCAGGAGGATCACAAGTTCAAAGCCAGCCTCAACAATGGTGAGGTGCTAAGCAAATTAGTGAGACTCTGTCTCTAAATAAAATACAAAACAGGGCTGGGGATGTGGCTCAGTGGTGGAGGGCCCCTAAGTTCAATCCCCGGTACCCCCTGCAAGAACAAGGGTGAAGAAGGAACCTAGCAGAGTAGAGGCTTAGGAGCTCGTGAAGGGCACTGCAGTCAACTTGGCATTAGTAAATTCTAAATAGGAATGTGATGGACATGTTGTCAAGGAAAAGTAATCCCCAAATTTAACTCTCCACGAAATAGGAGATGCAAACCAACCAAGAGCTAATCACAAAACTGAACTGATCAGCAAAAACACACACCTTGAAACAAAGCAAGCAAAAGCCACCACACTCAGAGAGCACTGGGACAAGACTCTGCACCTCTCCGAGGAACAAGCAATCCCTGGGTCACACACACAGCTTCCGGGACCCAGAGAAAACACGAGATCCGGCCAGCTCTTTTCTGAGACTAGTAGAACCCAGCCAGCGTCCACAGCTAAGACACTTATGAAAAGAAACTTTCATACCAGCCTCCACCTTACACTAGATTGTTTAAAAGCTTAAGAGAAATAGTGGCAAAACAAATACACTAGTGCACCAAAAGATTATAACTCGTTTTAATTCATTTGAGGAGAGAACCCAATGCAAAAATTTAGTCGTCAACAATGGCCCATGTGTTAAAAGAGGAGAACAAGGAGAAAAATACCAGTTTGGTCATCTTCAGAGATAAAAAAATTTCCAATAAAATTTAGCTTTTCATTCATGATTTGATCTTTAAAATTCTTTGTAAACTATCAAAAGGATGAAATTTCCTGATTCAGATCCATTCAGTTGAGGTACAAGCCACCCTGCTGAACAGAGACCCCAAACAGGGTGACAGGAGCAGAGGGGGTCTGCTTCTGTGACAAGGTGACCCTGCTCCTTGAGCTCACCAGGGACACAGACACCTCCTGTCATGGGGTCCCATATGCCCTCAGATGTCATCCTCACCCACAGGGCCAGTGTGGCTTCTCCACTAGCACATCCACAGAAAGGGCAAGAGGATGCGCTCGCACGTCAACGACAGCTTAGTTGTGTGGTCACCAGGCTGCAGGGAAGGCTGAAGACGTAGAGTCACCTGGGTTGCATGTGCTCTTTGAAACACAAAGGGGTTTTATTACTAAAAGGAAAAAATAACGGGTAAAGGGGGAGGAAAGTCCATTTGCTGACTCTATCATAGAGCCTATCTGTCCAAAATGTAGTCACGTGGTCAGGCTAGTCACAGTAGTTGATCACTAAATTTTCAAAGTATTCCTCCTAAAGTCAGGATCGAGACAAAGATGACTAGCTCACTGCCATGTTCAGCATTGTCCTGGTGGGTTCATACAATGCAACAAGACAAGAAAAAAAGTCAAACGTGTAAGCATTGGAGAATACTGTGGCAGTTCACATAGAAATAGCCAAGAAAATCTATGAACAACAAGTAGAAGTAGTATGCGCTCGTCAGCTTTTTATCTTTTTATCTCTGTGACAAGAAGATCTGACAAGAACACCTTAGAGAAGGAAAATTTTATTTTGGCTCATGGTTTCCAAGGTTTAGATCATGGTGGGTAAATTTCATTGCTCTGGACCAAGGCAAGGCAGAACATGGTGGAAGAGTGTGCTGGAGGATGCTGCTACCCTCACGGCAGCTGGGAAGCGGGGGTGGAGAGAGAGAGAGAGAGAGGGAAGGGGTCCCAGAGGAGATCAACACTTCCAGGGCACCCCCCAGTGGCCCACCTCCTCCAGCCACACCCCCCCGCATACCGCTACCACCCAGCCCATTAAAAGTAGGATGAGCTGATTAGCTTACACACTCCAGCCTGTCTCCAGACTTCTCCGGACTCCCACAATCCATTTCCAAAGGCTTCTGAGCCACCTAGTCAGGTGAGTCATAGGAAGAACCTCACCTCTGGTGCCAATTTCCTCATTAGTCAGTTTTTGGTCACTGTGACCAATATACCTGACAAGAACACCTTAAAAGAGAAAAATTTATTTCATCTCATGATTTCAGAAATGGGCTGATTCCATTGCCCTGGGCCGAGGTGAGGCAGAACATCATGGTGGAAGGGCCTTGTGGAGGAAAGCTGCTCCCCTCGTGGCAGGTAGGAAGCAGAGAGAGAGAGAGGAAGGATTCCCAGGGAAGGTGTACCCTTCCAGGGCACGCCCCAGTGGCCCACCTCCTCCAGCCAGGTCCCACCTGCCCACGGTCAGCACCTTGTCAGCCATGCCAGCTGGGATGGGCTCATTAGGTCACCGCCCCCGCAGTCTGAGCATCTCACCCCTGGACAGTCCTTCACAGGCACAGGAGCTGTGGAGGCACTGGGTATCCAAACACAGCATAGTGCAAAGACACGAGTTTGCTGGAATCAAAAGTTGTAGGATTCCTATATGCTGCTAGGAATCTATGTACTACTTAAAATAAATACAGAAGATTCACAGTCATAAAAGCAGCCCGTCTGTATTTTTTAGAATCATGTAGGGTGTATTCACAGGAAGACTGTGTCGTAAAGGTGTAAATTCTTTCTAAATAAGACTAAATACATTAAGTCAATGTATTTGAATAAAAGATTCTAACAGATTTCCCCCTTTTGTACTTGAAAAGCTAGTGTGAAAGGTTATGAAAACAGAAATAATTTTAGGAAAAAACCATGAAGAATTACTTTTAAATTCTAGTAATTAGGGCCTATTTCAGAGAAAGGGAAGTCATCAGGAATGAGGAGGGACATATCCTGACGAAGGGGCTTCATCTCCAGGACACACAGCAATTTCTGACGGGAGAGCATCAGGCCGCAGAACTGTCCAGAGCAACGGACGACTCTACTGTCGTGGATGAAGACCTCGGCACTTCTCTGACCACCAGGCAGAAAGCCAGGAAGGACACGGTAACACTTAACACCACCATCAATCAACCGGATTGACTGACTTCCGTAGACTACGTCACCCAGCAGGTGGACAGCAGAACACACCTTCTTCTCAGGCTCGAAGGGAACATTCGCCAAGAGAGGCCACGTTCTGGGCCATACAACACACGTGAGCAGACTTGGAGGAATAGAAATCATCCAGTGACTGTTCCCAGACCACAAGGCAATTGTGAGTCCTCAATAATATGAGGATAACTGGGATAAACCCAAATATTTCCAAATTAAATAAAGCTTCATGGCAAAGAAGAAATCTCAAGGGAAATGTAAAAATGTATTTTAAACTACGTGAAAATAAAGCAAAGCGTCTCAAAATCTGTTGGAGTACCAAAAGTAGGACTTAGAGGGAAAGTTACAGCATTGAAAGCGTATGCTAGAGAAGAAATACGGACTTAAGGCAAGTAACCTAAGCTTCTACTTAGGGAACTAGAAACAAAAAGAGCCAGTTAGTTCCAGTTTAAGAAAAGAAAAAATAAAAATTAGAATAGACACCAATGAAATCGAAAACATGGAATCAGTAGATAAAAATCAATGAAACCAGAAGCTTGTTCTTCAAAAAGATTCTTAAAATTTATGAGCCTCCCTCTAAGTCAAGACAGAGAGAGAGCAGACATAGATGGCCAACATGGGAAATGAGAGAGGGGGCCTCACTACAGATCTCAAGGACATTAGAAGGACAATAGAGAAAAGCCATGGACCATAACAACTCTGTGCCTACCGATCTGATAATCTGAAGTTAAGAAGTTAACCAATTCCTTAATCTGAGCAGACTCACACAGGATAGATGGACCTCGGAGCAGCACCACACTACCAAAGGACTGAGTCAAAAATGAGAAACCTCAGGCTGGGGATGAAGCTCAGTTGGTAGAGGGCTGGCCTCGCAAGCACAGGCCCTGGGTCAACTCCCAGGATCGCAAAAAAAAAAAGAGCAACTCCAAACCATGAAGCCCAGGCGGGTTCACTGACTCATTCCACCAGACAGCTAGGGAAGACACAATGGCTAATCTCTACAACTTCTTTCAGAGTCTAGACGCTGAGGGAACATTCTCTAACTCACTTTCTGAGGCCAACATTACCCTAATACCAAAATCAGGCCAAGACCTTGCAAGAAAAGAACACTACGGGACAATATGTCTCGTGAACATGGTTTAAAACATCCTCAACAAAATATTCTCAAATAGAACTTGAGAGTGTATGCAGATGGCCAAGCAAAATTTATTCCAGGAATACAAGACTGGCTAACTATTCAAGAATCAATTCATGTCATCCCCCACATCAGCAGGCTAAAGAAGAAAAATCACATCATCGGCTCAACAGGTGCCGTAAAAATGTTAAACAAAATTCAATCCCCACACATGATTAAAAAAAAAGAAAAACTCTCAGTGAATAGAAATAGAGGGAAACTTGTTCCAACTCAATAAAAAATATCTGCAATAACCTGCAATGAACATCATGCTTAGTGGTGAGAAATTCAAAGCGTCTCCTTTAAGATCAGGAATGGGGTAAGAACGTCCCTTCATGCAGTTTCCAACACCCAGCTAACGTTAGACTCAGCTAACGCAGTGAGACTGGGAAGGGAATAGAAGGCACATGGACTGGGCAGAATCTGTCTTTCTGCACAAAAGACATGATTGTCTATGTAGAAAATCCAGAAGAATTGGAAAAAATCCCAGAACTAATAAGCAATTAAAGCAAAGTCGCAGGATACAGGTTTATAAAAACCCATCATCTTCCCATATACCAGTGATTTAAAAACGCAATACATTTAATCAGCACACAAAAGGAGGCTAGTTTTAACAAAGCTCAACTTCAAAATGACACCGAGGAAACACAGAGAGGAAGAGGTACTATCATCAGGGGGCCAGCGCCTCCTCACCTGATCTGTGTGCTCCGGGAAATTTCGGTCCGAAGTCCAGCAAGCTGTTTTGTGGGTATCAGCACAGTGATTCGAGGGTCCATGCAGAGAGCAGAAGACCCAGAAGAGCCAGCACAACAGTGTTGGGAAGACCTGTCGGTGAACGCGCATTCCCTGACCTAAGGCTCACCATGGAGCGACGGTGGTCAATACGGTGCAGACACACAGCCCAGAGGCAGAGACAGTCTTCTAAAATGGTGCTGGGACAATGGGACATCATACACAAAGTGGGCAGACCCTGACCCAGACCTCGTTTCCTTACAGAAACCACCAGAATGGACAAGACACAAGCATAAATGTAAAACGCAAAATTATAAAACTCCTAGACGATAACTAAGCAGAAAACCTAGATGCCTTTGGGATCAGCACTGACTCTTCAGACACAACACCGAGCCATAATCTGTGAAAGAAACACTTGATAAGCTGCACTTCATTAAAATGTAAACATTTCTGCTCTGTAAAACACACTGTCAAAATAAAATATATTAAAAAAAAAATAGGGCTGGGGATGTGGCTCAGTGGTTGAGTGCCCCTGAGTTCAATCCCCAATACCAAAAAAATAGGAGAATGAAAAGACAATTCATTCAAAAATAGGAGAATGAAAAGACAGATAGGGAAACTACCTGGCAGAGACATATCTGGTGAAAGATGATTAACCAAAACACACCAAGGCCCCTCAGAACTCAGCGGCAAGAAAACAAGCAGCCCAGTGTGCTGAGACCAGAGGGCTTGGCCGACACAGATGGAGGAGGAGCAGATGAAAAGGTGGTCCACATGGGGGTCAGTAGTCACAAATTCAAGGACAGTGAGACACAGATGTGCACCTTTAGAATGGCCAAAATCCAAATACTGACATCATCGAATGCTGGCAAGGACATGGAGCAACGGGAACACCACCCACTGCAATGCAAGGTGTACGGCCACTCAGGGAGAGAGTAGTACTTCTTTTTTTTTTTTAATATATATATTTTTAGTTGTAGATGGACACAATACCTTTATTTCATTTATTGATTTTTATGTGGTCCTGAGGATTGTACCCAGTGCCTCATATGTGCCAGGCAAGCACTCTGCCACTGAGCTATAGCCCCAGCCCGGAGTAGTGCTTCTTACAACACTCAAAGCATTTTACCATAAGGCCCAGCAAGGAGGCCCTGGCATTTACTCAGAGATGGAAACTGAAGGCCACTCAGAATCTTACACCTGGACTACTACCACAGCCTTACTCAAAGTAGTCAGAAAGCGAGGCATGACTTAGATGTTCCAGGAGGGGAATAGATAAACCAACCGTGGTGCATCCAGACAATGGAGAGCGTTCAGCACCGCTGAGTCATGAGGAGACAGGAGGAACCTTGAGCAGCACTGCTGAGTGAAAGAAGCCAGCCCGGAAAGGCTACACGGCATGGCCCTACCTGGAGCGCCCAGCCAAGCAGACAGTGAGAGACCAGACGCTTGCAGGCAAAGAGAAGAGGGGGCCTGTGTGGGGATCCCTGTTGCTCCACACAGTCCAAGAGTGCACAACACCAAGTGTGGACCCTGACATAAGCCAGGGCTCTGGGAACAGTGCGTGTCAGCGCAGGATCGTCCAGCAGGGCAACGGTGCTCTGGGGGGATGTGGACAAGGGGCAGGTGATGCGCCCTTTGCTCTGCCTTGTGATGAACCTCAAACTGCCCCACATGATAAAGTCTACTGATGAAACAAATGCAGTGTGCCAGGTAACAGGGGCCGGCCAGGTGAGACGGGAGCCAGGAAATACACCAAAGCCCACAGGTGACCTGGCTGTGCGGGCGCTGACAGTCAGCAGGGGAGGGGAGACAGCAGTGGCACTGGCCATTGGTTTTTCATGTGACAGAGTGAGGTTGGGTGCAGACCTCTGTGGCTGGAAGTGGTGGCCGCCAGGCGGCAAAGCTGGACTCCAGAGAGGGAGGGGCCTGGGCTATTCCTGCCCCAGGGCTTCAGCCCCAACGCAGAGTGAAGGAAGGCACTGGGAGGAGCCACGCGGGAGCACATTCCGGAGGGTGACGGAAAGAACGGGGGCCAGGAAGAAGGCCCAGGTGTGCCCACAAGGAACCTGGAAGCCGGGCCCACCCGCCCTGTGCCCTGGGTAGCCCAAGTACACATAATCAGAAGGAGGCCCTCCCAGGAACACCCGCCTGATGGAGCTCACTTGGGACTTCTTCCTCCATCTTTCCAAGTGATGGAGCCCAAGACAGGGTGCAGCTCGCTCAGACAGGCAGTCCAGGCCGGCCTGGAGATAGCTCCAAAGCTCCAGGTGTCCCAGAGGGCCACTGTGGGAGTCAGCACCAGGCTGCACCCAGGCCAGCCGGGAGAGCACTGCTGGGTGCTGGCCCAGAGTGACCCGGGCAGCCAGGGCCAGAGCCCGCAGGGAGCCTCGCCTCCTGGCCCGGCCGGCGGCTCTGCAGGGGAGAGCGTCCTGGAGTTGAACCAAGTCGGGTTTGTCTCTGAGAGCTTCGAGGACTAGCGTCCATTAATCATTCTCTGCAGGGGCCTGCTGGGCTGGGTGCATCTGGCCCAGATGTGGCTCTGCGCCAGCCCGAGCCCCTCCTGATGGGGCAGGGGTGCTGGAGTCCTGCAGGCCGCACAGAGGACCCTGGGTGCAGGGTCTTGAGCCACAAATGTCCAAAGGGCTTTAAGGGCCAGTGTGCCTGGTAGGGGGCAGACTGGCCCCAGAGCAGGGAGCTGCTCAGCTGGCACCCCTCGCCAGGCCCCAGCGCTGACAGGCTCGTGCGTGCTTGGCGGTGCCTCTGCTTCCTGTGGCCTCCTGTGGCCACCGCCACCAGGAACACGGAGATCACTGATGCTCTGGGCCCAGCTCCTCCCGCTCCCTCCCAGGGGCACCGAGCCCCCAAACTACCTTTCCTCCACCTGCCCACACACCTGTGGTCACCACCGCCCCTGCCCACCAGGATCCCCGAGGATTCCTCACCGGTCACCTGTCCCAGACTGGCCCTTCAGCCCTCCCTCCACCCAGGCACAAAGCCGCCCGGCAGGCGTGTGCTAGCTCTTCCCAGCCTGTTCCTGCAGGACTGTCCTCTGAGCCAGGTATCAAGGCCCATGGGGACCTCTCTAGCTGACCACATCCCTGGCCTTGGCGGCCCAGGGTCCCTGAGGCAGGGGCGGCTGGGCCTTCCTGTCCCACGCCCACTGCCCCAGCACCTGTGTATCTAGCAAGCTCCAATTCGACCCTTGAAAAGCTGAAGCGGTGCCACCTCCAGGAGCCCACCTGGGGGCGCTGGGCAGTCACCCTCCCACCCTGAGGCCCCAGCGGCCACAGTGTGTCCCTCTGGTTGACAACCAACAGGGCCCTGTACCCTGTGACTCTGAGGGCAGATGCCCATCCAGCCCTCCTCAGCCCCCAGGAGAGGACCCAGGTCCTTCCTGGAGAGAAGCCTGGAAGCTGCTGAGGTTAGAGGCCCAGCAGAGCCTGGCTGGGTCCCAGCGACCTCCATAGAGGCAGGGCCATGGTCACCAGCAGCAGCAGCAGCTTGGGCCAGGGGACCTGCAGGAGGGAGAAGGCCAGGGCAACGGCTGCCCCTCCCGGATGCTCCAGGTTCCATGGCTCCTGGAGGTTCCCTGAGCATCTGCTCAGGTCAGATGGGGCTGCAGTGCTGGATAGGCGCCACTCTGGGGCATGGGGGAGAGTGGACGGCCGAGGGGCAGGAGCCTGCAGCAAGCCCCGCACCCTGCCTGGCCCACACTCCCTCCTCGGCCGGAGGAGGGTGAACCAGAGACCCTGGGGAAGGGGCTCCCAACCCTCCCCATGTGCTTCCGGAAGTCACTCCCTCTGCCTGCTTCTGCCCCGCCCCGTGGGCTGCGGCCCAGGACACAGACATGGCTCCCTGGCGCTCAGACCACCTGGGAGCCAGAGGACTAGAATCCAGGGACGAGAAACCGGGGTGGGCGAAGACCTGCAGGCCCTCATGGGGAAGCTCCCACCCGTCCTGCCCACAGCCCAGGTCCCCAGGCCACTGGCTGCTGGGGGCCCTCACTCCTCCTGTCTCCTCAGCCAAGTGGACGGGCTGGCACCAGGCTGCTGACCTTGCAGGTGAGGCCCCAGCCGGAAGGACCACACGCTCAGGGCCCTAGGCCAGGACAGAAGACCTTCGTCCTGTCCCGCCGTTCAGCTCAGAGTCTGTGACATGGGCTGGGCACCTCTGCCACGGGTCCGCGGAAGCCAGGACACTCCTAGCACACAGCAAGGGTGACCACAGGCTTGCTGCCCCGTCGCCAGCAGAGTGCTTCTGGGGCTGAGCGCATTTTGAGCCTCGACCACTAAGTCCCCACAACCAGGCCCAAGGCTGCAGCCACAGTCCCTGGCGCGCTGCGTGGGGACACGGCTGCTCTGCTGCCTTGTCTGCGATGCTGTTAGACGGAGCTCGCGGTTAAGGGCATGCCCAGACGAGCTGGCGTGTGAGGCCAGAGCCCCGCGCAGTCCCGAGGAGGGGTCTTCCCAGCCCGATTAGCCGGCTCGGTCTGACGCCAGCCTGCGCAGAAGAACGCCCGGATTAATCCAGATTGACAGTGACCACCACCTTCTGTCCGGTGCGGAGGCCGAGGCGGTTTCTCCTGGGGCTCCCTGCCAGGAAGGTATTGTGTTCCCAGACGAAAATGCTTTTCATTTTTCCTACAATTTCTGTTTAAAAAGTTCCAAATGTTCAACCATATAATGTGAAACTTAACTTCAAGAGGATCCTATGGGGGTTTTGATGGTGGAGAGCATGTGGGGGTCTCATCCCTGACCCCGACCAGCAGAGGATACAATTTCAAGCCCTGCTCCTTCGTGGCTCCCCTGCCCAGCCCCACGGAGGCAGCAAGCTGGCCCCCAGGGCTGGTCTACCAGCACGCTCCCCTTCGAGACTGGTCCCAGCCTGGGGGCTCTCCAGAGCCACTTGGGGAAAGGCAGAACATAGACCTGGTGCCAAGCACCTTGGCATCAGCCTGGCTTCCTGGGTTTCCTCGGCTTAGGTCAAACTCGTGATTAACCGTGCTGGTCACCAGAACCACAAGGAACATGAAGCTCCCTCAGTGCAGCGCTCGTGCCCACTTTACAGGCAGCTAAACTGAGGCCGGGGGCTTGAAGACTCGCCCAGGTCCCACAGCAAACATGTATGCAAACTGGGGCCTCTGTGGTGTGACTATGGCGCTCCAATTGACCTGGGGCCTGCGCTGTCACCTGGGTGTGAGAGGACACTCTGAGCCCTCTGCAGTCCCCAGCTGAGACTGAGCTCTGTAGATAAGTGTTTCTGGTACCCCCATCTGAGCTGGAGAGATGGGCTTCCAGGAGAGGGATGTGAGGGTCAGCCCGGCTCCTCGGGCCCCACCCCTGTGGACTCCTTGAGGACAGTGCAGTCACCTCTGTGTGTCCAGTCCCTTGACCGGCACTGGGCCTGGGGGAAGGGCTCAAAGCACAGCCATTGACCTGCCTCAAAGAGGTGGTATGGAGCATCGTCAGGGATCTACAAGGATGTCCCCTGCGTGTCGTTGGGTCCCAGGACAGGCCGGGCTGGGGCTCAGTGGCAAGTGCTTGCCTGGCCTGCTTCAGGCCTGCATCTGGTCCGGGCACCACAGTAAAATGAAAAGCAAGCAGGACAAAGTAGTCTTCTCTGTGCAGTGGACGGTGCAGGGGTCGGAGACCAGGAAGTTCCAGACTGCGAGGACTTTTTCGTGACTGAAGCCCAGCCACCATGGAGGGTGTCAGCAGCGGTCATCAGGCCGCACAGGAGGTGCCCTGAGTTGCTGCTGGTGGCTGGCAGGGCAGAAGGAGCACGCCACACCCCGTTTGCCCGGCTGGCGACTCCAGGTCCTTGGCTGTGCCCACCATGCCTGCTGTCTCCGTCTCCCTGTCTGAGGTGCCCACCTGGGTGAGCAGGCAGGGAGGGCACAGGGGTTTTGTTGGCATTTCCCCCGTAGCCTCCTTTCCTGTGCAGTGCAAGTGACAGAGCCGCTAACGGTAATGGACAATGCCATGGGAAGCCTAGGGCCCCGCACCTTGCCAGGGACCCACAGCCCGTGTGGCCTAAGCAGGGGCCACAGCAAGAACCCACTCTGGGCATCTGGGAGGGCAACCAAGCTCAGAGCTGTCAAGTGATCTGCCCAAGCCACCAGCCAGGGTGTGGCCCTGACACTCCCTTGGAGAAGTGGCCCGTTGGAGCACCCTGCCCCAAGGGATCACCTACCTACCTCCCCCAGGCCAGGTGGGCGAGGCTGGGGTGTGGTGTCAGGGCAGGTGGCCGCGGCTCAGGGAGGTTTGGGATCGACGCCCACCCTGGTCCAGGAGCGCCAGCTGTGGAGGCGAGCTCGGCCCCCCACTGGGCTTGTCTCCTTCCCCAGGGGCCTTCTCCCGTGGGACTCGTGCCCGGGGCCTGGCAGCATGGGCACCCCTTGGCTATACGCTTCAGGAGCCCCAGAGACTCCCCTCTTCCTCCCAGACCAATCTGAGGCCTGGCTCTATTCTACCAGGGCTCAGCCACCAGGCAGATCGGCCAGCCCGGAGCCGGCTCACCCCCAACACGGTGCTAATCCAGACCAGGCCTGCGCGGCTGGACTCTAGCTGGGAGCCTCGAGGGTCCTCCAAGCAGAGCCTCAAATGAGGAGCACATTTCCTCCACCGGGCCTCAGAGGGACTTCCAGACTCTGGGGTGAGAGGGATCTTGAAAGGCCTCCATCTGCCCCATCCCCCAGCACCACGGCCACGCGCCGGAAACCTGCCCGACACCAGCCACTTACACACCTCCAGGACAGACAGCTCACCACCTCCACTCTGTCCCTCCTGGAATGCAGGTAAGACAGCTGCTTCCCCTGGCCGTCCCAGTGCTGGCTCAGGGCCACACAGGACACATGTCCCCTCTTCCTGAGACAACGCTCCCAGGTTCTAGTGCGCCTCTTCCAGCCTAGTCCTGCAGAGGCCCCCTCGGCGTCCCCCACCCCCAGGCACCATCTAATCAGCCTCGATTTTTGAACGTCTTCGAGGAACTCAGGAGTCAGTGAACTGCAGCTTAGCAGGGACCACAGGACGGATCCAGCTCCACCTCGCAGCTGGCCTGAGTGACGGTCCCGCTGGGGCTCGTGCTGACCCCGGGACCTGGTAATGAACTGAGGTGAGCTCAGTTCTCCCGCCGGCAGGAGAGAAAACCCAGCTCCGAGAGTCCAGGGAGTTGGCACCGGCCGTGTGACAGAGCAGGTCTGCCAACTCCTCTGCATGGAAGAGTGAACAGGCACGCACGGCGCAACAGGACGTCCCCAGTCCCCCCACTGCAGCTGCCTGACACCTGACTGCCAACAGCCAGGAGCCATGCCCCTCTGTCGGGGACTTCCTCTGGCCAAGTGCAGGGCAGGCAGCAGATGGGCCCAGGGAACGAGGGTCCCTGCACCCAGGAGCTGCCCTCAGCCAGCGCACAGCCCCAACTCGCACCCCTGGGTCGCCCGGGTCTCCTGGTCTGCACAGTCGCCCGTGGCCCTGGGGCCAAGCCCCGGCTGCCAGCGGCTGATGGTGTGCTACTCGCCAGCCTCATTCCCCTCCCCACCTCCTGGTCACCTCCCTCCGTGACTGCTGAGATCTGGAGACCCGAGGGGACCTGTGGGGGCTCCCCTCCAGCCTCTACGAGGACCTGTCTGTCCTCAGATGCTTCCAGAAACACCTCAGGGTCTTTCTCATGGTCTGAAACGAGAAGCTCGCAGAAGCAGAGTTGGGGTCATAGGTGGAACAGGACAGAGGGACATGCACTCGGCCCTAAACAGTGCAGCGGCCAGAAATCCCGGGTGCCCTGTCAAAACCACGTGTGATGTCCCAGCTCTGGGGTTGGTCCCTCCATTCCCCTGGAGCTGGACAGAGGGGCATGGGCTGGGCTCTGCTTCTGGAAGCATAGGACAAGCTGGACAGTGGGCCACCGGATCCAGGAGCCCCAGGCCCGGGCCCCACGCGGGGGCTGCAGAGAGGCCCCTGGGGCCAGGCTTGGCTGCTGAGTGGGGTGGATGGCCATCCCGGGCCTCAGTTTCCTTCTAGAGATGCCAGGAGTCTGAGGCATGAGGCCGAAAGGCAGCTGGCACCTGGCATGGGCTCAGTGGACCGTGGTGACCACCAGGAGCCAAGGAGGGAGGGCAGGCCAGGACCTGCAGGCAGGGTGGACCGCCAGCCTCGGCCCTCAAGGCCGCGTCTGTCAGGACTGGCCTCAGTGCCGTGGGGCACGGCTGGGTCACCAGGGAAGGCTGGAGCGGGTGGGAAGCCCTGGCTCAGCTGCTCTGAGCAGGGCCCAGCGGCCACTCCGCCAACACGCCCTCACCTGCTCGCTGCTGCAGGCACCTGGGCCACACCCACTACGCACAGGGCACCAGGCCTGCTCACGGCTGCACGGCGCCCGCGGGGCTGCTCAGCTGACACCTCCCCCGGGGCATCTGCCGTGAAGGATTAAGGCGTTGCCCGGGAAGCCCTGGCTTAGTTCAGGAATTTTCCCCCAGCTGAGGAGGAGAGGCCAAAGGAGGGAAGAATGACCAATTATGCACTGTCTGTCCTCAGATGAAAGCCCTTTTTGTGGCCCTCCTCCGTGTCCTGTTGGGCTGTCAACAGCAATTTGACCAGCACTGCTGCTGGGCCTGACCTGTTTTCTCAGGATGGTCCCCTGCGATGCGCATCCTCCCAGCCCGGGACCCTGGCACAGGCCCCTGGCCGAACTTCACCTTTAAAACCTGGAAAACGGACTGGGAAACTCTGGGGAAAGCCGCCCACTAATGACAGTTCAGGCCCGGGCGCGCGGGGGATTAGCGTGGCCCTGGCCTGGCTCTCGGCTGGGCTTCGTGGTGAATGGTCAATTGTCACTAAGTTCTAATTGGTTCTGGGTCACTCCCTTTGAAATGGCGGCTGTCTTCTGTTCATTTCTTCAATTAAATCTTAACAATTCACATCTGACAAAACTCAAAAATCTTGTCAAAAATCGTTCAGATTCGTATCGTAAGAATGTGCAAGAAGCAAGGTGGAGCTTGGCCGAACGTTTTCGCAGAGGAGCAATTTAAGAGCTAATTATGCGAACGTGGATTTCATTGTTGGGCTCGCCCCCCACCCAGCCGTGCTGCACTCCAGCTCGCGGAGGAAGCCGGGAGGGCCGGGTGCCTGGCCGCTCCCCTCTTCCCGGCCACCTCTCCTTGTGAGAAGCCTTTATTCCCACAGAGGACAGGAGACGCCTGGTGTGGGAAGGCACCGCAGCCAGCAGACCGGAGTTTCACGCTGACCTCTGCCGCCGGGCAGCGGGTGATTCCCGCAGGCACCCACCTCCCCAGCCTCCCGATTCTAATTTGCAAAGTGGGACAAGGGTAGTCGAGACCCCAAACGGTGCTTCCTGCCTCGAGGAAGGCGCTGCATGAGCAGAAGCCAGAGTCGAATCACAGCATTTCATGGCTTAGTCTGTTTTTCACATGAAGAAACTGCAGACCAGAGAGGGTCATCACTTTTTCAAAGTCACACAGCCACTTAGTTACAGAGCCAGAAAGAGAAGCCGTTGTTTTTATTGAAGCCGCTGGTAGAAGGTTCTGGGTAGCATATTACACTATGCAGGGGGCCGTCTGGGGCTCCCCCCTGGATTTTCAGAGTGTGGTCCCAGGACAAGCAGCCAGGTGACAGCTCTGCCCCTGTTACAAAGGCAGCGCCTGCCCCTGGCCTCAGCCCTTTGGTCTGTGGCGGAGTCCCGTGGCTGTCCAGTCCCTTAGTCTGTGACGGAGTCCCCTGGCTGTCCACGCCCTTTAGTCTGTGGCGGAGTCCTCTGCTGTCCAGCCCTTCAGTCTGTGGCGGAGTCCCCTGCTGTCCAGCCCTTCAGTCTGTGGCGGAGTCCCCTGCTGTCCAGCCCTTCAGTCTGTGGGGGAGTCCCCTGCTGTCCAGCCCTTTAGTCTGTGGGGGAGTCCCCTGGCTGTCCAGCCCTTCAGTCTGTGGCGGAGTCCCCTGCTGTCCAGCCCTTCAGTCTGTGGCGGAGTCCCCTGCTGTCCAGCCCTTCAGTCTGTGGGGGAGTCCCCTGCTGTCCAGCCCTTTAGTCTGTGGGGGAGTCCCCTGGCTGTCCAGCCCTTTAGTCTGTGGGGGAGTCCCCTGGCTGTCCAGCCCTTCAGTCTGTGGGGGAGTCCCCTGCTGTCCAGCCCTTTAGTCTGTGGGGGAGTCCCCTGGCTGTCCAGCCCTTCAGTCTGTGGGGGAGTCCCCTGGCTGTCCAGCCCTTCAGTCTGTGGCGGAGTCCCCTGCTGTCCAGCCCTTCAGTCTGTGGCGGAGTCCCCTGCTGTCCAGCCCTTCAGTCTGTGGGGGAGTCCCCTGCTGTCCAGCCCTTCAGTCTGTGGGGGAGTCCCCTGGCTGTCCAGCCCTTCAGTCTGTGGCGGAGTCCCCTGCTGTCCAGCCCTTCAGTCTGTGGCGGAGTCCCCTGCTGTCCAGCCCTTCAGTCTGTGGCGGAGTCCCCTGCTGTCCAGCCCTTCAGTCTGTGGCGGAGTCCCCTGCTGTCCAGCCCTTCAGTCTGTGGCGGAGTCCCCTGCTGTCCAGCCCTTCAGTCTGTGGCGGAGTCCCCTGCTGTCCAGCCCTTCAGTCTGTGGCGGAGTCACCTGCTGTCCAGCCCTTCAGTCTGTGGCGGAGTCCCCTGCTGTCCAGCCCTTCAGTCTGTGGCGGAGTCCCCTGCTGTCCAGCCCTTCAGTCTGTGGCGGAGTCACCTGCTGTCCAGCCCTTCAGTCTGTGGCGGAGTCACCTGCTGTCCAGCCCTTCAGTCTGTGGCGGAGTCCCCTGCTGTCCAGCCCTTCAGTCTGTGGCGGAGTCCCCTGCTGTCCAGCCCTTCAGTCTGTGGCGGAGTCCCCTGCTGTCCAGCCCTTCAGTCTGTGGCGGAGTCCCCTGCTGTCCAGCCCTTCAGTCTGTGGCGGAGTCCCCTGCTGTCCAGCCCTTTAGTCTGTGGCGGAGTCCCCTGGCTGTCCAGCCCTTTAGTCTGTGGCGGAGTCCCCTGGCTGTCCAGCCCTTTAGTCTCTGGTGGAGTCCCCTGGCTGTCCACGCCCTTTAGTCTGTGGCGGAGTCCCCTGCTGTCCAGCCCTTTAGTCTGTGGTGCAGTCCCCTGGCTGTCCAGCCCTTTAGTCTGTGGCGGAGTCCCCTGGCTGTCCACGCCCTTTAGTCTGTGGCGGAGTCCCCTGCTGTCCAGCCCTTTAGTCTGTGGCGGAGTCCCCTGCTGTCCAGCCCTTTACTCTGTGGCGGAGTCCCCTGCTGTCCAGCCCTTTACTCTGTGGCGGAGTCCCCTGCTGTCCAGCCCTTTACTCTGTGGCGGAGTCCCCTGCTGTCCAGCCCTTTAGTCTGTGGCGGAGTCCCCTGCTGTCCAGCCCTTTAGTCTGTGGCGGAGTCCCCTGGCTGTCCACGCCCTTTAGTCTGTGGCGGAGTCCCCTGCTGTCCAGCCCTTTAGTCTGTGGCGGAGTCCCCTGCTGTCCAGCCCTTTACTCTGTGGCGGAGTCCCCTGCTGTCCAGCCCTTTAGTCTGTGGCGGAGTCCCCTGCTGTCCAGCCCTTTAGTCTGTGGCGGAGTCCCCTGGCTGTCCAGCCCTTTAGTCTGTGGCGGAGTCCCCTGCTGTCCAGCCCTTTACTCTGTGGCGGAGTCCCCTGCTGTCCAGCCCTTTACTCTGTGGCGGAGTCCCCTGCTGTCCAGCCCTTTAGTCTGTGGCGGAGTCCCCTGCTGTCCAGCCCTTTAGTCTGTGGCGGAGTCCCCTGGCTGTCCACGCCCTTTAGTCTGTGGCGGAGTCCCCTGGCTGTCCACGCCCTTTAGTCTGTGGCGGAGTCCCCTGCTGTCCAGCCCTTTAGTCTGTGGTGCAGTCCCCTGGCTGTCCAGCCCTTTAGTCTGTGGCGGAGTCCCCTGGCTGTCCACGCCCTTTAGTCTGTGGCGGAGTCCCCTGCTGTCCAGCCCTTTAGTCTGTGGTGCAGTCCCCTGGCTGTCCACGCCCTTTAGTCTGTGGCGGAGTCCCCTGCTGTCCAGCCCTTTACTCTGTGGCGGAGTCCCCTGCTGTCCAGCCCTTCAGTCTGTGGCGGAGTCCCCTGCTGTCCAGCCCTTCAGTCTGTGGCGGAGTCCCCTGCTGTCCAGCCCTTTAGTCTGTGGTGCAGTCCCCTGGCTGTCCAGCCCTTTACTCTGTGGCGGAGTCCCCTGGCTGTCCACGCCCTTTAGTCTGTGGCGGAGTCCCCTGCTGTCCAGCCCTTTACTCTGTGGCGGAGTCCCCTGCTGTCCAGCCCTTCAGTCTGTGGCGGAGTCCCCTGCTGTCCAGCCCTTTAGTCTGTGGCGGAGTCCCCTGCTGTCCAGCCCTTTACTCTGTGGCGGAGTCCCCTGCTGTCCAGCCCTTCAGTCTGTGGCGGAGTCCCCTGCTGTCCAGCCCTTTAGTCTGTGGCGGAGTCCCCTGCTGTCCAGCCCTTTAGTCTGTGGCGGAGTCCCCTGCTGTCCAGCCCTTTAGTCTGTGGCGGAGTCCCCTGCTGTCCAGCCCTTTACTCTGTGGCGGAGTCCCCTGGCTGTCCACGCCCTTTAGTCTGTGGCGGAGTCCCCTGCTGTCCAGCCCTTTACTCTGTGGCGGAGTCCCCTGCTGTCCAGCCCTTCAGTCTGTGGCGGAGTCCCCTGCTGTCCAGCCCTTCAGTCTGTGGCGGAGTCCCCTGCTGTCCAGCCCTTTAGTCTGTGGTGCAGTCCCCTGGCTGTCCAGCCCTTTACTCTGTGGCGGAGTCCCCTGGCTGTCCACGCCCTTTAGTCTGTGGCGGAGTCCCCTGCTGTCCAGCCCTTTACTCTGTGGCGGAGTCCCCTGCTGTCCAGCCCTTCAGTCTGTGGCGGAGTCCCCTGCTGTCCAGCCCTTTAGTCTGTGGCGGAGTCCCCTGCTGTCCAGCCCTTTACTCTGTGGCGGAGTCCCCTGCTGTCCAGCCCTTCAGTCTGTGGCGGAGTCCCCTGCTGTCCAGCCCTTTAGTCTGTGGCGGAGTCCCCTGCTGTCCAGCCCTTTAGTCTGTGGCGGAGTCCCCTGCTGTCCAGCCCTTTACTCTGTGGCGGAGTCCCCTGCTGTCCAGCCCTTTAGTCTGTGGCGGAGTCCCCTGCTGTCCAGCCCTTTACTCTGTGGCGGAGTCCCCTGCTGTCCAGCCCTTTACTCTGTGGCGGAGTCCCCTGCTGTCCAGCCCTTTACTCTGTGGCGGAGTCCCCTGCTGTCCAGCCCTTTACTCTGTGGCGGAGTCCCCTGCTGTCCAGCCCTTTACTCTGTGGCGGAGTCCCCTGCTGTCCAGCCCTTTACTCTGTGGCGGAGTCCCCTGCTGTCCAGTCCTTTAGTCTGTGGCGGAGTCCCCTGCTGTCCAGCCCTTTACTCTGTGGCGGAGTCCCCTGCTGTCCAGCCCTTTAGTCTGTGGCGGAGTCCCCTGGCTGTCCAGCCCTTTAGTCTGTGGCGGAGTCCCCTGCTGTCCAGCCCTTTAGTCTGTGGCGGAGTCCCCTGGCTGTCCAGCCCTTTAGTCTGTGGCGGAGTCCCCTGCTGTCCAGCCCTTTAGTCTGTGGCGGAGTCCCCTGCTGTCCAGCCCTTTAGTCTGTGGCGGAGTCCCCTGGCTGTCCAGCCCTTTAGTCTGTGGCGGAGTCCCCTGCTGTCCAGCCCTTTAGTCTGTGGCGGAGTCCCCTGGCTGTCCAGCCCTTTAGTCTGTGGCGGAGTCCCCTGCTGTCCAGCCCTTTAGTCTGTGGTGCAGTCCCCTGCTGTCCAGCCCTTTAGTCTCTGGTGGAGTCCCCTGCTGTCCACGCCCTCGCCTGTCAGGGTGTCGAGATGGGCGCTCCCTCCTGGCAGCTCGGGCGGTGCTGGGTGGTGGGTGGCTGGTGCCAGCGCCCGGCCTCAGGAGCCCTCCTGGAGGATCAGGGGTCTCTGCCTGGCCCCTGATGCCCTCCCTGCCTCACCTCCCTCTCCCCTGCGGGGGGCCCTGGCCCCCACCTCGGCTGCTCGTGCCCACTCCTCTGCCCAGCCCGGGGACCCTTCCTCTTCCAGCAGCGAGCCGCGAGAGCAGTCAGGTAGGGCCTGGTGGTCCCCAAGGACAGGGACGGATGATACCGCAGGACCGCGAGGGCAGACCGTGGGGACACGTGGACTCGGTGGACGAGGAGCAGACACGGATGTGGGCAGGGAGGCGGCGGGCCAGGCAGGACCTGGGAGGCAGGCGTGGGGCAGCGGAGGCGCGGGTCTGCCAGCTGCTTGGCTCCTCTGGCGCGTACCCATCGCCAGCATCGCCCGTGTCAGCCTCCCTCCTGCAGGGCCCCTCCCACTGCTCCGCCACACCCTGAGGGCACCCGCTCCTGCTCCTGCTGGTCCACAGAGCCCTCCACCTGGTCCTGCGTGACCCGGGCACAGCCCAGGGTTTCTGCTTTGCTCCCCAAAAAGGCAGAACAGCCCCAGGTCCAGAGGCCCTTCCACCGCACTCCGAGCAACGGCCAGGGGCTCAGTCCAACCTGGGCCCCTGACGGTCACTGGGACGTGGGCTCCCGACCCAGGACTCAGGACCTGCCAGCCAGGGCTCCCAGAAAGCACCTGGCCAAGGAGCCGACCTGACAACTGGGACCCACCAGTGGCCCAGGAAGGGGCTTCAAGGACAGAGGGAGGTGCTGCCTCAACCCTGTGCTGCGCCCAGTGCAGAGAGGCCAGTCTGCACACAGACCTTGCTCCGTCAACGTGGTGGCTCCGTGCATCGGAGACAAGCCCACAGCACTCCGGAAGGAAAGAGGCGGGGTCCACGCCACTTGGGCTCAGCCATGGCCTTGGATTCAACGGTGAATGTCCAGCTAGAGCGAAAACTGTGAAGAGTGCTTCACTAACGTGGAAAAGGTCTGGTCTGCAAAAATAAACAAACAAATACATGGAACTCTCAGCCGTGGTGCTCGCCTGTTATCCCAGAGACTCGGAGGCTGAGGCAGGAGGACGGCAAGTTCAAGGCCAGCTTCAGCAACTTAGCGAGATCCTGTCTCAGAACTTTTAAAAATTAAAAAATTAAAAAGGAGACAGGTGTAGCTCAGTGGTAGCTTGCCCCGGTTCAATCCCCAGCGCCCAGGCCTGTCAGTCACTTTGACCACTGACCGCAATCTCTGCGTAATCCAGCAGGAGAGCTCCTTGGTATCGACCCAAGTGAGCTGAGAACCAGCTCCACACAAGGACCGACCTGCAGATGTTTACAGCAGGTTCACTCACAACTGGGAAAAACTGGCCACGACATCTTTCAATAGTCCAAAAGCCTATTAGGGACAAAAGCCCTGTGTTCCATCCAGACAGTGGGAAATCATTCGGCACCAAAAAAGAGTGAGCCACCATCCAGAGACAGGGAGCCACCCAAGAGCACACTGCCAAGCAAAGGAGCCATCCGCACCACACAGTCCAAGAGGCCAACTAGACACAGAGAGGCCGGGCACCAGCCTTGGGGCGTTCGGGGCAGCGGCTCCCCTCTGCGACACTGATATGGTTACATGCCCGTCCAGCCCACAGACGCTCCGGCCTCGAGGGAGCAGGCCTCTGTGAACACGGCATCAACAGCAACCGTGCCTCCCCGCTCAAGTTGGGGGCCGGCGGAGAGCCAGGACCCTGTGCTTTCTTAAGTTTTCTGTAAGCCAGAAACTGCTCTGAAGGTAAAGTCCATGAACTCACTCCCTTTAAAACCACCCTCCTCGGCCAGAGATGATGTCTGGATGAGGCAGGTCACCCACAGGCCCCTGCGAGGACAGCCCTCTGCTCGGAGCCCACGCTGCACCCGGCACCTGTGCGGGAGTCCACCTGCCCTGGGCACAGTGGGGCGGGGCGGGGGACCCAGGTCTGCAGCCCAGAGCCAGAGCACAGGGGGCTTCCTGGAGGAGGGGCCCCGGCAGGACTCCAGCGGGGCTCAGCTTACTGTCACCAAGGAGCACACCTGTGCCTCCTCTCAGCCCCTTCCCACAGCCCCCACGGGGCTACAGGGCCCTAGGAGGGCAGGGGCCGCCTGCCTGCCCAGAGCCCCCAGGCCCCATGGATTCCACCTGCAGGCTGAGCACAGGTCGTGGGTCCCACCAGAGCTTCCCCAACCGCAATGCCAGGAGGAGGCACAGAGGAGGTCCGCCAGCCTGAATCGAGGGGTCAGGTCCCAGGCCTGCTGCCTGGGAGAAGATGGACCCTGAAGGACAGGGCTCCGCGCCTGGCCATGCGCCTCAGACAGTGTCCACGACCCTGCTGCCTGAGCTGTGGAAGGGGCTGGAGAGCCTGTTTCCCTGAGCCCTGGGGAGTGGGAGGGGCCAGGAGGCTGTGCCAGGGCAGGCAGCAGCCCTGAGCAAGGCCACCTCCCAGTGCTGCAGCGGTCCGCTGGCCATGATGCAGCTCCTCTGCTGGCCTCCACCCTGACCCCAGGGGAACCAAGGAATAGGCACGCTGCCCCTAATCCTCCCTCCCAGGGTGGCTTCCCGCTCCACCGCCCTCTCTGGGGGCTCTCCACCGCAGCTCCCTGTGGGCCACAGGCTGGGGAGACCAGCTTCCCACAGCTTGGCCAGGCTTTGACTCCAATTTCTGCCTCTGCTGGTGATCTGTAAGGTAGAAAGACGGCAGTTCTTGCTGAGCACAAGGGTCAAGTCCTACGGGTGCCGGGGGCAGGGCAGATGCGCCTTCTGAGCCTCAGACCATCTGCAGGTTGAAGAAAGAGGCAGTGGCCAGGCTCAGACCTCCAGGTGGGCCCAGGTGAGGGACTGGAGATGTTCCCATGCCACCATGAGCATGACCATGATGAGGAAGAGGAGGAGGACAGCTGAGCATCATGAGGACCATGACCACTGAGGACTATGACAGGGTGACAGTGGCAATGAAAATGGTGCTGCTGTTGGCAGTGATGGTGATGGAGAAGGTGATGGAGAAGGTGATGGTGGTGATGGTGGTGGTGGTGGTGATGGTGGTGGTGGTGGTGGTGGTGGTGGTGATGGTGGTGGTGGTGATGGTGATGGTGGTGGTGATGGTGGTGGTGATGGTGATGGTGGTGGTGGTGATGGTGGTGGTGGTGGTGATGGTGGTGGTGGTGGTGGTGGTGGTGATGGTGGTGGTGGTGATGGTGATGGTGGTGGTGATGGTGGTGGTGGTGATGGTGGTGGTGATGGTGGTGGTGGTGATGGTGATGGTGGTGGTGATGGTGGTGGTGATGGTGGTGGTGGTGGTGATGGTGGTGGTGGTGATGGTGATGGTGGTGGTGATGGTGGTGGTGATGGTGGTGGTGGTGGTGATGGTGGTGGTGGTGATGGTGGTGGTGGTGGTGATGGTGGTGGTGGTGGTGGTGGTGGTGATGGTGGTGGTGATGGTGGTGGTGGTGATGGTGATGGTGGTGGTGATGGTGGTGGTGATGGTGGTGATGGTGGTGATGGTGGTGGTGGTGGTGATGGTGGTGATGGTGGTGGTGGTGGTGATGGTGGTGATGGTGGTGATGGTGGTGATGGTGGTGATGGTGGTGATGGTGGTGATGGTGGTGGTGATGGTGATGGAGAAGGTGATGGTGGTGGTGATGACAGCCAGGGCACTGGTAGTCCTGAATCCGTGGTTGGCATGGGGCTTAAACCACTCAATTCTTGGCACCACTGTGACATGTAGTGGTTGCCAGTGTTATTGATTATCTGAAATTTAAGATTCTCCTCCAACACTCCATCAAAATTGGCTTTCCGCTTCAAAGAACGCCATCAAGAAAATGGAAAACACTAGGAATGGGGGAAATATTTGCAACACACACCTTGTATCTGGAATCTCTAAAATTCTGACAACTCAACAATAAGAACACAAATAGCCCAATGGAAACATAGTCACAGGATTCAAATTGACATTTCTCCCAGAAGTTTGTAGGAGGGCAGACAGATGGATACACGGAAAGACACTCAGGATCAGCCAGCGACGGGGACATGCAAATCGCCACCACACTTAGATGTCGCTTCCCATCCACCCGACACCCTGAACAAGAAGGCAGGCATGAGCACGGCGAAGCTGTGGAGATGGAGCCTTGCAGGTGCTGAAGGTGCAGCCACCTGGGCGTTTCCCAGACAATGGAGCGGCCGCCTGGCCAGCAGTGCAAACCCCCGGGTGCCCTCGGGAGACCTGGCAGCCTGAGGCGTCCACAGCAATGCTGCTCCCCAGACCAGCAAGGGGAAGTAACCCTCCCGCCCGGCGCCTGGGGCTGGCGAGGTGGCGCTCTGCTGGGCCGTCATTCAGCCACAGAAAGGAACCCAGTGCGCTGGGGCCACCTCAGAAGTGCCAGCAGTGGAGACAGACACGAAGGCCCATGCTAAGCAGCATGACTGCCCTTACACAAGAGCCCAGAAGACAATTCCGAGGCGCGGCAGCAGACTCGAGGTGGGCCGGGGCGGGAGCGAGGGCTGGTGAGTTTATTCTCTTGTGAGAAGATGCTGGACAGTGGCCGTGGCCGGCCACCTTATGAACAGACTGAAGTGGAGGTGGCTTTCACTTCAAGTTGGATCCGACAGAGGTAAGTTCGTTGGGTCTGGCCTGCGGCCCAGTGGTCGATCTCCTGCCCAGCACGTGGGAGGCTTGGTCATGGTCCCCAGCACCACCCAGAAACCCAAACACCCCGAACTGCATGCCTCAGTTTTGGTTTTGGTTTTAGTTTTGGTTTTGGTGCCAGGGATTGAACCCAAGGATGCTCTACCACTGAGCCACGTCCCCACCCCTTTTTATATGTTGAGAGGCAGCCTCACTAAGTTGCTTAGGGCCTGGCACGGTTGCTAAGGCTGGCTTTGAACTTGCGATCCTCCTGCCTCAGCCCCTCGAGTTGCTGGAATTCCAGGTGTGGCCACGGTGCCTGGCTGCAGGGCGCAGTTTGAAAGGGTGCCTTTTATTCCTTGTAGATGATACCTCAAGAGCTGTTATTGAAGCATCCCTGAAGGACACGTTAGTGGAGTAGTGCAGCAGTTTTTCCCTCAGTGGGGTAAGGAAGGCCCAGGAGATCAAGTGGCAGTGCCAGCTGGAGTCCAGGGCAAGCAGCTCCCGTGGGATGCAAGGCAGGGTCTCAGAGCCCGGGACCTCCGTGGGAAGGGCCTGCACAGCCTCCTGCCTGCCAGCACCCTGCCCGCTCAGGCCCCACCTGCAGGGCTGCTCAGGCCCCACCTGCAGGGCTGCCCTGGCCCGCGGACTCCCCTTGCCTAGCCTGGCCTGCTCCTGCGGGTCCGTCTGGAGCTCAGGCCAGCTTCTCCGCTGAGTGGCACCCCCATCCTCTGTCGGAAGGCAAGCGCCCTCCCCAGCACCCCCATGCAGGGGCGAAGTTCTTCTCTTTAGCCTGAGGGGGTTTTTTGGGGGGTTTTTTTTGGTACTGGGGATTGAACTGGGGGGCACTCGGCAACTGAGCCACGTCCCCAGCCCTGTGTGTATTCTATTTAGAGACGGGGTCTCCCTGAGCTGCTTAGCCCCTCGCCTTTGCTGAGGCTGGCTGTGAACTTGCGCTCCTCCTGCCTCAACCTCCCGAGTTCGGGGTCACAGGTGCAGCCTCGCACGGGGCTTCCTTGCATCTTATTTTTTAAATGCGTGTGGGTGGAACACTTGAAGGAGCTAGTCAACACCTTTGGTTTACACACAGGAAGTCTGGACCCAGAAAGGAGAGAAGCTGCTGAGGCCAGGAGGCACAGTCAAGGAGGCTGGGCCTGGAACTAGGACTGGGAGGTGCTCAGAGACGCCCCCACTGGTTTTGGGGCACTGATGGTAAGAGCAGGGCAGACCCTGTAGGGGTTTTCTCCGTCACTGGTACAGAGCAAAGCCTGCTGCCTGAGACGGGGCTCGGAGCCTGGCCACTCAGCCACCTGGGCAGACAGCCAGAGCCCCATGTTCTGGTGAGCGCCCTCCAACTGCCCTCCTCCTAGCCGAAGGACGGGGAGACACAGGCCATGCCGGTGCAGGGTGGCCTTCAGCTCACCCACCGCAGAGGACACGCCCCTTCCTGATCAAAGAGCTACAGGGTCGGTGGGTGGGGCACACCCTTCTCTGCCGCGGGGACCAGGCACCTCTTCCCCAGAGCCTCGTGTCCCGCTCGAGAGGCACAGCGTGGTAGCCATCATGGACCGACTGTCCCCAAATCCACAGGCTGACGTCCCACCCAGGCACCCCCAAAGTGACCCCATCTGGAAAGAGCATCTTCACACAGGTGCTTAAGGAGAGGGAGGTCCAGGGGCCATGGCCATGGGGCCCGAGGCCTCAGAAGGGGACGTGTGGCACAGACAGCCAAGTGGGAACATGGCCAGGAGAGGCAGGAGGCGGCCACTTGCGTCCATAGCCAGGAGCACCAGGGATGCGCGGCAGCTGGCAGAGGCTGTGGAGGCAGGACGCATCCTGCCCTGGAGCCAGAGAGGGTCTGAACGTGCAGCCTCCAGACAGAAGTTCGTCCCCATCTGTGCCTTGGTCCCTACAGCCCGGGGGGTCCGGCCCAGGAACTGGGGGCCTTGCAGGGCTGCAGACAGAGTGGCCTCTCCTGGAGGTGCTGTGGGGCCTGGGCACAGCCTGCTGGCTATGGGCAGTGTCCCTTGCCCTTGTCTCCCGCCCCACGGGTCCAATGGGAGGGTGGCAGGCAAGTGGCAGGGGGACGGCCCCTCCCACATCCAGCTCTGGGCGGCTGCCTGGGCCTCCCTGGCCTCCCTGGTCCTGGCCGCACAGCCTCCCCAGCCTGTTCCAAAGCTGTCCACACGTCAGGCCCAGCACAGAGCAGGCACACAAGGGCATGAGCGCAGAGCGCCAGCTGGCGAGCAGGAGGGACGGGCCCCTGGGGTGCAGAGGGAAGAGGCCACTCAGGGCCTGCAGCCACTGCAGGCGCAGGGTCCAGAGGGAGCCCCATTGGTCCAGCACTGGGCCCAGGGCTGGCACCCTGGCGGAGTGCCATCCTCCACCTGCACCACGGGGCGCCCTCGGTGGGGCTCTCCCGCACCCGTGGCGCAGGGCGGTCTTTGGGAGAGCTTCCCTCCTGGGCCAGGCTGTCCGTCCCCTGCCCCGGTCTCCACAGGGTCCTGCTGTGTCCCTCACTAGCCCCAAGGCGGGGAGAGCAAACCTGGCTCGCTGGCCCCTGGGCTGGGTTGCCTCCCGCAGCCGTGGCCATGCCAGCCCCGCCGCCACCCGCCTTCCCGGCCCTCTCCCCACCCTCCCACGGGCTGAAGGCGCCCCAGAGGCAGGGTCGGTGGGCCACAGGCCACTGGAGCCCCGGCCCCAAGGGCAGTGCCCACGTGCAGCAGATGCCCTGGAGGGCACAGCACCCGAAAGGGAGGCCCAGGCAGCTGCCTCCTTGGCAGGAAGGGGCTCCCTGTGGACAGGCCTCCTCGGCCCACCCGGTGCCCTCGGCCACGCGGGATGCGCGGGTCAGAGCCCTGGAGGTCCAGACAGCACTGCCTTTGGCAACAGCAGAGGCTGGCAGACCCACTGGGGCCTCAGGAGGCGGGAGGGGCAGCGGGAGCTGAGGGGCTGGGGTCCTGAGGGCAGAGCAGGAGACCCGAGTGCGGCTCCCTCCAGGCTCGCTCGCAGGCCAGGCCAGGGCAGTAGCAGAGGCAGGAGGACCCAGGTCCCTGGACCCCGGATCCAGCTTGAGAGAGGCCTGCACAGGGCACAGGGCAGCTGGCGAGAAGCAGGAGGGACGGGCCACCAGAGTGCAGAGGGAACAGGGCAGCTGTCCTCTCCTCTCTCCTCCAGCCCCCAGGACAGCACATGCCAGCAGCTGGCCTGCTCCCACCTCTGACACCTGGGAGTGCCCAGGGCAGGCTGGGACCCTCTGGAACACAGACACAGGCTGGTTTGGTACATGACCCCCAAAGCCCACTCAAGGACTGCCGAAGCCCGCCATTGACCCAGCCATCCCACTCCTCGGCTTATACCCAAAGGACTTAAAATCAGCACACGACAGTGACGCAGCCACATCAATGCTCATAGCAGCTCAGTTCACAATAGCCAGACTGTGGAAGCAACTTGGACGGTCTCCAACAGATGAATGGATAAAGAAACTGTGGTATATATACACACTGGACTATTACTCAGCCTTAAAGAAGAATGAAATTATGGCATTTGCAGGTAAATGGATGGAACTGGAGAATATCATGCTAAGTGAAATAAGTCAATCCCCAAACACCAAAGGCCGAATGTTTTCTCTGATAAATGGATGATGATACATAATGGGGAGAGGCAGGGGATAAGAAAAAAATGGAGGCACTTTGGATTGTATAGAGGGAAATGAGGGGAGGGGCGGGGGAAGGAAAGACAGCGGACATGACAGGCATCATCCCCCACATACATGTGTGGTCACATGCACGGCGTGGATCTACATCGTGCGCAGAGAAACGAGAAGCTGTACCCCATTTGCGCACAATAAATCAAAATGCAGTCTGTAAAAATAAATAAATAAAATTCTAAGAGAAGGACCAGCGAAGGCTGCACTGGCCTCAGGTGAGGACCCAGGAGGGAGGCGGCCTGGGGCCTGCGGGCACCATGGCCACCGAGCTGCTGTGCACCCTCGGTGTGTCTCCGGGCTCCCAGGGACACGCGCTTCTGCACCGTCAGACACAGGTGACCCTAACGCTGAGGCCCAGGACGCCCTGTGACTCTCAGGGAGGTGGGCACCACTCACCCAGGGCGGGGGGGGCACGCAGCGCCTCCTCTGCTCACGCTGGCCCCGCCGTGGGCTTCAGCCGGGGACGGGGGACGGGAACCCCGCCAGGTCTCAAGGGGGTGCCCTCTAGGCCTGCGTCCAGCCTGTGGGTCGACCCCGAGGGCCCTGGGCTCCTGCCTGGGGCTGGCCCTGGCTCTCCAGATGGCCAGCTCCTCTCAGGCCTCCAGTGGGCTCCCAGGTTGTGGGCGGGGACAGCCACCAAGGCCTGACCCTGCTTTCCCGGCCATCGCTCGTTATTGAGGGGACACATCTCAGGTTCAGCCAATTGAATGGCGACTTGTAATAAAAAGCAAGAGATGGGCCATGCAGCCCGGCGGATGTCCAGGGGCGGTGGCTTCAGGGAAGGAGGCTGACGAGCTGGGGCGGCGACCCTGGCTCTGGGGTCTGAGCCTTGCTCCACGGCGCTTTGGCATGGAGCCGCTGTAAGGACGTTGGTGGCCATTTCTCCTGCATTCTCTGCCCCATGTGACAGGGCACTTGAAGGTACCGTCCAGTGATCCTCCCAGCCAGCAAGAGACATGAGACTTAGTGATAGGTGGGATGCAGCTGCTCAGAGAGGCCAGGAGCCTTGCCCAAAGCCACAGAGCCAGGATGCTGGGACTCCCTGCAGGTCTGTGACTCCTCTCAAGGCCCCTGCTGCACAGCCCTGCCTGACTGTGCCAGGCCTGGGCGTGGAGGACTAAACAGGCCATCACACTCGGGCTGAGCTCAGCAGAGCCACTGACCAGAAGGGGTGGGTTCCACCCGAAGGTCATTAGAAGTCCAGGTTCCTTGGTACAGGTGGCCACAGCCCTCAAGCTTCTCTCCTTTGTGAATTCTCCCTCCGTGCTGGCTCTCCAGATTGCCTCCTGATCCCAGCTACCTCCTCTGCTTTAGCAAAAAAAAATTCTTTAAAGATGGGGGTGGTCAAAGAGATGAAAGTCAAAGTCAGTCACAGGGCCACTGGGCCAATCTCTAAAAGCTGAGAGGAGGCTCAGTTTTGCCTCTCACCCTTCTCCTACTCCTGAATAGAACAGGAGTGTGAGGGCTGGTGCTTCAGCAGCCATTTTGTTACCTGGGTGGCAAAAAAGAAAACCAGGAATCCCTGGGTCCCTGCATACCAGCCATGGTCAGTGCTACAGCAGCAGCAAACACAGATCCTAAGCTCTCCTGTATTAGCTAGGGTACTGATTGTTTCCTCAGTAGAAGGCAAGTCACAGTGGCTTAAAGAAGATAGGTCTGATTTGTCTCTCATGTGATTATTCATGCTGGTGACAGTCCAAGAATTTGGGCGGCTCTGCTCTGGGTCATCAGGGATACAGTTCCTCCTGTGGGTGGCCCTGTCCTGCTCCCAGCAATGTGTCCCTATCTGGTCATTACCCCCAACACACTGCTCCCCACAATAAAAGACACGCAGGACCCACGGGTCTGTGCAGGGCAACGCATCTGCCCTCAAAGGTGAACCAAGAGTGCACCTGATGCAGGAGCGCAGAGAGGGAGGCTCCAGCCTTTGGGAATATCGCCCACGGGTGGTCAGCTGGTGTCATCCGGGCCATCCAGCCCCTCCCCAAATGCGGGGTAGGGGGCCTGTGCCTGGTCAGCTGACCTGCTGGCAGAAAGCGGCTGCAATCCCGGTCCCTGGAGGGGCGGTCTGGGTGGGACTCTGAACAGCGCCAGCCTCTCCCACCCTCCAGCTCCCGCCTGACACGGTGCGTGGGTGCTGAGAGCTGCAGAGGAGACCCAACTCTGGAAGGCAGTTTGGGGCAGGTGAAGAAAACAGCAGAGAAAAAGGCCACTGGTAAATCCAAACATTGGAAAACCCGTGATATGACTCCCGCCTGTCCTCCCAGGGAGGGCGTTCAGGTTTCCGGGGACGGAATCAGGAGTTCTCCTCTGAGCGCCTTCCAGAACTGTCCATCCCCCAGACAGGTGGTGGGCCGCTGGTGGGTGTGTAAAAGAGAAAAAGAAAAAAGAATTAAGAGAGGCAAGCTGGGGGTGTGGCTCCGAGGTAGAGCGCTCGCCTCGCATGGGAGGCGCTGGGCTCCAGCCCAGCACCACAACACACACACACACACACTTACACATACACACACACGCTCACACACACACACGCTCTCACACACACACTCACACACATTCACACACACACACTCACACACATACACACACACGCATACACACACATACAGTCTCACACACACTCACATACACTCTCACACTCACACACACATATACACACACGCACTCACACTCTCACACACACACACATGCATACACACACTCACATACACTCACACACACATACACACACACCCACATACACTCACACACATACACTCGCATACACTCACACACATACACTCGCATACACACACACATAGACTCACACACTCACACACACACATGCACACACTCACACTCTCTCACACACACTCACACACACTCACATACACTCACATTCACACACACACTCTCTCTCACACACATTCACACACACTCTCACACACACTCTCTCACACACACATACACTCTCAACACACACACACCCACTCACACACCCACATACACACTCACACATACACTCGCATACACTCACACACATACACACACTCACACACATACACACACGCATACACACACATACAGTCTCACACACACTCACATACACTCTCACACACTCACACTCACACACACTCACACACACTCTCACACACATACACTCTCACACTCACACACACATATACACACACGCACTCACACTCTCACACACATGCATACACACATGCATACATACACTCACACACACATACACACACACCCACATACACTCACACACATACACTCACATACACTCACACACATACACTCGCATACACACACACATAGACTCACACACTCACACACACATGCACACACACTCTCTCACACACACTCACACACACTCACACTCACACACATACACACACACACTCTCTCTCACACACATTCACACACACTCTCTCACACACACATACACTCTCAACACACACACACCCACTCACACACCCACATACACACTCACACATACACTCGCATACACTCACACACATACACACACTCACACGCATACACACACTCACATACAGTCTCACACACACTCACATACACTCTCACACACTCACACACACACTCTCACACACATACACTCTCACACTCACACACACATATACACACACACACTCACACTCTCACACACATGCATACACACATGCATACACACACTCACATACACTCACACACACACATACACACACACATACACTCGCATACACTCACACACATACACTCGCATACACACACACATAGACTCACACACTCACACACACACATGCACACACACTCTCACACACTCACACACACTCACATACACACACACATACACACATACACTCACACACACATACACACACGCATACACACATTCAGTCTCACACACACTCACATACACTCTCACACACTCACACTCACATACACTCACACACACTCTCACACACATACACTCTCACACTCACACACACATATACACACACGCACTCACACACACTCACACACATACACACATACACACACACACACTCTCTCTCACACACACATACACTCTCAACACACACACCCACTCACACACCCACATACACACACATACACTCGCATACACTCACACACATACACACACGCATACACACACTCACATACAGTCACACACACACTCACATACAGTCTCACACACACTCACTCACACACACTCTCTCACACACACACATACACACACCCACTCACACACCCACATACACACTCACACATACACTCACACTCACACACATACACTCACACACACTCACACACATACACTCTCACACACATACACACACATACACTCACGTACTCACAAACACACACACACACACCCACATACACTCGCAGACACACACATAGACTCACACACTCACACACACATGCACACACACTCTCACACACACACTCACATACACTCACACACATACACACATACACTCACACACACACATACACACACATACACTCTCTCACACACACACTCACACACACATACACTCACACACACACCCACATACACACTCACACATACACTCGCATACACTCACACACATACACTCACACACACACACACATACACACACACATACACTCGCATACACTCACACACATACACTCACACACTCGCACTCATACACACATACACACACACATACACACACACATACACACACATACAGTCTCACACACTCACATACACTCACACTCTCTCACACACATACACTCTCACACACTCACACTCACATACACTCACACACACTCTCTCACACACATACACTCTCACACTCACACACACATATACACACGCACTCACACTCTCACACACATGCATACACACTCTCACACACACACACTCACACACTCTCACACACACACACACTCACACACACTCTCACACTCTCTCTCACACACACTCACACACAGTAGCAGCACAGTGCAGGGAGGTCTGCCCTCAGCAGGGTGTGCGGGAGCCTTGCCCATGGTCATCGCCACCCTGTTCAGCAGGGAACATGCGAATCGCGAGGAAGAGTCTGGTAAAACCGAAGAGGCCCAAGGTGACCCGGGTCTATTCGTGCACTTAATCATCTTTGAACTTCGGTGCTGGGACTCAAACCCCGGGCCTCCCGCAGAGTGAGCTCTGCCGCTGCGCTGCGCCCCCGCCCCTCGGTTTCTCCGCCCTGGGATTGAACCCGGGGCCTCCCCCGAGCGAGGCCACGGTGCGCCCAGCGCGGTTCCTCTCCTTCAAGTAGCAAGTTCCAAAGGACCGGACTGTGGCCACCCCGCAAGCGCGCCTGTCAGCACCGCGCCTCCGGGTTGTAGGGCGGCGTAGTCTGCGCGGTCCTGCGTTGGCATTTTGTGCCTTCGCAATGCATCGCCCATGTTGAAAACAAAAGAAGAACGCGGACAACACTCGGCTGCAAGCTCGGGCTGTGTGGGTCCTGGAGACGGGCTGCGTCCCGCCCTCGCTCGCATTTCCTCAATTTTCTACGACGAAGGGCGTTCACCTGGGGTCGGGAACGCCACCCACACCCTCCCCAGCAGCAGCCTTGAGGCCGGGGCGGCGTCCAGCCTCGCCCTGGGAGGACCGGACACCTGGGCCTGCACCACTGTCGCAGGCCCCAGGGGCGATCTCTTTGCCAACCGGCTCCTTCCCAAGAAGGGGTCCAGAGGCGGCGGGAGGGTCGGAAGCTCCTCCGGCCCTCCTTCCCCCCGGCTCCCGCGCGCCGGGCCTCCCGGATCCCACCCGGGCTCTTTAGCGTAGCCCTTCGGACCCGGGCCGTCCGGCCTCGACTCCAGAGAACGACAGCGGCAGCCCGAGCGCCAGGCCCCTTGCCGCCGCCGCCCGGTCCTCGGCGCTGCCAGGGCTGAGTCTGGAAGCCCCAGATTCCCACTTGGGACGTCTCTGGCTGGGTCGGGTCTAAGCAGGGACCGAGGTCGCCGAGGGTCCCACCCTGCCTGGTAGCGGCAGCGCGCCTCGAGCCGCGTCTCCCCGGGCCCGGCCGCAGGGCCCCGAACGCGCCGGCGTGGGGCGCGCGAGGGAGGAGGCGGAGGAGGCCGAGGGCCGAGGGGCGGCTTTTAACGAAAAAGCAGCTGAACCGTCAGCTAGGCCGTCAGGACTAATGCGACGGACTGGAAGGCGCGGGATCGATGCCCCCGGCCAAGCCCCCGCCCATCTGGGGGAAATGGATTTTCGCGATTTCAGAAGCAAATTCCAACCAAAGCGAGCGAGGCCCGGATGTGCTGACGCTGCGGTTGCGCGCGGAGCTGGAGCCTCCTGGGCCGCTCCCGGGGCGGGGAGGGAGGACAGGGGGTCCCCGCCGGGGTGCGCGGCCGAGGCGGGACGAAGGAGCTGCGCGGAGCGGGAAGAGCGGCCCGAGGCGCACCGCCGAGGAGCAAAGGAGAGCGGCTCCCGGGGAACTTCCGCAGAAGCCAGGCCGCGCCATCCGCCTGCGCTCCTGGCCGGGCCCCGCGGGACCCATTGAGCCTGGGGGAGGCCGAGGTCTGCACGGAGAGGCCTGGACCCAGCCGGCCTTCGTCTCTCTGAGCAACCGCTGAAGCGCAAGCCCCTCTAGGCACAGGACGGCGGGCTGCGGGGCGGGGCGCCCCTCTCCCATCCGGGCCTGAGAAGGAGCGCACACTCGCACAGCAGTGCCCTAAAGAACACTGAACCCAGGGAACAATGAGTTAAGGTCCTGGTGTCGGAACATCACTCCGCCAGTCCCTAGGGCCTCCCGGGAGAAGCTGGGGTGCGTTTCTTCAGAGACTCCCCCAGTCTCTCCCGGGAGACGCTCAGAGGGACAGTGGCCCCCGGTTCTGGGTCCTCACTGTGCCTTCCTACTCTGGACCCAATGCTTGCTAGGTCCAGAAGCAGAGGGGGAGAGGAGGAGGGTGACAGGCTTCCCTTTTGAGTAGCCCATCTCTCCCTCTCTTGATGCCACATTGGGCTCCTCTGTAAAATGGATGCATTAAGTAAAGACTGGGCTGGCCAAGGTCTCTTTCAGGGAACTGGCGGTTTACCGGAGAGGTCAGATGCTCAGTGGCAGCACCCCCATGCCCACACCTCTGAACAGGCTATCGCTAGATGCAAGGAGCCTCCAGCAAATATTTTCGACGACTTCTTTCTATGTAAACAATTTCACTCACCCCTAACTAGCACATCAGTGTCACTGGGTTGGCACAGTCTCCCCAGATTGCACACCCCAGCAGCTGCCCTCCCAGGTCTGAGGGCTTTGGGACTTCCAGCTCAGACTCTGTGAGGCCCTGGGTGAGAACCTGCCACTATAGGGGTCCTGAGAAAACTCCCAGGGGTGCACTACAGTGTGGGACTTCCTGAGGGTCTGCCCGGGAGATCCCCGGCTTAGTGACTCATTGCAATAGGGAGAGGGAACTTGAGTGAGAGGATCGGAGGGCAACTGGGGGCAGACAGCGCCTCCTCGCCTGCCCTGCCCTCTCCCAAGCCAGGGGATGGTCTGGGACCAAGCTCTGCGTCCTCTCCTTTTCCCCTAGGGACACCTGACCTTGGCCTGTGCCTTCCACGTACACATGGTCAGTGAATGTGAAGACTGACTAGGATGGAACCCTCACATATAAAATGGGACATTACCCTCCCTGTTATTGTGGGACTTCAGTGAGACAACGCGGCTCAAAAAACTGATCAATGCCCTGCCCAGAGAAAGTATCTCTGTTAGGTGGAAAGCCTGTTCGCCATCCCAGTGAAGCCAGGCCTTGGGCTGTATCCGAGGCCAGCTGGGCATTTGGGAGAGAGGGCAATCTCCAGTGGTAGAAGCAGGAGCGGGGGTCTACGGACTGCGACCGACCGTCCGCGCTGGGGACAAGTTAAGAGCAGAAATTTATGTGCAAGAAGGTGCCCTGGTGACTGCGCAGGAGGATGCAGCTGCGTTCGTGGGGAGCCTTGCTATGCATGAGCTGGCTGCAAGGACTAGGAGGTGCCTGGGCGCCCCCCAGGTGCTGCAGCGTGGCTGTCCTGGAGCCCCCGAAAGAGCGGGATTGCTGCAGGGTCCATGGGGCTCTCTGAGCGGGAGACCAAGAAAAACAGGCTTGCTGGGCAGCAGAGTCCTGCGTGCAAGCTGAAGGGACCTGTGAGCTGAGCCTCGCTGGCGCCACGGGTCGTGGTGGTATTGGGCAGGGCCGAAAGGCTGCCACTTCGCAGTGAGCCTGGAGCCCGCGCTCTAGCCGTGCGATGGCACCACATTCGCCACCATCGCCTACCCACTCCACAGACCGGCAAGCCGAGCTCGCAGAGAAGTGGCTTCCTAACACACAGACGGCCAGTGCGGGCAAGGCACAGTTCAGGGATCTTAAAGCCGCGCCCCATCTTTGAGGGAAAGGTGGGAAGGGAGGGGGGCCAGGCTGCAGAGAGGAAGGAGACTGCGCCACCCCCACCCCCTCCAAAGGTGCAGACCAGAGGCTGTCTCCGCCTCCACCTGTGAGCCACCAGCTTCACTCCTCTCCAGCCTCCTCCCGGACGCCTGCCGGGACGGGCGGGGCCGGCCTCCCTTCTCAGCCCCAGCCCTGGCCCTTGCGCCAGCTCCCGCCCGGCTCCGCGGGGTAGCGCGGAGTCCGGCCGCGTCGGCCGCGCAGAGCCCAAGGGGCGAAGGGGCGGCAGAGCTTGGGGAGCGGGAAGGGGCGAGGTGAGAAGCGAGGGCGAGGCCGAAGGCTGAGCCAGACTCGGAGACGCCAGAGAGACGCCAGGTGAGCCGGGCGGGGGGCGGGGGCCGGGCGCCGGCGGGGAGGTGGGGGCAGGGCCGGAAGGACAGTGCGGAGGGGGCGGGGCACCCCAGGGCCGCGAGCCTCGAGGGTCCCGGGAGGCCTTGGCCTTGCGCGCCGACGCCGGCGGCCCGAGGTGGGGGTGGGGGGCGCTCTGCGCCGGCGGGTTCGGCGACGCGGCGGAGCAGGCGCCGCCGTGAGAGTTTCGCTCGTCTAGCTCGGCAGCCCGGTGCGCCCGGGCGTCGTCACCTTCGTCTACCTGCTGGAAAACGCAGGCCCGGAGAGGATGCGCCAGGCCGGAGCATGCCAGCGGGGCAGGTGCGGGGCGGGTAGGAGAAGCCGCGGCACCAGCTCCCGCAGCCCAGTCTGGCGACCTGGGGCCTGCGCCGATCGGGAACCGAGCGCGTCCCGCGCGGAGACCAGCGCTTTCAGCGGCTTAAGCCAAAGAACATCTTCGCAAAAAGATGGAGCGCCCTGGCCGCCTCGATCCCCTCTGGGACCGTCCGAAGCGGGGAAGAATCAAGTCCAGGAGAGGGATCATTGGGACAAAAGGGACCGTGTTCAGCGGGGACAGACGTACATGCGGGTGGAATCCTGGCGCCAAGAAAAGGGAAGAGATCCGAGAGAAGTCAGAGAAAGTCTTCGAAGTGGAGGCGACGAAAGCCGAGAGTCAGAGTCAGCCGCGGAGCCGGGCGGGCAGGGCCGGGGCACCGGGCACCGCCACGGTCGGGCGCACCACCAGCCTTCACCTGGCGCCCTTTCACCCGCTGGAGAGACCCCGGCGAGACCCGCAGTTCCGGAGTGGGGCGCGATCACTGTTGAGGCCTCGGCGTGCACCTTGTCGCTCTGACTTCTCCCGGGATCTCGCGCCTGCACCCTAAGACCCCGGGACCTGGGTGCTCATCCCCTCGCGGCCTGGGGCTCCTCGCGTGGGTCTGTCCCGGATGCAGACCCTCCTCACTTGCCCTTTAGGAGCCTCGCATCCCAGCCCCGCCCAGCCCTGCGCCTACTCCTCTCCGCAAGGTGCGTCTAGGGAACGCCAGGAGATCAAAGACACGAACCCAGAACCTGAGAGGCCGCCGCCGACTCAGAATCCCCAAATGCGCCTCCGGTCCGACCCTGGCTGCTTAGTGACTTGAGCGGGTTGGGGGCGGAGGAGGTGCTCGCTGACCCGTGGCTATAAACCCCGTGTCCGTCCCCAGGCGGTGTCAGAAGCCTCTCCCTCGAAGGTGATGGTCAGGCGCCCGCACCCCGGTGGGGAATCCCGGGGAGCACCGGGCCAGTGGGGAAGGGTGGAGGCCAGCGAGGCCGAGTGGAAGAGGGATGTTGGAGACAGAGTTCTACGGACACCGAATTTAGGGGTTTGGTGTTCACATTCTGGCTAAGCAGAAAAAAGCCGCGTGTAAACGGAACCCTGTCGAAACCCCGATTGGGTGAAAATGAACCTGAGCGAACAGCCCCTCTGGCGGAGTGAATTCGCTAGGTGCATAGGCCCTTAATGTGCCCGGGTTGTTTTCAAATACGTCTTTATTGTGGAGGTTTCCAAAGAGAAGACAAAAGTAGAGGGGCGCTGTGACCAGCGCTCTGCCCAGCTCTGTCCAGCAAGTATTCACCTCGCACCAGCCCAAATTCCTCTCTCGCCTTTTTGTTTTTACTGTTTATTTCGTTGTCATATCTCAAAGCAAATGTAGCCGTCACATCATTTCACCAGTAAACACATAAATGCATTTTTAACTTCTAAAAATAACAATCTGGTTATAAAGCACAACTCACAATACATCCACAGCCTGATCGGACACTCCAAACCTGGGGGCTTTGATGGTGGAATCACGACATATTTACCGCAGTGTCCAGAGAGTAACAAGCACTGTGACTTTGATACTTAAAAAAAAAGGCACACGCACAGGAACAAAAACCGAGGCCACAACTGCAGAAGCCAGCAGAGGCGGCAGCTCTTGCCTTGGCTCAGCCAGCAAGGTGGTGCGCTGACCACCATGCAGGTCTCCATCTTCTCTCTGCCCCTGTGTCCCATTGCCAGTTGAAGTAGGGGACTCAGCACTTAAGAGGACAGGGTAGCACACTCTCCAGTCTGCGATGAGGGCACTGCCTTTGGGACCTGTAGGAAGATACTCCTGGCTAACAGACTGAGCAGTGGAGACTGTTTCCAGCAGGCATGCAGCTTGGTGGATGTCTGCTCTGGCCACCAAACAGAAGGTGTGGCAAGGGGAGTCATCCGGAAGACTGGAACAGGCAGGAAGGGACAGCAGGATCCGGCAGGGTGATTAGTTTTGGGAGCAGAGGTGAGCCCAGGGAGGGTCGAGGCTCAGGCCAGGCATGGTCTCCATCGCGGCTTCCCTGCCTCAGAATCCATGCTTCTCCCAACCTGTTTTCTTCCAGGAGTTGTGAGGTGGAAGCTGCTGCGCTAGGGAGCAAACACCTGTAATCCCAGGAGCTTGGGAGGCCAGGCAGGAGGATCACAAGTTCAAGGCCAATTTAGCTTAGTGAGACCCTGTGTCTAAAAACACAGAGGACTGGGGATGTAGTTCAGTGGTAAAGTGCCCCTGGGTTCACTCCTCAATACCAAAAAAAGGGGGGAGGGGACAACGGGGGAGGGAGGAGTTGCCAGGTGGAGTTAGAAGGCCAAGGACACAGACAGAAAAAAGCCAGGGAACCAAGGCCACCCACTTCCCTCTCAGCTCACCTGGCCAGTGCCCAGCTGAGGCGCTCTCTGGGTGGGCTCGGAGCCAAGGCTCTGGAAGACACCCCAAGCAGCTCTGCTGGGCACCCTGCACTGGTGATGGGTGGTGAGGACCTTTGGGGTTAAGAGCACTACCTTTCTCCAAGCAGCAAGAGCTGGGTGCTTGGCCATACAAAGGCCCCTGTGGGTGGGGGACGTGGCCAGTTAGAAGTCAGGCCATTCCTGGGTGCCCTTCAGTTGCTCTCCGTGGCTTCAAATGAGGCAGGAAGGAGTGAGCCCTGGGTGCCGTCTGCTCTCAGTGTGTGGAGTGGCCAGGGGTGCAGTGTTTTGGGCAGGCGACTGACCACCTGGGGAACTGGGGCAGACCGAAGTCTGTCCGCAGGCTCCTGGGCTTGGATTTCTTCCAGCTGCTAACTCCACATTTGCCCTGCCCTGAGAGCAGTCTTGTGCCCAGACAGTACATCCTCTAAGCTGCACAGGGCCTCGGTGGTCCTTCCTGGTTCCGCTGGTAAAGAACCCACCTGCGTGTGTCCTGAGTACCAGCAGCTGTGAGAGGGAGCATATTTCCCACCATTCTCTTGGGCCAGTGTTGTCAGTTCCTGTGTGTCTAAGAACAGAGGGGGCCCCCAGAGGGTGGGCCACTCCACCAATTCCATCAGCAGTGGGGCCCTGGCAGCTGGAGTAGGCGCCTGCCTGGTGCCAGTCTCAGGGACCCTGCTGGTCTCCTCACACATCCCTGCAGGCCCAGCAGTGCAAGCTACGGACCACAGTCTTCGTGCTGCACCATACGCGGGCACGTGAGGGGAAACGGAGGCCTGGAGAAGCTAAGAGGCGTGCCAGCGGTCCAGTGCCAGCAAAGGCCAAGGGCAAGAGGGGGGCAAATCCTGTCTACCCCAAATGGGTTCAGAGACTCGGCAGCCGAGGGCCCCAAGCGCCCCAGGGGGCTGCAGTTTGGCCTCACTTACAGAGAGGGCGAGGCTGATGGGTGGAACCCACAGGAGGGCGGGGGCTTGTGGCGGAGACAGATCGATGCCATTCATCTTCTGCCAGCAGCGGAGCCACCGCGGCGAGGTGCGCCCGCGATCGATGCCGCTGGAACTCAGGGCTCTGAAGGGCCAGGCGCACCCCAGGCTGGCTCCGCGCCACCAGGGCTTCGTGTTCCGCCATCAGTTCTCTGGTTTGTGCCATCCTTGGTGCGACCCCTGGGCCTCCAGGGCCTCGTGGATGACGACGAGGAAGGCGAGTCCAGCGGCCGGTCAGCTTCCGATTCCTCCGCTCTACCGCGTTGCGCCCTGAGCTCCGCGAGACACCCCTCTCTCCTTTCCCCAGCCTTTCCTTTGGCCTCCTGGCTCCTTCATCCCACGGGGACAGTCCTAAGCCCGGAGGCCCGGAGCCCCGGGGACTGCTCTACAGACCGACTTCACTAATTCTTCGGGAAAACACTACCCCGTTTTTAGTGTACGCCTGGCGTTTGAGCCACGCAGGCCCTGCCTAACGCCTACCTAGCTTAGCTGCTTCCCGGCTGCCTCCTCTGCTGCCTGCCGGCAGAGCCCTCCCTTCCCACGCCCCTGTGGCCCCGGTGTCAAGTGGCTTCCCCGGGGTCCTAAGCCTGGCTGCATGGGGAGTCGCACAGATCTGTCCTGAACACCTGCCACCCCTGCCTCCCTGCACTCAGAGGCACCCAGAGGTCACCACCGGACCTTGGGCCTCACACCGCAGAGACCAGAGACTGTGAATGAAATGGTTGCAAGGTCGTGATACACTCCACCTGACTTTAAATACCCAGTTCCAAAAGACACAGGAGCACTAGGGGTGGTGTGAGATTCCCTAGACCTTGGCAGTGGGGAACAGCACCCAGATGCGTAACCCAGGGCTGCTGACCCTGGTGCTTGGAGGGTAAAGGGCAGAGTTGGTGGTCTGCTGCATGGGGAACCTGCTGGGTTCAAGGCCACCCCTGCCAGCTGGCTGTGTGCAGGCCCTTGGAGGACTGGCAGAGATGTGTCCCCTGATTCGATGAGACCAGAACAAAAGGGGCAGAATCCAGGGGCACTAAGGCCTAAAGAGGGCACAGCAGGGAAGGGAAGGGAGGAGGAGAGATGGGGCTGACTTTTGCCTGTCCAAGGCCACACCCCTCTACCCTCTGTGGCCAGTGACCAGGATTAAGGCTTTTGAAAACAAAATCATTTCATTGAAGTGCATCATAAACCCTGCATCCAGCCAAAGCCCAGTGAAAACAGTGTTTTTGTTGGGTTTGGTTTTTCCCATTTTGTGGCACTGAAGATTGAACCCAAGGCCCCAGGGTTCAAGGTTAGGCAGGCTAGCGCTCCCCACCATTGAGGGCAGTTCCTGTGCTGGTGGGGGGGCTCCCAGACGCCAAGCCTGGAAGGACTGCCAAGTGGAGAAGTGGCGGCAGCAGTGGCGCAAGCGGGTCCACCGGCGGGGGGGGCGGGGTCTGAGCTGGAGATGGGGCCAAGGAATCCGCCCCTCCACATGCACCAACCCTGCGCCAGAGAAGGGGCCTGAGGTGTGGGAGAAAGGCAGGGACCCCCCAGCACTGGGACTAAACTGGGGGCAGGGACACACACACACAGACTGACTGCCCGCCTCCTGTGACATCTTCTCTTCGGCCTCTGGCACCACCTCCAGCACCCCAGGCCCAGGGTGAACCCAGTTGCTGCTCACCATGCTGTGAAGGGGCTGCTCCCAAGTGAGGCAGAGAGGGACACCAGTTTTCTAGGGGGCCCTGTTCCACACAGAAGTGACCCTCCTGAACCCTGAATGACTTACTGCTCTGGGCTCAAAGCACACCAAATGAAGTGTCCCTTGTCCCCACACGGCAGAGCCTGTCTTCACCCAAAAGCAAGCTGCCTTGGGGCTGATGGAGATGGGGCAACCCCAGGGATCCAGACCATCTGAACGGCTTTTGTTAGGAGCCACCCAGGCAGGAGCCACAGTCCCCACCGCACCTCGCCAGTGTCAGTGGGGCTATGAACCCCAGCTGCTGGAAGAGCAGGGTCTGATGCCAGCCACCTCCTTCCTGCCCTGCCGTCGTCACCTGCCTCCCAGGAACACTAGGACGTGTTGCCCTTGCTGCTCTGTTCTCCCCTCCTCGGCCACCAAGGCTTCCCCCAGGGAGGCAGAGCTGGGACGTAGGGAACAAATCCCAGGGCTATGTCCCCTGCCCACTTCACCAGGCCAGGCTCCCAGTTCCCTGGTCCTGGTGGGAAAGAAGGGAGAGAGGGTCTCCCAGCAGCCTGCCACCAGAGGAGGGCCCCTGGGACGGTAAAGCAGCGAAAGCATCCAGAAAACGTCCCTTTTTATTCCATACGCAAATAAGTAGATTCATTAAAAAAAAATCTTCACCAAGAGAACAGAGGCTGCAGCCTGCAAGAGAAGACCCAGCCGGTCTGTCTTCTAGGAATGGAGGGTCAGTTTCTGAAAGGGGGTCCTTGCTCCCCAGGGCCTGTCCTCTGGGTCCCTGCTGAGTCCCAGAAAAGCACATTTTGCGCTGGGGCCAGTATGCGTGGGGAACAGTCACCTCTCAGCCCCTAGGAGAGCCTGTTGGAAGTTTTTTGTCGTTGCTGCTGCTGCCAGTCCTAAAGGCAGGAGCCCCGCTTTGCAGAGACAGGCCTAGCCCCAGCCTGCAGCGGACCGTCTTCCTATGGCCTCTCTCCGCGGTTCCAGCCTTGCAGCTGGTTGGGGAGCCGCCTGCCGTCGCCATCGCCCTGGTACATTCTGGAGGGGCCACGGACAGCAGCTGGGGCCCACCACTGAGGTACGGAGGAGGCCCTGGGAGCGGCGGCCACCCCGATTGTCTCAGCGCCCAGCACCTACGGCCACCTTCACTACCGGTCCCCAGGGGTCTGCAGCAACCTCGGGGAGGCGGCTGGTCGGCGGCAGGCTCACACCAGGCCAGGCATCTGCGCCCGTAGAAAGGGCACCGAGGCGGCGGTGGGGAAGGCGGCCAGCGGGTAGGCCAGGGCCCCTGAGAAACCGAGCAGCGGCGGGGGCGGCGCAGGCGCCGGGGGCGCCAGCGGGAAGGGCAACGCAGCGGGGGGCCCGGCGCCGGCGGAGGCCGGGGGGCTTTCGTGGTAGAGCACCGGTACGCGAACCAGGCGCTGCGTGCCGGGCGGGGACAGGCTGGCGGCCTCCAGCTCGGCGGCCAGCTGCCGCTTCCACTTGTTGCGACGGTTCTGGAACCAGATCTTGACCTGGGTCTCGGTGAGTTGCAGCGAGGCAGCGAGGCCAGCGCGCTCCGCGCTGCTCAGGTAGCGCTTCAGGTCGAAGGTGGACTCGAGCTGGAAGACCTGGCTGCGCGAGAAGACCGTGCGCGTCTTCTTCTTGCGACCCCCGACACCACCGCGCGCCTCCCCTGCTGCTGCGGGGGCCGGGGCCTCGGCCAGCTCCGCCACCTCCTCCCCGCTGGCCACCGGGCCCTGTGCCACCAGCTCCGCTGCCTCCCGAGGCACCGCTCCTGGCCCGGGGCCCCGCGGCCAGGCACCCTCTGCGCGGCCCATCTCCTCGCCGGTCTCCGGTGAGTCCCGGTCACTGGCTGCAGGGGGAAAGAGGGCATAATGTTTTGTTCCAGGCGTGGTGCCCACCTTGAGATGACCCACAACCTCAAGCTGGAGAACATTCCACACTAGGGCCCTGGCATCCAGAACTGGGGGCAGGGTGAAGGCAGGCAGAAGAGGCAGGAGGTGGACCCCAAGACCAGAGATCTGCTGCAAGCCACACGGGCACATTCTCACTGAGAACTGCACACCCACACCAGAGGACAGAGAGAGGAGAGAGGAAGAGAAAAGAAATAACTTGAAGGCAAAAAGCAGCCAACCCCTCTGGCTACTCCCTCCCAGCTACACTGCCACCCTGGGGGAAAAGGCACAAAAGACTTGCAGAAACCCCTGAGACAAGAGGAAAGATGTCCTTACGCTGGAAAAGAAGCACAGAGCCACCTCTGCAAGCCGCACCCACCCAGGCTGAGTCTCCCAGCACAGGAATAAAGGCCGGCTGTGACCCTCCCAGCGCACTCTTAGGAGCAGACGTAAAACGTAAAACACAGCCCGTGAGCATGGCAACACCCCCAGGAGGAGGCGGACAGTCCTCAAAAGAAAACTGGTTGGGTGACAACCCCCATACTTTGGACCCCTGACCCAGATGCCCACAGAAGCATGACTTCTCCAGCCACAGCCTCGCTCAAAGGGAGCACAAGAAACCAGCAACTGCACCCAGCGCCGAACACCTTCTACACTGGCAGTTCAGCTTGTAGGTTTGGGGTATGGTGCAAGAGGAACTGCTGAGCTCATGCTCCGAGACCAAGTTCCACCTCATCTCCCAAAGGGAGAAAGAGACCCACAGGGCTGCAAGGGGTGATGTGGTTAAAGAAGTCCGCCCAGGCCCCTGGCACACGTGTATCAATTGAAGAGGGTAGGGCCACACACTCCAGGGCCACAAGGCCAACTCAGACCAGCCTGCCCTTCCCTGGAATCCGCACATCGAAGGGCAGGTCCTGACTGAGAGATCAGAGGTTGAGGTGGAGTTTGGCTGGCCCTTGAAGGCAAGAACTCAGGTGGCAGGGGGTGTGGGCTCTCTGCATGCCTGTGTGAGCGGGGCAGACATGGGTGGGCTTGGATGCATGGCTGTGCCTGATGTTCTCGGAGCCCTGAAGATCTTGCTTTTGCCCCTACCCAACCCCCATGATGTGCCATCTTGGTGCTCACGGAGAAGTCAGGTAGCAGTTGTTCATGCCATTAGATCTGGGAAGTCCCTACCCCCCACAACACCCCCAAATCTTCAAATGAACAGAGGTACACATTGCCACCGGCATCAAGCAGGTTTGCTTGAAACTGGGACCCTAACCCGCATTGAACGAAATAAGGAGCTATAAGAAGCAGCTGCCTCTGTAGGGGCTGCTGCCTGGGCTGCAGGTGGGGAGGGGCGTTGGGGCAAAGGGAGAACAAATATTACCCTGCGAGATCCTTTTTAGAATCACCCCAGAGGGACACTAAATGGAATCACTGGATTTCAGGCAAACCACAGAGGCGCTGCTCAAATTTGCATAAAGAGGGTGGATGCCTGGATATTTTTGGAGATTCTGAAATGTGGGTCCTTTTGCAAGGGGGTCACTCCCACACCAGGAAGGGGGTTATCCAACCAGGGAGAGGGGCTGCTTACTCCCCCAGCATACACAGACATGCACACAGACACCAAATGGATTCCAGAGCTCTGAGCCTGGAAAACGGTCTTTAGCAGCCTCCCAGGCTATGAGTCTGGAAGAGGAGCTGGCAGAGTGAGGCTTGAAGTTGGAAAGCTTTGATGGTCCTTCTTCCAGGGCTCTCCCTCCAAAGGGCAGGTTCATAGGGGAGACGGCCACCCTGGGCGAGGGGCAGAATTCAAGATTCAGAATGCCCAGGCAAGAGATGCGAGTGGGTTCTGCGGCCGAGAAGCCCCTGCCCTCTGCTTGGAGGGAGCTCTCCTCGGGAAACAAAGGCTGCGGGGAGGCAGAAAACAAGGCAAGGGGGTTGGAATAGGGGCTTCAGGACAGGCTCCCTTCAGCCTGGCGCAGTTCTGGAACCCAGGAGGACCCTTAGAGAGGACTAGGCCCTTGCCCCAGTCTCTGCCTAAAGCTGGCAGCAGAGGAAATGGGACTCTGGGGGACATTGCTACTGTGGAAGAAAGCTCCCCTCCCATGCAGCCCACCCCAGGGAATGCGGTGGAGAGGGGGAAATGCCGGCACCGCGCCCTCTGCTCAGAGCCCTCGTGTTTCCAGGGGACTCACTCTGCTGGCCCTTGCTCTGTCCGTCCGTCAGCCACTGGATGGGCGCTGTGTCCATGACACTACACACACACATCTCCGTGCTGTGCTGTGGATGTGCTTCTGGCAGCCTCCCATTTTCCTCTCACCACACTCCTCTTTCTTCCTCCATCCTTCCATGTTCTTTTCTCCCACCCCTCTCTCCCTTCTCCTGTCGTCTCCCTGTACGATTTCTCTCTTCTTTTTCTCTTCTCCAGGAGGCTGCACTTCCCTGACCCGACCCGAGAGCCCTCTCCGCCAGCTCCTGCCTCCTTAGGGCCAGGCCGTGGGTGCAGCTCCATCTCTGCCCCTGTCCCAGGAAGAGGGCCTTCAAACTCGCCCAGCAATGGGCTCCGTGGGACCCTACACGACCCAGACTCTGCTACAAATAAGGGGGGGGGGGGCGGGCACAAAGGGCGGCGACCAGCCCGAAGTCTCCAAACGAATCCGCAGGGGAAGACGGACCCCGCGCCTGGTCCACCCCTCCGGGCGCCCTCACACTCACTGTCGGGACTGAGGCCGCCTCCGTAGCCGCCGTGCGCCCGTGGGTACCAGCGCGTCGCACCTCCACAACCGAAAGCGAAGGGCGGCCCGGGCCCGGGGGGTGGCCGGGGACCGAGGCCCAGCGCACCCGGCCCGAGCAGCGCCCGGGCCCGCGCCTCGCCGCCCGGCCCAGTGCCCGCTCGCAGCTGTCGCCGCCGCTGCAGCCGTCGCCGCCGCGCCTGCTCGGCGTCCTCGTCCTCTGGGTCGTCGTCGTCCTCTTCCTCCTCCTCGCGGCCGCCGTCGCCCTGGGCTGCGCGTCCCGCGCCCTTGGCCTCGGCAGCCAGCAGGTTTTCAATGAGAAAGGAGGAGGCGCGGGCTGGCGTGGCGCGCCCGGGCTCCGTCAGCTCGTCAGGCATCACGGTCACGGGCCCGTCGGGTTCTGTTGGACTCCTTGGGGTCGCCGGTGCCCGGGGCGCGGCCAGTCCCCGCTGGGAATGGTGGCACGCGGCTCCCAGGCGCACGCGCGGGCCAGCCCTGGAGCCGCTGCCCCGGGCGCTGGCGTCGGGCCCCGCGGGGCAGGCGGCGGCCTCCACGCTGGGCTGGGTCGGGCGGGAGCGGGTGCGCGCGGACAGCCGCGGGAAGGCCGCCTCGCTCGCCTTTCACGTCGCCGCTCTGGTCGCCGCCCGGGCCGGCCTCACCGGAGGCGGGGAGGGGGGAGGGGCCGGGGGCGGGGCGGCGCGCGCCGGGCGGGCGGCCAGCTCAGCCCCAAGGACGCCGCGGCGGCCCCGAGCGCGGCCACTGGCGTAGACGCTGCTCCGACCCTGAGCGCAGGCGGCGGCGTGGCCAAGGCGGGCGGCCCGGGGCGCGGGCGGGGGTCGCGCCGGCCGGGCCCTGCGCGATGCATTCCAGCGGTCCGCACCACCTCCCGCCTGGGGGGCGGGGCCTCGGGTGGACCGCTGCCCATTGGCGGCAAAGCCCCGATGAAGACAGACTGGCCAATCACCGTCCGGCCAGAGCCGTAATTACCCCGCCGCGGGAGAGTGGTAGACCCAGCGAATCCATGTGTGTGCGCGCGCGCGCGTGTATGTCATGTGTGCTTGTGCGTCTGTGTGTGTGTGTGAGCGTGTGCAAGGCGGTGTGAAGACACCGAGTCTTCTAAGAAGCCACAAGAAGATGGGCCTCAATCTTTCGTTTTTTTAAGACTCTGCAAATAATTTAAACACGGGAGTTTGCCAAAGCAGGGCTGCAAAAATGCGGCATATTTTAATATTTACACTTTATTAAGTACACTTTCATTGCAAAGTGTAGCGTGCTGTAACTCTTCCGTTCCCAGGCTCAGTCTCAGTGTGAGGAAGTGCAACCGTGCAGGGCTCTGCCCGCGACTCGCCTTTTGGGAGCGGGTCCCCCACTGACACTGCCGCCGCCCAGTTCCCAGAGGCTGGACCTTGGAACTGGGTGGGAATTTCCGGCCCAGTCTCGGACGCCCGCCGGAGATCTTGGCTGCAGGTCCCTCTTTGACCCTTCATTTCTCTGCCTGTAAGAGTTGAGGAGTCCCCTGTTTCAGGAACTCGGCGACGGAAGAGTTAGGGAGGCTCAAAAGTAACCTTCTGATCCACTTTCTCGGCTAGCAGGTGACTGCCAAGTCACCGGATCGCAACAGGGGCGAGCGCAGATGGTACCAACTTCACAGCACGCGGGTCATAGCCGAGAGATGCTTTCAGCCGCCCGCGCCCCCACCGGTATCGGAGGCAGGGACTTTCTACCTCGCTTAATTTTTCAAACCACCGTGAAGGGAGCATCACCCCCATTTTCCGGAGGGAAATACTGACGTGAGAAGAGACTCCCTCAGTTGGTAAGCGGCCCCAGAGGCCTGAAATTTTGACGCTCCAGGCTTAGGGCTTGCCCTGCAGGGATGCCTGAGTCCAGCCGGGCAGCGGAGTAGCAGGAAGGGATGCGGGGAGGGGCCAGGGGCCCAGACGGTGGCACAAAGCGCAGTATCTCCTGGGTGCACGTCCTGGGCGCGTCTTTGGGTGGCAGCGGTAAAGGACCTGTGGTGCCCAGTGGGTGCACTACCTAGGGCATGAGGTGGACTTCTCTGCAGACTCCAGGACCAGATGTTCAATCCTTCTTCTGCCCCAAGTGGGACAAAAAGAATCAAAGACAGGGACTCGATGGGTTGAGACAGCCACATTGATGTGTTCCTCCTCCCATTTCATAGATGAAGACACTGAGCCAAAGCTGGGCGGTTTAGCGAAGAGGTGAGGTCTCCCAAGTCCTGCTCCCTGGGGTGTCCAGGGACAGAGACTCCAAGGGGTACAGGTGCCCCAGCCAGAGGGGCTGAGCCCCAGGAAGAAATGGTCACCCAAATTCGTTTGGAGGAAGAGCGGCACACAAGCCCTGGGCAAATGTCCTCAGCTCCAGGGAATCTGGCTAAATGAGGCAAGCGAAGCCACAGCAGGGACCCGAGTAACAAGGCGATGGCTGCATGGAGGGGCGCGATTTGGATAAACACCCAATTTATGCAGGTTGCCCGGGCTCCCCTCGAGCTGCGCCTCCTTACGTGTCCTCTCCGTCCAACCGCAAGCCTGCAAGGCCTGCGCCGTGGTTTCCGTTTCTTCGAGCGAGCGCCCTTAGGACGCGGGCATGTCCTCCTTAAGCCCGAGGGGGCTTCCTAAGAGCCTGGATTCTAAGCCCCTCTGCTCTGGGACTTGTGGCCCTAGACCAGGAGCCTCACGTCTCAAGTCCTGAAACCCTGAGACGAGCGCCGCCCGCGCTGCGAGGCGTGGGAGAGGAGGCTGCGCGGCGCCCCGCGCCCACTACTGTCCTCGCACCGCCTCTTGGGGGCGCGCGAGGGAGCGGCGCCTGCTGGGCGTGCGTGCGGGCTGCGGAGCCAGGCGAGGCGCTCGCCGAGCCCGGGGAGTACTCCTGGCCGGCTGGCGACGGCTCGGGGCAGCTGGCGCATCCCCCGTCCAGAACTTGACACTGGTTCCCCTTGTGGTTCACGACGACCGCCAAGTTGAAGCCCGGGGCACAGCGCGGGAATTGGCGAGTGGGCGGGTGGTTGCAGCTGAGGGACAGAGGCAGTTAGGGACGCGCTAGCTGGCCCGACCGGTGCTGGGTGCTGGTCCTGGGCTCCTGGGGCCGGGTGCGCACCCCTGCGTCCAGGTGAGCGGAGAGTTCGGGGCTGGACTGTGGATGGAGGCGCGAACCCGGCATCGCTGCCTCCGCGGCTCTGTGCGTTGGGTGTGGCAGGTCCGAGTGTCCCGCGGTTCTCAGCTCAGCGATTGTCGGGAGCGCTTCCACAGACACTGTGAGGTTGCCACTCTCAGCGGGGACTTCCGGCACTCCCAGGGCCAGGGCCCAGGGTTTCTGCCCCACCCCACCCCCCTGTAGGTACTAGGCGGAATTGGGGGACTGAGGAACTGCCCCAGCTCCAAAAACCAGGCCACAACCTTCATTCCTCAGGAACAGCAACCGCCATATCTGTCACTCCTCTGTCCTCTTCTGCCCTTCCTAGCATCTCTCCGCTGTCTGGTGGGAGCGCCTTGGACTCTCCAGCAATCCCTGCAGGAAGTCCAGAGGCCTCTACTGGAGAGCGCCTGCCTTCAGCAGGGACTGTCTTCCTCACCACTGTGACTCAGTGCCCGGCTCAGGGTCTGGTACCCAATATGCCCCATAAATCCGAGTGAATGGGTTGTGGGAATAATCCCTGAGAGCATAGATCGGAGTCCCAAACTATAGGGGGGCCACCACTTTTTTTTTTAATAAACTTTTTTGGAACAATTTTACAGAAAGTGTATCTTAAAATTTAGATTTTATTTTCGTTTCTTTCATTCGTTATGCCTATCTTGTCTCTCCTTATCATTCCCTGCTGTCCCAAGTGCCTACTCTTATGTATTAATTTACAAAAACAAAACACCTTTATATACTTTCTCTACTTCTCATTAAAAAAAAAAAATTATAGTCGTCCTTTGACACCCCCTTCCTATACCATACCAAACTCTCAAGTCCCTGATATAAAATGGAGCTGAATTTGCAAATCCTCTGTGTACTTTAAGTCATAGCTAAATGCCTTGTGATATCAAATACAGTGTAAATAGTTATACTGTATTTAGGGAATCATGACCAGGAAAGAGTCTACCTGTTCAGTACAGTTTTTCGTGTATATGTGTGTGTGTGTGTGTGTGTGTGTGTGTGTGTGTGTGTGTGTCTGTGTGTCTGTGTATACCTATTTTGCAGTGCTGGGACTCAAAACCATCCTTTGAATATTTTTTGATCTGTGATTGGTGGAATTTGAGGGCGCCGCCCTGCTGTATATGTGTGCGCTATATCTATGTCGGTACCTGCAGGATGCCCTGCCCCCAGGTGTGGGATGGACCCCAGGTTCTCAGGGATGCTTGGCAAGTGTTTTCTACTGAGCTACCTCCCACCCTTTCTATTTTGGTATATGTTTTTATTTTGAGCCAGGGCCTCGCCAAGGTGCCCAGGCTAGCCTTGAACTTGGATCTCGCCCCAGCTCAGAGGAGCTGGGATTACAGCAGCAGCTGCCCTGCTCCTTCTCTGCCGTGGTGTCCTAAGCCAGCATTTGCTTCTACAGCTGCATCACACAGCTCCCCATATTGGTGTGTCCTTGTGCGCGTGCTCGAAGCCCCTCCAGAGCAACATGGCTCGCCTCCAGCTCATGGAGTCTGGGCCCCGGTTGGGAAACCCGGAGTGTGTGGTTGCACATGAGCTCACATACAGCACATCTGCTTATTTATCTGGGGCTGATGCTGGCTGCTGAGGGACCCCTGCCAGGCCCTCTCCAGGGGATCTGGGCCTCCTCAGACACGGGTTCCCAGGAAGAGAGGGGACAGAGACTGGGGTGCTGCGTGGAATCTAGCCTGGGAACTGCCAAGTTACTCCACTTCTCTCTTGATTGGAGCCGTCATAGCTCCCATCCATGTTCCAGGGTAGGGGACAGAGACCCCTGCTCCAGTGGGAAGAAGGCTGAAGTCACCTGTCAGAACACAGGAGAGGTAGGTACTGTGGTCACTCAGGAAAACACACATGCTGAATGGTTTCTGGTTCCCCCAGCCCCCTCTGGGGAACTCCTAGGTGGCTTCCAGCTCTGCTTTTGCAAACAGTACTGGGATGAGCAGAACTTTTTCATCTCCTTTATGGGCCTGAGAGTTTTTCTGGAGGTGAAGCCTGGGGTGGCAGGCCTAGGTGATGGTCGGTACAGACTCCCGAAGCTCTTCAAAACTGTTCTCCACAACAGCTATGCCTGTTTCCCTTTCCTCCCATGCTCCCGGCATTGGCTCTCCCGACTTTCACAAGTGTGACGCTGCAGTGCAGATAATAGGGAGCTGGGTGTTGGCGGGAGACTCTCTACTTGCTGACAGAATAAAGGAGCTGCACTGAGTGCAGGAGTGGTTAGTAAGCTGAGTATCTGGTTCCTTGAGATCACATGCCCAGCTGAAGAATAGGATTCTTAATTTGCAAAGCAGGGGGCAGCCATTGAAGGTTGTTGAGCTAGGGAAGTGACAAGATCAAAGCTGGGTTTCAGGCAGAGTCATCAGAAAGTCATAGAATATGTGGGGTGAATGGGAGGCCAGGACAACCAAAATGAGGTGCTTAGCATGGGCCAGGAGAGGTGGTCCAGCCAACAGAGGCAGAGCCCAGCGTGATCAGGAAAGGGCAGGCCGGAGGACGGGCTGCAGAGTGGGGAAGGCCACAGGCGCCAGCCATGCCCCTACAGCCATCCCGCAGGGCCCTCTTCCTGCTCACTCCTGGCTCGGGCCCTGGCAGCAGTCAGTTGGGACGTTCTTGCGGGCTTGCTACAGCCTCTCCCTTATGTCACAACCAACGCAGACTGTCCTTGCAGAGCTTGGCCACAGGGATCCTGGCCTCCACCAGGCCCTGGAGACCTCGGTGTCCTCGGCTGCGCAGTGGGAATAAAATGATGCCCACCCTAATGGGCAGCTCGGGGTTGAGGGGACACCATGGCGTGGATAGGTCTTTAGCATATATTAAAAGCATTTGCCATGGAAAAGACCAAATGTTTGAAAATTATTTTGGCTGCTTTTTGAGGGTCTAACCACTTCCCTCCTTGTGAAAGTCATAACGCGTTAAGTGGCGCTTCCCGGAGTTGACTCCACCGCCAGGAGGCTGCCGGGAGGAGGGGAGGGAGGAAGAGAGGAGGGAGGGAGGGAGGAAGGACGAAGGGAGGGGGGAGGGAGGGGGAGGGAGGGCACAGACCCGGGAGGCGGCGGCTGGGGAGGAGGGGCAGGACCGGGACCCTGGGGAAGGGCGGAGAGCGACGCGCCCCGGTACTCGCGTGCTCGGCCCCCGGCTCTCGGGACGGGGCGGCCTGGCCCTCCGGCCCCAGCTCCCAGATATCCGGGAGCCGAGCGGCGGGGCTGCAGGGGCTGCGGCGCGTCCTCGAGGCTCTCCGGACGCGGGCCGCGAGTGCGCGCCCCACGACCAGTCCCGCAAGCCCCGACTCTTCCCTGCCGGCGCTGGAGAAGGGAGGGCCTCTCCACCTACCCAAAGGAGGACGCGCGCCCACGCCGGTTCGGTTCGGTCCGGCGAAGCCGCCTCCGGAGCGGACGCAGAGTCCTCTAGCCTGCGGCACCGCCTCCCCCGGGCCTCCCCGGAGGCCAGCGCTCTGCCCAGAGGCCCCTAGCTGGGCTCTCGCTGCGCTCGCCCTGCCCCAGGCTCGGTGGTTGGTACGTGTCGAGTCCCTGCTTGGGACCTGATTAGGTGCTCAGCAAACACTGCACCTCACCGGGGGCGCTGGTAAAGGTTATTTTGGAAACTTCCAGAATGAAATTATGGCATTTGTTAGTAAATGGATGGAGTTAAGAGAATATCATGCTAACTGAAATGAGCCAAGGCCCAAAGAACCAAAGGCCGAATTTTCTCGGTTATGCAGATGCTGATTCACAATACACAATAAGGGGGCGGGGGATAGGGAAGAATGGCGTTACTTTATATTGGGTAGCGGGAAGCGAAGGGAGGGGAGGGGTATGGGGGAGGGATGAGAGTGGAGTGAAGCAGACTTCATGGCCTCATGTACATGCACTGCATGACCCATGTGCTCCTGCAATGTGTACAATCAGAAGAGTGAGAGATTCCACTCCATTTATGTATGACCTATCAGAATGTATAAATGCATTCTGCTGTCAAGTACAACTAATTAGAACAAATTTAAAAATCAATTAAAAAACAAAAAGTTGAGTGGAGGCGGCATCCCCTGTAATTCTGGCTACTGGAGGGACCTCAAAGAAGGCTGGAGGCTGGGATGTAGTTCTGGGATGGCGTACCCCTGGATTCAATCCCCCACGCCAAAATAAATAAGGAAGCAAGCAAATCAATCAAACAAAAAGTTGAGAGGATTGGTCAGGGACAGCCACCCCCTACCTGGGTCCTCCATCAGCAAGCTGCTCTCCTCGCTAGGGAACCTGCCTGCCTCGGTCCAGCGCTTTGGTTTCCTTTCTCAACACATTTCGCAGTGGGTGGCAGGCGCGGGGAGGCTGGTGGATGTGACTCTGAGGACACCTCTTCTCAAGGCCAGTACTGTCAGAAACCTGGGCCATCCAGTTGGTTTGGTAGTTTCTCCTGGAGAGAGGACATTGCTATAAAAAGGTAGAAATGGCTGCATTTGGGTCCCACCTCTGCCAGTGACCAGCACTGAGACTCCACACATGGCTTCCTCCTCCGGAAATGGACATACGAAGGCTCTCTGGACTGGTGGCTGTGGTGGCAGCAGGGGTACAGTGCACATAGACTCCTACCCTGCTGGAGAGACTTCTGACCTGAAGGAAGTAGTCCCTGGATGGATGCTCTTGTGACCGTTTTAAAGTGTGCTACAAAGTCTGACCCTTGGTTTCCTCCTGGAACCTCTGGCTCTGCCTTCCAAGATCCAGCATTTCCCTGACTCCATGAGGATTTTCACATTTGCGGTCACTTTAAGGCTGGGCGCGGGGACGTATGGTTTTAATGTGAAGAGCACCTCGAGGTGGGAGTGGATTCGGATTCCACAATGGAGTACAGATTTGTTCTCGGAGTTTTCCAAATCACTGGGGACCTTCAGACTAGCTCGGGCTGCCTGTGACCCTGATTGGAAGTGACGTGGGGCTGGAGAAAAGAGACTGGAACAAAGGGCTGGTGACCATGCTGCAGGGAGCCTTTCCCAAGGAGCCAGAGGAAGATTCTGGAAAGCGAAGCTGGCCAGCCCAGGGGCCCAGCAAGTCTGGACAGCTCTCCCAGCCCCTTGATCTTGCCGTGCATGTCTGCAGCCTGGAAGGGCATGTTTGTGGGGCTCCTGCTCAGGGTCCCCGAGGTCTGCTGGGCACAGGTGTCTGTGGTTAGGTCTGGGGTAATACTCTAGGCTTAGCTGTCCTTGTGGTGGGCTGGAGGGGGCTGGCCAGGGCCAGGTGGGGGCAGAAACGAGCCTGCTTCTCCTGTCCCACACTCTTGCTCTGCCCTTTCCATGAGGTTAGCAGCCACTTCCAGCCCTGACTGCAGTGGCCTTGTACTTGGGCTTCTGATGAATGCTCACAGAGTTCCTACGGATTTGGAGCACCTAGTGACACCACTGGGCATCCATTGTGGCAGGGTGCATGATTCCAAAAAACTGAAACTAGTAGGGGGTTGGGGAATGTATGGCTGATCCATCTCCAAGTGGTCATAGCACAGACCTGGGATGCAGAAGGCAGAGGCCTTGATCCGGGGCTGCCCCAAGGAACAAGGATCTGTGAGAAAACAGGAACCCTAGGGTGGGATTGTGAGTTAAGGGGTCATTTGTCAACAGGTGTATCTATGAACGTAAGCGCACACCTACATGAACTCTTGAACAGTTGGTGGTGTGGTGTCTCTTGGTGTAGTCCCCTGCTAAAATTCACATTTCCAAGTCACCCCCAGTGCCTCCAAGTGTGGCCTTATTTGGAAGTGGTCCTTGGTGATGTAACTAGAGGTGAGGCCACGCTGAGCAGGGTGGGCTAACATCACCCTGACTAATGTTCCCATAGAAACACTAGGCACAGATGCATAGAGAGGAAGAAGTCCTGGGGAGACTGGAGCAAGCTCCTATGTCATGTTTTGATCTAAAAATGTCCCCCACAGAGCTTATGTGCTAGGCAAGAGAGCAGTGCTCCAGGTGGAGAGGCTGGGTCATGGATGCTCAGTGGATCCTTCCATTTGATGCATTAATAAATTTGAATGCACCACTGGTGGTACCTGGAGGCAGGTGGGGTGTGACTAGAGGAAGTAGGTTACTGGGGACGTGCCTTGGGGACTGAATCTGGTCCCTGGATCTCCTTCTCTCTCTGCTTCCCGGCTGCCCTGAGCCAAGCAGCTCCCCTGCACTACAACCTTGCTTCATGATGTTCTGCCTCACCTCGGGCCAGAGCAATGGACTCAGCCAAACATAGACTGAGCCTCGGAAACCATGAATCTAGAATAAACATTTACTTCTCCAAGTTATTCTGGTCAGTATTTGGGTCACAGCAACAAAAAACTGACTGACATACCGCAGAGGCCAAGGAAGCCAGGCTGGAGAGAGCCCGGGGCAAACCCTTCCCTGAGAGTTTCAGGAGCCCAGCCAGGCCCCTCTGATTTGGGGCTTCTGACCTCCAGAAAGGCGACAGAAAGCATGCTTCTGTCCTGAGGCCCCCACAAGCAGCACCAGCACTAGGGTGCGGGTGGATCTGTGAGGGGTACTGAAGCCCGGGGGGAGGATCTGCCACTGTCTGCTGGGCCTGGGCCTTTGGACTTCAAGTTTTGTACCAGGTGCAAGAACAAATGAAATGAGAAATTTTATAGTCACCAAAGCAAGGAGTCTGGTCCTTAAGATCAGCAACAGAGGCTCAGAGGCACACCGAGGCCACTCTCTGTGGGCAGAGCAGTGGACGTGAGTAGAGCCCACGGGTCCTCCTGAGCTCCTGTGCAGGAGGTGCTAAAGGGTGGGCAGGCCAAAAGCCCCCAAGAAGTGAGCAGGACCAACACATGGCCATGTTGGCTTGCGCCCCCATCAAGGCACTCAGGCCTTCCCTGGGCAGCAGCCAGCTCACCTTGGCAGTTCAGTGACCCAGAGCAGACACTTGACCATGCCAAGCCTCAGTTCCCACATTCAACAGAGGAGCTCATGTGTGCCCAGCTCAGCCAGAAGGAGGTCTGCAGACCATAGTGTCATCAAAGGGTGCCTGTCAACCCAGCACCGGCGTGCTGTCCACAGTATGCATGCACATGACATATAAACAGCACACTCTCAGCACAGACAAACGCTCGCGGATCCGAGGCGTTGATGCTGGCCTCTGGAACACGCCCTGGAGCCCCCACCTGAGACCTGTTGACAGACCTCCTCCGCAGGGAGCCTGGGCCCCCACGTGTCTGCCCACACACTCCGACACACAGACCCTGCCCCTCTCCAGCTCGGGTCCCAGGACCCCGCTCAGGGCTGCATGGATTGAGGGTGGGAGATGCGCCAGCAGCTCCATTTCCATCCACTATATGGAAACTCATTGCCGTTTGCCCAAGAGCTGGCACCTGTTTCTGTGGACAGACTCCGTGTGGCTGCGGGCCGAGGGGGCCTGCGAGGGGGCCTGCGAGCCGCCCCGCAAGCCCAGCCCGGCCTTTGGAGCCCCGAGGGGCTGGAGAGCCTGCCGGGCTCCTGGTCCTCTCCCTCCACCCCTCCTCCCCCTTCCCTGACCTCCTCTTCCTCTCCTCCTCTTCGTGCTTCTCCAAACACCCTTCTGCCTCAGCCACTGCAGGTTGACAAGGCGGTCAACCTTGTGCCATGGCCCCCATCTGAGCTCACCGCTTCCTGGGGGTTCCAGGGAGACTCCCTGCTGCCTCCTGCCTTGATACCACATCACCTCCGGTGGCCAGCTCTCCTCCGTCCTCGGCTCTCCCTGCTCCCACCTGGGAGCACGCACGTGGCTGCGTGCAGGGCTCACCAGTGAGCTCACGATTCCTGACACTCACGCGGACCTTCATCTGCATAAGCAGACCAGGACCTGATGTCTCTGGGGACACTGCCATGGTCGGAATGTCTCCATCTTTCTAACCCACGTTGACATGTCACCCCCAGTGCCACAGTACCAAGAGGTGGGACCCTGCAAGACGTGCCACACTGCACCAGCAGGCAGGGGATCAGTGCCAACAGCAGGACTTCAGGGCAATTCACCCCTGCGGCCCTCCCTCCAGGTGAGGCGCAGCAACAGGGCCCGTCTCGGAAATAGATCGGGCCCTCACCAGACAGGGAGGCTGCTGGCACCTGGCTTTCGGCCTCCAGCATGGTGAGAAGTAAACCTCTTGCTTAGAAATGGCCCAGTCTACAGTGTGCCCTAGAAAGGATGGGACAGACATGCCCAGCTCAGGTGCTGGCCAGCCTCCCGCAGCAGCAGGGCCCAGGGCCTGCATGGGTGGGGTCGCCAGCCATTTTCTCTATGGGCCTGGGCAGAGCCACCCCAGTGACAGCAGGAAGTAGGATTTTGAGCCACAGCTAGTATGCTAACTTTCCTGGGACATGAGTGCAAAGGAGGGTCCCAAACAATGACCTGTGCAGAGCCCCCGTCCCGTGCAGAGCCCCTGACCCCCTGCAGAGCCCCCAATCCCGTGCAGAATCCCCCGACCCTGTGCAGAGCCCCCAACCCCGTGCAGAGCCCCCGAGGCTGCTCGCCCTGCGGGGACTCAGTGCCTCCCACTCACTGCCATGGTCGGAGGCATGGCAGCTTCCTCAAGCAAGCCCCAGAGGAGGCCCAGGGAGGGGACGCAGGTAGGGCCAGCTCTGAACTTCGGTCCAGTCCTCCTGCAGCCCAGGGCTGGCTCCCAGCCCCTGCTGAGGTACCCAGGGCACAGGAGGGGGCATACATGGTCCTTTCCTTGGCCCACTTCTTGCACCCCCTTCCTGGGCTGCCCAGAGATCCCCTTGAGCTCAGCTGCAGGCCCTGGCAGGGAGAGGGGAGGGACCCGTGGAAGGGAGACAGCCGGACAGCAAGCACATGGGCACCGAACCTGCTGCCACATCCATACCTGACTCCACCAAAGAGGGGGGCCTGGGGCAGCCTTTCTGAATGCTCTGTGACTGAGCAGGAGTGGGGGTTCTGCCTGCGCCCCTCGGGCAGAGGCCTCTATGCACATAGAGGCCTGTACACAGACAGAACTCTGAGGCCACCAGCCCAGAGACCTGTGCTGACCACCAGCTAGTGTCCTACTGCATTCAGCGCCTGTGTGAGTCACTGTGTTAGGACACGTGTGGAATGAGAAGGTTTGACTTCACAGCTCAGCGAATGCCAAGCGCCCCAGAGGGGACGATGAGGCCAGGGGTGGAGGGGAGTGGCAACCTGCTGTCCTCTGGAAATGCAGGTGAACTACAGTTGGCAAGGGGGGTCTGATTCTGTGTTGTGGAGTGTGGAGTGCTGAATGGACAGCCAGCATGGAGACAAGACAGGGTCAGATGCCACCTTTAAAACAGCTCTCGAGCTTGGTGAGTGGTGCACACCTATAATCCCAGAGGTGGAGGCAGGAGGACCCAAGTTCAAAGCCAGCCTCAGCAACCACAAGGCCCTAAGCAACTCAGTGAGACCCTATCTCTAAATAAAATACAAAATAGGGCTGGGATGTGGCTCAGCAGCTGAGTGCCCCTGAGTTCAATCTCTGGTGTCCAAAATTAAAATAAAATAACTCTTGGGCCTGGCATGGTGGCACACACCTATAATCCCAGTTACTGAAGAGGCTGAGGCAGGATGATCACAAGTTCAAGGCTAGCCTGGGAAACTTATGAAGACACTTTCTGTCCTGAAATAAAAATTTAAGAAGGACTGGGGCTGTAGCTCAGTAGCAGAATGCTTGCCTAGCATGCATGAGGCCCTGGGTTCAATGCATCATACAGAATAACAAAACAGAGACCTGTTTGAATAAATGTGTTCAAACAGGGTCCAAATCCCCCTGCATTACATTGTTGGGACCAGGGGAAGACATGCTAACACAGAACAGCTTCTTGGACCTTGACTGGAGAGGAGAGGTCTGGACTGTCCTGGCCAACTGTCTGTGGATGCTCAGCCTTCTGGAATCCTCTGGCTGCTTTGGCACAATGGGGGCAGGCAGCCGGGGGGAATTTATTTAGAAGTCTTTAATAAAAACAGAACCAGGGGAGGCTGAGGCAGTGGCCCTGACCCAAGGGCGCCACCTTCAGGAGGTTTGTGGAACTCACTCAATAGCTCGATCCCACCTGGTCCTTCCTGCGCAGACTTCGAAATGTGCTTCCAGACTTCACAGCAACCCCATACCTGGCACCCCTTCCAGGACACACAAGGTATCAAAAAACAGAGTCTCTGGTGTGGTTTTGGGTCTTCCATTTGGGGCAGGACTGAAGTGAGATTCAGAAATGTCTCCTCCTTCCACGCATGCTCAAGGGACTCTCTTGGGGAACTGCATACACACACAGCCTCTGGATCCTGGAATAAGGAATCAGAGCCTGCTGGTGGGCACAGGAAGCAGGAAGGCAGCACGGTTTCTGCCTGCACAGTCCCTGGCGGTGTGCACCCTGCCCACCTGGGCTTCCATCCCCCATGGCAGGGTCTGTCTTGTCCTCAGTCCACAGGCTCAGGTCTGGAGAGGTGCACTCAACTTCATTTAGTCACTTAGTTGGGCAAGGACCTGTCCTGGACCCAGGAGAGTCCAGGAGTCCAGCTGGGAAGACAGGCTGGGAGTTGTTCAGTCTCACAGTCCGATTACAAAGAAATAGTGGCTCCATGGCGAAGCAGGAGTGAGAGGACCTGACCCTGCCTGGAGCTCAGGCTTCCTGAGTCTGCACGGTGAGGAGGAGGCCTCAGACCTACACGAACCCAGGTAGCTCTCTGATTCCATCGAAGGATGCTATCATTGCTGTGTGGGGCTGGCAGTCAAGTCCAGCAGCCACAAGAATCCAGCAGCCTGGAGGCTTGACATGCCGTTTCTTGGCCTGCGATTAGCACGAATGCCAGCAGGAGGCAGTGTCCAGCCCGATCACTTTGTGGTGACATGTAAGGTGGAAATTAGCTCTTTTCCACTTACTCCTTCTCTTAACACACACACAGTGTAGAGGTTAGAGGACTGACCCAACTCACCAGGAGCACCAACTTCCGGAACCCACTGTCTGCATCAGAACAGGGGTGCCACTTACTTACAAGGGCAGTTGACCAGGCTGGACTACAGAGGTGCAGGGGTCACTCAAACTTCAGCCCAAGGGCATCCCTCTGCCAGAGGGGAACACTTTGGTCAGCGAGGGGCAAAGGGAGGTGGCCACACCCTTAGATGGGCAGCCAGGGACAAAAAATCGACTCCCCAGGAACAGCTTCAGGATCCACAGAGGCAGCTGATTCCATGATTGAATTCAACTCTAGAGTGCAATTTCAAGATGGGGGTTGTGCTCAGATTTGGGACCGGCAGCATCACCTAGCCTAATGCCATGTGTGTGGAAGGGACTCTTTCTCTGCTCCATTCTGGTGAGGCAGGAATCCCCCCAGGGGAGCAGATCCTGCAGGAGTGTGCTGGGATCGCCCCTTCCTGCGTCTCATCATCCAACTCAGGGTCTCTGAAAGCAACCTGGCCCCGCCCCCTGCCTGCACGTGGCTTTGTCCTTGAGGACAGATACAGACGCCTCAGTTCTACCAACAGCCACCCTCCATCCCTCCCCGCTGCTCCCTCACCAATCCCAGAGGGAGGGAGGGACGAGAGGTGGGGACTTCGAGTGCCCTGACACAGGAGAGCATGCCTGGCCTTGCTGCTCCCAGTCCAAGGAACCCAAAGCGCCAGGCCGTGGTGCACTGCAGGACAGCCAGCCTCCCTGCGCCATCGCCATCATGCCCACGCTGCGTCCTGTCCAGGCTGACGCTGAATGGTCTGGTGGAAGCCAGAAGCCCTCCCCAGGGAGGAAAACCGCCCCGGAGAGCAGGAGGGGCCTCGAAGGCTGCAAACTGGCCTCCCCTGCTGCGCGGTGGGATCCGTTGCACCTGGAGGAGCGGTCCTGGCAGGTTTCTGAGCACGGGTACTGCCCTTCCTCCCCAGGGCAGGAGAGGTGCTGCAGCACCCAGGTGGGAAGAAAAAAAGGAACCAACACTCCCTGCCAGCAGGGCGGCTTCCCACTGCCCACCTTCCTCCCTCCTGCCCCCGAGGGAACTGCCTGCATCCTGCAACCTCCTAGGAGTCTCCTGCCTTTGCCTTCCCAGGATCTCGGGATGCCTTGCTTCTCAGTGGACACATAGGCTCTAGAGCTTCCAGGACCCTATTCAGAGCACAGGATCGGGAAGGTAGGTCGCAGCCCCCACCCAGCAGGACCAGAGCCTCCAGCACCCTTGGACTCTGCTTTCCTTGAAACCCTGTTGGCTGGGTCTTGTGGGTGGCTCCTCCCACACCCACTGGCTGCTTCCCTCAGTCTCCCTGCCAAGCGGGTTGCTGGCTCTTGCTGGTCATTCCACTGTGTTTAGGCTGTTTGCTGATCTAAGCCTCAGTCTCCTCCTCTGAAGAATGGGCACAATAATGATCCCTCCCTCTGAGGACCAACTTACCAGCTCCCTGCCCACACAACCTCAGTGAGCCTGTTGGTGACCGCAGGGCATGAGCAGGGCATGGGCATGCCAGCGGCTGGCATCTCAGAAGCCCTCCAGGCAGGTGGGGATTATGGAGGGCTCCACTTTGCCAGAGTAGTCCCTTGCCAGTCCAGGTCTGAGTTCATCTCCTGACCCCCTGCATCCACAGGACCTGCTCCTTTCCCACTGCTGGGGTGGCAGTGACCACTGTCTTCCTGTGTTCTGCCCGGGACACTGCTGCCTTTCTAACTACACGACCTCTGGGCATTGTCTTCACTCCCAGCAGAACTGGCTGCATGCCATTCTTTCCAAGTAGCAGTGTCACTCAGATCCAACTCGAACGTGACCTCTTCCAAGACCCCTCTCCAAACCCAGATCACTGATGTGCCTACTGCCCCACTCCAGAGCCCCCAGGCGACTCACCGGGCTATGCCTAAAACCGAACACTCCCACGGGCACTTTGCAGAGGCTCACTAAACGTTGGCAGATTAAAAGGAGGTATCCAAGTTGGCAAATGCACTTTGTAACCCTGCAAAGCCTACCTTGACCCGTGTGTGCACGAAACTGGAAACGGGGGGGGGGGGGGGGGGGAGGAGCCCAGGGATCCCTGCCCTGTTTCGCTAAGAGGAGACGGTGACGTGGATGGAGGAAGGATGGCGGGAGGAGACCCTCAACTCTACCTGGAACTCTTTTCTCCCGGTGGAAAACGCCTGCCGCGAATTCTCTCCGCCCTGGCTCCTTCTCCCAGCTCGGCGTTTGATCACCCTGAGGTCGTGCGCAAGTGGGCCTCGATGCTACCTCCTACTGTTGCTGTTCCCGCGGCGCCTGGCCTGGTGGGGGAGCGAACCCTGCAGACCCTGTTGCGAAGCTGCCAGTTGAGGTATTTTTTTGGTCTATGCCCCACCTGGGGCTTCAAACGGCTCAAAGAACACCCGCATCCTGGATCACTTGCCTTACGCACTGTCAGACCCATTTTACGCAGGAGGAGACTGTCGCCCAGCGGATGTGCGAGGACGGGGTCACACGGCAAACTGTGACCTGTGGAGGGCGAGGTCCAGCGCTGAACGGCCCAGGAGGGGCACAGTGTTCTCGGCCTCTCTGCCAGCGGAGTCCTCGCAGCCTCACCGGTGGGACTGCGTAAACACGCCCTCCGCAGACTGCGGGGGCCTACAAGTTCCCGGCCCCGAGTGCGCGCAAAGCGCCAAAGCAGACCGAGCAGCCCCGCCCGGCTCCCGCCCGCGGGTTCTCGAGGACCGCGGAGGAGACCCAGCGAGGACCGCGGAGGAGACCCAGCGCGGTCCGCTGCGCGCCGAGAGCGCATTCCTCCGCCCGGCCCCCGGCCACCCCGCGCGGCGTCTGCGCGTATCGAGGAGGTAGCGCTCTTCCTTTCCCGGTTGGGGTTTCGCTCTCTTCTTGGTTTCTTCGCTCTGCTTGTTCCTCCAGCGGAGGGCACGACGGCCGCGCCTATCCCGCTCCCGTCGCCTCCGCGCGCCTTCCCTCCCCTCCCTGGAAGAGGCGAGCCGCTGGGCTCCGGGAAACACCCTGCGACCCCTGCGGGGAGCGCTGGCAGGCGGCGCCCGGGCGACTTGCTGACTCGGCGCACCTGCGAGGACACCGACCCCAACAGCCCGAGAGGTGCAGACGCGAGCCGCGACTGGAAGCTTCTGAGGGCCCAGCGCCTGTGTCGGGGCCACCTGCCCAGGACTTGGGGTCCTTCGGCCCGAAACCCCACTCCATCCCACCCCGTGTCTAGTCCCAAATCAGGAAGAGCAGGCGCCAGCCCGAGCTCCGTCCAAGCAGAGGGGTGCGACAGAGTCCGGTGCTGGTGATTGGGATGGAGGGCTCAGTAGGAAACCACGTGTTAAGTCCCGCGAGCCGGGCGGCTCTCCGCCTGGCCCCTCGTTCCCAGCGTCGCCCCTTCCTGTGGCTATTTTGGGCAGAGACTACCGGCCTCGAGGGCCCCACGGCTCCCGGAGCCCCGCTTCCCTCCGGTCCTTGACAGGGTCGTCCTGGGGGAAGAACCAGTGTCCCCTAATGACGCGCCCGCAGCCAGCCCCAGCAAACGCGGGGTTAGCCACACGGACTTCGAGGCCCGGCTCTTCAGGCCTTCCCGAACAAGAACCGGAACCTTCCCGTCCCAAGAACGAGTGCCCCCCGCGGCCTCGGGCCTTTCCTGGGCTCCCCTCCAGTCCCCCCAACCCCGGACCCCGCAGCCTGCTCGAGTTCGCCGCAGCTGTGCCTCGTCGGCTCAAGTGCGAGAACCAGGGCTTGCGGCGCAGGCCCGGCTCCCGTCTGTCCGCGGTGCTCAGGCAGAACACAGCCGCCAAATGGTCCTGGACACAATCTAGAGCAGCGTGGCAAAGCGGCCCAGGCCGAGTCTGGGAAACCCTGCCTCGGCACTGAGGTCCGGAGCCCAGGCTCGGGCCTCGACGCCACCTCGCCGAGCCTGCGCTCATCTGGACCTCGCGGGGGAGGGCCCGGTGCCTGCGTGCAGCCAAAAGTTGCCAGAGAGCGGTCTTGACCCTGGGCGCCCGGACTGGCCCCTGGGCCAGGGCTGCTGCTCGGCGCTCCGGGGCTCCTGCTCCTCCCCACGCGGTTTAAGTTCCCCAAGCGAAGCTGCCAGCTGCCCCACGGCAGCGCTGACGCCGAGGGCTGGGGGCGCCCGCTCTCCCGCGCGCCCCGCCCGGTCTTACCGCGGCCTGCCCAGGCCCTGCGCTCCTGCCTCCCGCGCTTCTCTTGGGTCCTCCTCATCGCCGGGCCTCGCGGGCTGGAGGCCCACCCGAGCCTCCAGCCTCCCGGCGGGCTTGTGCTGGAGGATTATCTCCCCTCCCCCCGTCAAGGCCGGCGGGGGCACCGGCTCGCCCCAAAGCGGAGGCCCCGCCCCCTCCAGCGCGACTGCTTGCTTAACCTTCTCGCCGGGCGGTGACCCTGAGCCCCGCAGGCGCTGTCAAGGGGTCGGGCGGGGCCCAGGGCGACTCAGGGGTCAGGCGATGGCGGGATACCCGCCTCCCTGTTCCCCATCCTGCCCAGCCTGGGAGACTGGGGAAGTTTCCGGGCCTGGTTAACTCGGTACTTCAGCAGTGCCCTTGATTCTCTGGGCTTTGACATCTGGAGACTGAGCGCCCCCCACTCCATCCTCCCCCGCCTGCACAGCTGCCCATAATTTGTATGGGCCACTGCAGAATGAAAATGGGGTCCTTTGCTCAAAGAAACGATTAAGAATTATTGTGACATCAAGGAAAATGGGCAGGGTCCAGCACTCACATGCCAGAGCCCTACCTGGACTCTTGCACTGGCCATTCTTCTCTGAGATTCACATTCTGCAGGTCCTGAGGCTCTGCACAAGGCCAGTGGTGGCGGTGGGTCCCAGCGAGTTCCTGTGCTGGGACCAGCCTGTTCCTGCTGTCGCCCGAGGCCTGGGCTTCCAGAGGGGCCCTGGAGGCGTGAGTGGCAGGGCTCAGCTCCACCCCAGCAGGCCTCCTGGTTCTCAGGAGGCCGCTGGTGGAGACACTGGGATCAGCTGGAGGGGCTGACCCCATGTCTGTGCTCCGGCTGCAGAGCCCAGCTGGCAGTGCCGTCTCTGGGCACATGGCCTCCACTCGGGAGCTGGGACTGCTGTCCTCCAGGCCACAGGCAGGATGACCGGGTTCCTGGAGTGCAGTGGGGTGAAGGCTGGACCCAGGACTTAGACCCAGGACAGGCCTGCTCCTGCCAGACAGGGTCCTCCTCACCTTCCCTCACAGGTGCTGGAGGCGGGGACCAAGCCACCCCAGGAAGCCGAGGGGTGGAGGCCAGAGCAGCAGCGCCTCAGCGTCCCTGCCTCCTGGGGTGGTGGGCGAGGTGCTGGCCCTTCTCGACTGCGTCAGGCAGGCAGTGAACCACAAGCTAAAGCCAGCCCACAGGGATCCGAGCCCCTCCTAGGAAGGGTGCCCAGGTGGCCTTCCTGAGCACCCACACCCCACCATTGGTGCCCTCCCATCGACTGAGCACCACAGGATGTGGGTGCAGGAGAGACTCTGGACACTGCTGGCACTGCGCCAGAGCTGACAGGTGGTCAAGCTTGCGCTCTGCCTCCATGCTGGCCACTACCCAGGCCCAAGTCCACCCCAAGCCTGGCTGCAGAAGGTCAGTGGGGCAGGAGATGCTGGTTGTGGGCAGAAGCCTGGGCCTGGGACCAGACAGGGCACATGGCCTGCACTCCAGGGACTGTGTGCCTGGTGAGTTGGAGGGAGGGTCCTGGGACCCTCAGAGGGTAGCGATACCCTGGAATACACCTTCCCTCCACTGTGCACCCAAAGGCGGAGCAGGGTGGCGCTGCCCACAGGAGTTTTTGAGATTCAGCCTCTGCTGCCCAGTGACTGCCTTCTCCTAAGTCCTGGTGAAGCAACAGGCCAGCCTGTGTTCAGGGAAGAAGAAACAGATTCAGAGAGGTTAGAGAACTCACTTTTGGCCACACAGCAGCAGGAAGAGGTGGAATTTGAATTCAAGACACCCAAGTATCCTCTGCCCTCGAGCCTCTGCACCCACAAGCGTGTGCATACACACGTACACTGGCAGTGATTAAACACAGAGCCTTTTAAAGAAATGCCCAGCTCAGAAATACAGTTGCAAATGCATTTTCATCAAGCGTTGATTGATTTATCTTCTAGAACTCTTGCATTATGCAGGGGTGGGCTCTGAAGGTCAGCAGGTTTAAATAGAAAGAAGTCCGGGAAAAACACATCAACGCCAACCTGGGTTCCAATCTCCGGAAAAGTGCATTGAAAGCTTCGAGTCACTTGGAGGACGGAGGACGGGAACCGTGGGGCAGCGTCATGGAGCAAGGAGCCCAGCCGTGGCCGAGCACTCCCTTCCCGCGTGGAAAGGCGCATGCCCTGGGAGCCCCAGGGGAGGGTCCCTCAGGAGTCAGGCTCACGGAGGGGTGTGTTGGGAACAGTTCACCCAGAAGTGTGGCCTGGGTTCAAAGGCTCAGGGTGACTTCCCAGCAGCGCCCCCATCCTGCTGCCCGCCCTTCCTCCTTTCCTCCTCCTTTCTCCTCCCTCCATGAGCCTTGCTGGTGAAGCTGTGCTTTGCCGATTCTCACGCTGCTTTCTGAGAATCAGGCATCGGGCAAGGGGTCGGGACTTCCCTGGTGGCACTGCATCCCTTGCTCACCGGTCAATTTGTCTTCATTTTAGAAATGCAGAGGCTGAGGCCCAGAGAGGTGCAGTGATTTGCCTAGGGTGGCCCAGCAAACGTGTGGGTTCCTAATCTGGTAGCAGCCCCTCCCCACCAGGGCCTTCCCTTGCCTCTCCTTGCTCTCCCTACTCCTGCCCACTGTGTCCCTGCAGGTCTGTAGCTGGGCAACCTGAGTCCCACCTCCGAGGCTTTGCACAGGCATTACCATCACTTCCCCGCTGGGGGGTCCCCTCTCCACTCCCCCAGCACCCAGAGAGCTTGCACATCTGTGAGGAAGGCCTCTGACCCCCTCATCCCGATCAGCTGCTGCTGCTGTGTCCCTCCATGGTTGCTGGCAGAAGGGCCCCTCTGCTTGCTGGTCCCTCGCCCCACTCACCTGCCACCATCCTGAGGCTGACCTCGTGCTGCGCCGGCCCAGCCAGAGGCCAGCGCCAGGCTGGGGCAGCTGTTTCCATGCTGACCAACCCCGTTCAGGGAAAACTGCTCAGCAGGGAGGACACGTGGGGATGCCCAGGACTGATCAGCTGGAAGGACGGGCAGGGCTGCCAGGAGGAGGTCACTCCGGAAGCTGGCTGGGGACCTCTGAGGCCCTCAGGCTGACGTTCTGGGGAAGGAGGCACCAGGCAGCAGGGAGCCAGAGAGGGTTTAGCCAGAGTGGCATTCCTCCACCCACATCCTCGCCAGTCTTGGTGTTAACCTGGCCCTGGAACCTGCCAGCACCCTTAGGAGCTCTCTGGTTTGCATCTACCAACTGACGTGGGAGGAAACCAGAAAAAATAACATCCAGATTGTTTTCAGAGCACCGTTGGCTCCAGAACCAGGATTAGCATATTTGTCTCCAGCAAACACCCCTACATTTTTGCTGTCTGGATACGTGATGATGGTGTTAAGAGGAAGCACTTCTAGGTAGAGAGCTGGCTCCTCGAGTAAAGGCAGTCTGGGACAAGATAGGTATGGTCTTGGGTTCTGCTGGGGAGCAGAGGGAGAGAGACCTCCGGGCTCTGCACTGTCATTTAAAAATAGTTTAACACATGTTCTTTGCGCCCTGGGGCTGTGAACTGTGGGGATCGGTGGAGCTGGCGCCTCTGAACTGTAGGCCTTCTGCTCCTGTGACCTTCAGCCCGGGTGCTCAGTGCTCAGTCCTGTGCACTGATGCACAGTGAGGAGCCACGCGGCCCGCCTCATAGTCACAGAGGCAGTGACCAGGGACGCAGACTCGTGTGGCCCCAGGAGTCGCAGGAGTGGGCCCCCCTCCCCTTAGTGTTCCTTTCTCAAGCAGTCCTGAGCATTTTCTGGCTTCGCAGAACGGGGCCCAGCTCTTCAGAGGCCCTGGGCCGCTGCGCAGGCCCGCGTGGTCTAAGTCACACCGGCTCCAGCGCGGCCTTTGTCTCAGTGAGACCACCTGGGGGAGCGGCTGGCATGGCCCTGCTGCTCATCCCCGGGGTGGGCAGAGGCTGTTACCCTTTTCCTTCTCTATCCAGAGAAGAGGCTGCGGGGAGGCTAGGCTGACCCTAGGAGTGTGTCCCTCCCCATTTGCTGCAGAGGAGTCCTGGGCTGGCAGCTGGGGCCAGGGCTCTGCCTGTGCCTGCATCTCTCCTGGGCACAGCTCCTGCTGATGCTGAGCCTCAGCCCACACAGTGGTCAGGCTGGGCTTCACAGTGACCAAGGGCTAACCAAACTCCATGGCGAGGCTGACCCCACACATGTCCAGTGACAGGCCCTGCAGGGTCAGGGGTTCCTCCCTGCTGTGTGCAGAGTACCCTGAGTGGCTTCTCCAGCCCACAGGTTCCAGGTGCCTCAACACAGAAGCAGAAGGTACCCCGGGACCCAAGGGTGGCCCTCAGCACCAACCTAAACCCTCGCTTCTGGCTCCAAACTTCAAGCGCCCTCTGCAACCTGGGCCCCCAGTGTTTTGTGGCATGTTGGTCAGTCCTGCTGCTCACCGCTGACTGGGGACGGCCCCTGTGGGATCCAGCCCCCACCCCAGAGCTGACTCCACAGTGAGACTCGCCGGCTCTTCCTAAACACAGATCCCCAGAGGCCTCTGACCGCTGTCTGGCCCAGGTGGGTCCACCCAGGACAGCTGCTACCGGGCGTGTTAGCAGACAGCTCTGCCTGAAAGCCACATGGCTGAAGGATCACGGAGGAACCGGGGCCCTGAGACCACAGAGGAAGCCGTACTGCCTGGGGACGGGCCCCGGCCAGGCACGGACCTCTGGGGGCTGCCCCTGGGGCTTCCCATGGCCAGGCACAGGTCCCCGCTGGGGATCCACTGGTCAGCTCAGCCAGGGCCATTGCAGGCTGGTGTGACTTCAAGCCCTGGCTCTCCCTTGGAGTGGAGGCTGCCTCAAATTTGGAAATCTAAAGCAACAAAGGACACAGAGAGACCCGGTCCCTGGCTGCTGGCTGGGAGTCCACCTCTTGAAGAAATGGCGGTGGCAGAAAGGGGAGAGACTTCCCAGCGGCGGCGGCGGGCGGAGGGCTACTCTGAGAAGCTCCCTGCCACCCAGAGCTCAGGTCGGACTGGTCACAGTGGACCAGCTTCTAAAAGCGTGGCTGAATTCCTGTCCGAGGCACACATGCTCATGCTGTCCCTCGCCTGGCCGCTGCTGGAATTCACTTGAGACACCAGAGTGCCAGCGACTCCTGAGCAGGGCCTCCCGTCCCAGGCCTCCGTGCTGGCAGCCAGCCTTGGGGATGGCTCACATCTTTGGCAGAAAAATCAGGTTGGACACCATGTTGTCTCTCCTTGCACCTGGTCATGTGGCTCACAGCTGTGATTTGTCCCTTCACTGGTGACACTGGCTTTGGTTTGGGAGCAGGTGGCATCTCTGCGGTGAAGCCTCCCTTTGTCCTCTGTGATCTGCAAGGCTGCCGGAGCACAGCACACCAGACCAAGTAGACGTCCCTCCCACGCTCTCTGGGCTGACCTGGGCACTGGGGTGTAGAGCAGGGGTCTGGGGGTCCCGTGTTGTCTGTGGGTCATTATTAAGTGTTCATTCTTAATTATCCCCTCTCTGGGCAGTGAGCGCCCCAGCACAGTGGCCTCTGTGTTCATGTGACACTTCCCCTGTGTCCCCTGAGAGTTTCCTGGGTCTCTAAGGTGACGGGGGCTGTTTCCCCTGATCTTCCCTGTCCTGGTGTTGAGCCCAGTGGTTCTCCAGGGAAGGGTCCTGGGATCAAGCCAGGGTCAAGGGGCTAGACGTGCCGGGCTCCTGACCGGATGCCCTGACTTACACAAGCCTGCACACACTCCATCCTTACAGTGACCTCCTGGGGTGTGGCCAGGACCCCCCATTGCACAGGTGAGGAAGCCAAGTTTGGGGGATGAGCCACTTGCCCCAAGGCCTCTCAAGCCTGAGCTTCAAGTTCGGCGGCCGGCTCTGGGGTCCATACACCCACGTGGCAGCAGCCAGGGTGCCCGAGAGGGGAGGGGAGGAGACTTGTCAGCAGCCCCCAGGCTGAAGCCGTGTGCACTGGTGGCCTTGCAGTGGGCCTCCAGTCCCCTGTGGAAAGGGCACCTGGTCTGAGTGAGAAGTGCCGCTTGCTTCTCTCATCTCCCAGAATCCACCCTGCGGGAGCCGGGGGGGCAGTGCATCCTCCGGGACAGACGTACAGGTTTGCCACTGCTGGGTCTCTGTCCCCAACCCCGGGGGCCACAGATGCCAAGGAAGCCAGGCTTGGTGCAGTTCTGGGACCAGGGCTTCTCCCGCCCACCCCTCCCGAGGCCCTGGAGGGCTGAGCTGCCCCTGAGAGGGGGCGGGGGCCGGCATGGCTGCCCGGCGCAGGGGCCCATCTTGCGCCCACATGTGCCTGACCGTCTGCAGACGCCCCGTCTTTGAAGGCCTCCATCTTTGGGTGGGGTCGGGCCCAGGCCGGTGCTCTCTGAAGCCCCCGCGGGTCTGCAGCGTGTCTCAGGTGGGCTGCGTTTTTTCTCTGTCTGACGCTGAAAGGAGCCAGGGTGAGGCAGGGCAGCCGCCTGCAGCTGGACACCTGGGGGCCGAGGGCTAATCATTCCCACATCCCTGACATCCCCGCAGGTGGCTGGGGAGAGCCTGCCAGAGCAGGAGGGCTGCACTCGGCAGCTCCCGCCCTGTGACCATGGCCATGCCTTGTCCCCAGCCACAGTCACCTCAAGTCACAGCCGCCTCTGCTCAGCCTCCTAAGGTGCCATCCACCCTCTCCCGTCCTCCTCTGCCCGCACTGAGCCATGGCGACTGGGACCCTCGGGGGAGCACTGTGCTGCCCGGCAGGGAAGCTCGGGAGAGCAGGGTGCTGGCCCCTCGACTGGCTTGAGTGCTGCCTCTTGCCTGCTCCGGTCCCCCTGCATGCAGCTTCAAGTACAGCCACATTTGGTTGATGTCCACTGAGGGTTCCTGGATGAGAACCCTCAGGGAGACAGGACTGGTCCACTTGTGGCCAGCACTGCCTGACATGAGGGGCCCCAGCCAATGTGTCCAAGTATGCAGGCCAAGCACTGCCTGGTCACTGGTCCCCATTGCTGTCCCCGCCTGCCCCACAGGGGGCCTTGCCTCCGCCTCGGCAGGGACGTGGTGAGGCCCTTCCTACTAGGTGGGCTCCGCACTGGCCAACTCACCCGCGGCTGTGGGGGCAGGTGCAAAGCCCCTCGCTGGCACGGGCTCTAGGGCACACCAGTGGTTCTCGGAGCTGTGGAACACACGCAAGTACCCCCCAGTGCTAGGCCCTCGGCCATGGAGGTGACCAGGGCCAGGTCCCAAACAGAAGGGCAGGCTGGGGGCAGTGAGGCAGATCTGACGTGGTCACAGAGGGACCTACTTAGAAACCAGGAAGGACATGCTTCACACAGAAGGGAAGATAGAAAGAGGGAGGGAAAGAGGTTCGGGCACAGGACCCTGTAGAGCGGGGGCAGAGTGACTGCCCCCAGTCCTGCCCCCACTTGCCTCCCCTGCTCCGTCCCTCCCTGGCAGGAAGGCTGGCCACCCGCCCATGCTCGCGCCTCCCGTCCCAGGCTCTGCTATTCCCAGCTGAGCCTGGTCTCCCTGACTGTGGCCAGGGCTCTGCTCCTCAGGGGTTGGGCAGGACTTGGAGAGAAGGCCCTGTGCCCAGGCTGCCCAGGGGGAGGCAGCGTGGCTGCCAGTTCTGTTGGTCATTCCACTGACCTGTCTAGCAGGGTAGCTCTGGGGCCCAGCCACACCTCAACCCCAAGCAAGGCTGGGCCTCTTGTCTTGGAGAAGACAGCTCCTGGGTGCCCCCAGGAGCACACCCCGGAGTCTTTGGGGTGCCTCAGTCTGGTGTGGTCATGCATCAGACACGACGGCCCTGCCCTGGACAGCCAGCCGGCTTGCTGTGGAAGTCAGGGTTCTACTGTCCCTTGCGGCCTGTCCATACGTAGTGGAGCTGCTTCTTCCCTGCACTGGGCTCCAGGAAAGAACCAGAGGGTCACCTGCACACGGTGAGCCTGCCCCACTTGCCCCACCATAGAGTCCTGGGGACCAGTCACAGCCCATGGCCACTATGAAGACATTGCCACAAATCCACGGGTTTACGTCTCACCCGCTTATTCTTGTGCGGTTCTGGTGGCCAGAAGTCCTGACCCAGGGTGAGGGCAGAGCGCTGCCCTCCAGGAGGCTCAAAGGAGAACCCGTGTCCAGCTGGGAACGGCGCCTGTGGCCCTGGGCCCAGGCTCCCTGCTCCTTTCTCGGGGCCGCGGGTGCTCCTGCTTCCTCTCGTGAGGCCCTGAGGTCTCCTGGGCCATCTGGATGGTCCAGGGAAGTCTCTCCTCTTCAGATTCTTAACCGTTCCCTCCACAGAGCGCCCCACCACGCAAGGGAGCAGACGCACAGGCTCCAGGACCAGGGTGTGGACACAGGTACCATTTAGCCCCGCCGTTGAGCAACAGACGCGTGGTGGACGGTAGAGGGGCCGGGTGGCCTGGGTCTGCTTCCCCTCTCCTCCCCTACTCCCCTCCCTCTCTTGCTGGGAAGCTGGCCCGGGGCCTGGGTGCCTGTTGCTGAGGAACCCTCAGGGGTGCGGGCAGGAGAGGAGCAGAGTCCAGGGCAGGGCCTCCCGACTCACCTTCCCCCGCGGCAGCTGGTGCAGGGGACCTGCAGCCAGATCTCCAGGCGGCTGACTTCTCCCCGGTGGGTGGTGGCTCAGCCCTTGGGCCACGATGGTGGGGCTGAGTCCAGGGTGGACCAGTGTCGTGAGGGTGGGGCCGCAGGGTGAACACCCCGGAGCCTGGGCGAGGTCCTGCGAGGCTCCATCTTTGAGGTGAGGAAGGGCACACAGCTGGTGCCGCCCGCCGGCCCAAGAGGCAGCAGTTGTTGGGGCCCCATCTCAGCCGGACAGGAGGCCACACCATGCTGGCAGAACGCGAAGGATTTTAGGACTCAACCAGCAGCTCCAGCCCCGCACTGGGACAACAGTTTGATCTTTTTCTCACTGGGACTCCAGCCTGGGGGCACATGTCTTACCTTCTTGTCACACCAGAGAACAGAGAGGTTAAGTGACCTGCCTGGGGTCACCGAGCGGGGAGTTCCCTCAGCACGCCAGGTTCCCCTCCTTGCTTAGAGAAGTCCAGTCATGCTGTCTGTTGCTTCCAGGACACGAGGGCCTTGCCCACATCCCCTCCAGCAGCACAGAAGCAACCGGCTCAGCCCCTGTGCCCAGGAGGCAGGGTGCCCGGACAGTCCTGGCTGCTCCTGCTGCTCTCCAGGTGAGGAGAGGGGATCCCACCACCCTGGGTGGGACGTGCAGGCGGGATGGCAGTGGTGACCTGTGCTGTGGTTGTGCGGAAGGTCCTCGTCCTGCCAGCTAGACCGTCTGACGTACTTGGCAAAGCAAAGCTGAAGCAGGAGTAGCAGAGTCCACCTCCGGGCAGCATCTGTGGTCAGTGTCAGGCCAGGGCTATTGCAGGAGGAGGAGACGCAGGAGTCCCCAGGGGTACGAGGGGCTGGCGCAGTGCCCTAGCCGTGGGGGCTTCCCTTCTTGCCACCCTACTGCACGGTCCCCAGTGCATCGTGGGCCCCAGGTTTCTGGGGAGCAGAGGCCAGCTCAGTGGGGGGACGGGAGGCTCTGCTGGCTACAGGGCCCTTGAGACCTGGGCACTCACATGTGATGCACAAAGGACTCCCCGGCAGATGCTCGGGTACCTGGGGACGCGTGGGAACCTCTGGATGCGGACAGCTCCGGGAGAGCTGAGCGCCCCATGCGCCACTTAAATCAGGATCTGCTGCCGAGACAGTCGGAGCGTTTCCACGAAGCCAGCGAGAAGAGCAGACTCCTGGCTCAGCTGCCATCAAAGGTGCCGCGGTCTACTCTAAAGTCACCTCCCAAGGAGCTGAGGAAAAGCTTGGAGGCCGTGCTGGGCTGTAACGGAGGGAGCTGGGCAAGCCCCCACCCCTCGGGCTGCACCTGGGCCGGAGCAGCGGCTCCGCGGAGCAGCGGTCGGCTTGGCGTGGAGGGAGCCGCGGGCCCAGGCCGTCCACGTGGAGTCCTGCGGGGTTGTCCTGGGTCCTGAGGCTGAAAGGAAAGAACGCCGAGAACAGCACCTCAACCACTGGGATCGGAAACGAAGACCACCAGACGCAGGCCGGCCAAGCGTCTGGTCCGTGGGGAACGTGGTCAGCGTGGTTCTGGGGAGAAGTTGCGGCCGCCTGCCTGGGTGTGCAGCCCGACGGTCAGTCCTGAAGGCCGTGCTGAGTCCGGCTCCTTCCGCGTGGACGTGGAGCCTCACCTGCCTCTCCAGTTTGTCACCTTCCGAGCTCTCCCTAGAGGGGCCTCTGCCTGCGCCGGGGCTGCGGGGCTCAGCCGAGGCCGGGAGCACAGGCGGCGCTGAGGTTAGACATCGCCCGCCAGTCCTGCTGTCTTCTCACCGTGGACGCAGTCCCAGCATGACCCATGCCTGCCTGTCCCTGCGCTCTGGACCCACGGCCTGACCCCCAGGGCCCCACTGCATCCGGCCTGCCTTCGCCCCAGGCTGCCTCTTAGGCACACGGAACGAGAGGACCTGTGGGGGTCTCTCAGTCTGGCGTGACCCAGGCTGTGGCCCTTCCTGGCCACAGAATGGTGGTCTCCCAGCAGGGGCACGGTGGCCTTGGTGACAAGTGTCAAAACTCGCCCTGCGGGTGGGCAGTGCACACCCAGCTCAGCTCCTACACCAGCTCCGGGGCTTGCTGAGTCCCTGCTATAGACACCAGGCCCAGCACAGGGGGACAGCCCTGCCCCCAGGACTTGTCCCCTGGAACATGGCCCCTCACGGTGGCCCACGTCCTCATGCTGGGCGGAGTGTTGCCGTGTTTGGAAGGAGTGTCGTGGATGTGACCGAGGCCAGGCTCCTGAGCCGAGATGTGTCCTGGATCACAGCGGGGCCCAGACGCAGTGTGGTAAGGAGGGTGGAGGGAGGCCAGCCCCCAAGGAGCACACCTGTGAACACTCAGCAGAGACTGGAGCCACGTGGCCATTGGCCAAGGACACCTGGAGGCCCCTGGGGCTGGCGGAGATAGGAAGCCCTTGCTGGAGCCCCTTGAGGGGTGTGGCCTGCCACACATTCTCTTCTGCACAGCCATCCTGCTCTCCAACTCCAGCCTCCGGCAGGAGTGTGGGGAACACCCACTGTTTCCAGACATACATTCATGATGCTTTCACAGAGAAGGGGGCAAACTGCTGGGCCAGCTCCCCAGCATATGAGGAACCCCCTGCCACAGGACCTTTGCACAGGCTCTTTCCTGTGCCCAAGACTCATGGCTCAGATCCCTGCTCCCCTAGGTCTCTGTCAAAATGTTCCTCTACCCTGAGCGCCCTGTTCAAAACGCCAGCTCCCCGCTCCCCACACCTTCCATGCCCCCATTTTTCCTCCTAATAGCTCTTTTCCTCGGCCTCGGTGCCACAGGGCTGTGGGCTCCTGAGGTGCTCAGCGGTCGGTGGTGCCATGCTCCAGGGAGAACCCTGGAGGTCGCTGCTGCAGTTTCTGCATCAAGGTCTGCACGCGGCTGTTGTTGCGGAAGGAAAGACCAGGGGAAGCCCCTTGGCCGGATGCCTAGGGCCAGGCACTCCGCTGACCGCCTGCGCCACCAGAATGAGGGTGTCGTTGTGGGGCAGCGTCGGGCCGCCAGGGCGCAGCCGCTCCTGGTCTACAGCAGGCCGCGGTCAGCAGGGCGGGCCTGGGCCACGGGAGGCCCGGCAAGGGGAGGGACGCTGTTCACCTGCTGGTTCCTGGGAGCCGAGTCCAGTGCTTGCGGTTGCAGGCTCCCGCGCCGGCCCTGCAGCTGCATCTGTTCCCCATTACTTTGGGGGAGCTGACAGGACATAGGGAGGCAGCCCATGATCTCACCGCCGTGGGGAGAAGCCCGGACCCCTTCTCCTTGGCCACAGCAAGGGGCGGAGCTGGAGGGGTGGGCAGGAGTGGCCGCCCCCTGGAATCCTTCTACCCGCCTGGCAGCAGCAAAGCCGCCTCCCCACGAGCCCCTGCCCACTGCCAGCCACCGCTGGGCCAGAGCTCCAGCCTGAGTCCTCCTGGGCCTGAGCGGGAGGTGGAAGTCCAGGGCGCTGGGTGCCAGGCCCCCAGCTCCCAGAAACCCAGCTTTCTTTTCACAAAACGGAAACGTTGTGGTGGGAGAATGAGTGGATGGGAGGCTGTGAGCTCAGGGCAGCCTCCGCGACCCTGACCCTCGACCCCCACCCAGCCTCCGCCCTGGGCCTGCTTCCCAAGCCCTCCTCCAACTCCATCCACCAGGCTTTGCAGGGGCTCCTGGTGGACACTGACCAGGCTGCACTGCGTGGCCTGCAGCCAGGAGTGCACTACCTCGAGTCTCCCATGCACACCAAGCTGTCACCTGACGTCCACGCCTGGGTTCTGGCTGCGTCCTGAGTCCAGCTCCTTCTGCTGTGCATGAGTGTGCCCACCCTCTTCCCCTGGGCCTTGCTTTTTCCTTTGGTGACAGGGCCCTGTGGCCTCTTCTCAGACCCCTCCCTCTGTCTTTGCTTTGGCCCCATGAGAAATGTTGCTGGAAAAGCAGAATAAAAACCTCAGCTCCTTCCACAGAGTCTGTGCAGGACCCGGCACTTCAGCCCTTCTAGGGGCCCTCCAGTGGATCAGGATCCTCCCACTGGTGGGCCTGAGGGCAGAGGTTGCCGGGCTGTCCCCAGGCTCTGGCATAGCACTCAGTGTCATGCACTCAGGTGGCACGTGGCCTCTGGGTCCCCCTTGGCATGACCGCCTCCGGGGACGCATCCGAGGCTCCCGCGGGGTGCTCTTCCCAGCCGAGTGGGCAGGCCTGAGCAGTAAATGCCATAAAATCACTTTTCTACTTCTGAGCACACTTGGCAGCTCAATGGGACTTCTGAGAGGTTTCCTGAACCTGCACCTTGCACAGCGGAGCGAGACTGGGAAACCCTAGGTCCACGCTGCACAGACACCTGCCCAGAAGAAACCCACAGCCCCGCAGCGCTTTGGGTCTTTCCTCCAAGCCCTTTCCCTCTGACATCGGTGCCCCCGGGGCCACCGTCCCATCAATGGCAGAGTTGGTGCCACCAGGTGAAGGCGCTCTCCAGGCCGGGGCGGGACCTGTCCGTATGGCTGAATCCTACCCAGGCCCAGACCAGGCCCAAGCGTGCGCTTGTTTGCAGATGAGGTTGTAGCGCTTGCTAGTTCAGAGGAGGCTGCACTGGAGCAGGGTGGTCCGACCAGCCTGACCCCTGTCCTCACACCAGGAGGACATTAGGATGGACAGACGCAAGGAGGAGCCGTGGGAAGACCTGGGCGATGCTCCTGCCCAGGAGAGACCTGCCCTGGAGCCTCGGGGCAGCCTGGCCCTGCCCGCACCCGGATCTTGGGCTTCCCACTTCCAGAACCACGGAGCGGGAACGTCTCTAGTCTGGGACCCACGATGCCACGGCCAGCAGCCCAGACACTGCCTCATGAGTCCATCTGCCGGCTAACGAGGTCCAGGACACCGTGAAGCCAGACGGGGCAGCACCGAAAGCACTTTCCCCATCCCTTAAAACGTGGCAGCACTTCTAGCCAAGGGACTGTAGGGACAGCGTCATAAAAGGGCTGTGGGCCCAGCATCTGGGACCCTCTTGGAGAAGCATTTCCTGCATAGCCGGGAAAGGGAGCTGCAGGCCCAGTGGCCAGTGCCAGTCACCCAGGAGCAGCCTGTGGTCAAAGCCCGCCAGGCCTTAGTGGGGCCGCGACCTCGGCAACCCACGGATGCTCTGGGCCCGGTTTCCTCGTGTGTGAGGCGAGCACAGTGGCGCCAGGCTCCCCAGGTGCGGGATTCAGCAGGGAACCAGGGCTTGGAGCGAGGCTGGGGCAGCCAGGCACCAGCTGCTGGACGGGCTGGTGGACGGTGGCAGTCCTTGCTTGCAGGCCTTGGGGGGTGGGGATGTTGTGGCAGGAGCGAGCTCAAGTGCCGGGCAGGGCGGGTGGCCAGGAGCTGGTACAGTGCGGGCGGGTCTCTCCACAGACCTCGGCTGCTACTCTGGCAAGACATGGGCCCCTGCGCCCACCATGGCTGAACAGGTGCGGGGCTGTAGTGTGCTGGTCCCCGGTGGACCCCAGGGTGCTGGGGGCCTGGCAGCAGTGCGGGAGGAGGCAGGGGGAGCCCGCAAAGCACGAGGGCCGAGGGAGGCATGAGCTGGGCCTCGGTGGGTCTTGGTGGGCCTCACTGATGAGGGCTCAGCCCTGCAGGCAGGAGGAGCACCGTGGGGATGTGGGGTCAGGGCCTGCGGCGCAGCGAGCACAGATGTGGGCACACGCACCAGCGGAGGGAGCTCTGGCCTGGTGCACAGTGGCCCCTGCAGAGGCCCGGCGTGGACCTAGTGGCTGCACCCAGAGACCCTCAGAGGACCTGGCAGGCTGATGCCTTAGGGCAGTTCAGGACCCGGCCTGGTGCTGCCCTCTTCTCTCCTTGCTGCCCCAGTGTCTCTGTCCAGGCCAGGCTGGGCCAGGTCGGGGCCAGCACCTGCTCTTGGGGGTCTGTGTAGGAAGAACAGACTCTGCGGGGTCTCAGCAGGTCTCGGACCCAGAGCTGTGTGGGCCTGGGGGAGCAGGGAGCGGCGGTCCTCCTGAGGAGGGAGGAGCATCCTGCCCCTGTCACTCTCTACCCAGAGTTGGTCTCCTGGCCGGGGGGGGGGGGGGGGGGGGGGGAGAGGGGGCCCTAGTCCTGTAGGTGGGAGCTGGTCTGGGTTCAGCCTTCTCAGCCAAGCTTTCTGAAGCCTAGTTGTCCCGACCCCTGCCCTGCTCAGGGGCACCATGTGCATCATCCAGGGGACAAGGAGAGCATGACGGCGTGCCCCCTCGGTGGGGAGGGACAGCCCCATTCTGCATTATTCACGCTGGCTCTTGAAGTCTCTGGTCTGACACTCCATTAAGGAAGTGGGTGGTTAATGTAGCAAGTCGTGCAGGTCCTCGGGGCCGCAGTGGCTCCAGCAGGGCAGGCTGGCTGGAGGGCGTCCAAGCACACCAGTCCTCCTGAGGCCCTGGGGCAGGTGAGGCAGGAGGACCTTCTACTGGATGCAGGAATGGGAAGTGGCTTTGGGGCGTCTCCAAGACAGCCCTTGGGGCTGGGGTCCACAGGGTCACCAATGGAGGGAAGGCCAAGGAGACACCCTGGCGGCATCTGGGCCACGCTGCTGGCCGGCCCTCGCGCACAGCACTTCACGGAACAGCAAGCCTGAGAACAGCTTGTCTCAGCCTGCAGGATGCACCGAGTCCTGGTGCTTCCTAGGGAAATCTGCCTGCGCGGCAGGTCAAGTAGCCCTTTTCTCATGACCTCTCAGGTCAAGGCTGGTGGGGAGCATGTCCACACTGGGGCCTCTGCCCACACTGAGAAGCTCCGGTGACGCTGTCCCTTCACGCCCACGGCTCAAGGCCTTGCTGGTGGCTGTCTCCACAGGCCTCTGTTTGCTGAAAGCATGAACTGAGCTAAAACAAGGAGGGCCCCGTTCACCGGGGACGCTGTGATCACTCAGGGAAGGGCAGTGCTGGGGCAGTCTTGACCCACCGGACCCAGCGCCTGCTGGGCCTGGCTCGCCCGGCAGTGGATGTCCATAGGTGTTCACTGTGTGCAGGTCCCAGGCTCAGGCCGCCCTTGCCCCCAGACCACTCAGCAGTCCCCTTGTGTCCTCCTCTGAGCAGGGAAGGACCGAGCACTCCCAGGCTGCAGGGCCAGTGCACAGGGTAAAGGGCTGAGAAAGAAGCCCCTGGAGACAGGAGCACAGGGTGGGCCACAGCCTGCGCCTCCCAGCTCCTCGGCAGTGTGGGCACCTGCCCTGGCTTCACGGGCCAGGAGACGTTGCCCAGGGGGCTCCACCCCATCCAGGAGGGGTCCCTGCAGAGGAAGCCCAGGGCGCCATGCCAGAGCCTTCTGCAGCACATCCCACCACCTGCCTGTTCTGCCCACAGTGACCCAGGGCCCAGAGAGGGGGCCTGTCCCCACAAGAGAGCTGTCCAGAAGCTGGACAGGCAAGTGACACAGCATAAAACTTGGTGGGACCCACATTGTGGAGCAATGGTGCCACCCAGTGGCCACCCACATCATGTCCCTAGGACAAGGCGGGCCACCCTCACCAGAGCAGGAGGGGACTGGCAGCTGGCCTTCCACGCTCCCAGCGTCCTGGGGTGGGGCCCCTGCCTGCGACCACTTCCACGTGGGGCTGGCAAGACGGCTGGCGACCTGCAGGCTCTGCTTCGTGGGGTCGGATGACCCGTGTTGGAGACCCTCTGCCGTGGAGCCACTGCCTGACTGCCGTGCTCCGCCTGGCATCCCAGGCCCTGATGGCAAAGCCACCCTGCCTGGGGACACAGTGGGCCTGTGGCACAGGAAGGTCTGCAGCCTCCTGCTTGCCCCTAGGGTCGAAGGACAGCCCAGGAGAGTCCACATCTCTGCCGCCACAGAGTCCGCATCTCTGGCACTCCCCGCAGGGCTGTGCCCGCCGCGCATCTCAAGCAGGCCGGCCTGGGCAGGTGCAGGTGCCGTCTTCACAGTCTGGGGAGAGACTGAGGTCCAGACAGGCAGCGGGGCTTGCCCCTACTGGAAAGCCATCTGCCTGGCTGAGGGCTTGAGACCCCAGAAGTTTCGTGTGTGGTGTGGCCACCCACCCCAAGGGCTGGTGTTTCGTGTGCCTACCGGAGGGTCAGGCTGTGACAGTGGAGCCCATAGAGGGACCAGGACTTGGGACACAGCGAGGGGTGGCCATCTGACAGTAAGAAAAGGGCGCTCCCCAGAACCCACCCTGCTGGCACCCCGGCCTGGGCTTCGCCTCCAGAATGGAGAGAAGCCAGCTTGGGATGCCACCCAGTCTTCCAAGTGCCTGCCATCCTGGACGGATTCAGACGCCCTCCCAGGTGCTTCTTCTGACAGGCAGGGCCAAGCTGTGCCACCTCGGGCAGGGGAGAAGTGAGGCTGCCCAGTGGGCCTGCAGCACCAAGACAGGGCCAGTGTCAAAGGGCCCTCCCGGGCAGGAGGACAGGGCCCACCTTTCAGGTGACGGCAAGCCAGAGAGGGCAGGCACCTTGCAGGAGCTCACAGCGTGCAGGTCATGGAGTGGGACGGGCCTCTGCACTTCCCACTGTCCCTGTCCCTGGGAGCGCAGAGACCCTAGAGAGAGTGGAGGCCGACCTGGTCACTCTCAGGGCAGCCTGGGGCTCTGAGGCGGGAGCAATAGCTTGCCAGGGTGGTCAGGGGAACCTTCCGGGGTGCGCCAGACACCAGGCAGGAGGGCTCCTAGGCACAGGGTACGGGAGGACCTGAGCTGAGTGGGGTGACCAGGGCAGTCCCGCTGGGTCTGGGAGGAGGTGCCCCGGGGGAGAAGAGGAGAGGGCCCAGTGTGACCACTGAGGCCACCAGGAGCCTCGGCAGGAGCACATGGACCTCTCTGTGGACAGACCCAGGGAGCCGTGGGGTCCCAGGAGGGTCCCCAGTGGCGCGATGGGGCTGGGCCAACGGAGGCAGAGGAGGGGAGGTGGGCTAGGGCTCAGGGCTGTGTTGGAGATCTTGCTTCAGGACTTTCTGACTGGCACCATAGACACAGGAGAAAGCCACCGAGGGTGACCTGGAGGCTCTGGAGTGTGGAGGCCGGGACAGCTGGAGGCTGCTGTGCTGGTTGAGTGGGAGGACCCTTGGGTGCCCGGGTGAAGGTGTGAAGGCCCGCGGGGTGTGCAGGCAGATGCCAAGGTGAGAGCTGCCAGCCTGCAGGTCTGCCCTGGGCCTGGGCAGCATCCCCTCGGAGGCCTGCTCCCCGCGGGGCCCCGGCCAGCCCGCTTCTGTCCAGGCCTGCCGTATCACGCGCTCACCAGGGCCCAGAGAGGGTTGTCAGGGCAACAGGGCAGGCCCACTGAGCCAGCCAGGACCCCGGAGACCAGGGCACATCAGCCTGAGTGGGCGCATCTCCCTAGGAGGGAAGCCCACCCTGGCCTGCTCACTCTCCAGGTGCCCCCCATGCAGAACTCACGCTGCACACACTCATTCACACAGCTCTGCCGCCTGGAGGCCCAGAGGTCCCCGAGTTCTCGCTGGGCCATGTCAAGACTGGGCCTGTGTCTCTTCCAGCTTCTAGAGGATCCCGTGTCCCTCGGCTCATGTCCCTTCCTCCACCCTTCTCCCTGAGCCCCCTTCTCCGGCCTTCTCTTCTGCCTCCCTCGTTCACTTGTGCGGAACCTGCAGTCGCAGGACCCTCCGTGTTTCAGGGATGCCAGACTAGCCACACGAAGTCCTCTGCAAGATGCCTTTCCCTTCGCTGTGCCACCCAAGATGTCTACAGGCTCGAGTCTGTGGCTCTGCCGGCCAGGCGCCAGGCTGTCCTGCCCCGGGCCTTTGCGCCTGCTGCACGTGTGGCCTGGGACGCTTCCCCTGACATCCGGGGCTTTCTTCTGCCCTGGAGTCTAAAGGCGTGCTCCTCACCTCCTCCAGAGGGCCTCTGCCTAAAGCTCCTGCAGCCCTTATCTTCTCCTTCGCCCGAGTTTCCTCTTAGCACCCATCACCCTGGAATCACAAAACGCTTGCTGCATCACGTGGAACTCGGCTGGCTTCCCAGCCAGAGAGGAGGCGCCACAGAGAGGTGCTTGTGGGCACAGCTCTGTCCAAGCTTCCGGAATGTGCCTGCAGTGCTGGGTGATCCTGGGGACCACCCATGGCAGTAGACGGGGAGCGTGGCTCCCACACCAGGGAGGCCTCCGCACACAGACGTGAACTTGGCCCAGCAGATTCCAGCGAGCATGCGTGTGCACTCCCGAGGAAGGGGAGAGCGCAGCCTGCGGGGGCTTCGGGTGTGTTCATGCCCGCACCAGGCACCAGAGGGGAGGAAGCTGCCGCTGAAATCGGGGCAAGAGCCCTTGGGCCACCGCTCCTCGGGAGAGCTCCCCGCCATCCGCTGCCCTGGGAAGGGCAGCCCCGTGAGAAGCAGGGCTGGGGATGAGCACTCCCTCCCACGGTGGTGGCAGTGTGTGGGCTGTCCCTGCAGGGCAAGGGGCTGGGAAGAGGCCCAGGAGCCTGCAAGTGCCCTGGGCATGCAGGGGGAGCTGGGCACTGGCAGGAGTAGGAGGGGGAAGGGGAAGGGGAGGCGGGAGGAGGGCGCCCAGGCAGGATCGCTATGGGAGAACTACCAGGCCAGCCCAGGGCTACGCCCCCACCCCGCTCAGTCCCCTAGGGGAATGCAGCCAGGACCAGGCCACTTGTCGGCCGGCCGGCGCTCAGGACCTGGAGCGAGTGCTGAAATATCACTTGGCATCTTTGGAAGAATAATGGCCAGGGATGGACCCCCATGAAAACTGCAGCAGGCAGCCCTGGACCTCTCCCAGCATGTCCTTGACCCCCAGAGCCACCGAGTCAAGCAGAGGAGCAGGGCTCTGCTGGTGTCCTGCAGTGGCAATGGCTTCTCACCCCCCAGCTCGCCTCTCCGCCCCAGACCTGCCAAGGGCTGGCTGGAAACAGTCCTGGCCTTCTGGACAGGACCTGGGGGCCTCTGGTGCCCTCTCCTGGCCCAGGGTCAGGGGGAGAAGCGGCTTCTCACCTGGAGGAGAGCACCTGGGAACAGCAGAGTGGGCTCGGGCACGGGGCCTGCGCGGCCTCTGCGCCCTGCTGGGCATGCCAGCGTCAGAGCCAGCAGCCTCTGCGCCCTCCTGCAAACAGCCAGTCCCAGCCTTGGTTTCCCCAGCAGGGACCCTGAGGCTGTCTGCTCACTAACCTTCCCACAGATGCTTTGTCACCCCTGGGTTGCAGATAAAGGAAGCAAGGCCCAGAGATGTTGAGCACCCTGTTCAAGTCCACACAACCAGCAGGCGCGCTGGAAGCCCCTCTGTGGACCGTGCCCGCCCGGCCCCGCCCTCTCCTCTCCCTTCTCCCCTTCCCCAGCCACACTCCCCACCCTGTCTTCAGGTAAGTGTGTCTCCTCCCTCGCGGCAGATGGTCGGCAGGTGGCAGCAGAGCCCTCCTAGAAGGGAGCCGGCTCTCGCTTATTAAATGGAAGAACTGGGCAGGAGGAAGCTGGGCTCAAGGGTGGCGTGAGTCTGCAGTTCCGCCGGGGTGGGGGACACCTGGCGTGTTCCTGGCAGGATGGGCCCCAGGTCAGGCCAGGCGGTGGTGCAGCATCCAGATGGCCCAGGAGGGCTGAGGCTCTGGGGGGCGCCCCACCCATCCAGCCCAGTTTCACGCATGTGCAGCTGGTGACCAAGTCCCCGACACCCCAACACCCCGAGAAGCCTCCCTGGGGCCTGTGGGTGTCTGCCTGTCCCTGCAGCCCCAATACTGGTGACGTGTTGCACCCCTGTTCTGGACAGGGCCCTGTGCCAGGGTGGGGATGGCCACACAGCCCTGCCCCATGGTGCTCTGTGTGGACACAGAGCAGCCTGGGACCCCGTGGAGGGTCGCCTAGCTTGCTGGCATCTTCAGGAAAGATAGGAGAGAGAGAAATGAAGAAGGGCCTGCGGAAGCCACCTCTGTCCTGGGCACAGCCTGGGGAGGGGAGCAGCCCCTTCCAGGAACTCAGATGTGGGGAGGAGGGTCAGAAATGAGACCTTGGCCTCGCCCCTTCTAGAGGGATGTCACTGCTCAGGACTGGAAGCAGAGCAGCAGTAACGGAAGGACATGGACCCGAGCCGGAGGCTCCCTGGCTAGCTGGTCCCTGGTGCCCCAAGCCTGAGCATGGCAGCCCCTCGCCGGGACAGCCTTCTCAAGCCACCCTCACGCTGCTCTGAGCCCTGCCCTGCCCAGGCCCGGCCTTGGCTTTCCCTGCCCGCCCTGCAGAGCCCAGCCCGAGCCCCTCCTGCTTGGTCAGGGTGGGGAGGCCCTGCCCACCTCGGGGCCTGGTCCAGGTCCTCACTGGGCTGGAGGTTGGGTCCCTCCTGCCTGCACCCCACCCCACCATGTCCCCTCTCAGTCGTTGCCACCGCCAACCTTCCTTCCCACTTCAACGGGCGCAGAGCCTCTTCCCTCAGACCCTGTCCCCATCTCTGCTTACCTGCTGGTGGGCATCTCCCTGGGAGGTCCAGCCACGGGCCAGCTGAGGCAGGAGGCTTTCTTCCAACGCGACTCTCCTCCCTGGACTTAACACCTGGTAGTTTCCTCTCCTTCGTCTGTGGGCCTGTCTGTGGTTGCAGTACGGGGTTCTGTGCTCCTGTGTGCTAAGGCCCTGGGCTACTTTTAGGTACCCAAATATTGGCATTTTTGTTGGCATCATGCTACCTTTTCTTGTTTTAAAGGTTCTAAGACCTGATTGCATTTACCTGAAGCACAGGGTGGGCCAAACTCACCTGCACTGTTAAAGGTCAGAAATGGGGTGGGAGGGGCCCAGGGGTCCTGCAGAGCTGGGTTCTTTTTCTTTTCTTTTTTTTTTTTTTAATGATGACTAGATGTTTATTTAGCACTGTGGGGAAATTTGGCAACGTAGGAGCCCAATGCTCTGCATAGCTGGCAGTCACTTCCAGTGCCCCCAGGAGGCTGGGGAGCAGAACCTGAGGTGTTGGACGCGCGAACCCGCCTCTTAAATCACCAGGGTGGAGCAGACCTTCAGGTATGCCCTCCGGCAGGTCATCGGGCTGCATTGCAATGGCAGTGCCCTTGGTGGCTGCTGCATGTCCGGAGTTGCTCCTCCACCTAAGCGGCCTTTGACCCTCCTGTCAGAACCACCAGAGGCAGCACCGCCAGGTTCTCCCCAGTTCCCTGCAGCGGGTCTGGCGTGGGTCAGCTGGCCCCTCAGCTGCAGGCCCGGCTCCTCCCTGTGGGTGGGAGCTGAGCAGTCTCCCTTCTCGGCAGTCCTGAATCCAGTCTGGACCCCCGTGGAGCACCACTGCACAGCGACCCACCCTTGGGCGTCACTCCTGGGGCTCTCCAAGTGCAGCTGCTTGTAATGAGCCAGGACTTCCCCTGGCTTCTGCACAGGAAGACCACAGTGCCCAGCCTCCAGCGGCCTCCCAGCCAGTTAGGTGCAGAACTGCCTCCCCACCCAGATGCCTGGGGCAGACGCCCTAGACTGCTGGCCTTGTCACCTGCCACCATTTTGCCTGCCCTGGGATGCTTTGTGGACTTGTCACTGCCCTTCCAGTGCTCTTCCCCGATGTCCCAATGACGCCCCAGCCCTTGTATTTTTCTCCTGAAACCCTCCCCACCCTATAGCACAGGCCATATGGGAATCTTCAGGCCTGGGTACGGGTGTCCACACACTCCCACTCACTGGCCCTCCAGTAAGAGTCAGCGAACTCCCACCCGGTGAGCCTCCTTTCTGGGGTCCCGCCCTCACTGATGGAGGAATATCCACTAGGATTCCCTGAGACAAGGGACAAATAAAAATTATTCATCCCTCAAACTTAATGAACAGTTGGTCTGGGTATAAAATTCCAACTGTGAATCATTTCCCAGCCCACCAGAGCCCACATTCACTGGCTCACAGCCCCACGTGCTTCCTTAAGAAGCCCAAGGTCCAGGTTTTTCCTCCGAGTGTGGTCCTTTCCTTCCTCTGTCCCTGAAGTACTGAGTTCTTTTCTTACTCCACTGTTTTGAAATTTCACAATAACACTAGTCACTACGTGATTTCCATGGGCCCTTCGATCAGGAAACCTCTATTCTTTAGTTCTGGAAAACATTCTTCACATATTCCTGAAAAATATTCTCCACTCTGGTTTTTGTTTTTCTTTTTCACAAACTCCTATTAGTCACATGTTTGGTTTCTATTGAGTCTCTATTTTTTAAAAATGTTTTCTTTCTTATTTTCCCTCCTTTGTCTTTTTATCCTATGTTTTAGAAGGCCCCCTTACATTTTTTCTATGAATTTAAATTTTGCTTCTCTCTCTCTCACACACACAATTTTCAACAGCTCGTATGTAATCTCTGCTGCTTCTTTTCCTTGCATGCTGTTCTTGTTTTATGAAAGAAGTTGTCCTTTGCTCTTGAGGTTTGTGTCATGGTCTCTGTCCCTCACTATGCAAAGACCCCAGTCTGCCTAACCAATGCTGTAGTTTTCACTTCTAGTTTGAAGGCCTGAGAACTAGGACAGAAGATGGTTGTTCGAACTCGAGAAGTCAGACTGAGGGAGAGTGAATTCAGCTTTCCTGTGCTATTTGTTCCATTCAGTTCGCCAACAGATTAACTGGGTCAGATGAAGTTCACTGCTCGGGGAAGTCAACTTCTTTACTTGGTCTACTGATTTCATGTGCCAATATCTTCTAGAAACACCTGGAAAGAAACACCCAGAAATAATATTTAAGCATATATCTGGGCATCTTATAACCTATACCTGTTTGGGAATGAGAGACCCAAAATCCAAGAGGAAGTCAATTGAAGGAGACATCTGAGCAAATACATGAAGAAGCAAGGGAGCTGCTTTCTGGTGGCACCTATGGGTGGGCACCCTCTTGCCTGTTCCACAGATCTAAGGACCAAGGTGAAACCACAGGAACAATGCCTGAGGTCACACCCACAGCAGAGGGTTCATCTTGGTTAGTTCCAAGGTGCTTCCTCTCACATCCCTCTGCAGGACTCCGCGCTGACTGGCCTCACTGACTTGGGCATGAAGGGTCTTCTGGACTCGGGAGACCCTTCATGGGCAGAGGGAGCTGGCAGGGTGGCAGCTGGGCCTCCTGTCTGCTCTCTCCAGTGGGAGCTGTTGCTTCTCCATGGCAGAGCTGCTCTCTGACCTCAGGAAGGTGGGCCACCAGCAGCAGAGGTGCTGGCAAGCTTCCATTCGGGACAGTGGGTGGTGAGCAGTAAAAGGCACCAGGACAGACCAGGCCCACGGAGGCCTGTGTCCTCACACCAGGGCGCTTGCTGTGGGCACCATCTGCTGCCAGTCTGGGCTCCATTGCAGCCCACTGTCCAGCCCACTCAGACTTAAGGCCCTCCTTGGAGGGCACCTGGGATCTGTGGGTGCTGGGCAGGTAGTCCTGCAGCCACTTCTGCCCTGGCATGGCTGGGACCAGCAAGTGACCTGCTGTGGGCCCAGCCCGTGCTGAGTGCTTGGGAGCGTTCGACACTTAACTCTCGTGTGCCAGATCTTTTGAGCCCCGTCCCCAGCCCTTTTTGTATTTTATTTAGAGACAGGATCTCACCAAGTTGCTTAGGCCCTTGCTAAGTTGCTGAGGCTGCCTCAGCCTCCCGAGCCACTGGATTACAGGCGTGGCCACCACATCTGGCTTTCCTGTGCCTGTACCCCTGTCCAGAGAAAGGAAGGAGGGCTGATTCTAGGCCAGGGGCACAAAGCACACAAGATGAGCCAGGAGCATCCTGCAAGACCAGATGTGTTCAAGCAGAACTGCAGCGGAGGGCCGTCCCAGGGGCTCGGGGGCTGGCTGAGGGCTGGGGTGGCTAGAGCTGGGACAAGGAAGCAGCAGGTAGCGTGCTGCTGGGCACCAGCCCCAAGGCGAGTACACGGTGTCCAGCCGAGATGAGCGATGACCCAGTGAATTAGTACGTGGGCCAGAGAGGACGGACGTCCCATGCAGGGGACCCCAAAAATGGACACGGCATGCTGCCTTCAGGAAGGGGCACCCCCACCCTCAAGCGTCGGCTGCACCTGGTGACGTTGTCCCGCTGAGCACCATCTGGGGCGGGATAGGAAAGATGAGTGGACCCCCACCCGGGTGACCCAGGGAGCGTCACAGTGCCAGTCCCGAAAACAGGTGGTGCAGCTTCACGTCACTCTGGGTCTCCCTCCCAGGAGCTGGCAGCTGTCTGACCCCAGGAGCACCCTGCCCTCCCTGGAGCACAGAGAGGGCCTGAGGGACAGGGGCCAACGGGACAGATGGCCCTGAGTCCTGAGGCCCTAGGCCGTTCCTGGGACAGAAGGGCATCAGGACCACTCTAGGGGCATCTGAGCAAAGCATGGGCTTCGGTTCATGGCAGCACATGAATGTTTGCTCACAACTGATGCGACGCCAATGCCAGATCCTCGTGTCGGGAGGGGTTGGGCGCTCTGTGCCGTCCTCCCATTTTTCTGTGAATATAAAACTGTCCCAAGACGTTAATTCTAAGGACCACACTAATGACCAGGTAGTATGTTCCCATTTTGCAGGCAAAAAAACCGAGTCCAGAGGAGCACTTCATGCTCAGCCATAGAGCCAGTGGGACCAGGGAGGCCAAGGAGCCCTGCAGCCCCTGGGTGGTGCTGCCCTAGGGCTGGGGCTGTTTCCAGCCTGGGCAGCCCCTCAGAGTGGCCAGGCCAGGAGGGAGGGAGACAGGCCCACATTTCTGCCTTCCCTCTCTTCCTGCTGCTGGGCTCCCACTCCTTGCCCCCCAGCCCCTGCCCTCTCTTCCTCCCCAGGACTTTGCTGCTCAGCCTCTTCCCTGGGGCACTCCCTGCCCATCTGCCTCACCTGTTCCCACAGGTATGTCACGAGGGCCCCAGCGCCTGTCTTCCTCCTGGGCAAGGTCATTGCTCCGGATCAGCCTTCTCCCCGCACGCCCTCTGCAGGAAGCTCACCTGGCCTCCACCGACCAGATGCACATTTGCGCGGGGGGATTGGGCGGAAGGGGTCAGCTCTGCCCCTGCCTGGCCAGGCTCAGAGTGTGCTGGCTTCTGGGGCATGCTGTTGACAGGGCCTCCTGACTGTCCCAGAGTGACCGTCCCTCGGCATGCCTCTTAGATTCAGGCCTCTGTCTGCCCAGAGGGGTGCAGACCTTCCCCACACCCCTCAGCTCCCGCCAGCCTGGGGGAGCACAGGGTAGTGGACAAGGGGAAGTCAAAGGGTCCTGCCCACCCACTGCCCAGCAACCTGTCACCCCTGCCCCGCCTCCAGGAAGCTCTTGCTGAGAGCCCTGGTTGGGGCTGTCACCGCCTTGGCTGTTGCCAGCTTTGGGCTATTGTTCCAAGCAGGAGGTGGCCTTTGCCCCCAGATGCTCCGCTGTCGTCTGTGAGGACCTGGGAATGAGCCAGTGTGTCCCAAATTCCGCAGCATGAGTGGCGTCCCCAGGAGCTCCGTGCAGGTGCCCAGAGCCCAGCACTCCCTCCCCTCCCCACCGCGGAGGCCCATGCAGTGGCCGAGACAGTGGTGGCAACCCCCACCTCACAGCCTCTGCTGAGTTACATGGGGTGCGAGGGGCCCATCAGGGACTCCCCGTGCCTCCCGTGCTGCTCGCCCAGGGCCTGCACCCAGTAGGTGCTTACTGAGACACGTGCCTGCTGTGACAGGACGGGTGCTCGTGGGCCCTGTGTCTGGGTGCCCCTGCCCGGACCCTGCAGCCCCCCTCCTCTCCAGGTGAGGGACGGTGGGCTCTCCCAGGCCCGTCACTGCCAGCGGCCCTTCAGGTGTACACCTGAGCCCCCTGCTGGGGTCCACTGGGAACCTCGGCTCCCACAGAGATGGCATCCCACCCACCCAGGAGCCACTCAAGAGGGGAGCCTCTGCAGCAAGTGTGACTGGGCCAGGCCCTGCCTGCGGTGGTCCCACAGGTGGGCCCTTCTCTGCAGAGGGGCTGCTGGAGGTGGGCAGGGAAGACCCACAGCCCACCCTCTTGCTGCTGGGCTCCGAGAGGCTGCCCCTGAGGCCCTGCAAGCCCACCTCCCTGCCTGGGCAGGTGGGATGGGGTGGCTTGCGTTAGGGCCTTGCCTGGCAGCCTGCTGCCCTGCCCTGGAGCCATCGACCCCTGCACTGGGCTGCCCCCTCGTGACGGTGGCCTCCCTGGTGGACCCATCCCTCTCCATCCTGACCACTTTCCAGGACCACCCCCACTCTAACCCAGCCTCACATGCTCTGCTGAGCAGCCCTGGACAGTGGACAGTCTGGAAACCATGGCAGCCTGTAGCCTCTGGCCACTTCTTTGCCAAAAGCGTCCTCGTCTCTGGTCCTCTGCTCTTGCTGACTGTGCGTCTGCCTTTGTGGCTTCTCCCTGCCTGTCCCTCCCTCCCTGTGTCCCTCACTTCCTGGCTGTGGCATGCGGCCCTTGGTCCCTGTAATGCATGTCTCCCTGACCCGTTCTGGGCCTGCGGGCTCTTCCGTCTCCACCGCCCTGTCTTCATCCGAGGTCTCTGCCTCCCCACTGCCTCCCCGTCTCTCTGGTGTCTGTGTGGCCCCACAGATTGGGTCTGTGACTGAGCCAGGTCTGGTGTGCAGCTGGCTCCCAGGACAGCCCCGGGGCAGCGGCAGCAGGGCGTGGGTGTGGACGGCTAAGGTGACCCCAAGACGAGACCATGGCCTGCTCAGGGGACCGGGCAGGGCTCAGGGTGGCCTTAGAGAGTGGAGCTGGTGAACTGGGACCTGGAGATGTGGCTGAGAGGGGGACCTGGGAGAGGGGACAGAGGCCCAGAGGCCTGGCACACAGGGGGCATGGAGGGGGCACGGAGGGGCTCTGGTGACCCATCACTGCTTCGGGGCAGTGGTGTTGGGCGCAGGGGGAGACGAGGTGGTGCTGGAGACAACAGGGAGGGCTTGCCCTGTGCCGGGTCCAACCCAGCCTGCTCAGGGACAGGCGCATTGACTGTCACCGGTCCTTTGAGTTTGGGTCAGTCAGTTGTTTTATGGAGGAGGCAACTGAGGGGCCAGAAGGTCGAGTAAGGTGCTGGGTTGTGCAGCTCCAAGGAGAAGAGCCATGCCAGTGAGCTGGGAGCTATCCTGAGTAGTGGGGAGCCACAGAAGGCTCTTTAGGGCAGATAAGGCCAGGGGACAGCACTGCTGTCCAGGGCGGCTGGAGGGAGGGCTGTAGTGCCTCCCCTCACTAGCGGGGGCAGGTGACAGTACTCCTCTGCAGGAAGGTTGGGGTGAGGACCGGTGCCCTGCGGGTGGAGTGGGATGCCGCCCCCTGCTCCCCTGGAGACCCCCTTCCCACTCCCCTGCAGGAAGCTCCAAGTTGGGACTCACACGCTGTGTGTTCCAAGTGCACTTTGGTTCCCAGGAGCTCGAGCCGTCAGTGTTAATTAAAACGCAATGTCATTAGCAGGCTGAGAAATGGCCTATGCGATCTTTGGTATGTTCCCTGTCGATAGCTTGGCGCCTGGTGGCCCTCAAGACCCCAGAGCCTGTGCAGCCATGTGTCCAGGCCCGTGCCGGGCCTGGCCCACTCCCGAGCCTGCATCCCAGGACAGCAGGACGCAGTGGCCCTGTCCTGCACCCCTGTGGGGAGAAGGCTGTCCTGAGACTTGCATTGCCAGGTGGGGCCAGAGGGTAAGGAGCAGGCATGGCACAGACACAGGCGGGGGGCTCCAGGCAGGAGTGGCAGGCCCCTCCCCGTGCTCCTCTGCTCGGGCAGATCTGGGCCTGGCCCCTGCCCTCCAGCCTTCCTGCCCCTGGGAGGGCCACAGGGGCACATCTGGAAGCTCCCTTCCCAGACTGGCAGAGCCACCTCAGGGCATGGGCTTCCAATCAGAGGAGGCCTTGGGGTCAGGGCCCACTCGCTTCTCCATCCTGGAACTGGGGAGGCTCTGGGCGGAGACCCTCCACTGGACACCAGAGCGTGGGACGCGGCGTCCCAGATGCAGTGGGAGAGTCTGGGGCCTTAGCCCAGGCCAGGTGCGACGCACAGTCCCCAGGAGCAGCTGGGCCTGGAGGAGCAAGCCTGGGGACAGGTGGACGGCAGCCTGCTCACCCTCCTGCAGGTGGCCTGGGCAGGGCTTCCCTCTGTGGGTCTCGGGTTCCTCTGGGGAGCACGGAGCACAAGAGTGACAGTTCTCTCTGCTACGGCAGGTCCAGCTGTAGGGACAAAGAAGCGCCCCAACAGCGGTAGATGTCTGTTTCTGGCCCATAAAAACTTCTAGTCAGAGGTTCCTTGTTGATGGCACATGGTCCTCCTAGGCCTCCTGGTGTGACTCGCCCCTTCCCCTGGTGGTTCTGCCTTCCCCCAGGGTCCCTGTGTCCCGTGCACCTGGCTGAGGGGAAGGCAAAGGCCATTGCTGAGTCAGGCACCAGCTGCTTCAAACTTAGGCCAGGAACGCCTCCCCCGGCTGCCCTTGTGATGGGCTGACAGATCTGGCTCCATGAAAATGTTATAGGCCAGACTCTAAGGGAAATGGCTAACAGACTCCATTTTGCTCCATGTTATGTAGGAAATAAGCTTCTCCCATGGGAACACCCGCCTCTGTACCCATCATCAGTTACTTGGTGTGACATGTTTAATAATATACAATGGCAACTCCTATGTAGTAATCAATGTACCATGTGAACGGTGATTGTGTGGATGTCAGCAACCATTCTTTAGTTTGTACCTAGGTAAGGGTCAGTTTGACCCACTTCCCCCTCTGTCGATGATCTCATGATGTTAGTTTGTAATTTTGAATCATAGCAACAGACACTTATGATTGATGTGATTTTTGGTATAAGAACCCCTACAACCCTATGGTCAGGGCTGTTCTCCCAATAGCCATTTTTTGGGGCGTTGTGTGAGACAGTCAGCGGCCGGCTTAATAAAGACTCTCAAATTTGGATTCTCGGTGGTGACCGGTCTGTTCTTAAGTTGCGCCCCATAACACCCTCACCTGCTGCTGAGCCGGGCCCGCTGGACCCGGAGGCCTGAGACCTTGGCCAGCGCCAGCCCAATAGCTTCCGCTTCACGGCTTTCCCGGAACCTCAGAACGCGGCCTTATTTGGAAACGGGGTTTTTGCAGGTGTGATTACTGGAGTGAGATTCCAGCAGGTGGGCCCCTGACGCAAGACTGGCGTCCCCATGGGATGAGATGCGGGGAGGTGCCGTGGGGAACCCGGATTGGAGTGATGTGGCCCCAGGCCGAGGGCTGCTGGCAGCCCTGAGCGGATGAGGCAGGAGGAGCCTCCTGGAGCCCCAGAAGCAGGGCCCCGCCGACTCCTGGTCCTGTGGCTCTGTGACTGTGAGAGAACGGGATCTTGTTGTCTGAAGTCCCCTGTCTGCGGGGCCTTGTCACAGCAGCCCGGGAGGCACACCTGGCCTGAGTCCCTGGGGCCTTGACAGCCTTCATCTGAGCAGATGGAGTCGGGCCTGCCCCTGGCCTTGCTTCCAGGCCGGCCACCCTGCCTCTGCCCCTTTCCTGTCCTCTCTGGCCTCCTCCTTACCCTGGCCTAGCTGCCAGTCACCCTGCCTCCATGGGGCCAGCCTTGCACCAGGGGTTCAAGCCAGGCCGTGAGAGGGGCTGACCAGAGGCCCTCGTAGCTCTGGAGGGGGTTCTCTGAAAGTCAGGCCTGCGGCTCCGGAGGAGCTGCTGAGTCCCTGCCCTGCGAGGCAGCCTTGACCCCAGAGACCCCGTGGGCAGCCTAACCCCTCAGGCTGATGGTCCAGCTGGACTCAGCCAACCCTTGGCCTGTCCGCTCACCTGGCTGCACCCTGTTCACTGAGTGCACCCAGGATGCTCCTGGTCCTCCCAGTGAAGTCCCCATCTCAGCCTCTATTTCCCCTGCCACCCCCGGGATGTGGAGATTGATATGGCTGCAGGCTCCGCCCAGAGCCCGTGCCCTTGGGGGAAGCAGAGTCACCCCCTGGCTGGAGTCCCCACGGTACCTGCCCAGGCTGCTCCCACCTGCAGCCGGGAGGCCGTGACCCTTGCTCATCCCACTTCAGTGACAGAAAACTGAGACCTGCAGAGGTAAGGTCTGTGCAAGCGTTACCCCGGGAGGTGCCAGCTCGGGCCAGACATGAGTTGCCCCGAGCCTCTGGGCCTCTGAGGTGCGTCGGCCGCTCCCCAGAGGCTGGGCAGGTTTCTGGCTTTTCTTAGTTTGCAGTGGGGAGCTGTGGGGACCAGAGGGGTTGGGAGCATCTCCAGGGTCACACAGCTCTCGAGGTTGGTCCCTCTGCCCACTGTCCGCCACACCCCCTCTTGTATTGCACAGCATCTGGGGTCCCTGTCCACCCTGCAGCAGGTGGATGCCCATGGCCTTGGCTTCCAGGAGTGGACAGACCTGCACACTACCAGGGGTGAGCTGCCCCCCTCCTGGCTGCGGGGCTGGGGTCAGTGCGGGCAGGAGGGGTGCTGTCCTCCTGGGGAAGCAGGAAGAGCTTGTTCCAAGGTTGGGATTGATCACAGAAACAAGGAATCGATCTCCGACCTGCTCGGCCTCAGTACTCACGTGGAGCCACATGGGAGCGAGGTTTCAGGGCCACCTGGGGTGGCGGGTGGGGCCAGGGAGCCGTTCCCACTCCTGCCACCTCCCGCTCAGGCAGGTAGGTCCCGTGGGACAAACCCAGGAAGGGACAGGGAGCCATGGGGGTCATGATGCTCGCGGACCCAGAGCCTGTGTGGCTGAGTTCGTAGCCCGTACATGGCATGTGCCAGGCACGTGTGTGACACCGCCTTGTCCCCCGGGTAGGCGGGCCTCCCAGGAGTGGGGTAGGCGGGCGGTGAAGGATGGGAGGAGTTCAGCAGGAGGAGTGGGGAGGGAACTCAGGGAAGAGACTGCTCAGGAAAGGCTCGGTGGTGGCTGACCGCGCGCGACAGTGCTAAGACCGCGAGCTTTTCTTCCAGGCCCTCCTCAGAGCTGCTGCACAAGGTTGAGTTGAGTGAGAAGTGGTTCTGGAAGGTGGTGGAGGCCTGTGTGAAGAACGGGCCAGCAGGGGAGGCCAGAGACCAGGAGAGCGGAGGCTGTGTGGCTGGCCGTGCCAAGGGGGCCGAGTGAGGAGGCCCAGAAGGTGGGCTGGATGGTGGGAGAGCAGGAGGAAGGGCAGGGTGGGGCGGCGTCCCTGCAGAGGGGTCTCTTCCCCACAGCAAGTCAGGGTCCCCAGAGAACTCTCTGAGGCTCTGCAGCCTCTTGCCTTTGGTCTTGGAGGGCGAGGATCACATCAAGGAGCCGGTGCAATGGCTCCCCTGTTGGGTGGGGACACATTCTGCTTTGTTTCTAGAAAGTTCCACTGGTCTGAGGTGAACATAGGAAGAAGTGGGTGGAGGCAAGGAGGTCAGGCAGAGGCTGTGGGGGTCCCTCCAGCCTCTGCTCCTAGGAGCAAGGCTGTTGCAGCTGCGGCCACAGTCCCACGGTGCCCTGGCTGCTGCTAATGAGTGACCCCCAGCGCGGGTGTGCTGGGAGGAGGCATCCTTGAATCACTGGCCCATCTGGAAGGTCGACAGGCCTGACGTGTTCTCTGTCTTGTTCACTTAGAGGGCGATCAATGCTGCCTTCTCCCTGGGCCGAGACGACCGCCCGCCTCAGCCTGTGGTCAGGTGGCCTGGGGTGGGGCTGGTGGTCCAGGGCTGGGCCGACCTCACCGTGACCCAGGAAGTGGCAGAGGGCAGCTGGAACAGGGTGCACCCTGGAAAGCCACAGTTCCTCCCCGGCCTAGGCTGTGGCTTCTGGGGGGGCGGGCAGTTCTGGCGGTGTCCACTCCAAGCTGGCTGCGGGCCAGGCAGAGGCTGGATGGAGTCGCTTGTCTGGGGTCACAGGGCAGCTCCGGGTGATGCCACGCCCAGACTGAGGCCCGGACCCCCTGTCCTGGCCTCTTCTTGCCCATGTGGCAGGGCCTCCCTCCCACAGCCCAGGAAAGGTGCCCACGCCCAGCTCCTGCCCTCTGGGCTCCGCGCCGGGCCCGCGCCTGGCCTTGGGCATGTGTTCCTGCGGCAACAGACACGTCTGGGCCCTGCGACCTGCGAGGTGCCAGGAGGGACCATCAGGGGAGCCTGGGAACAGTCCCCCGAACTGCACGGTCCCCTTGTGGAGCCACAGGTGGTGACTTCCCGGTGGCATCTGGCCCTGCCAGCAAGAAAGGGCAAGGCCGAAGGGACCCGGCACCCGGCTCCTGGGATCCTCGAGGACAGCGGGACCTGGGCCCACGGGCAGCTCTGCAGAGGGTCCAGAGTAGACTCCAGCAGCTGATGGCTGCAGAGTGGGCTGTGGGGACAGCGGGGGCCGGGCCAGCCCACCCCGCCCGCCTGTGGTGCCACACCAGCCGGCTAGGCTCATGAGAGGAAGTGTTCTCACCAGCATGTCCCAGCCCCCTGGGTGGCAGCAACTTCCAGCACCACGGGGAAGGGGACAGACGCCGTCCCCACAGGCGGCAAAGGCCTCACAGCCTCCTCGCTGGAGAGGAGGTGAAACGTGGCACTCCCCTCCCGGACGATGCCCAGCCTGAGTTGCAGGCCCCTGCTCCTGGACGGCCAGCCTATGTCCTTTGACACCCGGGCCCATGGGCAGCCAGTGGATGGAGGAGGGATGCCTGCTGTCCAGAGTCCAGACAGGGAGGACTCCGAGGAGCACTTGGAGTAGTTGCCCCACCAGGAGCAGGTCCTCCCTGTCCAAGGTCACCAGGGACACCGAGGAAGACGTGGTGCCGCCCTGGGGTGCAGGGATGGAGGCCCTGGCCACACTGGGCCACAGCTAGGACCCAACGCCTGTGGGCAAACCCAGCTGCCATGGTCTCCACAGTTCAGTGTGAGTGCAAGTGTGTGAGAGTGTGTGTGAGTGTGTGGGAGAGTAGTGTGTCAGCATGAGTGTGATTATATGAGTGTGACTGTGACTGTGTGAGAGTGTAGTGTGTCAGCATGAGTGTGATTGTATAAGTGTGTGAAAGTGTGTCTGTATGTGAGTGTGTGTTGAGTGTGAGCATGTCTAAGAATCTGAGTATGTGGGGGAGTGTGGGGTGTGTGTGTTTGAGGGCAAGTTCATGTGAGTGTGGGTAAGTGTATGAGTTTGTGATTGTCAGTGTGATTGTGAGTGTAGAGGGTATGCACATGTGTGAGTGGGTGTGATTGAGTGCAAGAGGGCATGAATGTGTGTGGGCGTGGGTGTGGGCGGGGGTGTGCACGTGTGTGAGCATGAGCATGTGTGCACGTGTGTGAGCATGAGCATATGTGCACGTGTGCAGGCATGGGTGTGCATGTGTGAGCGTGAGCATGTGTCCATGTGTGTGGGCATGGGTGTGCACATATACGGGCATTGGTGTGCACATGTCTGAGCATGAGCATGTGTGCACGTGTAGGAATGTGAGCATGTGTGCATGTGTGTGAGAGTGAGCGTGTGGGGGGGCGTGGGTGTGCATGTGTGTGAGAGTGAGCATGTGTGTATGTGTGTGGGCATGGGTGTTCACGTGTGTGAGCGTGAGCGTGTGGGCGTGGGTGTTCGCGTGTGTGAGCATGAGCGTGTGTGTGTGTGTGGGTGTGTGCGTGTGTGAGTGTGAGCATGTGTACCTTCAATCCCCTGCAGCCCCAGCTGGTCGGGCTCCCTCCTCCTCGTCACCAAGAGCCACTGGGTCTCCCCGGCCTGTTGACCCTGCGGGCAGCTCCCGCTCTCCCTGCTGGTCCTCCTCCCCAGGTCCTTGCCTCCTTGGTCTTTCCGTCCTGGGTGTCGCTTTCTGCCTCCTGGGGCGGGTTGCCGCCCTTGCCAGACCTCTCGCCTTGGGAGGTCGGGGCCTCTCCTCCCCAGGACCCTGCACCAGCCCAGCCTCAAGCCTTCTCTGCAAACGAGTGGACTACAGGTGGGGGTCATCCTGCGCCACGGGACCAGAGAGTCGTGCCCAGTGAAACTGAAGGCCAGGACAACCCTAGCGGGAGAGCAGAGCTTCCAGTGCCTTCTGCCAGGGGAGGCTGCCGACACGCCTCTGGCGGGCCACAAGTTTCAAAGCCCAGCCTCACTACACATCCCTGACCCGGAGGCCTTCAACTGTGAAGACCCCCCCAAGGTCTAGTCACCAAGCACTTGGTGTGGGCATGGCCGCCAGTGTCACTGTGTGTCTGGAGGCCCAGAGGCGGGGTTTCGCAGGCGCCCTCCATCACCTGCACACCCGGGCAAGCTGGGCTGGACCCTCAGGCTTCCTGAAGCAGCTCAACCCCTGCAGAGCCCAGTGAAGCCCTGAAGCCACGCTAGGTACCCCCGTGCCTCAGCCTCTGCCCACTCCCTGCCCCTGTGCCAGCACCTGGTGTCTCCCCGTAGGCCCCTCCAACAGGGGGAACACTGGTCACTGAGCAGCTGCAAAGATTGGGGAGGCCAGTGGGCAGGGCACAACCACAGGGTGACATCTCTTCATGTTCTTCTGCCAAGTGGGCCAAAGTTTCCTTAAAGGGAGGAGAGATTAAGGGGCTCGGGCAGCCCCTGCAGACGGGACAGATGATGGGCCTGTGAGGACGGCCCCAGGGCAGTGGGAAAAATAGACAGGAGCAGGAGCCGCAGGGGTGCAGGGCACACCGTGAGGGGAACAGGGGTCCTCAGGGCAGGGGGCAGAGTGGAGGGCACAGTGTGCGGGGAAAGGGGTGCAGGGGGCAGGGGGCAGGGGCCAGGTGCTGCCCGCCCCATGTCCTCCCACACTCTGTTCTCATCCTGCTGGTTTCCTGAGCATCCGGCACAGATCCTGACAGCCCCTCCGGCAGCTCGAAGCCGTGGGCTTGGGCCAGTGACGTCACCTTCTGTACCTCGGCTTCTGGGGTAGAAGTGGTGATTACAGAGTCTGCTCTGGGGCTGTCGGAATTGCATGTGGTTGTAATTAGGTATTGATTCAGTAATTCAGGGAATTAATTTATTAAATCAGAGAGGCCTCAATGTAGACAAAATTGGAGGCTGGAGGAGGGAGGCTTGACCTGCTGCCGGTACCCACGGGGGCCCCAGCCTGGGTTCTGCAGCCCAGTGGCCCCTCGTCCCTGCCGGTGCTCATGAGACATCCAGCCTGGAGGTCTACTGTCGGTGCCAGCCAGCCTCCTGCCTCCTTCTCCCCAAACCCCACAGTGACCTGCCCGTGTGCCTGTGCACTCTGTCCCTCCGCTGCTCCAGCCTCCACCTCCCGCAGGAGGAGTGCCCCCGCAGGAGCCTCAGGCTTGCTGTGCAGGGCTCCCCGCCACCCAGGCTCTCCTGAGCGCCCCTCCCATCTGCACACCCTTCAAGGCACACAAGGGAGCCCAGGCCAAGCCTGGGGAGCTGGGGCTCCTGAGCTTGTGACTGGCCTCCATTTGATCAGGGGAGCAAGGCCTGCCCCCGTGAGGGAGCATGGACAGTGCCTTTGTGCCTATGGGCGTTGTCTACGCTCACCCCTCTGCCCCCACCTGAGCCTCTTCAGTCCAGTGGGCTGGGTGGTGTAGGGCGGGACCACCCACCAGTAATCTCCAGGGGGTGGAAGGGGAGGGTCCTCCTGGCTCCACGTGGCACCCAGCTGGTCAGATGAGGAGGGAGGGGACCCAGGAAGGAGGAGAAGGGTGGAGAGGTTTGAGAGAGGCAGAGATAGAAGAGAGACAGTCCCACAGAACAGACGGACAGGGAGAAGACGCGGAGGAAGAGGAAGGCAGGGAGGGCAGTGGGCGCTGTCCTCGCCACGCCCTTCCTGACCTGCTGGGGTGCCTGGCAGGGAGCCTTCCCGGAGCCAGCAGCCTGGGGGGTTCCTGCCAAGAGGCCCTCTTTGCAGAACAGCAGGTTGGGAACCGGGAGGGCCTAAGGCTGGCTGGGGTCTGGCCTACTGCAGCCGAATGCTCCTCCCAGCACCAGCCGGGCCCAGGGCTGCCATGGCCACACTCACTCACTGCACACTCCAGTGCCAGCCGGGCCCAGGGCTGCCATGGCCACACACACTCACTGCACACTCCAGTGCCAGCCAGGCCCAGGGCTGCCATGGCCACACACACTCACTGCACACTCCAGTGCCAGCCAGGCCCAGGGCTGCCATGGCCACACACACTCACTGCACACTCCAGTGCCAGCCAGGCCCAGGGCTGCCCATGGCCACACTCACTGCACACTCCAGTGCCAGCCGGGCCCAGGGCTGCCATGGCCACACACACTCACTGCACACTCAGTGCCAGCCGGGCCCAGGGCTGCCATGGCCACACACACTCACTGCACACTCCAGTGCCTTCGGCCTGGGGACTGCTCCTGGTGGCTGCTGAGTGAACAGCTCTACCTTGGTCCCCTCTGTGAGGGCAACCTGCTTGGCTGGTCGAGTTGGACAATGCCCTGCCTCAGTTTACCCTGAGACCCTCAGTCTCTGGGAACATGTCAGTGCCAAGCACACAGGCTGAGGGCCCAGCAGAGGCAGAGGCCGCCTGTGCATGCCCCAGCCACAGCCCCTGACTCCTGCCGGCCTGGAGCAGTTGCCAGCCAGGACATGGGGCTCTCAAGGGCGTCCAGGTGGCCACAGGCCCACTGGACATCTGGCTGATCCTCGCAGTGACCCCAAGTGAGAACCGATCAGCTTAGACTTCCCTGTATTCCCAGCCCCCAGAACTGAGTCCCACCAAAATAGGCGAGCCATTCGGCAGGACTGGAGGGTCCTTCTGACCCCAGTCAGCAGGCTGGTCTTCCACTGTAGCCAGAAGGGTCCCAGAAAGTCCCAGGACAAGTCCATCAGAGGATGACCCACCTCTCTTGGAGTAAGGCCCGGTCCCTGCCGCGGCCTACCGTCAGCAGTTCCGCACCCTCGGGTAGCGGCCCCCGCTCTGCGCTACGTGTGGAAGGGAGCCAGGGAGGTGCTTGGGAGAGGAGAGCCCAGGCTAACCAGAAGGCTCGGCGTCCTGGGCCGGGGTGGGGTGGCCGTCCGCTGAGATGCAGGATGGGGAAGCTTGGGTGTGTGTGAATGCTTGGGTCATCCAGACACCTGGTGATTTGGATGTGAAGCCAGAGGCGGTCAGTCACACAGGCAGTGGTCTGTAGCTGGCGACAAACCTGGGGCCACGCGCAGCACACGGGGACGGCTGCGATCAAGGCACTGCGTGCAGAATTCACATGCACCCGCTTAACAGAATTGTCCAGTGGGACCTGGGGTGACTGGCCACGCAGGCCCAGCTTCCAGGACAGGCTCCGCACAGCTCCCAGGCACACTTTGGGGGGATTCTCTGCCTCCACTCCAGTCTGCTCCTGGGAAACCTCCTCATCCTCTCCACCTACCTCGGGGAGGAAGAGTGGCTTCCAGGTGACTTTGCTGCTTCCCTGCACTCCACACCCCTGCTGGTGGGTGGGAGTCAATTCCAGAGGCCACTCACAGTTCTGGAAGGAGGGTGAGGACCTGCCAGGTGCCAGGGACCCTGAAGAGGGTGAGGAGCACCTGCACCGCCTACACACAGGGCTGGGGTGTTGCAGGTGATGACGGCCCAGTGGCTCTACCCTCAGCCAGGCACTCAGGTCATTGTGTGTTTTCCTGTCTGGGTTCAAGAGGATGACCGGCCAGTTCAAGGTCATGCCTGGGAAGGAGCCAGGTCTGGATTCAAACCAGGTCCACCCAGCTCCCAGCACTGCTCTTTCCTGTACCCCTTCACGTCCAGGGAAGGCTCCTGGGGCCTGTTTCCCACTGTAACAGGAAGCGGGGCCGGGTGGCCGCAGAGTGCCCGCTCGCTCCTAGCGTGGGAGCGGTGCCTGCCCGTCATTACCGGTGATTGAAACGTGACCCCGCAGATGCCGAGGCTGCGCGCTGTAAGGCCCTGCGGCGAGCTGCTGGGGTAGCCCACTCCTCTCTGACTTCCGACTGTGCACTCGTTTCTATTTTGGTTTCTGTTTTATTTCATTAACTCAGTTCTGACACAGAAGCACAACTCTAGGAAGAGTTGCGTGGTGGTCTCTTAGCAATAAAGGCCGTGTGCACCCAAGGCGAGGGGGTGGCCAGATGCTGGAGGGGGGCCTCGCTGCAAGGCTGGCGGCCTTGATTGACACAAAAGGCCATGGGGCGGAGCTGGATCCAGCCACCCTGGAGTGAGGTCAGGGAGGGGCAGGGAGGGGAGTGCGGCAGGGCGACCCACCCGGAGGGAAATCATGACACCTGTCATCTGCAGAGGCGGGACATCCCCTCATCCCACAGCCAGGGATCTGAGGCTGGGGACCTGCAGGACTGCCCAGGTCCCTGTTGGAGCCAGGACTGAAGGCTTGGCCCCATCAGCCTCTTCCCAAAGCTGCCCCTTTCCCTGAACTTAGGGGTGCCATGGCCGCACACCCTGACTCAAAGGCAGAGAGTGAGGGCCATTGTCCCTGGGCCTTGCCCGCCAGCCCCAGGCTGAGCACCCACAGGCAGCCCTGCCCGTCCTTGTTTCAGATTTGAAGAGCCGGGAGTGTGGAAAGCCCAGCTACCACCCGGGCACCTTCTGTTTGGCTTCGGTCTACGAATCTTGCCTTGCTCATGCTCAGCACGCGGGAAGACACCAGGCACGTGAGCTGCATGCTGCCTGAGCCTGTGGGGCGTGGTGGGCAAAGGCAGACCCCTGCACGGGCCAAGCCGGCCTGCGCTCTCTGCAGGGCAGGGAAGCGGTCAGGCCAGAGGACAGTGCCCTCAGGTCCACCTGCCTGCCGATGCCACCACTATCCCCAGCATTGTCCTGTTAGTCATTGTTAGGAGGAATATATTTATGCAGAGAAACAGACCTGGCACCCCCTCTGTCCTTCCTGTCACCCTGCATGGACGGTGGGCACCAGTGAGGCTGCGCCAAGAATGGCTGGCATGGTAGCTGAGGCAGAGGCAGTGCTGGGAGCGGCAGGAGTCTGAAGCACCAGGCGTGGGCAGGGCTGCCCACCATCAGCCTTGCCCTGGGCAGATGGCTCCCTGGCAGTGTCAGTACCCCAGGGTAGTGGAGGGGCCTGCACATGGCTTACCCCTGGGCATGACCACATTGAATGACAGGCACACCACACCCCAGCAATATCTGTATGGGTTTATCCAATCCCTGAATCTGCAGGGACCCATGGACCCAGGCTGGGGTCAACGGTAGGGTGGCCTGAGGGGCCACAGTGAGGGCCCCATGGCCACTGCCCCAAGCCCCCTTTGTCCCTAAACTGAGCTGGCCTGACACCCTGACCAGCCTCCCTCTGCCCCTTCCCGGGGGCCCCTCCCTGCAGGGTCTCTGCCTTTGGCTGCTCCTGCATCTGACCTGAGAGGAAAGAGGTCGAGCGACATCACATGTGGGTCCTAGGGCCAAGAGGAGGACCGGCCACCACATCATCTCACCCAGGCAGAGCCCCTCCTGCGCGGAGCCCATCCTTCCAGAACATCCTGAGCCCCTGGAGCAGTAGAGAGCGCAGTGCGCTGGGCAGTAGGCCTCTGCCCTCCTCAGGGGCCGGGCCCCTCCCTTGCTGCTTGCCGTGTCTGCCTGCACCCGCGAGAGGCGTGCCCTGTGTGTGGGCCAGGCGCAGCCCTAAAGCCCAGGGCACGCTTCTGTCACCTGCTTCCCTGAGAAATTGGATCTCAGCCTTCTGGAAGTTCCACAGCTGAAGAGTCTAAAATGAACGCTCTGCCAGGGCTGCAGTCTGGACACGCCCATCACCCCAGAGTCATCGAATTGGTCGGTCGAGCCCTGCGTCCCAAGGCCACGGTGTGGGGACAGCATGAGGTGGGCCCTCCTGACGGGACCAGTGGCCTCCCAAGGAGAGTGAGGACAGAGCCCGTCTCTCCAGTCCACCAGGCTCGCCTGCTCGAGCTGGGGCCAGGCCTCGCAGGAGCACCCGCGGCCCGCCATGGCACCTCCAGCTCCAGGCTGGGAGAAGCTGGCCCGTGGTGCTCGCTATGGCAACCCGAGCGGACTGGTGAGCTAATATTAGCTCTAACCCCAGATTCTCCTGTTGTCCCACGTCCTGTCTCTTAACTGGATTTTCACGATCCAGGGTTTAATGGAGACTCGCACGTGGCACTGTCTTAGTCCCCCATTTCCTGGTCACTGTTTGGAGCACTTGGCTCCAAAGGCAACCCAGGCACAGCCACTCCCCAAGGCTGGCGTCTGAGGCCAGTGAGCCTCTGCAGGAGGACACGGCCCCTGTCCAGGGCGGTTCCCAGCCTCCTGAGAGAAGAACTGGAGACCAAGTGCACCAGGCATGCCCCGCCTCCCTCTCCAGAGTGCCCAGGTCACCTCGCAGCTGTGGGCAGCAGCCCTGGTGCATGAGCAGACCAGGGGAGCCTGGGTCAGAGAGGGGCCCTGTCCCAGCCATGCTGTGCTGTCCCGGGGGCGCCAGGACAGGATCGTGGCTGCTGAGCGCTCTGCTGAGCACCCAGCTTCCCTGGCTTTTGGACGTCTGGGGAAGCGCCCCTTCCACCTTCTCTCCTTTATGAAACAGGTGGAGTTTTTCTGTGCCCCTGTTTTATAGGTGAGCAGGCTGAGCCCCAGAGGCAGGTCTGCCCAGGTTCACGGGTAGATGTCAGTGTGTCCAGTGGCTGAGCTGGTTTAGCCGCAGAGAGATGGTGGTAGCCAGAGTGGAGCAGGGCCCAGGAGCATCTCTCTAGGGGACATCCCTGTCCAGTGGGCACTGGGCAGGGATGACACGTGCCCACACAGGGGAGCTGAGAGGAACAGAGGGTGCGGCCTGTCTGTGGGAGGCATTCCACAGGGTGCTGCCAGGGCGACCCTGCCCAGCTGGCACAGGACACCCCTGCTCACCTTGCTGTGAGGGTGGCAGCCCTGGGGACAGCTGGAACCAAGCCCTGGGCATGCCGTGTAGAGAGCGCTTGGCTGCATTTCTTGGTGACTGAGTCAATAAATGAATCAATGAACCTATGAGGTGACCAACAATTGAACGGGTGAACGGGCCAATCAATCGGGCCATGAATCGATGGGCGAATAAATCGAGAGCAAATCATGTCAAAACGGGACTGTGATGCATGACCAGGACTTGGCAGGCGCACGTGGGGGGGCCGTGTGCTGGCCGCAGAGGAGCCCCTGGCTGCCCAGCGACAGAGGAGCTGGGACTGGAGCCCCAGCAGGGCAGAGGTGGGCGCCCATGGCTCTTGGGCCCTCTCACACGGGACCTCAGTGCTCCAGCAGAGGGATTGAGGTGCGGGGCGAGGACTGGTCGGGGCAGGGGGACAGGGAAGACTGGGCCTGGGTGCTCAGCGAGGCCAGAGCTGAGGTTCAGCCTCGGCTCTCCAGCAGCTGGGGTCGCAGCAGGCCAGGTTCCTCGCCTGGTGCTCAGGACTGGAGCCTGTCCCAGGCCTGCCCCTGTCGGGGCTCAGCTGTGGGGCCTCTCATGGGCCCCAGCAGAGGGCAGCAGGTCTGCAGGACTGGGGGCAGCTGGGCCTCCACTCTGCCCCACGTGGCCTCTCCAGCAGGACTGCTCACCAGGGGCACCCGGAAGGAGTGGCCATCCTTGAGAGGCCTGAGCCAACAGCAGTGTCACCTCCTCTCTTCCCGCCAGCAAGTCCAGGCCAGCTCAGCTGGGGACTGCCAGCCATGCCTGCCCTGTCACTGTTCACCCCAGAAGACCACCAGCTGAAGGGTCCCGGGCAGCAGAACGCAGGGAGGATCAGGTCTTAGCGGTCATCTGTGCGTGGAGAGGAGAGGAGGTGGTGGGAGCGGAAGCAGAAGCCAGGTCGGAGGCTCTTCCAAAGCCAGCAGGCACCCTTGACCCCCCTGGGCTGGGAGGAGGACTCGTCGGAGTCGGAGGGAGGAGCATGTGCGAGGGCCTGTGGCAGAGGAGAGTGGTGCATTCAAGGAAAATCAGAGCAGTCGGCCCAGAGGGTGAAGATGACAGGGGCCCATGCAGGACAGGGGGACCAAGGGAGGCGTGGGGGGCAGTTCGGAGCAGTGGGAAGCTGGGGGAGGATCACAGCCCATCCATCTGACCATAGCAGCCTGTTTGGGTAGGCCTCCCTGGGCCTCCCTGGGCCTCCCTGCCTTCTGCCCCGTTAGGTGGCCGAGACGGCGTGGGCTCCCTCACACACAGCAGGGGCTCCGTGGGGGCAGTGTCTCAGTGAGCTCCAGCTTCTGGGGCACGGTGCCACAGACTCGGGGTTGGAACTGCCAACATTTATTTCTCATGCATCTGGAGCTGCAGGTCCAAGATCCAAGTGCCAGCATGGCCCTGGTCTGTGGAGGGCGCCCTTCTGGTGGCGTGGCCATCCTCCCCCGAGTCCCCACAAGGGCAGAGTGAGCAAGGCTGGCCTGGATTCCTCCCGTGGGAAAGGGTGCTCGCCCATCTCAGGGCCACCCTTGCCTCCTCGCTGCCTCCCAAAGCAAATTCTGTCACTCGGAGCTTAGGGCGTCCGCTTGTGAACTCAGACTGGACGTCAACATTCAGCACCACAGCAGGTAGCCGTGCCACTGTCCACCATCAGCCCGCTGCCCTTCCACTGTGCCGGGAGCACATCGCCATCCCGGCTCAGCTTGCAGGAGACACTGGGTCCTGCCAGGCTACCAGGGGCTGCACTCCACCACCCCACCCTGTGGGGGTGTGAGCCAGAGCCAGCCCCTCAGCCAAATCGCAGGTCAACAAGCACAGAAGACACAGGCCTTGCGGAGTCACTGCTGCACGAGGGAGCACCGAGACCCGCGGGCGTCCGCCTGCCTGCTCCTGTCCCTCAGGGGGCTGGCACCTACTTGCACCGCCTTTCCTTTGCGTCCAACAGCGCGCCCTCTGCAGGGCCCTGGAGAGCCCTGGGCTCCAGCGCTCCGGGCATTCTCTCATGGGTGTCGGGACGTCTCGTCCACTGTCGGGTTCAGTGGGCGCCTCTCCTCTCTCTCAAGTTCTGCCAACTGCACCCCAGCCGCCCTGGTGCCCATTCTCCCCGCAAGTGCCAAGGTATTTCCACACACCTCGCCTTCTCTCCAAGACAGCCGTTTGAGAAGGTCTGCGAGCATCCTGTGAGGGCCAGGGGGCGCTCAAAGATATCCTCCTCTTTAATGGACAAAGTTACTAGCCTCCCGCGGGACGCACTTTGCAGACTTCAAATTGGTTTAGGAGCTTGCCAGAGCTCACGGTTCATGCTAATTGGGCCAATTTCTGAGCATCCGGGGATTCCTAGGAAAGCAGGTTAGGGCTGAGAGAAGCTTCCTCCCCACACAGCTGCCCTGGCCAGCAAGTCTGAGCAGCAGCAGCCAGGAGTAGGCTAAAGACAGCAGATTCTAGAAACTTCCAACCATGGTGGGATTGCAGGAGTTGCCATGTGTAGCACCCCTTGCCTGCAGGACTGGAGGAGGAAAGGAAAGGTGCTCCTTGGGGTGGAGACTGGCCCGATCCTCTCTCGGAGTGCCGGAGCCCAGCACAGGGTCGGTGTGACATGAGTGCTCGGTCTGTTATTCCCGTGCGACTCCAGACAGGTTGCCTGGACTCTCTGAGCCTCAGATTGCTCATAAGCAGAAAGGCTGGCGTTGCACACACCCACGCGTTCCCCTCCCCTGCATGGGCAGCATTTGGCAACAGCTCGGGTCACCGTGGCACAGCCCCCGCGGCAGGCCAGCTGTCCTCCTCTTGGGTTTTCTAAATCATGTTTAACAGTTGAACCAAAAATCACAGGCTAATGTGGCTCTCGCTGCATGTGGAGCAGCTATTTAAAACAATAATATAAATGGGGGTGACAGGGGAGGCGAGGTCGCACTTCTGTTCCCCACTAGGGATGGCACGAGGGGGCAGGACCGGCCACGGGAGCTATGCGTAATGAATGCGATACCTGGAGCCACCGTCTAAAAACCCAGACAAGATGCAGACTCACAAATGCGAGAGACAAAGCAAAGCGCAGTCAAGAAGCCCGAGGTAGGCTGGGTGCAGTGACACACGCCTGTGATCCAGCGACTGGGTAGGGTCAGGCAGGAGGAGCGCAAGTTCAAGGCCAGCCTCGGCAACTTAGTGAGACTTCGTGAGACCCTGCCTCAAGATAAAAAATAAAAATAAAAGAGGTGGGGTATAGCTCAGCGGTAGAGTGCCCCTGCATAGTTCAATCTCCAGCTCTGCAAAATAAAAATCAAAATAAGCCCAAGGTGGGCAGGGAAGCAGAAAGGAAAAATGGAGAAAACAAAATAATGTCAGTCTTCAGCTGCAGCTGAATATATTTACAGCTATATTAAATGCAAAAGATATTAATACATCAATTAAAGCCAGAGATTGGCAGAGTGGGTTTAAAAATGACCCAATACATGCCCCTGCAAGGAATTCACTCCAGATGTAGTGAAAGGCAGGCCAAGGTGAGCACATGGGTATAGACACGTTATGCAAATGTCGCTGAGCAAGAGCAAGAGCGTTGCTGGTCCTGAGATGCTGTGTCCGGCACGTTGATATCAAGCCTGGACACCCCAGGGTCGGGGGACACTCACACTGGCCTGAAGGTAAAAAGTGCCCCCAGCCACTCCCCACGGGCACCACCAAGCCACAGGCTGCAAGGGACCAAGGGGTGCGTGAGCCATCTCCGGGGAACCGGCGGCTGGCCCTGCCCGATGGAGAGGGGATTCTGTGCTGTCCCCTCCTCTCCACTGAGGTGAAAAATGCCACCTGAGGGACCACAGTGCAGCATGGCCAGGATCATTTATCACTTCTGAGGTTTTTCTGCAGACTCTACTGCTAGCAGTTTCCAAGTGCTTTCATGATGGCCAAATTGACAAAATAAATGTCTTATATGAAAAAATAAATTTAAGGCGTGAGGAGCCTATGGTAGAAAACGAGGTTGGCCTCCCAGTGGTGGCTTGCGGTCCACCTTCCCTGGGGAAGAGCAGGTGCCAGTGGGCGTCTGGCCCCCCGCGCATGGGTCCCTGCCCCCCACCGTGGCCTGTGCTCTCTGTGAGCCTAGATCTTCCCAGTCACGGGGTGGGATGATGCTAAGGCTAGGGTGAGGCTTGAGTGTGTCCCCACTGTTGCAGTCTTGGTCCTCGGTGTGACCCAGGGGGAGTTGGAGGGTCACCAGGGCTCCTCCTCAGAAGAGATCGACGTGCTCCCTGGGGGACCCTGGTTAGTGCCCAGGAGAGGCTGAGCCAGTGACAGCCAGCCTGGCCCCGAATCTCCCGCTTCGAGTCTCAGCGCACCCCCTCTGCCCTACGCTCTCCCGCCCGTGAGCTACCTGCTCTGGGCCCTCACCAGTGCTGAGCAGCTGGGGCTGCCCAGTTGTGGACGTGCAGCTTCCCAAGTCCTGAGCTAAACAAACCTCGTCACTTGTGCAGTAGCCAGCCTCAGGTGTTTTCTTACAACTGCACAAGATGGGCCATCTTTGGCAGTTTTACGGGGTTTAGAGGCAGTGTGGCTGCCTCGGCATCCGCAGGGTCTCAGTAAAAGATACTTCACTGCGTGGTGAAATCATCGATTTAAAACGTTACTTCCATGCGCTCCAGATGATGATCCTGAATTAAAGCCAGCACACAAGTGAATTTAAAAAGGCAATCCAAAGCCCTAGCTGCCGTACAAATAAGAGATGAGAGCCAGTTACGGTCGCAGAGTGGGGGTGCTGGTGGACCAAGTGCAGAAGAGCAGGCAGGGTGCACTGAGGCTCAAGTGCCAGGGCAGACGGGGACAGACTTCCCGGAACGTGCCCAGTTCAGCAGGTCCTCTCCTCCACGCCAGGAGAAGCTTCTCCTCCCCCGGCGCTTGGCCCTAGACGTGCGGGCTCTGCACCACGCCATGCTCCATGGACAGCTGCCCACTGGGACACTGTCTACCTGGAGACAGTGGCAGACCCCAAGGGTTGAGGGCTTAGCCCAAGACTCCCAACCCCAGAGGCCAGTCGCAAGCCCCAGGTGGCTTCCCACGCCCCTTCCTCAGGATCGACTGCGTGAGTGGCTCGGAAGCACTGTGACTCACTCTGAAGGACATTGCAAAGGACACCATGAAGACGCACGGGCGGGCGAGGCGTGGGGAGGGAGCCTCCAGGGCCTGTCCTGCACACGTCAGCATGACTGTGACCGACCACCTGCCACAGGACACTGGCTCAACCTGCAGCCTCTCCCACCTCCCCGGAGCTTGGGGTGGGGCTTGGTCCTGGCCTTCTGATCCTCTGGCAGCAACGGGCCCCACCCTGACCCTGCCTGGGGTGCCCCAGCCACTAGCCATTCAGCAGCATATGAAAGTCATGTGTCACTCCGGTCCCAGGGTTTAGAAGGCGTGTGTGAGCAGCCGAAGACGAAAACTAAACACATGTATATTCACCACTGCTTCCCTGGAAAGTCCAGATTCTATCAAAACTGTAAGAACATCAGTGTCAGTTTGCACAGTGAAGTTGGGAGGGAGGTTTGGGGGGATTCACGGCACCGCCGCTCACCGTAGGGCCCGGGTATCTGATCTGCAGAACGAGGACCCTGCTTCCTCAGGGGCCCCCATCCATGCCTCACAGGGCACCTGGCTTGGGCGCATCCTTTCTTGCCAGGTGAAATTCCATCACTGGGACAGACAAGGACTTCCTGGGGCTCCCCTGGACACATCTGGCCCTGACCTTGTGGCCATCACCCATGGGCCCCGAGCGCCAGGTGCCCCATGAAGCTCTGCACTTGTCACCCTGCCCTCTCCTGTGGTGCCGAGAGGCCAGGATGCTCCTGGGAGAGGGGCCTCCTGAGACCCACAGCAGTGAGGCCAGATGGAGGCAGCCGAGGGCCAGGACAGCTGCTCCTGGAGGGAGCCCCCCGCCACCCTCTGAACACATGTCATGTGACCAAGTTGGGCAGGTGGGCCCAGGGCAGTGGGTGCAGCAGCTCTGTCAGGTCATGGAGAAGGGGCCCTGTGGACGCACTGCTCTGCCTGTGTCCGTGTGCTCCGCTGCCCTGTGGTTGTCCCCACCCAGGTCCTGTGCACACACCGCCACGGCCAGTGGTGACCGTTCTTCCTTGGGCCTTTCTAGGAAAGCCCGCAGCACTGTGCTCGCAGTGGAATTTCCTCTGACATCACCTCCAGGGCCACACCCAAGTCCTCACCCTTGAACAAGCAGGGCGAGGCCAGGGAGGCACTGGCCCCAGGCACAAAGTTTAAAGGGCTTTGGGACACTTAGTGGTGGCACGAGGAATACTCTGAGACCGAGTCGAAACCAAAACAGCTTCAGAACGTCCTCCCTCAGTTGAGGGAACAGTGACGTTTTACGTAAAGGCACGTTGGGCTGCGGTCCGGCTCCTGGCCGCTTGCCGTCCGCGGTCGGATCCTGCTGTCTGTTCCTCAAGCTCTCGTTGGTTCAGCTTAGGACATAGGGGAGCAGAGTGCAGCTGAGGAGGGGTGGCTTCTACGAGGCCCCTCGAGTCTGCACCTGTGAGTCCCCACTGGTCCTGCCCCAATCGTGGCATCCCTAGGAGGCCTCCTCAGGGCCTCCTCGCCTGCCTGGGCCCTGTGTCCAGGGCTGGCCTCAGTCACAGACCCCGTCACCTGTGAGCACATCTGGTCCTGGTGTGGGCTGCCGGCTGCCTTTCTTCCTGCCAACTGGAGGGTGCTGGACAGGGCCCCAGGGTAGCCGGGCTGGCGTCTTGGCCCAGCCTGAGCCCTGTTGCTCCTGAGCGCCACCCCCTTTTGTTTGGGTTGGGGACACTTCCGCCTCACTTTCTCGTAAGCCCTAACAAAAGCCACAGCAAGTAGCCAAGCCACAGCACTCAGAAGTGTCCCCGCCATCCCCAGAGCCACAGCCCCCGCGGGTCTGCAGGGCGTGACCCAGGCTCTCTCAGTTGGCCGTCAGTGTCCCACCTTCTGCCAAGTCCATGCTTCAGTTTGTCACTCCTGCGGCTGGCACCCCACTTCCGGCACCCGGCTCCAAGAGTTGAGGTCTCACCTGAAAGCAACAGGAAGCAGCTCGGCCCAGAGGAGTGTGGAGTCACTCGGCTTAGGAGGCCGGGCAGCAGGAGCCCAGCCTCACACCGTAGAGAGGCTCCACCCAGCTCCCTGCAGCCGCTGCTCTGGGCCTCCTTGCTGTTGTCATTGCCAATGCCACATCCCGTGTCACCTCCAGTGCCACCCTGCTAAGCCAGGGACCCATGGTTTTGCGACACTGGCTATTGCTGTCAGAATTCGCAGCAACCGAGCTCCCCATCAGATTTTGCTCCCCACTCAATTCTGAGAATGGAGGCCGCTGGCTTGCCTAGGATGGAGGCTGGCGGGTCCCGCCCGTTCACATGCAGGTGGGGATCTGCCGCATGGAAAGTGTGCTCAGGTGCTGGTGGCCTTTCTCAGGAGGCTGAACGTCCACCCCATGGTCCCAAGAGGTGGCACGCTGGCCCCTCTGTTGCTCTCCTGTGCCCGAGCGTGCCTCGCTGCCCTGTTGGTGTCTCTCCCTCCACCCTCCTCCTCTGTGGGTGGCCCTCTGCTCTGCCTCCTTTTGGGCATCTACGTGGGCTCTCACTCAGCTCTCAGGGCTCACCCTTCCCGGAGACCCTTCCCAGTCACCCCTCCTCTCTAGCCATGACCCCTCTGCCGCCTGCCGCCACTCTGCCCAGTTGCCTGGCCCTGCCCGCACCCAGACCTGATTTCCTCTCCCACTCCTGTTACCTGCCCCCAGATAATTCCTCAGGGCGGAGCCTCAACTCTGCCTGTTCCTTCCTGCCTTGGCAGGGAGCTCCCAGTTGCCCTGGGAACTGCATCTGGCCAAGCGGCTGGCCACAACGCCCCTCAGAGCTGGCCACAAGGGTGTGCCTCTTGTGTCGTGGTAGGCTGAGCCAGCCCTGCCCCTGGAGTTCAGCCTGCTCTATGGACGCACCTCACCTTGTCCGCTTGGAGGGAGAGCCTTGGCCTGTGGCTGGCTCTGGCCACAGGTGTCACCCCATGCTGACGGTGTGCCCAGGCACGCCATCCCCAGCCTCGGGTAGCTGACCTCGATGGGGCCCCTCCCTCCAGATCCCTTCTCCTTGCTCCCTGCCTGTGTGCCTCCCACACCAGGTAATTGACGTTGAAAGTCCTACACACTCTGCTCCGCTGCGTTCTCCTTGCGACCATTCGAAATTACAGATGTGAGGATGTTGACTTCCTTTTCAAAAAGATCGCACAGCATTTTTCTATATCTTGCTTTTCTCACTCTAAAAATATCTCACTGGTCAACAAGCACATGGAAAGGTGTCCTGTCACCGTCACCGATTGCAGGGAAGCGCAGATCAAAGCCACAGTGGGCCACGGCCTCCCTGCTCCTTGGGCAGCTGACTTCCAGAGGGAAGCTGCAAGCCAGCAGGGAGGCAGAACATGGGCGACAGTGTGGGCTGGGGACTGTGCTGCGAGCCGGCCACTGGGAAGCAGTGTGGCCTTCTAAAGCAACGTGCGCGGAATGGACACAGAGCTGGGCGTGGGGACTCGGGCAGACGCTGCACACCCAGGTCCGATCTGACCATCCGCAGCAGCCGAACGCAGGCATGGCAAAGGTGCTGAGCTGAACAGGACTTGGCCCCAGGAGGGAAGCCCTGGTGGCCACGCCAGCACCAGGAGGCCCGAGGATGCTGTGCCGGGTCAGGGAGACCAGTGCCCACACGCCATCTGCACAGGGTCCCCGAGGGTTTTACCTGCAGAGACAGAGTGGAGGGGCGACTGGTCGGGAGGGCTGGGGAGACGGTGCTCGCCGGCCCCGTCTCAGTCAGGAAGATGAGAAGCTTCTGGAGAGGATGGCGTGGTGGCTGCATGACAAGGACCTTCTTAATGCCACGGAGCCGTCACTCACGATGGTCGGAATACGGATTTCATGTCGTGTGGTATTCTACCACAATTCTAAGCAAGGCTTGGGAAGTGCATCTACATGTTTTGGAAAGGCCTGTGGGGATGGCCGGGAGCCGGGTCCCAGGCTTCAGCCTGGGCAGTGACAGCCAGATCCGCTCAGCTCCTACGCATGCACGTGCCATAGCAGGGCAGAGGGAGGAGACAGTCCCCACGTGGCCTCAGCTCCGAGGACTGACCAGACAGGCCTGAAAGACCACGGAGCGACGGGGAAGACCTGGCACCAAGGCTTCGACCATGGAGAACGGTTTTTAAAAACTGGATGTCAAAATGGCACCGAGTTCACGTTCTCTTGGAGTGAGGCTTACTGAATTATCAAGGGACGAGTGTGGAATTTCCCCTGGGAGGAGGTGCTCTGGGCGTGGTGACCTGCAGCCTGCTAGAGGAAGCAGGTGGCACACCAGACAAGGCGGGCGGTGCTGGTTTTGGAGGCTGGGGTGGCACACAAGGCCTACGCTTTCCCTTTCCGTGTAAAACCGACCCTTCTGACGATGCCAAGTTTGAAGACAACGCCAAGCTGGTGCCCAGGGCAGAGCCACCCGCTCGCCCTGTGAGCTGCTGTGGGCGCGCCAGACTGCATCCTGCCTCCCTGGCTGGGCCTCTGGGAACCCCAGGGCTCTGGATGCAGGGGATCTGGAACCGAGTCCAAGCTGCTGCTTTGCAGGGCTCTTGTGCCCATCCTGCTGGTTCTCAGAGCCACCACCCATCAGGCAAGAGGACACACCCTGGTCCCCGGCTCGGGCTGGCCTGCACCCCATCAGCCAGCAGGCCAGGCCCCGCCCTGCAGCCCCTTTTCCTCACCACGGTGCTGCAGGCCCACCCGTGGCAGCTGCCCGTATCCTCCAGCATCCAGGTGCCCTCAGGCCCTGCCCACCCTTCAGGGGAGGCACGGGGCAGCAATGAGGAGGGCCTGGGAGGACCCCTGGAGGGGCAGCAGTGCAGGGAGGTGAAGGAGCAGCAGTCCCACCTGCCAGGGCGGCCAGAACATGCCCACAGGTGTGCTCACATGTGCCCCTTTGGGCAGCTCTGGCTGCTCCTCACCCAGGGACCTGTGTCCACTAGACAGTCCAGCTCTGCCCTGCTACACAGACACCCAGGAGACCAGCAAGGCCTCTGGACAGGCAGACCAAGGCCTGGGAGCTGTCCAGGATGCAGACGGTGATCCCCCAGGACCGCTGCCTCCTTCCTTATTCAGCGTGGCGCTAATGTGGCCAGGCTTAGGGCCAATCTGCGAGAACCGCCTCAACTTGGCCTCCCAGCGCCCAGGGGTGTGGTGGGAAGACAGCCCCTGGCTGGGGTCAAGGCCTGGTCAGTACCACCCGCCTTGCCTGCTGTGCCAACCTGCCCAGCACTTCCTGTTCCACCACCTTTGGCTGGCATTGAGAGGGCACCGGGGACATGGTCAGCTCTAAGTGCACGTCCTGGCCACCTGCTCCTGGGCCAGGGCTGGGAGGCCACCTCCTCCTGGAAGCCCACCAAGTCACACTGCCTGCCCTCAGGCTCTCCCAGAGGGTGAACTGTGCGGCAGGCCTCCTTCCCAGGAGAAGCCTGCTCCCTGTGCTGGCTTCCTTCTTCCCCTATGTCCTGGAGGGCACCTGCCCAGCACCACGGGCTCTGGGGAGTCTGGCAGCAGCAGGTCCTCAGGGCCTCCAGCCCCCACACCTCCAGCCAGCCGCAGGGGTCTGCATCTGCTCACTGGCCTGCCTCCTCCTCTGCTCAAGGTGGGGCAGTCTCAGACCTCACCACCTGGTGGTGGCCACAGCTGGGGATGCTCTGGGGCTGTGAGCAGGGGATGGCCACACATCCTGGACAGGTAGTAGGCGCATAGGGCACAGGCTGTGCTGCTCTTCCTCTCTCCTGTCACCCCCAGCCGGACCCCAGTCTCCCCTGGGCTGCCCTGGGTGGCTGTGCACAGCTGCCACTGGCCACGGCCTTCCTCCTTATCCCACTCCCTCGTGAACAGCAGCTGGATGGGCGTGGAGGCTGACCTCTGAGTGGCCCTCACAGTGCCAGTGCAGGCCAGGTCCCCCAGGTTCTGAGGGGCAGGGACGACTGTCTTCGCCAGCCTGCTGGGTTACAAGAAGAGCTGAGTGGAGGGCCTCCTGCTGGCCTTGAGGGCAGTGTGCGTGTGCCCTGTGGATGTGGCACTGTTGCACATGTCCCCATGCCTGGCTCTGCCTCCAAGGCCCCCGCTGGGGTGCTGTGTGGCTGTGTCCCTGGAAGGCTCTCAAGTCCCCTGCCTGGCCTGGGCCACCTCCCCTGTGAGGAAGCTCTGCACTGCCACAGGTCCCTCCAGGGGTCCTGCCAACACCACTGAACACTGGCAGCCCAGGGCGGACGGCGGGTGGTGTGATCCTAGACGTGGCGCTCTCTGGGAAGGGGTGGGGGAGGGCCTGGGGCACAGGCTGGCTCAGACCTCGTCCACGACAATCCGGGGACAGCTGGGGTGGGGAGCAGGGCAGGGGGAGAGGGCACCCCAGGGTGCAGCTGGCTGGGTCTGCTACCCCAGCTAGCAGGAATGACAATCTGCCTCAGGGGGCAGGACTGGCCCAAGGCTGCTGGGAGCACACAGGGCAGAGTCCTCCCTTCTCCCCTCCTCCCTGAGCTGCCCAAGGGGCTCTGGACCCCTGCCCAAGAATGGTGCTCCATCCTCCTGCAAAAGACCTGAGCAAGCTTCTCGGAGAGCCCGGAGGTCCGAGGACTTGCAGGCACCAGCTTCCCTCGCAGGCCTGCGGGGCGGGGTGCCAACCAGCAAGTGCCTCGCCCAGAGGTGGCCTGTGGCCAGTCTCCTGGGCCGCCCTGTGCCACCTCCTGGTGGCACACAGCCTAGAAGCTCAGCTCAACACGACCTTTATGGAGCAGAGGAAAAGAGAAGCATGGCCTGGGAGTGCAGCCGCCCCTGGGCCTGGGCTCCGGGGGTCCCCGGGCTGTGGGGCTGCAGGGCCCTTGAATGTGCAGGCGCCAGACGTTGGTCCTGCGGCTGAGCCAGGCTCTGGGCAGCCTTGGCTGGCCCTGCTCGGGGCCCCCACCGCACAGGCCTCGCCTGGCCAGTCCCAGAGGACCACCGCCAAGCCGCATTTCCTTGGGAGCTGGCCCTGAGCCCAAGAGAGGTGAGGAGGAGGCCGTGGCCTTGGTGCTCAGGAAGCAGGGTGGAGCCGGCGACCTGGCTTTCCTGGTGCGCTGGGACTAGCCCATCATGAGGACCCCTTCTCCCCCAGTCCTGTCCCCAGCCATGGGTGTGATGAGCCCTATCCTAGTCCATGGGAGGCGGACAGGAAACCAGGATGGTAGCAGACCCTTTGGGCCCCCCATGAACATGTGAACCGGCATTAGCCTCTCTGGGCCAGCGAGGGGTCAGGGGCTCGTGGAGGTGTGCCAGAGAGGATAGTGGCCCCCTCCAAAGTCACGGCCACCTAGAAGGTCAGATGACACCTAGTCTGGGTTCAGGTCTGTGAAGGTGTAACTTAATACGAGGTCAGAGTGGACAACGTGGCCCAAGTCCAGGACTTTGGGCACCTCAGGAGGGGAGGAGTGCCATGCCACGAGGAGGCTCATGGGAAGATGAGATGGCCTCCCAGGAGGGACCAGGAATGGCCGGCACCAGCAAAGGAGAAAGGCAAGGGGGCGTGGAGGGAGCATACCCTGCCCATGTGCTGCTGTTGGACCCGTGGACCCCACTTCACTGCAATTGTTAGGACCACAGGTCACCAGGCAGAGCCTCGAGATCCTCCCACGACCGCTGGGCAGGGAACCAAGGCCTTTGCCCACCTAGTCTAAGCCAGTCCCTCACCACTGGGCTGGATGCCCCAGGACCCACCCTCCAGCAGCAAGGGAGGAGCGTGGCCTCTGCCTGGCGTGGGGCCATCCCCTGCACCTCGGAGCCTGACATGGGCGGGTCTCCCCCTGGCGCGGCCTCTCCTGACCCGGATGACCTCTCGGGTCTCAGGCTCCTCATGGGTAAAACGGGGCCAGAAGGGGCTCTTGTGAGATGCCAGGACACTCAGGGCCACCCGCATCACCCTCCACAGGGTTGTCACGTCTTGCCCTCCAGCAAGGGCGTGTGGTGGAGCACTAACCTGCACTTGGCCGAGAGGCCCTGCGGGCCTGGCTGCCTCGCGGAGCTGTCACAGGATGCCTGAGGAGCCCTCCCTGACCTCTGCCAGCTCAGCCCGAGACCCAAGGCTCACCAGGAAACACAGGCGCCAAGCCTGTCCCTGGCAGGGCAGGGTGGGCAGGTAAGGGGCGTGGCCTGAAGCCGGTCCACAGCCTCCACCCACCACCCTGCCCCGTCCCCTGTGGTCAAGCAATTACCAACCCAGGGTCCATGACACAGGCAGCCATTGACTAGAGCCACCGTTCCAGGCCAGGAACCTCTATTGGGTGCGGCCGGCAGAGCTTCCTGCTCCACGGGGCCTTGGCTCAGGTCACGCCGTGGTCCTCAGCCACTGGCCTGGCCTGGAGGGTCCAAGAGGGTGGCACCCCAGCAGGACCACAGGAGTGACTGGCCATCTGTGTCCAGCTGGGGTGTTGGCCAAGCAGGTGCATGGGGCCCGTTCACACAGCCCCTGTCCTGGGCGTGGCTTCCGGGAGAGCCGGGTGGCCTCTGTGTGCTCATTCCTGCGATCCTACCACAGCCGTTCCTGGCGCGCCCACCTGTTCCTGGGAGCTGGGAAAACGTCTGTAGCCAATGGCAGTTCCTGTCTGCATGGTGCTTTCCTTTATTGGGTGAGGCAGACGAAATAAGACCAACGGGCAGATGGTGACAAAGTCCAGGAAAATAAAACGCAAGAAGAAAATGAAATGTCAAGAATGGGCTGTCCCAGCTGGGATTCCACGCCTGTCTTCAGGGTGGCCTTTTCCCAAAGGCCACGGCTGAGGAGGAGGCCCAGGCGGGGGCCAAGCCAGACGCAAGGCCCAGGCGGGGGGAGCTGCATGTGGGTGGAGGACTGGAGCTGAGGGCGGGCGAGGCACCCAGGGGCCGAGAGCACAGGCAGGCCTCTGACCCCTCCCTGTGGGCCAGCGCGCCAGTTGCGTGGGGTGGAGATGTGACACAATGCAACCTAGAATCTGCTGGGTCCCTCCAGGGCTCTCCTGGAGCAGGCACAGGGCCTGAGGTGGCAGGGACGACAGTCAGGGCCTCAGCAGCCTCCCAGGCAAGGTGGCTGTAGCTCGGAGCAGGTGGAGAGGTGCCTTGGTCTTCCGGATACACTTAGCCAACAAGAGGAGCCAGTCGGGTTTCCCGAAGGTCCAGACACAGGGTCCAGAAGAAAGGAGCCACAGGGACCCACGGGCACAGCAGAGCAGAGTGCGGCCGCGTTCGCGCTGGGGAGCCGTGCAGGGGGCTGGAGGGGAGTCGGGAGCCCGGTCAGCACACGGGTCTGGGATGGCTTCGTGCGGCATGCCTGGTACAGAGTTTACTCACTGAGGCAGGTGGACTAGGGTCCAGGGAACTGGAGGGAGATCCGGTCTGGAGAAAGTCATGGGGCACAGATTAAAGATGGGACCCACAGGCCCATGTAAGACGAGGTCACATGGGAGACAGCAGTCTGAGCCTGGGAGGACTGCCTTGCACAGGGCCTCCCAGCAGCCCGTGGAGGGGCCCAGGGCTGGAGCAGAGGGAGCCATGGGGCTTGGCACTTCGACTGGGCAGGGCCCCGGGTGCAGCAGAGCCCGACCGGAGAGCTCGGGGGCACTGGGCAGAGCCAGTGCAGGAGGCTCCGAGGGAAGGAGGCAGGGGGCACTGCTGGAGCAGAAGCCGAACAACAGACTTAAGGGATCATGGAAGCGTCTGGAAGAGGAGAAGTTGATGACATGGGATCGCCCCTTCCTCAGGGCGGCCTTGGTGTGCGAGGCTCCCTGGGGCCAGACACAGTCCTCCCCCAGGGGCCTCCCAGGAGCAAGGCAAGTCAAGGGCGAATGGCCAGAAATGGGGAGCAGGGGCCTCAGACGTCACACACCCACCTGGGGGGCCAGCTCTGGACGTCCACCCCAGGCCCTGCCTTGGCAGGACACTCTCGGGCTCTCCTCCTGCCTCCCAGGGCTAGGCACAGAGTCACCCAGAGTACTACCTGGGCAGAGCAAGGACGAGGGGACCTGTCCCACCCCTCCCACCGCCTGGTTATGTCACACTGGAGTGGACTTTGAACCCGGGGTGGGGGACTTGTTCTCACCGGAAGTTGACTGGTGGCATCTGAAACTCCATCAGGTGGGCCAGCTGGGCCCCAGGACTGTGTGTGCAGTGCGTGGTGATGAGGAGGGGCAGGCCGCCCACCCTGCCTCCTGCCCAGCCTTCCCACTGGTCACCAGGGGATGACTGGGATGCTGAGCACAGACGGGCACAGGATGCTCCTGGACAGCATTTGAGGTGAGCCCTGGTAAGTGGTAAGGGTTCACACAGGGCCGAGGGGGCACCCAGCAGACAGGCCCAGGGCTCTGCACAAGGCACAGGTACAGTGGGCTGTGAGCCTTGCAAGGTGGGAGGGCCTGGGCCCGAAGCCCCCAGGGGCTCTTAGATCTGCTCGTGGGAGGCGGGGAGCCTGCAGCACGCAGCAGCCTCCACCTGGGTGGGAGGTCTCTGGGCAGTGCTGCCCAGCGCGTGAGCTTCGGCCGGCCTGGTCTGCTGGCCCCCTGCGGCCCGCTCCATGCTGGGGACAACCGTGCTGCTCAGGCGGTTCCACCCAGCCTCCAGTCTTAAAAACAACTTGCACAGTGAGTCACCTGCTCTGCCTGTCCCCCAGGAGCGGCAACAGCACCACGCTGGAGGTGGGCGGGCTCTTCCCGCAGTGGGCGCTCACGGGGAACCACCTCCCTCTGGGACAGGGCGCGGGGTGGCCGGGTGCACAAGCCTCGCCCACGAGGCCCTGGAACGTCCACACCCTGCCCCTGGTCCCGCACTGCGGTGGAGTGGCTGCAGCAGCCCCCCGGGGCTGGGCACCTCCCGAGGGCTGGTGGAGTCAGGCAAGCAGAGTGCCAGGGCCCAAGGTGAGCATGCAGGCTGACTCCAGGGCAGGGGCCTGCAGCCCGTGCCTGTCCTGAGGCCGGACAGCGTGAGGAAGCCGGCACGGCTGGCGGCTCCAGAGGCCCAAGCGATGTGGCGCCACGCCTGTAAGTGGGTATCGCCGAGCCTGCGACCCACTCTTCTCCAATAAGAAAGAAAAGCGAGCCTGAAGGGGACACAGAGGCTCTGCAGTGCCTCTGAGGGACCCTGGCCCAGTCTCTGAGAGGCCTCCCCTGGGGTGACAATCCCCTCCAGCCTGGGGGCAGAGCCTCGTCCACACAGCAGGTCCTCCAACCTGAAGCTAATGGAGTTTGTCTTGCTAAGCTTCGGACTGCCAGGGCTATCAGGCCCTTCCCTCTCCCTGCTTCTCCCTTTGGGTGGGATGTCCACCTGGCCCGTGCTGCCCTCCCCTCTGGACCTCAGGGGCTTGCGGCTGGACAGCTCCGCCCACGCGGGTCCAAGTTCAGGGAGACCCTGGAGCTGGGCTGGAGCTGCAGTCTGCCAGGACCTCGGACTCTGGAGCACGTGGCCGTGGGGCAGGAGAGGAGGCCCAGCGCTCTGCTGAGCGGGCCCATGTTTTCTCTGAACCCGACCCCAGAGGGGTGGTGCTGGAGCTGGGGCACTGGACAGGTGGCCAGGCTGGGACGAGGTCCCTGCTGGAACCCACCACGGAGCAGCAGGACCCAGGCTTTCTGTGCCCTCAGAATCCCTGTGCCGGCTCGTCCACGCTGGCCTCTGGCCTCCTGGCCTCCAGCCCCATGAGGAAGGAGTGCAATGAATGCCATGAACCGTGCTATTTTTTTCATCTCTCTCTTTTTAAAGTCTGTCCCTTTTAGTCACATGTGACAGGAAGGTATATTTTGATACATCTCACATACGTGAACCCTAACTTCCCATCTTATGGTTGTAGGTGACATGGGGCTACCCCAGTCATGTGTTCATATACGAACACACGGAAGTTACGTCCCACTAATTCCACTGTCTCTCCTGTTCCCATCCCCCCGCCCTTCCCTTCCTTCCCCTTCCAATCCAATGAACTCCTATCCCCACCCCTATTGTGAGCCAGCATCCCCATATCTGAGAGAACATTCAGACTTTGGTTTTTTGGGGGATTATTTCACTTAGCATGATAGCCTCCTGTTCCATCCATTTACCAGCAAATGGCATAATTTCAGTCTTCTTTATGGCTGAGTAATAATCCATTGTGTATATACACATTTTCTTTATCCATCATCTGTCGAAGGGCACCTAGTTTGGTTTCATAGTTCAGCCATTGTGAGTTGAGCTGCTATGAACATTGATGTGGCTGCATCACTGTAGTATGCTGATTTTAAGTCCTTTGGGTTTAAACCGAGGAGTGGGATAGCTGGGTCAAATGGTGGGTCGGTTCCACCAAGTTGTCTGAGGAATCTCCACACTGCTTTCCAGAGTGGCTGCACCAATCTGCAGTCCCACCAGCAATGTGGAGTGTGCCTTTTCCCCACATCCTCGCCAATATTTGTTACTTGTATTCTTGAAAACTGCCATTCTGACTGGATGAGATGAAACCTTAGAGCAGTTTTGACTTGCATTTCTCTCACTGCTAGAGACGTTCAACGCTTTTTCACGTATTTGTCGACTGGTTGCGTTCTTCTGTGAAGCGCCTGTCGGGTGTCTGCCCATTTAGCGGCTGGGCTCTGTTTGGGTGGAGGTTCTTGAGTTCTTCATACAGCCTGGAGACTAGTGCTGTCTGAGGTGCAGGAGCCACTGTGGCATTTTGATGGCAGCCTCAGAGACCAACAAGGACTTTGTCCTTAAGTCTGTGGGACTGAATGGAAGAGGTTCCTCTGGGTCCTGAGTGGCCGACACAGAGTCTCGGCGGCGTCTCCCACCCTCTGAGCCTCTTTGAACCCCGGGAGAGGCCTCAGATCTCCAGGTGCGCCTTGACCCCCACACCGTCAGCCTTTAGGATGCTTCGTCTACGCGGCAGCGTGGAAGAGCAGTGCCACTTGGTATTTAGCGGTTCAGATTTCTGGCTTCCTGTGGGGAGATGCAGCTCGGGTGCGCTCTGCAGCGGCAGGGCCTTTCCTGCCAGGCCCAGCCTCTGCCACAGCCTCTGCCGTCACTCTCCCGGAGGCTCACGTCGTGGCTCCAGCAAGGGGAAGACAGAGCCTGGTGGCCTTCCCTCCCTCAGCAGACGTCACCTGGGCCCCAGACCTGTGGGCAGGAGCGTTGGCTGCTCTCAGGTCCCTTTCGCCCAGCCAGGGGAGGACAATGCCACCTAACATGACAATGCACAGCACAGAGGTGGCCCCACACTCGTCACTCTGAATAGCATGGCAAAGACAAGCCACGCACAAGAAGACACCAGGACTGGGGAGTCGGGACACCAGCACTGGCCCAGGAAGCAGTGAGCACGTGCAGGGGACTTCTCGGCCTGTGGTCCATACTGGACAGGGTGCTGGGACCCAGGGCAGACATCAGCATCCGTCTTTGACACAGCCCTGGACTCTCTGGGCCTCAGTTTCCCCACCTGTATGAGAACAGGCTGGAACAGCAGCTCCCTGGGGATCCCCGCCATGGTGTCCTGGGGGCCAGGACATAAAATGTAAGAAGAGGGGTCTCAGAGTTGCAGCCAGCATTTAGCACAGATGACGGCTCTTCCCCACAGCCATCTCTACCAACCCAGAACACAACGACAGTGGTGTGGCCTCTGGATGTCCCTCGGGCCCTTTGTGGTGACCACTGAAACCACATGCCGAGCAGATGGAGCCTGCAGTCGTGACTGGACCTGAAGCTTCTCTGGGGTAGGCCGGCTCCAGGGCTTGTTTGTTACCAAGCACAGCAGCCGTGCTGACCAGCACACAGCTCCCTGCTCGGACATGGGTTTTCCTCTTGGGTCAACTTGGAGGAAGTCAGCCACTGTCCAGGCCCGCTCCTCCATTCCTGGGCAGGGGCAGGGTCACACAAGGCAGACTGCATCAGAAGTGGGAGCCCTTCGTGCCCATCTTCTCACTTGTGCCAGGGTGATGAGAGCACCCACTTGCAGAGTTGTGTGGACCACAGGGGGAGAGAGGCCAGGCCGGGCTTCCTTCATGGGCTGTGAGGGTTGGCGGAGCCCCTATACCCGGGAACATGGCCTGCACGTCACTTAGCCAGCTTTGCTGTGCAGTGGGAGCGGTGCAGTGGGGAGCGGTGCAGTGGGGAGCGGTGCAGTGGGGAGCGGTGCCGTGGGACTCTCTACGGTAGCGTGAGCCCATGGGGAGCGTGACACCCCCACCCCGGTGGTTAGGGTTGTGCAGCACCATGGGGGCGTCCAGCATGGCACAGTGGGGACACCTAGCATAGCTGTGAGCTAGGAAGTGGAGAGCCCAGTTACACTGGAGCCCTTTGGGGGTCAGGGACCTGGAAGGGTCCCAAGGCTGCTTCCTCCTGCTTCTGGGGGGCGTCAAGGCCAGGGCCAAGTGGTCTGGGCTGACCACTGCCTCAGCCAGGCGGGGCCCTGGGAGGAGAGCAGCAGGGGAGCTGCGTGCGACTCTGGGGAGGCCCTGTGTGTTCCGAGGCCTGCTCTCCCCACAGGTGTGTCCTTCCAGCCCCGCCATCCTGTCACCTTCTAATCACAGAAGAGCAGAAGCCCTGGGCACCCTGGGGCTCTAGTCCCAGGACAGGGTCCGTCCACCCCTGAGTGGAAACCACTTCCCACCGCCTGTGAGGTGGGCGCGGGTCACAGGCCAGAGCCCAGGTGGGGTCTGGTGTTCGGCTGCGGCACGGCTGCTCTGAGGCCGAAGGAGCGGGCAGTGAGGGAGGCCCCCGCACCGCGGCCCTGGCCCTGCCATGCAGCACACCCACGCGGAGCCAGGCCCAGCCCGCTGAGCTGCCCCGGGGGCTGGGAAGCCAGGGGCAGGGCTGCGACCCGGCAGGACGAGGCTCGTTGATGGTCCCATTGGTCACTTCATGGAATTGTCTTATTTCCATTAAAAATGTGGTGTCCAGAAGGCCAGTGGGAACGTGAGAGTTCCCCGGGGGCTGGTCTTGCCTGGGCGGTGTCTTCCCGTACGCCTGGCCCCTCAGCCCCTTTTCCAAGCACTGGCCTCCTGTGGCTGCTGCAGACTGCCCCCAGCTGAGCGGCTCGAGAAGGCCCTGGAACCTCTGGATGTGGAGGCCAGGATGCTGGGGACAGTGGCGCAGGCTGGCTCCTGCCGGCTGGGAGAGCTGCTCTCCTGGCCTTGAGGGAGCTTCTAGAAGCCTCTAGGCCCCTGCCCCCCACCCTCCCCCTCTTGCCCTTCCTCCTGTGTCCCCTGACATGACCCCTGCCTCCCTCCCATGAGGACCCCATCATGACCCTGGGCACCTGTGTCCCCAGGACAATGTCCATCAGCAGAGCCTCCACTCAGCCACGCCTCAGGGCCCCTCTTACCTGGGTCTCCCGACGGGCTGCAGGAGCCCCCAAACTGTCTTCTGCCAGGGCCGTCCTGGCTGAAGACACCTCCTTGGTGGCCACTGGGCACTGCCCAGCCTCAGGCACCCACATCAAGGTCCAGAGCCACTGGGACCAACAAAAACCGTGTGTCAGGGTTACCATGGGAACCAGAGAAGCACGGGTCCACCTGTGAGCTCCACGCCCCACGCCTCCTGCTGAGGGCACTGGCACCAGGGTCAGCGTGAACCCCCGGGAGGGACCCTAGGCTGAGCTGTGAGGATGTGAGCACCTGCCCAGGGCTGCCTGTCGTGCAGTGACCCCTCAGGAGGGGAGGTGACATCCCTGCCAGGAGGTGGCCGAGCCTGCACACACCAGGCTGCCCAGTCCTGAGCCGGAGCCCCTGGCCATGCTGTAATGCGGACTCACCCCCCTGTGGGCATCACGCTTGTGGGACACACTGCCTGGTCCCGCCAGGGGCTGTATTTTCTGCCTGTCCCTGAAGACACCCAACTTCCACTCCAGCCTGGGCGCCTCCCTGACTGCCCGACTCTCTTGTCTGGCTGTCTCCACTGCTTTATAGCAGAGCTGTGTAGCTGGGCCCAGTGGCCACATCTGTCATCACAGCGGCTCAGGAGGCTGAGGCAGGAGGATCACAAGTTCAAGCCCAGCCTCAGCAACTTAGTGAGGCCCTGCCTCAAAATAAAAATAAACAAATAAATAAATAAAAATAAAAAGGGCTGAGATGTGGTTCAGTGGTTAAGCAACCCTGGGTTCCATCCCTGGTACCAAAGGAAAAAGAGCAAAGAGCAGAGCCCCTAACCCCCAGCCCCAAACTGCCTCCACTCTGCCCACCTCGGCTGTTGGCATCTGCATATCCATCCAGTTGGGGCGTCCTTGATTCCTCCCTCCTGCTCTTCTCACTTCCAAATAGCTGCAAATCCCCTCAAATCTGCAGTCAGCTGGGACCAAGCTGCCACCCCAGGGCCCCCACAGCCTCCCTGGTCTCCGGCCTCCACCCTGTCCTCTTCTCCATGGAGCATCAGAACAACCCTCTGCAGCTCGGTGGAAGTGTCTGCTTTGCTCAGAGCCCTCAAGGGCTCCTAGGCTGCTCGGGGTTGAGTTCCCAAGCTGCAACGTCCTGCTGGATTGGCCTCCGCTCCTTCCTTTTCCTGTGCACACTTCCCGCTTTCCTTGACGGCACGCTTCCACCCCAGGGCCTTTGCACATGCTCTTTCTTCTGTCCTGGGTGTCATCACAGCTCACATCGCTTCCTTTAGTTCTTGGCTCCACAGACCCTGCCTGGGGAAGGGGCCTCTCTGACCCCAAACACAGAGTGGTGCCACGCCTTCTACGATCTCCCTCTCGCCCATGCCCTGCATCGGCCTTCCCTTAGCCCGTGGCACCCCTGGGCACACACATCACCAGGGGACGGGAGCCCCAGGGTGTGGGTGTTGGCGCCCTGGTTTCCTGCTGTGACCACAGTGCCAGGTACAGAGTCCGTGCTCTGAATGGAGGAGGGAGCCTGGCGGTCCCTCTGAAAGCCTCCCCAGCTCTCTCCGTGCCACATGCAGGCGCAAGCACAGGCTCCGTGAACTCAGTGACATTCCATCTCACGTTTGAAATCTGCATCAAGGATAAATCTCCAGGGTGACAAGAAGATCAGTGAAATTCACTCTCAAGGACCCAGATTAAATTTAAATAGAAAAGCACTATTTATCCAACCCAGGAAAACATTTATATAAATGCGCTTATGTAAGGCATCAAAATGCCAAGAGCAGCTACTTGTGTGGCCACTCGCCTTCCTCACGGGGACACAGCGTATGCCAAAGCCACGGAAATCCGCTCTGAGCTCCGAGCGAGTCTGCACGCTCCCTGGCAGAAGGCGCCCTTTCTTTGTTGCCTCCTAAGCCGCTGGAGGTTTTGCAATTCCAGCTGAAATGAAGCCGTCACCGGGGGCGGAGCCCAGGTCCCCGTGACAAATGTCCTTCTCTTGTTCTTCGCAAACTTGGGGAATTGCTGGCCTGGGGGAGGCGACGTCCCGAGGTCCCGAGGTCCAGGCCGAGCGGATTTGCGGGCAGCGCAGGCAGTGCCCTCCTGCCTCAGGCCCTGGGGAGGCGCCAGCCCTGCAGTTGGGAGCCCCTTCGATGGCTTCCAGGGAAGCTCTGTTCTCTAAATAGCGTGTGAGTGACAGTTTACTCCTGCAGGTTGAAAGAATGGTTAACCCAAGAGACTGCTCAGAATCCCCCGTGGGAACTGAGCATGGCGGTCTCGCGCAGGGAGAGAAAGGGCCGAGACTTCTAAAGGAGGGACTGGGCCTTTTTCTCTTTCTCCGGAGACGAGAAATCAGTGCATTTTCAAATACCTGAAGTTGTTTAAGAATCCATCAAGCTTGTGTGACGAGCCACGTGCCAGGCTGCCTTGGGCTTTGCTTGGGGAGTGTTTGCAGCGTGGCCCGGACCCCCTCCCCCTCCTCAGCACCCACCTCCAGCAGGCCCCCCGGCGTGATGCATTCGAGTTCTCTATCGGAACCTCATGTGTGTATTCCCAAGAAAGATGGGAAGCCACTCGTTCTGAACACATCTGTTGGAGATATTGACAAAAACGTCCCTGGAGACCATCAGCAGGTGGGAGATTGTAACTGGAGAGAAGTTGATCTACAGTCGTATCCATAGGAGCAGAGTGTCCAGAACAAGGGAGCTGATGTTCCTGCTGCTTCCTGGGTCCATTTTGCCAGCCTTTGCCACGTTGGCCAGTCTGGTCCCTCTGGGTCTCCTGGACCTTGGCACATTGGGGTGGGCTTGTTAGCAAAGTCCACTCTGGAAGGCACCTCTGGAGGAATCAAGGCCTGTTCTCCAAAAGAACGGCTCAGGGACCCAACCGCTGCCATGGATCTCTGAAGGCCACCCAGGGCCACGGGGGCCATTCTGCATATTGACGGCCACAAAACAAGCCACCCAAAGCTTCATGGGACGAGGCCACTGGGGCAGCATCACAAGTCGGGGCTCCGTAGCGACCTGGGCAGGGCACAAGGCCCAGCTGGGAAGACGTCCAGGGAGCCACCTGCGGGGCTGGCTGTCGGCCAGCTGTGGGCTGAGGGCTGACTGGGTCCTGTCACCCTGGGAGATGGGAGCAGCTTTCCCGCGGAGCCCCAGGGAGACCCGGAGGTGGCAGAGCATGGCCTGCGCGGGAGGCTAAGGGGACCAAGTGCACTTGGAGGCAGGGAGGGTGGTCTCTAGGGCGGAATGAGGGGCTGCACAAGACGCCCACGTCCACGTCCTCATCCAGGACTGATAACAAGGCCACTCCAGACCTGGTGAGCCTGGGCAGAGGGCCGGCCTCCTCACAGCAGATCACTGTGGGCCTGGCCCGTGAGCCTGGCTGTCACGTCGTGGGTGTGGACCCCGCCTGGCAGCCCTCAGGCTCTGCTCACTGGCACGGGTGTCTGGATTCTGGCACAGGCCCCGGGGCTGCTCAGGGTACCATGCCTCCTGGAGGGAGTGTCCAGGGGCAGCACCCAGGTCCCTGGGAGGAAGCAGCATGGGGGCCCCAGGAGGCCCTGCCTTGGTCCGCAGGGGTGAGTAAGGGAGAACAGCCTGGCTTGGCCACTGAACTGGAGAGTGAAGGGGGAGACATGGTCACCAGCAGTGCAGCTGGGCAGGTGGCTCCTTCTCAGCATGGGGACAGCGGTCAGTGACAGTCCCGAGGGGAGTCACCGGGAGGAGCCTCCGTCCAGGCCAACTGCTCACCTGTGTCAACCTGCTCTGGACACCATAAAGCCACATTCGGGGGCTTATGCCACAGAATCCGTTGGCTCCAAGCTCTGGAGGTTGGAGCCCCAGACCCAGGTGTGGCAGGACCCAGGTGTGGCAGGACCCAGGTGTGGCAGGAGGTGTGGGCAGCATCTCCCCAGACCCAGGTGTGGCAGGGCACCTTCTCCGCATGGGGTGCGAGCGGCCTCTCCCCAGACCCAGGTGTGGCAGGGCACCTTCTCTCTGCATGGGGTGTGGGCGGCATCTCCCCAGACCCAGGTGTGGCAGGGCACCTTCTCTGCATGGGGCACGGGTGGCATCTCCCCTGTCCTCACAGTCATTCCTGCAGGTTCCTGCTCTCCTCTTACAAGGATTCTGCTCAGTTTGGATGAGGTTCTGCCCTGGTGGCCTCGTTTTAACTTGGTCACCTCTTGAAAGGTCCTGTCTCCGTGCCTGGTTCATGCTAAGGTCCTGGGATGGGGACTTCAACATAGTGACAGTTTTGGGGTGGAGGGAGGACACATTTCAGCCCATGCACCAAGGGAAAGCATTTCCTTGGGAAGAAGGACAAGGAGTCACATCACAGGGCCAGAACGGTCAGCAAGGAACAGTTTGGGGTAGAGGCTCAACCAGAAGAGGTTCTAGAACGTGAGGAGATGCAGTTGAAGGGAAGGCTGGAAGAGTCAGACTCAGGTCACCAGAGGGGAGGCATCTGGAGGGGTCGCAGGGGTTCACCAGCCTCCAGCCCCAGGTCCTCCTGTCTAGCTCCCCCTGGGCCCTGCCAGGTGGTGGGGGCAGTGGCCCCTGGCAGGGCGGGCAGAGGGCCCGTGGGAACGCTTCCTGCTCTGAGAGCCCAGAGGAGACTGGAGGAGATGGTTGTGCCTGGGCCCACCGTCCACGGGGCTTCGCTCACAGAGCAGGGAACCGTCAGGACTTGGAAGCTGTGACCAGAGCTCCAGCCGGCAGGGCCCTCGGAGGTGGGGACCCTCAAGAGCAGCCCGCCGTGCCCAGGGGGGTGCTGTGCAGCCACGCCACACCGGGCCGCGAGCCGGGAGAGGGAAATTCCCGGGCAGTGCCCAAGTGGCCTACGCGGGAAACAGCCTGCCGAGTGCAAGGCCACCCTGGGGGGCAGGCAGGCTGGCCCTGCTGAGGGGGCACTGGGGCCAGAGAGCAGGAGCTCCCGGACCCTGTGAGGGAGGCTGGAGCCCCAACCCCACTCCCAAGGCCCACGCGAGCTCTCGCACGGGGGACCCTGGGGCCACCCTCTGGGTTCATGGCAGAGCCAAGGCCCACCCAGCCCCGAGGGAGACTTGACCTGCCCAGGCTCCATCCAGGTCTCTGCACCTTTGAGTCTGACGAGGCCACCAGACTAGGAGACTGCCCCCAGTCCCCAAGGATGCTACCCAGTGCTGCTGTGGCCCGCCTGACCACACGTCCCTCCTCTGTCCCCAGCACTGCCCAGCTAGCTGGGCTCTGCAGGCCAGAGCCACAGGACTCAGTGCCTGGGCTCAACACGCTCCAGGGGCCTCAGGTCTCCGCTCACGGTCCCCACAGAGGCCCCACGGTGCCTGCTCCTCTGCGGCCCCCGTGGACAGAGGCTCCTGATGCCCTGTGTTTCTGCCACTGCAGTGAATCGGGAAGAGGTGCGTTGAGCCCAAGAAAGTGAGACGGCAGATCACCGAGACCAGCACAGGCCAGGGAGGGTCACCGAGGGAATTACTGAAGGACAACAACGCGGAGGAAAACTGCAGGCGGCCCGAGCTTCGGGGACGAAGCTTGGACCTCAGCCCCCACCCATCGTAGCCACGGAGCCTCGCTGGGTCCAGCTCTGAGCTGGGATCAGTCCTTCAGTGCAGGGAGGACTGGCGGGCAGCACAGGGATGACAGGAGGCCTGAAGGACACTTGGTGGCCCAACTGCAGGCCAGGAAGGCAGGCCCTGCAGCAGTGCGTAGCCAGGTCAGAGCCTGAGAGCAGGACACAGCCAGCCATGCTGAGGCTCAGGCTGCCCAAGGCCCCCATCGAAGGGCCACCTGCCGCCCTGCCAAGGCTGCCAGGTGGAATCGGGGCCCCAGCTGGACGCTCGTTTCTGATAAAGAGCAGGTGTTTCTCAACGTCGGTGGCATCGGGTCTATTGGTGCTGGGAACCCAGCCGCTGTTCATCTGAAGCTGGAGGCTAACTGGTTGTCAGCTAATCTAGCTGTCTGGGGGCCCCAGGGGCCCGCGAGCTAGGGTTCAGCCTCCAGGGCGGGCTGAGGGGTCTGTCTCTGGACAAGTTGCAGAGAGGCAGCGGCCTGCTTCCCGCCTTGTCTGATCTGAGCCAGGGTTCCAGGACCCAGCCGAGTTTTAGGTGAGGCCCTTTCGGGCTGACCCGGGTGGGCTGCCGTGCTGTGGGTCTGGAGCAGGCAGCTCCAGCTCCGGGCTTGACCTCATCAAGGGGCAGAAGCACTGAGCGTCACCAGGTGAGCAGCCCCGTGGCTGCCCGTGCACCCTGCTCGAGCCCCTGGGATCGCGTGAGCCAGCGATCCTACCACCCTACAAGCAAAGCCACAGGAGGGTCGTTACTAGCACAGTGTCCAGTCGTCACCTCCGTCACCCAGCCTTCACGCTCCGCGGCGCCCTGGCTCCAGCGCCCGTGCCCTGGATGTGGCTGCTTTCAGTCTGCTCATGTCCTGGCCCTCAGCCTGTGAGGGCGTCGTCCCCTGGGCACTCGTGGGGAGGGGGAAGGACACGGCCTGCACCCTCCCCTGCATGCCTGCCAGGCTTCCCACTTGCTGCCCTCACTTTGCAGAGGTCCAGGCGGGAGTGGCCCATGCGTTCTCCTGGCTTCTGCTGCAGTGTTTTGAGGTCTGCCTGGTCGCAGCGTCGGCCTGACAGGTAGGTCTTGGATCCTTTCGGAGGACGCAGTGGTGGTAAGGGGGTCGCATCCGCTGCTCTGCACGCGCCCGCCCAGCATGGTGAGCTGAGGAGCCCAGCTCCGCCCCTGTGTGTTCTGGGCACCGACTGCACTGGCCTGTGAACGTGGTGCTGCCCCTGGGCTCTCAGGGCCACTGGGCTCCTGCTGCTGTTTGGGCCAGCCCATGGCACCTGGGTCACTTTGAATTTGGGTGCTGGGACACCTCCTCTTTGGCCATTGGGGTCCTTTGTGCTTCCATACAGATGTGACTTTTCCCTATTTTTGGAAAAGTTGTTGGTATCTTAATGGCACCGGCTCTGCAGATGCTTCAGGAACTGTGGGTATCTTAACAATATTCATTCTTCCAATCCACTAACATGCGACTCAGTATTAAACAAATAGAGTAGAAAGGGGCAAAAGGCCTGAATGGACGTTTCTCAAACGGTCGCATGCAAATGACAAGTCTGTGAAAACGGGCCCAACAGGGAAACGCTAAACCACAACCACAATCAACATCAGGGAACCCAGGAGGGCGAGTGCGGTGAGGGAGGGGACAAAAGGGACTTCACACCACTGGGAACACACATTAGCAGAGGCACCATGGAAAACGGCAAGGAGGAGCCTCCAGAACTGAGGACAGTCCTTCCCGTGGCCCGGCAGTCCCACGTCAGGTCCCGGAACCCAGGGGTGGAGCCTTCTGTGAGGAGAGGCACCCTCGATGCCGGACTCCCACTGAGGCTTTGCTCACGAAGCCAAGAAACAGAATCAACCTGAGTGTCCTCTGCAGATGAGTGGACAGGGAAATGGAGCCCAACGCACAGCAGGACCCTCTCCAGGCTGGAGGAGGACGAGCATCTGCATCAACATGGGCAGAACTGGAGGCCACACGTCGCAGGCAGTGCACGGGACTGCCCTCTCACAGGACATCACCAGAGCTGGCCTGGGAAGGGTGGAGTAGCCGCTGCCCAGCTGGGGAGTCGGCTCCAGGCCACAGAAGGCCCCTGCAGCCAACAGGCACCCAGGGAAGTCGCCCCTCAGAGTCCCTGTCCTGCAAGCAGTCTGCAATTCCAAACACTCTGAAACTCAGAACTGTAAGCGCTTAAAAGATCTACGGAAACTTCGATGCGCCCTGTTGAAATGCCGTGACTTCAAAGCAGACGGGAGGGAGGAGGCGGCTGCCTGGGTCTCTCCGCCCGACTCCGCCCTTTCCCTCCCCTTTTCTCTTTTGTTTAAGCCCCTCTTGTCCTTGCTGCACCACTGCCAGGCTTCCCTCGTGGACTCCTGCTGGACACCCTGGTTAGCCTGGGCTGAGCTCTCCTGAGCAGACCAGGAGGGCTCGGGCAGGGCCGGGCCGGAGTGTCCTGGAAGGGGTGAACGAGGCTCCACAGTCCCTCTCCACAGAGCCCCTTCGGGCTGACCTGACTGGAGGGCTCTGTTGAGTGCGACGGCAGGTGGCCGTTCATGCCCCATCTAGAGTCCAGGAAACAGCCGGGCCTCTGAAGCTCCCTGGGATGCTTCCCTGGAAGTCTGCCTTCCTGCAAAAGAACAGGAACCCAGGTGAGCCCCCCCGACTCCTGAGCCGAGCACAGGGCACCCAGTAGGTGCTTAGCAATCGGCCTCCAGTCATCAACAGCATTGCCTGACACCCCTGTGGGCACAGAAACTTTGCTGCTGCTCTCAATCCTTGGAGGCATGTTCTGGAAGCAAAGAGGAGCCTGAGGTCAGGGAGGTAAAATGACTTGCCCTCAAGTTCAATTATTTTAATCTCTGCTCACAAAGTCAGGCTAATCATATTAATATTGTTTCATATCTGCATAATTCTGAATCACCCACCATGCCCTTGTACCACGCACAGGCGCGTGAGTGGCCTGTGCCTGCCAGTGTCCAGGGGCCACGCCTGCAGATCTTGGAATGGATGCAGAGGTCTGGTTCAGTCCCTGCGGTGATGCTGTCCTGGTGCTATGTCACTGTCCACTCTGCCTCTGGTCTGCATCTCCAAGGTGAAGCCTAGTGGACAAAGACACCTAGCCAAGCAGGAGGCGGGGCAGAGGGCTGCCAGGCCCTGCACTCTGAGGAGTCCCTGGTCATGGGCGCTTGCCCTCTGCTGATAACCCTGGTCACGCCTCCACCCCCAGCCAAGGCCTTGCCTTTCTCTCTCCAAATGCAGCCTTTCCAGAGGCTCTCAGGGAGCCTGGAGGGCGCTGGGTCCAGGAAGCAGCTCTACATCTCTGATCGTCCCCATTCGCTCAAACCTCTGCACCCAGGACCCCTCTCGTCGCCACTCCCAGCTCTGGGAGGGTTTCTGGAGAGATGGGGAAGGGTTCTCTGTCTGGAGGAAGACCCCAACTGCCCTGAGGACCCTTGCACGGGGGGACCAATGGAGCATCCCTGGGCAGCCTGCGACTGAGCCACTGAGAGGCCCTGGTGGTGACAGGAGGGGGGAGAGACGCCCACGAGGGCTTCCTGGAGGAGGCGGTGAGGAGCGAGTCTCTCCTAGCCAGCCCACGTATCTCCCCAGAGCACTGCCTGGCATGCCGGGTCGTTCACAGAGCCGTGTGTCTGTCATCCAGGGTCTCCCTAGTAGCTTAGTCTCCAAGGGTTTGACCCAGGGCGGCGTCCCACAGGCCTGTGCTCACAATAGTGACCACAACCCGAGCCCAGGTGATCAGATCAGGAAATTCTCCAGTGACCTCCAAGCCGTGGCCAGTTTCAGTCAAGCAAAATAGATTTGTCTAGAGACCAGAGAGGCTGGACAACTCGAGCCCCCGGCACTGATCTGACCCACACCATGTATTAACCGGATGCGTGATTTATAATCTGCCTCGATGGCGGCCACTGTCCAAGCCAGGAGCACAGTCAGGAATCTGGGCACATCTCCAGGCAGGAGCCCGAAATCCAATTTCCCTCTTGTCCCAGGGACTAAAAGCTTCTGTCAACAGTAGCACCAAACCCGCAGATCCAATTAGCCACTGCCGAGTGGTTCTCTAAGGGCAAGGGGCACACCAGTCTTCTGAGAGAGCAGCTGCCACAGCTGCTGGCACAGGACCTGACCACCACCCAGAGGTGGGGACCCGTCCTCCCGCCCAGACCCAGTCGCCGGCTTTGTCGCCACCTGTCTCCCCCCCTTCCACCCTGAGGTCCTCATTCCCTGGAAAGGGAGTGGATCCCCCAGCCGCCTGCCCTGCCGCCATCAGCCGCAGCTCCTTCCTCGCCCTCCCTTCTCCATGGAAGTTCTGGGAAGAAGGTCCAGGACTTTCACGGTCCTCCTCTTCCTTCTGCCCCTCTCGCTGAGCCCGTCCCGAGTCCTGCGGGGGCTCCTCTCCAGTGCTCTTGGCTGCAGGAGGCCAGTGCCGCCTTCCTCCATCCCACCCAGGCTGGCTGGACCTCTCCTCCAGAGCCGGGTGGAGGCCCCGAGGGCAGGGAGGGTGCAGGCAGCTCCCGCTCGCTCCTTCCACCCCCACCAGGGCTTCAGGGCTTCAGGGCTTCACACAGGCACGCACACGCGCTCCTCCCAGGCTGGCTCCTGTCATTCTGCATCTCCCGAGCCAGCTACGGGACCCCTCCCCTGGGCACAGCCAGCAACTGCTTCCTGCCCCACACTGCGGGGTGTGGTTGGCTGAGACACACGCATGCACATGCTCCAGGGCACGCTCGCGTTTCCTCACGGCCGTGGTCTCTTGGAAACTCCGAAGCCAGTTAGCAGATTAAAGGCTCTGAGAAGCCTGGCCAGGAAACACGCTTTAACATGAACCCAGTTGAGCACACTTGAACCCAGAGTTTTCCAAACCGTGAGACACAGGTGTGTCTTTCATGGTCATCTCTTGGCACCCTCCAGGGCAGTGTTCCGGGGTCCAAGTGAGTGCACGGTGGCCTGCTGAGCACACTGCCGCCCTCCCGATAGGACAGCCTGTGCTTAGGCAGCGCTGGCCTCCCGCAGGGCTCCACTCTACACCCCGTGCAGAGAAGTGCACTCCTCACGGTCACCTGTGGGCCCTCCACCTGCCAAAGTCACAAGCACTGCTCCAGATCAGACTGCAAGCCGCCTTCCGGAGTGCCCCCACTGGAAGAGCTGTTCTCCTCTCGACCCCCGGGGGCCTGACCCCTAGGGCCTGTGATCTCCCCCAGACCCATGCCCACCCTTACCACAGGATGTGGCTCCTGGAGAACAAAGGTCTACTTGGTCCCTCCGAATCCTGTCCCTGGGTCTGCAGGGAGGAGTCTTCATAGGTGCCAGGCCTGGGGTGTGACCACAGCCCCAGGGACAGAGGTGTTTTGTTTGCCTGGTTCCACGTGCCCTATGAATGGCAAATAAGTGATCACTGGGCTCCTACGTGACCGACTCCTTCTAAAGAACTCACTACGTGGTTGAAGTGGCTAAAACATCTATGATCAATCAGTCAATTGAATAGAAGAGCCAGGAACGTGGTGCTGATGATAATCTGAGACAAGGGGGTCTGGGCAGCCCAGGAAATGGGCAGGCCTAGAGTGCAGAGTCAGGGCCAGCAGCAGCAGGGGATGGACGACAGAGGAAGGAGGAGATGATTCTGTCAAACACTGGCAGTAGGGGAGAGTGTGCCTTGCCTGCTCCTGGCCCAGAGGAGTGGTCAGCCCCTCCTGTGGTGAAGTGAGTATGAATTGCAGGTGCTGCAGGGACACCCACGGTGGACGGGGAACCTTGGTCCCTACTTCACTGAGAGTTTTTATCAAGAAAGGATTTGGATTTGGTCAAAGGCCTTTTATGCATCTGTGAGATGATCGTGTGGTTTCTCTTACGTCGTCTGTTGCTGTGGTGAGTGAGGTTGGTACAGTTTCAAACATTAAACCAACCTTGCATTCCTGAGATAAACTCCCTTGGTTGTGGTGTGCATCCTATTTACATCTTATTTTTTATTAATTTTTTATTTGTTCTAATTAGTTGCACATGACAGTAGAATGCATTTATGTATTTTGATAGATCATACATAAATAGAGTGTAATCTCTCATTTTTCTGATTGTACATGTTGTAGGATCCCATGGGTCATGCAGTCATACATGCACATGGGGTAATAATGTCTGTTTCACTCTACTGTCCTTCCTTCCCATACCCCTGTCCCTCCCTTCACTCCGCTAGTGGACCCTATTTGTTACAATTTGTTAGGAGATGTTTGCATCCATGGTTATGAGAGGTGTTAATCTCTAGTTCTCTTTCCTCATGACATCTTTGTCTGACCTTGGTGTTGGAGTGACTCTGGCCTCGCAGGATGAGCTGAGTGCTCTCTCCTCCCCTTCCTGGCAGTTGGGGCAGAGTGGGTACAGACTTTTACTGAAATGTCCAATAGCATCCAAACACAGATGGAGACACGGGCCTGTGGTTTTCTTTATTGGGAGGTACGTAACTGCAAAGCCACTTCTTTAACACACACAGGGCTCTGCACATCTCTATTTCTTCTTGAGTTCTCAGGTTTAAGGAGTCTATCCCCAGCTCCTCAGACTCAAAGGGCTTTTCCCCAAGTTTCCTTCCACTGTCTGTAGGCTCCCTAGTGAAGACGCCTATTTTCTTCCTGGTATTGGTGATTTCAGTCTTTTTTCTTTTTTCTCCTGATCAGTCTGCTGGAGGTTCATCCATTTTATTGATCTTCTCAAGGAACCGGGTTTTGTCTTGCTGGTTTTCGCTGCTGCCTCCTGCCTCCTGGTCCGGGTTTCTGGGCTCTGCTGCCCGTTTGCCCTGCAGCTCAGGCTGCACTGTCTCCCGGAGGCTCCGAGACCTGGAGTGCAGACCTGCTTCCCCTCAGGCTCCGCTGTGCTCTCAGGGTCCCCTGGGCCCCGCCGTGGTACCCTCCCACGAATTAGAGTAAGGCGAGTCTTGATTTCTGTTCAGTTAAAACTTTCTTCCAATCTTCCTTTTTTCTTTAACGTAAGGGTTATTTGGAAATATGCTTTGGGTTTCCAAACATACCGAGATATTTTTCAGATATTATTCTGCCATTGATTTCTGGCTTGATCACATTGCGGTCAGGGACAAGGCCTGATTGGCTTACATGGTTTTAAGACAGCATCTCTTTTATAACCAGAATAAGGTCTTAGGTAGACGCTGTTGGATGTGCTCTTGAAAAGAAGGTGTGTCCTGAGCTTGTGGAGGGTGTCCTGTGCCAGCGTCTAGCTGGCTGCTCGGGCCTCTCGCCTCTCCTCTGCCTCGTGCGCTTTCTGCCGGTTCTGTCACAGTGAAAGCATTTTGAAATCTCAGAACGTTATTGTGTTTTTTCCCTTCTCTATTTAGTTCTGCTGGGGATTGTCTGTGTTTATTTTCTCACTCTGTTACTAGCTGCATACACACTGAAGATTGTTATGTCTTCTTATTAAATTGATCTTCAAATCGTTACGAAATGATTCATAATCATGATTCACCTATCCTTCCAATAGCATTCTTTCCTCTGGAATCCACTTTGTCTGACATCGGTTTTTAAAAACTGTTGAGTCAGCCAGCAATCTGCTCACTCGCCGCAGCTCTCCTGGTACGTGGCCAGGGAAGCGAGAGGCCAGGCTGCTCCTGGAGAACCCCAGGGCCCCCTAGACACCTTCCCCTGAGCTTGCAGGAGACAGGGCAGGGGACGGGGGCCACCGTGCCCCATGTAGCTGGTCACTGTCCTTGCTGTCTGCCCAATTCCTCGGGCAGGGTTGGCTGGCAGGATGAGGGTTCCCCATCTGGCTACCTTTTGGCGAACGTTTGAGAGATGTGCTGAGGCTGGGAGCACAGAGTAGCTATGGAAACCTGGTGGCAGTGCCTCCAGGATGTGGGGATGACTGTGGGGCCAGGGCAGGTCAGGACAGGGCCCGGGCAGGCCAAGGGAGGGATCCACAGCATCAGCCGCATCCTTTCTGCCAACCCTGGGAGGCTGACTTGGGGACAAGAGGAACCAATGTGGACCTGGAGCAGAACCCAGCTTTCCTTTGTCCCTTTGGAGACACAAGCCTGTACCAGGGAGGGACTAGGGTTGCCCTCACTGCCTGCCAGTCCCCGCCTCCAGCCCAGGATACCTCATCCTACCTGGGGGCAGGAGGGCCTGGAGAGCATCCTCAGGTCCACTCATCCCACAAGCTCAGAGCCCCTGAGTGGCACAAAACTCCTGGGAGGACATGGCACCAACCCCCGCCAACAGGCTCTCTGGCCAGCAGGGCCATGGGGCAGGACTCCACCAGACCAGGCAGAGAGAGTCCAGGTGACTGAGGCCTGCCGGGGATGTGGCAGCACAGGGTGGGCCCTTGAGACACTAATGAGGATGGGTGAGGAGGGAAGGGGAGCCCAGGCACCCCAGGGTGGGAACCACACGTGCCAAGGCACCGAGGCAGCAAAGCCTTTGAGGCATCACAGTAATAGAGGCCACTCTCGCCCTCCTCGCAGCCATACCCACCATGTCCAAACCAGTCTAGAAACAGGCGTTTGTGCCACTGTTTCTGCCCACTCCTCGGCAGACATTACAGTTGGCTGTGGCCCTCTTCCCTGAGACCCCAAAAGCAGCCCAAATTCCTTGCTATGCGATGGGAAGCCTGTTGAACAGCCTGACCTGGATCCTCACCCCGCACGGCTGCCCAGGGATCGAGGTGAACCTTATCCTACGGATACGCAGTCAGACATCGTGAAAGGTCTTGTCTGGTTCTTTTCAACTCCCAGAGGGGTTTCTGGGTCCAGCCCCCTAGGCCCAGATGTCACAGGACAGGGCTGATCCGATACCACTTACCTACAAACAGCAACAACGATCAATCAAGAGGCAGAGGCAAGGAGGACAGAGCTGGGAGGGCGAGTGGAGGAGGGGCACAGTGGAGGGAGGACAGTCAGGGGACAGGGGAAGTGAGTTGTTGTGTGGGGGAGACAATGAGGTCCCTTCACTCCCTGGACCTTGTTTTGCCGATGTAAACCCCCCACAGTTGGTCAGAAAGAAGCCTTCATGGTGTCTGTCTCTTTGGGAAAAGAGGAACTTAAATTGCTGCCTGCATCTTGCCTTTGTATATGTGACTGAGAGGTCCCTGCACTGTCCAGCATGCTCCTGGTACACACGGGCACACAGGCGTGTGAGCACTCAGATCCAGGAGTGTGCCCTCCCCTGAGCTGGAGTCTGCAGGTGCAGACCTGAACCGACTGGGCTCCTTCCCTAGTGAAGGGGAAGGACAACCTCCAGACCACTGATTTGGCTAAGCCAGGATTAGGTGGGAAGAATGTAGGAGAACCCAGGTCATTTCAGAAGGGCACATGCTGACACCCTTGGGTCAGCAGGAGGGCAGGACCCAGCTGGCCAGGATGGTGCCCATCAGCCATCCTGCTGGCTCACTCCTGATTATTCTTCAGGTGTTGCCAGGCCAGGAGGTGGTGTCTCCTGTCCCATTTAATTGGCCGCCATGTTTGGGGTCCACTCTGAGAGTGGATGCCTCCATGAAGGGTGGTGGGATGCCACCTGGACCCAGGTCAGGGACAACTCCCCTGAAGCCACGAGCTGCTCTTTCTTATCCAGCCTGTGTCCATACCTGTCACCTGGGGAGAAGAGTGGCCCCTTCCCAAGGCCTTATGCTCACCTGACATAGGCAGCTCTGTGAGGGCAAGACAAGACCTGGTTGAGCTCAAAAGTGGGGCACAGACAGAGTCACTTGGGGCTCCCTGGAGATCAGCTGTGTGAGCCTTTCAGTACCAGACCTGTGTGGACAGCTCCCATGTTCACCCTTCCTTGTCCCCTCACCCATGAAAGAACCTCCCACTCTCCAAGGCCACATCAGCCCTGGCTGCTCCCCCCTCCCTCCCACAGCCCTCCCGTCTCCCTAAAGGGCATCTGCCCCACAGCAAGACACTGAGCTTCCTCCCCAACTCAAATCCAGCCAAAGGCAAGACCCCTCTGGCTGTTCTCTCAGGCCATTGGAGCGAGAGGACCGAGGCCAGGGTGGAGAGGGTTATGGGAGGAAGGGAGGAAGCCAGGGCTACGGTGGGAAGACAGGCAGCAGGTTGTCTGGAGACCCAAAGCCGGGCTTTGCACCTGGTCTGTTAGAGGTGCTTGTTTGACCCCGGAGGGAAGTTGGGAAGGTCATGGGCATGCAGGGTCAGATGGTTCCCGCCCCAGGGAGATCACTGTGGGACCCTCAGGACGCAGAGGAAGGAGCAGCCCTGAGTCCAGCCCCCAGTGTTAGGGGGACCAGTTGGCAGGGTGCAGGGAGCAGGGCAGGGGCCCGAACCCCAGGGAAGGAATTGTGATCCATGCTCAGCTGAGGCTGAGCATGCTGAGGGGTGACATGCCCATCTGATTGCAGTGTGGAGGTCACTGTCCACCATGGAAGAGACTCGATCAAGGGACAACAGCAGACAGAGAAGGAGGAGGGCCGTCCAGACCAAGCCTTCTAGAGGGCTCATCCTAAAGGCCAACAGAAGGGAGGACCCCCGGGCAGAAGCTGGGGACAACTTCACACAGGGTCCCAGCACAGCCTGGAGGTGGCCTCTCACCCCAATGAGAGCCTCATTTCTCAGCCCGAGCCTCAGTTTCCCCTGGGAGCACAGGGTGGGAGCCATCACGGTGCCACACTCTCCCAAGGCTCTGGGGAGGGTCCTCCTGCCTCTCCCCACTCCTAGGGGCTCCTTGTCTTGTGGCCACACCACTCCAGCCTCCCTACCAGTCTCGGTCTCTGTCCCCGACCTCCCCTCTTCTCCTTCAGACACCAGTCCCTGGACTCGGGCCACCTGCTCCGACTCAGCCTCTCGAGAGCTAAGTGACTACTTCTGCAGGACCACAAGGACTCAGACCACTTGCAGGCGACCTTGTGTTCTGAGAGTGGCCTTGGGCCACCATGCAGCCCACTAGAGGGCCAGGGTGACCAGTGCGCCAGGCAGGAGGGAAGAGGGCAGGCTCACTTCCCCACCCTGCTCCTCCATGTCCCCTCTGTCCCCTGGGTGCTGCCTTCCAACTGGGCCTGCCCCTGGCAGCCTCTCTCCATGGAGGGGCAGCCCACAGGGAGCTGCTCAGGCCCAGGCTCCCTGACCCTCTCCATCCCATCTCACTCCCTGACTGCTTGTGCCTCTTTAGATCACCTCCTGACAAACCCTTCCACACAGCCTGCTTCGGGGGACCCTAAACTCGGGCACAGTTCTCCTGCTAAGGCCGCAACATTGTGCTGTGGGGGGTCCACAGTGCACATGGGCAGAGCGCTTCCTTCTCTGCCACAGCCGCTCCTCCGTGGACCTGCTAGGGCAGCTGGCTAGGAGTGCAGAGAAGCAGCCCCATCTCTTCCATGGGAACACTTGCTGCTCCCCCTCCCCCTCCCCTATGCTGTGGCTCCTCTTGGTTGCTCTCTGACCAGCCCAGCTCTGTCCACGTGGCCCTCAGAAGCGAAAGCCCGCATCTGACCCATTCCTCTGCAGCAAGCCCAAGTTCCCTGCCGGGGCTCTGGACATGGCACCGCGTGGCTGTGCCTGCCCTGCCCTCTCCGCCACAGGCTCCCCATGGCCCTGCCCACGCGGTGCACCTAGCCAGACCGCCGTCCCCCATTTCAGCTGCCCAGCTCCTGCTCCTCCCCAGCTCCAGACACAGCTGGGAAGCCCAGCCTGGGCGGAGCGCCTCCAGCGGACTCCTCATGCCACTCCCTCTCTGTGGGCACAGGTCCACTTCCACGTTCCCCTGGTGCAGTTCAGATGCAGGACCCACCTGTGAGGCCTCCTGCAGCCTCTGGTCTCCAGGCCCTGGTGAGGCAGAAGTTTGAATAAGTTTCCAGAATGCGTCTGCATGGAGACCTGCATACAGATGTTCCCAGCTACTCTCCAGAGTGGCCAGGACTTCAAAGTAACTAAGACAGGGAGGTACCCTGTGGTACACCCAGACAGTAGGACTTCGTGCAGCACTAAGAGGAAGTAAGCTATTGAGTCATGAAAAGCATGGGAAACTGAGTGTACCTCACTGAGTGACAGAAGCCACCTGAAAAGGCCAGTGAGCTGCAGGCCTCAGAGTCGGTCTGTCTATGTCCATCCTGGCTCATGGATTGCTGCACAGGGACCCCTGCAGCTCACCATGTCAATAGGGGACTATTTGGGACAGTGAATTAGGAACACACAATGCCATCTGTTCACCCTTGAGCCCATTAATTAAAAAAAATTTTTTTAGTGAAGGAAGACCTGAGGGTTCTACTGTCCTTGAGCATAAATCCTTGCAGCGTGACCCACAGGATAGGCTGGTGGCCCCTGGCTGCCATTGACTCCACTGGCCTGGCCTTCCTCCTCTGGGTCGAGGACCGTGATTTCCCACCGGCACGTGGGGGGCTCTTCCCTAGAGCTTATCTGGGAGGAAGGCTGGCCAGGACACTGGCCAGCTTGATCTGGGGTCATTGCAGGTACTTGTAGGAGGCCCAACCTGTCCCTGAGGTTCTTTCTGATCCGGTAGCCCTGGAGTGGGTGGCACAGAGGGCAGGGGACCCCATGTTCCCTACAGGGCACTGGGAAGCCACATGGGCAGCAAGCCCAGAGCCCTGGCCCATGCCCAAGCCCCAGTACAACCCCACCAGCCCTCCATCAGTTCTCCTTCTGCATGGGCTTCCAGAAACCCACTTCCAGCCAGGAAACTGGCACATGAAAGGGCACCCACAGAAACTGACCAGGAAAGGATGCTGCATGGCACAGCTGGAAGTTTGCCCTGAGCCCACTGGCTGGGAGGCTGGGCCACTGCCAACTCTGTCTGCGTGGAAGTGCTGTGGGCGGGCGGCTCTGGACACTACACTCCAGCCTCCCCTCCGCCAACCTCCTTGGTCTGGGCTGCCCACCCAGATCCAGGTAGCCTCTGTTTTCCCTGCAGAAGAGGCCAGTGGCCCCATGTTCCTGCATCAGGCTGATGACCAGGGTCCAGAAGTCAGACCAGCACACCTGGGGCCTTGGCCCAGGTCTCTGGGCATCGGCCCACCTGCAGAGTGTTGCCCTCCCCAAGTCTGTGATGCTGCCCATTTGAAGCTACTGCTGGAGAACTTTCTAGAGAGAACAGAGACACAGAAACACAGCTCACAGGTGGGGCAGGTTGGCTCCACAGAACTGGCTGGAGTTTGTGTGTGAGTCTGTCCTTCAGAGGTTGCACAGGCCCCAGGCCTCAGCCGGTGCAGAGGGGGCTCCAGCACCTTGGCCTGGCCCCGGGTCTGGGCTCAGCCCAGGCTCATGCTGAAGTTCTGCTGGAAACCTCAAAGGTCAGCTGCTCTCATGTTTCCAGGAGGTATTGATTCTGTCTGGTCTGGAAAGCCAACAAAAATGCTTTCACTGCTCATTTCTTGTGGCACCAGGGGAGCTGAGAGGAGGTGCAGCCCTGTGCACCTGTCCCTGGGGCCTGCGGACCGACCTCCTTGCCAGTGCTGCCCCAAGGGCCCACTGAGCGCCTGTGCCCTGGACTCCACCCAGCCCCACACGCCTGTCCCACATGCCTGTCCTGTGCCTGCACCCAGCTCCCTTCCGCTGACTGGAGGGATCTGCAGGCCTGCCGCTCCCCTCCCTTGCTCAGGAGGCCACTGAGCTCAGGGCAGCACCCAGGGAGAGAGCAGAGGCTACCCCTGCCCTCCTGCCCCATCCAAGGCTCCCCACTGCCAGGCTGGAGTGCAGACAGGCCCTGAGGGCTATGTGGACAGGCAACGGCCACAGGCTATGCCCCTTTCCCATGGCACCTGGGCAGCTCCCGAGCTTCAGGCAGCTCGCCCCGCACAGGACTGGGCAGGAGGCTCCGCATCACCGTCGACAAGCCACTGTCCCCGGTGCACCTTCTTACAGAGCTCCAAATGAAAGCTGTTCATTAGAGCGACAGGTTTACCGTTTGCAGCGAGAACGGCTGGGAGCTGTGTGCCCCTGAGGAGCAGAATCGTGTGTCTGAGCAGCCGCTGCACTTGCAGGGACAGGCGACACTTCGGTGCCAATGGCTGTGGGAAGAGCTTTATGTGGAGGTTTTTCCTCTCTGTTGTCAGTGCACAGGAGCAAATTACTGCACGAGCGTCGCGGCTGCCGTTTTACATCTCCTCCAGGACGTGGGGGGCTGGAAGCGCACCACAGCTCAGAGCTCAGTTCTCGTCTCTGGAAGCTGCTGCTTGCAGCCTGGCTGGAGGTTCCGATCAGGGTGGTCAGGGTTCCTGGATGGGGGTCCAGCCTCCAGCTATTCAGCCCAGCCCAGGGCCCAGCCTGAAGCAGTGTCACTCACAGAGAGGCAGGGCTGGGCAGTATGGCCAGGGAGTGACCTTCCCAGGGGAAGCAGGTTTCAGAGGGACAGAGCTCTTAGGACACGGGTCCCTGCCGTATAGGAAGGAGCTGCCCTGCAGACCAGGACCCTGAGAACTGGAACCAAGCAGGCCTCATGTGTGGCCAGCCTGCAGTGTCCCAGGAGCCAGAGAAACTTCAGGGGGGCCAGCCCCTCATGCTGGCACAGCCCCTGACTTCCTGCACAGAATCCTCTTGGTTCCCACCCTCTGTCCATGTGGTCAACTGGGATCTGACGTGGGACCCCTCTGGGTGCTGAGCTGGGCTGTGTGGGGAGAGGCAGATGAAGTGAGGGGCCTGAGCATCTCCACCCTGGACACCGGTGTGCACGCCCACCCCAGCTCTGCTGTCTGCAGCCGAGGTGCCAGGCTCCAAGGCGTGGCTGGGCAGTGCTGCAGGGAGCTGTGCAGTCTTGCCCAGCGCTTGACACCCCAGCCTCACCCCCTCAGAAGAGATACCAGGCCCCTCCGCCTCCCAAACACAGCTGGACATGGCCCTCTGACCAAAGAGACTACCAGGAGAAGCAAGCAGGTCCTCCGATGCGCAGCGGGCGTCCCACGCTCCCCTGCATGCAGGGGCCCGGAGAGACTTGGAAGGGGGACTCACAGACCAGCTTCCTGGAAGAGCCCTGAGCTTCGGAGAAGCAGTGCAGGTGTCCAGAGGCAGGCACCCCGGGAAGGTGCACACGGGGAGGGAGGCTCGCTGTGGGTCCTTCTGGTGCCGACCCCAAACTGATGAGTCGCCTCCAGAAAGCAGAATGTACTGCGCTGTCATGGGAATGTCCTCAGCGGGACAGCGGCGGGGAGAGAGCCTCCTTCCTCTGTTGGCTGGTTCTTAATCGCCTATAGCTCAGAAATATTTATGTGGAACAGGCATATCCGGGTGGCACAGGGGCTTCCTTCGAGGTCCGCAGCCGGTATGCGCATGGTGGCTCACCTTAGGATCTCCTCGTCCCACAGGTGGGCACGTGGTCACTGCCGCCCCTGTGCTGGCCCCAGGAGGCCAGAGGAGGGGCTCTTGTGTCCTGCCACCATGCCTGGGGCGAGGGGGGATTCGTGCTCCCTGTCCTCCCCCTGGGGCCGGCCCAGGCCCCTGTCCTCAGATCGACAGGGTACCCAGGTGCCTCAGGGACGGGACGCAGGTTCTCGGGATGGGAGGGGTCCCGCGGCTCAGGAGCACTAACCGGAGCCCATCCCGGAGGCTGGGTCCTGGGCCCGCTTTGCGTGGGAGTGTAGACCCCAGGGATCTGATTGGAGTCCCAGCTTTAGCTACTGTCCATCCTGAAGCAGGACACTGGCTTGCCTGCCTCGGGTCTCAGACTCCCCTGTCCCCAGGTGGCGGGGCGCCAGGGAGATTGAGGAGGCTGGGCCTTGGTGAGGGAGGTGTGGTCCCTCCATGCTGCCCGGGGTAGTAAGTGCTACAGAAACAGCTGTTGGCAGGATCAGTTCCGAGAGGTGGAGGCATATGCTGAGGCCACACAGCAGGGAGGCAACTGAGCCAGGACAGAGCCCTCGTCCCCAGGGAAGGCCATTCCATCTTCTTCTAGGCTCCAACATCCCCCTCCTGGTGCTGGGTGGAGCCTGGCAGGAGTCCAGCACCAGCCCTTATTGCTGGCTGAGCAGCTCGGGGGCACGGGTGGCCTCGGTCCCTCCCCCTCCGGGCACGGAAATGCCCATCTTCCTGCTTGCTCCCCTGGGCCCGAGCGCCTCTGGCAGGCTGATGGCAGATAACAGCTCTCCTGGACAGTCTGGTAGTTTTCCATCATCACAGCAAACGACAAGACTCTCAGGAGGGCAGGTGGAGCTGAAAGGATCCTCCTCCTCAGCTCTGAGCAGTGAGATGGGGGCAGCTTTCCAGAACCTTCTGGGCTGGGAGCAAAGGCCAGTCAGCCCCACCACCTGCAAACCCAGGTGGCCCCACTTGCGATACATGGGGCCTCCGAGGATGAACCTTGTCCGGGCTGCCACATGCTCCTGAGTACGAGGTGCCCACGCCCAGCACCTCAAAGACCCCTGCCTCCCTGCTCAATCCCTGTGGGTGCCCCAGTTACAGAAGAAGGGGTTAAGCAATGTCCAGGGCCTGTTTAGCAGCTGTGTACTTCCCACTCATTTTTGCTATGAACTCAAAACTTCTCAGAAAAATAAAGGCTCTTTAGCCAAACGCTGTGCAGAGGGGCGGGGGCAGCAACCTTCGGCCCATCCCCTCTCCGGGCTCTGAGACCCCTCCTTGCTGCTGGGCAGCTCCGCCGGCCCCTCTTTATTACTGAGGAATATTCTGTCGTCTGGATGCACCAGGTGCTGAGCCACTCACCAATCAATGGGCCGTTGGGCTGGTTCCAGTTTGGGCTGCTTTGAATAAGGCTACTTGTTATGAGCATCAAAAAACCAAAGTGCCCCAGGGTCGCACAGGTGGGGAGTCACAAAGCCTGGTCCATGTGGAGCCAGTGCAAAAGCCCCGTGGCTTCTGAGGGTGTCCACCCTGCTTCCCTGGCTCAGAAGCTGCCCTCCACGGAGCCAGCAGCCCTGCCTGGCCCTGCAGCCGCATGGCCATCAGCACGGCCTCTGGGGGAACAGGAGGTGGCACAGTCTCTCGAGCCTATGGGCCTTGCCTACAGTGAGCTGCGGGCATCCCAGATGCTTCTGCACCCCAGTAAGCCATCTCGGGAACCCTCCAGGCCATTTCAGGTGCCCCGCTGGATTCCAGCAGGCACCAATACCTTCCTCCAGCTGCAGCTGGGGAAACTGAGGTGGGGAGGGGAGCTGCCTTGTCCATAGCATGGGTGGGAAATGGAGGGGGTGTTAGGGGATGAAGGTGTCCCCCTAAATTCACATGTTGAAGCCCTAACCTCTCAGGACCTCAGAAGGTGAGACAGGGCCTTACAGAGGTCAAGGCTAAGTGAGGTCTCTAGGTGGCCTCCTCCAGTCTGCCTGGTGTCCTCACGAGAAGACCAGGACACAGACAACAGAAGAACCACGAGCGGACATGGGAGATGTGGTCCTCGGGCCAAGGAGAGGGTCTCAGGAGGAGCCAGCCCTGGGCACCCGGATCTGGGGCTTGTGGCCGCAGCCTGTGCCGTGCTGTTCCACTCAGGGGCCACTGGAGCACGCCTCCTGGCTGCAGCCCCCAGGAGGCCTCTGGCGGCTCACCTGCGACCTCTGGGCCCCTGGGCCTGCGTGGGATCCCCTGGCCTCCAGCACAGACTGTGAGGCGAGACTCCTGCGGTTTGGGGCTGTGGCCAGTTCCCCTCCCCGAGATGGCGCAGGTTTCAGGGGCCGGGCGAGTCTGCTTTCCTGCCCCACGGGGCCTCTGGGACCCTCGGCACACTGTGTGAGGGAATGCTGTGAGGAGGCAGCCATCACAGAGGGGCTCCTGCTGGGCGCTCACCCTGGCCCCTGGCTGAGCACGGGGGAGCTTGGGCAGCCCCCTTGGTGGCCGCCTCCCTGGGAGGAAGCTGAAGCCTCCGGCCCTCTCAGCGTGGGCCGCTGGAGGCAAGTCCTGTGGGACAGTCTCAGCTCTGGGTTTCCTGATGCTCTACTAATATTCAGGGCAGAGCTGCTGACTGGTAGATCAGAGGCCAGTGCTGCCCACAGGGTGCTGCTCAGAAGGGCCCTGCCTGGGGTTCAGTGCCCCATGCTCTCCATCTCGACACTCTGACTTCGTGCTTTATAAGTGACGTCCCATGGCAGTGGCAGCCCTGATCGCACCCCCAACCCAGACAGCTGCCTGCTGCTTCCCCTTGGCAGCTTTCTGGCCTCCTCCTCCCCACCCCGACCTGCAACCATGCAAGTTAGCCTCTGGAGGAGGCCTGGGCATGGGCAAGAGAGGGTCTCCAGCAGATGGGCATTTGTGGCATCCCAGGGCAGGGCTGGGTACAGTCACCCTGGACCCAGGCTGGCAGCACCATGGTGCAGCCAGGGGGTGACTCTGGGTTGCAGCCCTCTGCACCAAGCCCACCTGGGCATGAGAGCCACAGACTCCTGGAAAGGGCCTACGGTTTCCATTTTCATTCAGCTGGCCCTGCAAATAGACAGCCTTTGGCCTCAGAGCAGGGCAGCGCTGTGGGCACTGGGCAGTGCCTCCCGAGTGGACAGAGGGTGTATATGCAGCCTGGGTCCTGGAGCCCTGGCTGCTGCTCACCCTGGAGGGACTCAGGTTGGGGATTCCAGCATGCTGGCCTATGGCAGCGCTGGCCGGTCAGACAGGGAGTCCCGGCTCTCTCGGACCCTGAGAGAGATGCTCCAGTTCTGAGGTTGCTCAGAATTCTCTGCTGCTCGGCACCTGGGGGCCCTGGCTAGCTGGGCACCTTCCTGTGGTGGCACCCTGTCTAGCAGCCCATGTCCCCAGCTCAGCCTGTGGCCTCAGGAGCAGCGGCCGTGCAGAGCCTGGCTGCCCAGGCTCCTCCCGCCGCTCCCTCCCCGCAGGCCCCGCAGCCATGACTCCGTCACTAAGGCCGTCACCCCATTGTTGACACCACCCGGGTGACACATTTGTCTTTGATGTGCAGGCAACCCTGTCACTGCGGCTCAGCTGGTCCTCACAGTGTCCGAGGCAGCTGCCTGGGTGCGAGTCCCCTGACCGTGAGGCCAGCCTTTCCACCGGCCGAGGCTTGGCTTGGTCTCCATCCTGCTGCCTGGGTATTGGCCAGCACAAGGGGGCAGGGAGGAGGAGAGGAGCATGCCCTCTGTGACCCAGGCCCACAGGCCTGGCATCGTGGCCCCTGTTGGTGGACAGAGGACAGGGACTCAGAGCCCTCTGGCTGCACCTGCCTGGTGCAGTTGTGAGATGCTGTGCCGCGTCCACAGTCTGGTTTGAGACACCTTGGAGGACAGAACTGGGCCTCTGACACCCTGAGAGCCAAGATGTCCACATGTATCAAGTGCCCTCTGTGCACAGGCCTCTGTGTGCAGCCTGGGGGTGAAATGAGGCAGGGCAAAGAGGCAGGCTCTGGGAGGCCATGGCCTGACCTGGGCCTCTCCTCCTGTCCCAGGACGGGGCGTGAACCCCAGGACCCATCAGTAGAGACGAGGGGCTGGGACCTTGCACCACCACCAGGCCCTCAGGCCTCTGGAAGGCCAATGCCCCACCTGGAAGAGCTGGCTGGAGGCTGTGGGCTCAGGGTCAGGGCCTGAGCTGCCCAGGGACACAGGCCCCGAAGAGCAATGGCCTCTCTATCTACAAGGCCTGGGGGGCGTTTGGTGGCTTAGGCCCATTCTTCAGAGAAGAAAATTGAGACTCAGGGCATCACATGCTCAGTCAGATTTCAAGCTGTTCCCCACAAGGAGGTCTGCAGAGAGGTTTCCTGGAGACTGGGCCCGAGACAGACCCCTGCAGGTACCCAGGCCACCCGTCCGCGTCACCCTCCTGCCTTCTGCCACACCATCAGCCACCAGCGCAGGCTGGTTCAGCGTCCTGGAGCTTCCATGCTTCCCACTGTGTGTGCCCCCGCCCGCAGCCCAGCCTGTCGAGCACTGTGAACGCAAGGGATGCTGTCTTGTTCCGCCTCCCTCTCAAATCCTTGCGGAAGCAAAAACAACAATCAATTTTGAATAACAGCTTCATTCGAGCCAATTAAAAGAGGACTGATTTTGCTTTGGATTCGATTTGCGATGGCAGGCACACTCTAGGAAACTGGTAACCAGATTATTTTTTTCCACCAACATTTTGGCATTTTATATCCTGGGTGGGGTGATTGCCAAAGCCTCCTCATTGTTCGGCAGAGTTTCTAAGGCGACAGGATAAGCAGAGAGGGCCCTGCCCTGGGAAGGGCTCTTCGCTGCCGCTCACACAACCAGGAGGGTTGGACTGAGGACCAAGTTGAAGCCATTGAAGCCAAGTACAAATCCTGGCCCATCTCATTCCATCGGCTGACGTTTAATCCAAGGGGAAGGAAGAGAGGAGAGTGCCCAGGCAGCAGCCCTGATTGCAGGCTCGGGACGTGGGGGCTCTGGGGGCAGCCCTGGGCACTCAGCCTCTTTCCCACCTGTACAGGAGACTGTCAGCCGCAGGCAGAGAGGCCATGTGGGGGCCTCGGAGCACAACCTCTCTCCCTGGCCCGCCCTCTCTGCAGCTTGGTTTCCTCCTCTGCAAAATGGGCGCATGTGCCTCTTCCTGGCGGGGTTGTGACAGGCAAAAGCACTGTGTGCCCACCCCCAGCCTGGCACGTAGTGGGCGCATGGCATATGCCTGCTGCTGGGATCCATCACAGCTGCTCGTCACCCTTACCCTTCATGACGCCCCTCTTGGGGCCTCTCTGAACTGGGGAGGGGGCTCCTGAAGCAGACGTCCCCTTTGGTATGTCATCATCCAGGGGCTGTGCGTGGAGTCCAGCCTCCATTCCGAGGCCTCGTGGAGAGCGCTGATTTCTGATGTGCTGCAGTCAGTTTAGAGCCGATTAACTGGGGGAGAGGCCCGCCCACCCGTATTTGAACATACGGCTTCAGCAGCCGGGGCTGCACGTGAAGCGGAAAATCCCCCGCAGCACAGAGCCGAGCTAGAGCCGCGGCCCTGAGCAGCCTCAGGCCCTGGCTTCCTGCTGCACAGAGCTTCTCATGAAGAGTCTGAGAGCCCCGTGAGGGGGTCCTCAGCAGCCCCTGCTCAGTGGGCACACCACAGCCAGCCGTCAGGCTCAGAGGCCAGGTATGAGCCTTCCAGGCCTCTGCATGGGAGAGGGCGGCTTGCCCTGGCCCACTGCCACCTGGCCAGGAGAATGCCTGTCTTCGTGCCAGTCTCCCTGTGCCCCCGAGTGCCTGCCTGCTCAGGGGAAGGGGACCAGGGCCTGGCCAGCCTCAGGGGCTGCAGGCTCCAAAGGGCTCTCTGGAGATAAAAGGGCTGATCGGGAAAGACAGGTGGGAGGTTGCCCCAGCCCAGCAGAGTATTCACTGCAGAGTCCAGGGTGGGGCGGAGTCAGGACTGGAGAGGCGAGAAGGGGGACGGCGAAGGCCGCCATGATGTCTGGGCGCTTGAAAGGCCAGGGAGCACAGGGGCGGGTCTGCAGGGGCCTGGAGCCAGCCAGGCTCCGGGACCCCACTGCCCTCCAGCCCGGGTGGCAGAGCCTGAGGCAGTAGAGCTCCCTGGCCAGTCTCTGAGGCTGGGCGGGGTCCTCGCCCCTGCTGCCACCCCCAACCCGAATGGCTGCTGACGGGCTGGACCTGGGGCTGCGCTTTGCTGTGACACGAACACCCCTGGGGCTCTCCTGGGTAGAGTGAGGAGGCCTTCAGGAGCAGCAGACCTCCAGGCGGGCCAGCTGCAGAGTGGTTCCAGCTTTCCCTGTCCATCTTGCATGAAGTAAGATAGGGGCATACAGATCCTCTTTCCTCTGTCTCCATGGCTGCCAGGTAGCTCTGGGCACGTTTTTGTTCAGGCTCAAGGGCAGGACCCCCTTACAGTGCTCGGTGCCAGGGCTCCCACTCCGCCCTGCAGGGCCCGATTCTTATCGTGACCATAATGATCCTATTGTACCCAGGCTTTCACTGGGAGCAGCCACAAATCCTCTTGGCAGGAAAGAAATAGATTTTTGGCCCCCAGGGCTTTCTCTTGGCCCGGAGTCCGCAGCTGACTCTGCTTCCCAGGCCAACTCCAGAGCACGGTGCTGTGCCCGACTGAGGGGGCCCGGGCCCTTTCACACCCTGCCCCTCCCTGCCTATGTGCACTTGGTGGGAGCCGGGGGGCTGGTCTGGCTCCACAGGGAATGGACCCAGGGAACCATCCTGCCCAGAGGGGTCCCTCCCAGGCAAGGCGGACTCTGCCAGCTCTGCCACTGCCCCTGAAGCACTGATGCATGCAGCAGCCCTGCTGCTCAGACAGTGCTCACGTTCAGGGGTGCGTGTGCAGGGGTCCCCAGCAGCTCACAGCAGGCTCAGGTGCAGGATGGGATCCTGAGGTGGGAGATCCTTTCCTGGCCTTTGGAGACTTGGGTTCCTGCGTCCTCTCCTGCTTCTCAGCTCCAAAGACCCGGCTGTCCACAGGAGCCCCACCCACACCCACGACTGCCCCCCAGGGCCTCTGGAAGTAGGGCCCAGTCCATGCCTGGCTGTGGGGAGCACCCGGCTGAGGAGTGGCAGGTGCCGTGGTGTGTGGCACAGGACCTGGGCACACGACCCCCACCCTTGCATGTGGGGGCAGCTGTGGGCCTGGGGAGGTGGCTCGGCTCCACAATGGGCAGCAGCTGTCGAGCCAGACGGGACGGGCCTGGGGGCGCCGTGTGTTTTGATCTGCTGCTGCGCTGGAATATTCGAGCCCTGCCGACGGATGTGATATAAAAATACAGCTGGCTGCCAGCAAGTGCTTCGCAACGTGTCTCCCAGCCGCAGCCCCCACCCGGAGCCGGGGGCAGGAGCCGGAGCCGCTTCTGGGAGCATTAGCAGCTCTGCCTGCTCCAGGGAACGTCGTCCTTTGGATTCCATGCTGAGTTAGGAGGGGACCTTCAGATTGCCCCCCGGCCCCGAAGCTCAGCAATGAATATGCCGTTAATTCACACACCAGTGTGTCTGTGTGCACTCCAGCAGCGGCGGGCTGAGCCAGTGCAGGCACCCGTGAAGGCCAGCTGCAAGCCCCACCCATGCCAGCCCTCCCACATGCCCCTGTGATTCCATTTTGTTTGGATGTTTTATTTTTATTTTGGTATCAGGGATTGAACCCAGGGGCACTTAACCCCTGAGCCACATCCCCAGCCCTTTGGTATTTTGAGACAGGGTTTTATTAAGTTGCTTAGGGCCTTGCTAAGTTGCTGAGGTTGGCCTGGAACTTGCCGTCCTCCTGCCTCAGTCTCCTGATTCTCTGGGATCACAGACGTGGCCCCATGCGCAGCCTGCGTTCCATCTTGCCTGAGCTCTCCTGAGAGCCTGAGGGAAGCCCCGCGCACAAGCCCTCGCTGCCGGCCCCGCAGGCCGCGCCACACCACGCTCGGAGCTGGCTCTCTGTGTCTGGGCTTTCTGAGGTTCCTGGCTGTGCTGCCCCCACGCACCAGAGGGGTCCAGGCTACACAGATGCCTCTTGGCCCATTTCCTCAACCCAGGCAGGAATGGACGCCTGGCTTTGCACAGTAGACATGAAAAAAGAAAGTGGGCTGAGGCTTGCTCCACACGCTGACAGCCACCACAGGCGCGGACAGACCTGCTGCCCGACGGGGGCGGGGCAGGCACACAGCAGCCGCCGTTTCTCACAGAGATGTCTCCTTGGCCTGCAGGGCCCGAGGCTCCCAGCACCCGTGGGATGGAGGTCAGCACTCCTCCTTCATCCACGAAGACACCGACTTGGCAAGGTGACAGGCCATGTCACCATCAGGGAGGGTGAGAACCAGCCCACCCTGCCTAAGAGACAGCAGGCCACTGAGCTGTGAACAGCTGTCCCCAACCAGCATCCGGCAGTCCCAGCAGGCAGGAGGGCCCAGGTCCTGGGACAGGAAGGAAAGGGGTGGCTATGCTGACATTCGAGGCGAGCAAATGACGCTTTGCGTGCTGCGGCAATTTGACCCCCAAGAGCCCCAACAGGGGGCAGTCACGAACCCCAGCACCAAGGGCCCTCCAGCCACAGGTGACCTGCTCATGGCCACACAGCTCCAAGTGACAGCAGGTGCTGGCCCAGGGTGAATGCATGTCCCCTGTAACCCCAGGGGCTCCATTGAAGGCCTGAAGCGCTCACCATGCCTGCCCCCAGCAGGGCACCAGCAGCCCTGGACTACAGTGGTCCTGGCCCCTCTGCAGCCCAGCACCCGACACTGGCACCAGAGGTTCCACCCCACCACAAGGATGTGTTTCCCAAGACATGCCTGGACCCTGTCTGGGGTCCCCTTCTCAGCTGCAGGAAGCGCCCCCTTCCCCATCACCTCCTGAGGGGCACAGGGCGGTGCAAGCGTGCTCGTTAGCATGTTACTCTATGACGGCGCCTGAGGGCTGCCTGGGTCCTGTTGCCAGCTGTTGTGACCACAGGCTGGTTTATTCATCTCTCTGAGCCCTGTGCAATGTGCTAATAATAAAAATCATGAGCTCCAAAAACATCATGCTCTCAAGGTGAGGGTATCCTGGATTGGACAGGCGTCGGAGAGCTGGGCAAGGGTTCTGCCAGCGACTTGGGTGCATCCTGCAAGCTTGGTAAGATGCAGATCCTGGCAGGAAATTGAGGCCCTGGACCTGGGAGTCCTTCCTACAAGGATGTGGTGGCTCCTGGGCCCCTCCCTCTTCTCAGTGGTATCAGCCACGCCATCTCCCAGGGGAGACACCCCAAGGGCCCTGGTTCTGTTGCCAGGGTGGACTGCAGACCCAGCTGGGCTCAGGTAGCTTTCAGCAACCCCTCCCTCACAGGGTTGTTGAAGCCCAACAAGAGCCGGGTTTGTCAGTCCAGGCCTGGAGGGGGAGGTCAGGGACACACTGGTCCCCCTCAGCAGCCCAGCCCCAGCTTGCCTCTGCACCGGAACCCTGGTCTGTTGGTCCCATGTCTGAGCCTAGCACACAGTGGGCACGAGTCTCTATGTGGACACAGTGTGGGGTAGCACCTGCCACTTCAGGTATCCTGAGGATCTATAAAGCAGGGTGACAAGGACAGGCAGCAGCTCAGGGTCTTTTTCCAAGTGACAGCTATGGCAGGTCAGACTAGAAAGGGCCTGTTCTGGTGCCTGCCTCAGGGGTGAGGGGCTTAGGAGTGACCGGCAGGATGGAGGGCTTCGCTTCCCTGGGACAGACCCTGGGCCATCCCCGGACAAGAACAGACGTGTGGAATTGAGAGCGATGCGGGCTGGCTGAGCAGCAGGGGCTGGCAGAGGGACGGCACATATGGAGAAACGTGGGGGCCCCAGGAGGAGGGCGAGGACGGGTGGCCACAGAAGGGGTCCCCAGCAGGAGCCTCCTGCCGCCCAGAGCTGCAGCGAGTTGGGGAGATCCCCCTCCGTGTCCCCTGCCCAGGCCCTGTTTCCCCCCTCCATCCCAGGAGCTGCCAGGGGCTGGAAGAACCAGCGGGGTCCTGGCTCGAGGGCCCAGCATCCAGGAGGCCCACTGTAGTACAGGATTCCCCCTCTTCCAGCCACTCTGACAGGGGCCGGGGGGACAGCCCTGGGAGGAAGCCCCTGGGGACCGTTGGGCGGGCAGGCTCAGCCCACTCCCCATCGGCTGTGGGGCCTTCCACCTTCATTTGTCCAGCATCGCTAACAGGGTTGTTTCCTCTCACACTGGCCAGGCCCAGCAAGCGAGGGCCTCAGGTCTGGAGTGGGTCTCAGGGCGGCCTTGACTGCAGCCCCACCCCATAGGAGCGGTCCTGCTTCTCCGGGCAGGTCTCGCCCCACCCTACCTGCTTCAAAGAGGCGAACCCAGAAAGCGTCCAGCGCCCCCAGGGACTGGCCTGAAGCTGCTGGGAGACTGGACATGGGGAGCCCCAGCTCCCAGCTCCTCCCTCAGTAGCAGCTGTCCGAGAGGGCAGGGGAGGAGGACAGGAAGGGAAGTGTGGAGAAGACGTTCCCAGAGGGGTGAATCTGCAGTTAACCTTGCTTCTTAGCCACTTTTGGCACAAGAATTTGAGTATTCATTCTGTTTGTAAAAAAAAAAAAAAAAAAAAAAAAAAAAAAGCATTTAGCTTTAAAAAAAAAAAAAAAAGACCCCCTCGTGCTCATGCAAGAGAGGAAACTGACATCTGGAGGCCCCCAGAGCTCCCATCCACCTGGGGGTAGGCTAGGCAGGGGAGGGCCTGGAGGGTACCCCAGGGGCTTAACGACTGAGGGCTGCACCCAATGCGTAGATTACAAAGGTTTATTTAGAAAATAGTTTGGCTGTTTGGGCTGTTTGTTTTTGGCAAACATACTTTAAATACTTTCAGTAATCAAAGATGGTCAGTGCCCTCTATCTCCTTCTCCCCAGAGAGCCGTCACCTAGGTCTTGGGAAGTCAGCCCTTGGTCCCTGGGAATACCAGGTGGTGTGTGTTTGGGAGGAGCTCCTTCCCTGCACTTTTGGGGTAGGGGGTTGCATCCAATGCTGCTGTGTAAACGCCCACCTCACAGTCAGACCCTGGCGAGGCCCCAGCACCTGGATCCCGACCTCGAGCCCCAGAAGCAGCCCCTGGCTGAGATGGGAAGGCAAAGGGTCTCCCCTTTCTCCCTCTCACTCCCCGGAGGCCCAGCTGTCGGTCCAGCTTCTGCCCTGCTGCACCCTCTCTCCCCTGTGCCCTGGAGGCCAGTCCATCCCTGGGTCTCTGGGGAGAAGCCACCACACCCCGCCGGACCGATCAGGAATGAGGGCAAGTTGACCACAGGTCACTGTCGGAAGCCCCTTCTCCTGCGTCGGAAGAGGATGTGCTTGAAGGAGCGCCGGAAGTCCTGGTTGAAGACCGTGTAGATGACCGGGTTGAGCGAGCTGTTGCAGTAGCCGATCCAGAAGAAGAACTTAAAGAGCGGGTCTGGCAGCTGGCAGGCCTCGCGGCAGATGCCGTACAGACTGTAGCTGAAGAAGAAAGGGAACCAGCAGAGCACGAACACGCCCATGACCACGGCCAGCACGAAGGTGAAGCGCTTCTCCCGCGCCTGGGCCACCTTGCGGCGGCAGACGCTGCTGCGCGCCCGGCGCCGGCGCGACAGGAAGAACTCGACGGAGCGCGAGCTGGCGCGGGACAAGCGCCCGCCGGGCCCCGGGGACCTGGCTGCTGCCAGGGTGCCGGGATCAGCCGGCGCGGCCCCGGGCCCCGGCACATCTGCGCTGCCCGTGCCCGCCTCGGCGCCCGCGCGCCGCCGTCCGCCCCTCCGCAGCGCGCCCCGGCGCCGCCGCCTCTCAGCTGCGCTGCTCTCGTCCGGCTCCACGTCGGCGCGCGGGGGTGCACAGTGCCCATTCTCGCCCGCCGCTGTGCCCAGCCCGTTCTCAGTGGTTGGAGACGCGCCGTCGGGGCCCGCGGGAGCGCGCTTCTCGCTGAGTGTGCGCGTGCGCAGCTTGGCCACCCGATAAATGCGCGCATAGACCAGGCCCATGATTAGGCAAGGCGCGAAGAAGGAGCCGATGCAAGAGGATAGGATGTACCAGGTCTCGTCGTTGAGGCCACACTGAGGGTAGGCAGCGCCGTCCGGCTGGCGGTAGAAGGAAACCAGCGGTGGGAAGGAGATGACAGCCGAGATGAGCCACACAGCCACGATTGTGGCCTTGACACGGCGCGGCGTGCGCTTCAGGTTGTACTCGACTGCCTGCGTCACCGACCAGTAGCGGTCCAGGCTGATGGCGCACAGGTGCACGATGGACGAGGTGCAGAAGAGCACGTCGAGTGCCAGGTACACGCCGCACCACACCTGCCCAAAGTACCAGTAGGCCATAAGCTCATTGGCTAGCGAGAAGGGCATAACCAGCGTGGCCACCAGGATGTCGGCCGAGGCCAGCGACACCAGGAAGAGGTTCTGTGGGGCACGTAGCGCCCGACTGGTCAGCACGGCTATTACCACCAGTACGTTGCCCACCACGGTGAAGACGATGAGGAAGCCCACCACGGCCGCCAGCCCTGCCACAGCCCCGGCGGAGTACTGGCCGGGCGGCGGCCCCCAGGTGGCCCCCGAGGCGTTGACGCCCCCACCGCTGCCCCCGTCGCTGGCGCCGCTCGCGTTGGGGCCCTCCACCGCCGCCACCGCCAGCGCAGCCGCCAGCGCCGGGGACGCCATGGTCCTCCCGCGAGCTACGCGGTCCAGCCAGGAGCCGGGGCGCAGCCGCGGCAGCTCGGGCACCCCCCAGCCCGGGTTGGCGCCCGCATCGCCGCCTGCTCCTCGGGCGTGCCCGCCAGGAACAGCGGCGCCCCGCAGCCGGCCCTTGGCCGTGGTGGCCTGGCGGGCGGCGCGCCTGAGAGCGTGGCTGCCGGGCTCCCCGCAGCTGCCGCGCGGGTAAGTGCAGAGCTGGAGGCGCCCGGAGCGAGCGGAGACGCGGTGGCTGGGGGAAGGGGGGCAGGTCCCGGGGTCCTCACGCGGCCCCGCCCTCGGCCCCGCTCACTGGGAGCGTCCCGGCCACGAGCCCACGGCGACGCGGCGCCCCAGCTGGCGAGCCTGAGCGGCTCCACGGTCCCGGCGCCCGGCTCGGGCGCAGGCTGCAGGCGGCGGTGGTCCCAGCGCTCCGCCTCCCATCCAGCCAGCTAGCGCTCGGAGCGCCGGGACGCGGGCTGCAGCTCCTCCGGACCCCCGCGCCCAGCCTCCTGCTCCAACTTTACTTTCCCAGGCTGGGCGCCGGCACTGCCGCCAGTCCTCCTGCTGCTCCCGGGCGCGGGCGCCCCCCGCGGTCCACGCTCGGCCGTGCGGGCGCCGCCTCGCCTGCCTTGCTCGCCAGTGCTGCGCCGCCGCCGCCGCCACCACCACCACCACCACCGCCGTGCGCTCGGCGCGAGTGCAGCCGCCGGGCTCGGCTTCCAACTTGGGTCGAGTTGCGCAGCGGGGAGGGCGCGCGGGGCAGGGCGGGGCGCCGGGCAGGCCCGCGCCGCCGGCCCGGGGGGAGCGGGCAGGGAGCCCGAGCCCGCGGCCGCTTTGGCGAACCTGCCGGCGCGGCGCCTGGGAGGAGTCCGGGGCGGCGGCGCGGGGCGCGCGCTCCGCTAGGGCGCCCCCTCCAGGGTCGACTGCAGCCTGCGGGACTGGGCTGATCACCGACTGGCCTGGGCGGTGAGTTCTAGAAGCCTGCTCTTTCTAAGACGGGCGGCTCCTGCACCTCCCCCGGCGCAGTCTCTGGCGCGCGCCGGCGTGCACACCAGCGCGCAGCTTGGCTAGCTCGGGGTCCGTGGTCTGATTGGAGGGCGAGCCTCTCACAGCCTGGCAGAGGATGCGGCACCGCCTAGTGCGTGCTGGTCCTGTCGGGCTTGGGGTCGGTGTTCCCCTGTAGAGCCACCTCCTCAACCGGCCTCAGTTCCCTCCTCTGCCGGCTTCCCAGCGCTGCTGGAGCATGATTCATAACGGTGGTGCCTGTGAAAGCCCAGGGCAAGCGCCGAGCTCTGCGCCCATGTTGGCAATTATTGAAGTTTACTTCTTACGCTGCATGACCCTGCTTTTAAAGACTGGGGGTATGTTCAAAATCACCGCCTCTGACAATCCCCAAACTGAGCTGCCGGATGAGGGCAGTTTTGCCAGAGTGGGCCCTAGGGAGAACCGTCCCTGTGCATCCATTATGCACTGTCAGGGGTCTGGGTTGAGTGTTGGGCCCTGGTTCCTGCCCCCAGGCATCCTGGGTCTGTGGGAGGCAGACTAGGGAGGAGGTGGCCCAGGGACAAGCTGGAGGCCCTGCATCTCGCTGCAGGGTGGAAGTGAGGACCCTTCACACAGCCCAGAATGCATGTCCCCTGGTCGCGGGTTGTCCCTTGCCCTCAAATGTGATGTGGCCTGTGCCCAGGAGGCATTGTGGGAGGTCTTTGAGTGTTCTCTCCTCCCCCATAGATTAACTGTGCCTCCTCTGGAGTCTGCCTCAGAGTTCCTGACTGGGGCCAGTGTTAGCCTCTAGTCTGGACTCTCAGGCTGGACAGTCTGACTCAGGGGGCACTGCCATCAGAGCAGATGCCACTGTATAGCTCTGGCCTCCTGTGCGCCATGTTTGTCAACAGCAGATGGTACACTTGGGGCAGTAGGTGTCCAGCCATGGCCAGGCAGAAATCAAGCCTTCTGGATGGTGGGCTTGCAAGAGGCAGGGTTCATAGTGAAGGACCAAGCCTCCTGTGCTAGTCCTGAGCATTTATGCAGAGTCCTGACCTGCATGTGAGAGGTGCCGTCGGGGCGGGGGCCACCGTCATTGATAAGATGCCCTTCTGGTCCTGGAGGTTAATAAATGCCAGGACCAGGGCCCCTGGGGTGCATCTTCTGTGGAAGCTGCCCGAGCAGTGTTCCCTCCCTGGCGTGCTGGAGCCACTCTGTCATCACATGCAGGGAGCAGGGAGGCCTGCCGTGGTGCTCGTGGTGCTCCTCGATGTCTGGGGGGACTGCCCACTCTGAGATGGGAGCGCCAGCACCATGGAGGCCTGGGGCTCCTCTCCAGCTTGCGGGAAGGTTTGCCCAGGGAGGTGGCCGTGCTGTGTTTGGAGAATGAGATCCAGAGGCGGATCCTGGGGGAGGGGGCTTTGCTCCAGAGGCGGGGCAACCAGAGGAGGAGCCAGGCAAAGGCTGTGGCATGGGCACATGGGCAGATGGTCAGGTGGAAAGGATGGCTCCTCCCCCAGCAGCTCCGCCCACCCTGTGGGCCTCCCCAGACCAGGGCTCTTGTCTTGCGAAGCATTTCAGAGGACAGGTGGGGCCATGGGGAGAATTCTTCGGGGCCCTGGCTCCATGGACAGCCTCATGTTTACAGGCAGTGGCAGCCCGGGCACAAGGCATTCACAGGAGAAGGACTAGAGCAAGCGCCTGGGCCTGAAGCCAACAGGACTTCACACTGCTGGGGGAGCCGCTCTCAAGGCCAGGTCGGCCGAGGGCATCTGGAGTGCCCAGCCTATGAGTGGCAGGCCCTGGGGAGGGACACTGACCTCCTATTGCCTGATGCTGCTGTTGCCTAAAATGCACAGGAGGGGCCGCTCTGAGGGGTGTGAGGTGGAGGGGCACAGAACCCTCCTTTTGAGGATCCTGGGCTGTGCTGGGGCTGCATGGTATGTGGCCTTCCTGGGCCAAGACCCCAAGAGCGTGGCTGCTCAGAAAGGAACTAGAGCAAGCTGTGTCCAGATGTTTAAAATCTGGCTTGCCATTCTGCTCCAGACATCCGCAGTCAACCAATGGTGTGTGCCCAGAAAGGTGCCTGTCCTGTGAGCAGCTGGTGGCCAGGCCCAAGCTGGACCTGAGTGGGGTGGCGGGAGAGTGCTGCGGGAGTCGGCTGCCCTGGTGGCAGCGGTGGGTGTGTCTGCACACGTGTGTGGGAGCGTGGGGGGCAGGTGCACTCCAGGAGGAAAGCTGCATGGAGCTGGAGCCTGCTGCTGCTGCAGAGGCGTGCCTCGCCCAGCCCGAAAGACAGGGCGGGTCCACCCAGGGCCACACAGCCACAGGACGTTGGATCCTTGGCCAGCTGCTGTGCCAGGGCTAGGGCCACCCTGGGTGCTGTGCACCATACTTCATGAGCAGTCTCGGCATGCACAGAGGGGAGCTGGTCTTGAACCGCCTTGGCTTACGCAGGCATGCATGCACACACGTGCACCACCTGCACACACATATGTGTCCACACGTGCATATGTGTATCCATGCACACCCCACATGGATACATGTGTCCATGTGTGTACTTATTCACATCATGTGCATGCATGCACATGCATGTGCATACCCACACATCGTGCATGAACACTGCATGTGTGTTTATGTATGTCCTTCTGCGGGACACCCACATATATGCCCAAGCACACATGTAACGTATGCATAGGTATATGCATGTGAGTGCATGCACATGTGTGTATGCATATTTGCTTACTTACACACAGTGCCCAAATCTACTCATAATGTGAGTGTGCATACTAGCATACCCATGCACATATACTGTGTGCACACACGTGCACAGAGGTGCACACATGCCCCTTCCCCTGCTACTTTCAGACAGTTCCTCGGCCCTCACACTTTAAGCTGTTTGTCACTGCCTCGTGGCCTCTGGGCATTGGTGCATGCTCTTCACATGGCTCAGCCATCCTTGACCTGTCTGTCCCTGGGCTCTTCCTTCAAGGCTAGTTGCATGAGGCTCCTCCTCCAGGAAGCCTCCCTGATTGCCCTGGCTAGATCTGGGTCCTTTGCTGTCCTATGTGCTGCTCTGAAACTCAGTTAACGTGGGGGGGTGCAACGAGCAAGGCCCAGACATGGCTGTGCTCCAGCCTCAGATGCACTGGATGTCCTCTGGGTGCAGGTGGCCCAGGAGAAGAAAGGGGTCTTGACCCTAGCACCCCACACTCAGCAGGCCCTGTCTGGCTGGCTCTTTGGCCCCTGGAGCCATCAGGTATGAACGTGTACTTCCTGCTTCGCAGGGTGTGGCGTATGCCTCCCACCTTCCTGGGCCTGTTTTCCCTGTCTGTCAGATGGAGTCTTCAGGCCAGGTGGTTTCAAGGTCCGCAGTGGCTCTGAGTTTCCTCCTCTTCCTGCACATGGCCGGGAGCTCCCAGATGGGGTCCAGCCTGGCCTGCCCCTCTTGGCCCTCCGTGGGTGCCTGAAAGGCAGGGAGAGACCCCTTTCCTTAGCCTGGCTGGTGCCCTTCTTCTTGATCCATACCAAAGGGAAAGGTTTTCTGCTTTGAGCCAAGCTAAGCACTTTTCCCTTATGTTTATGTGAAATTTCATTTTTAAAGATGCAGCAGGGAAAAAAAAAATGAGGCTTACTTTTCTCCCTACCCCTCCCCGAAGGTTTCCAGAAACCAATCTGTCTTGTCAGAACGTGGCAGGGATCCGCGGCCCAGGCCTGGCTTTCGTGCACCAGCCCGCAGACCAAATCCATTGCATATTGATCAGCGTGATGGGTTGGCACAGCTGAGTTCCGACAGACAGCGGCTGAGGCCCTCTGGAGGGAGGGCGGCTCCGGGGACTGACTTGGGTTGGCGGCGAGGGTAATGGATGGAAGCAGAGGCCATGACGCTTGCTGAGGACCTGCTGAGGACCTTGGCACTGGCTCCCATCCTCCTCTGCTGTCCTGGCCCCACACTGGCCTCCAGGCCGCCCCTGCAGCCTGCACCAGTCTTGCCTGGCTCCTCCCTTAGGGACCTGCCGCTGCCCCAAGCACCTGAGCCATCCAGGGCCCGCTAAGGGCCAGCTCTTCCACAGCCCTGCATGTTCACTCCTCACCCAACCCAGACGTTGCCAAGCATGGTCTGTGGATCTGCACTAAGATATGGCTGTGGCTCCTGCTCTCCCACCCTCCTGGCGGCCTGGGGAGAAAACTGGTGCTGGGCCCACAGCCTGGACGCTGGCTGATGGGCTTTGCCGACATGGCCTTGGGAAGTCACCTTTCTTTACAGCCTCTTGGCTGCTGTGCATCTCTGCAGAAGGCTGCTTTGCCTGGGGGCCTGCTCATTGTAGGGGTTGTGGGAGGAAGGCTGTTACCCAGGTCCAGACAGAGACCTCCCTGATGACAAGCAAGAAATGTGCAAAAGGCCATTGCTTTCATTCCTGCAGCTCACCTGTAAAGATGTGACTCAGGAGCTGCAGCAGCTGCCTTGTGACCAGGAGGAGCTGAGAGTGAGAATGAAAGCCACAAAAGAAGAGGCTGTGTCCCTAATGCCTTTGTTCCTGAGCCTCCATAAGCCCACCCTGAGTCACCCTTTGGCTAGACTTCCTCCTGCTGAGGGAGTCACAAGGTGGTTTTATTCATAAGGCATTTGGGGAAGAAGTTTGTATAACTCGTAGCTGAATGTATCGTAAATGCGCAGTCTCTACGGGCACAGTAATGCTTCTCCTGGCCGACTCGCCAGGCCGCCCGTGCTCTCTGGACATGTGGCCTTACACCACGGAGGCTTTGCAGACAATTAGATGAAGGATCCAGCAAAAGGGGGGTGGCCTGGAGTGTCCAGGAGGCCCCATGATCACACGGGTCCTCACCAGCAAAAGGGATGCGGGAGGATCGCAGAGGAGATGTCTATTCTGGGCTTATTCCTGGACTTGGGGGTCCCAAATCAAGCAGCTTTGTACATGGCCACCGGAGCGTGAGTGTTACGTCAGCTGGCTTTGGGACAGTGAGAGGGCCTTCTACAGAGGGCAGTTTTACCCAGTCTGGACAGCAGTAGGGGCTTCTTCAGGCGAGTAGGTCCTGGCAGCTCCCTGCTGCTCCCTGCAGTTGTGCACCCCCATGCCACACCCACCTTCCCCAGGGCGGTTCCCAGGCTCCTGCGGGGCCTGTCTTCTCTGGACTGCGGGGACGCCTAATGGTCTCTAGAAGTCTCTGGCTTTACGTCCCCTCGTGAGGCCCAAGAGGTGAGTGCTATTAATGCGGCCACGTTGTAGATGGGGCCGAGCCTTTGGGAGCACACCTGCAGGGAGCCTCTGCCCTACCCAAGCTTGCTGCCCATCGAGGACACCTCTGGGTTGCTAACGCACTCCTACAAAGACCTCCTGGTGCCCAGGCTTCTTTCCCCAAGCGGTCTCCCCAAGACCCCTAGTTAACCACACTGGTCCCACTGCTGGGAGTTTTAGCTTCCCCCAGACCCATGAGGGTCAGGCACCTACTGTGGACCAAACTTCCTCCCTGGCAGGGGTCACCTCCCCTCCCCGGCAGTTAAGATGACCGAGGTCCCATGACACCCCAGCCAGCCACCTCCCTTCTGCCCTACTCAGCGCCTGCTTCTTGGCTGGGCGCCAGGTATGGGGGAGGCTCAGGGATGCAGAGCCTGTCCTCAGCCAGGGCTGCCCATGACCAAAGCCAAGGATGCAGCCTCTTCTCACACCCAAATGGGAGCACAGGCTGGATCTCAAGGAGGGCAATGCTGGGGTGCACAGGGCATGACCCTGGCCCCTCGCTGTCCCGAGGCCCCTTGCATCTCAGCCCCCCACTGGCCCTGGGGGTGCTTCTGGGGGTGCTCCACTAAATGGGAGCAACTTCTTGTCCACTGTGTGAGTGACCATAGCCCACGAGTGCTTCAGAGTGAGAAGGAGCTTCGGTTCTCTTGTTTAGTTTGGCTGTGGGGTTTTTAAAATCGGAAAATGCCCGAGGGTCCTTAACGTGTTTGGAAAAATAAGAGTGCTCACTGAAATAAGAGTGTTTCAGCCTGACCCTGGACGCACCTTCCGGCTTCCAGTGTCCATCCTGTCCCAAGTTCACGGGGCAGGCGGCGCTGCCCACATTCCTGGAATGTTTGGGTTGGAACCTGGGCACCTGGAGCCGCACTCAGCAAGACTGGCCATTTTCTCCTCAAGTTTTCCCTTCCCAGAAGCCGCAAGAAGATAACAGAGCTGGCCCAGTTTAATCTCTGATTTCAGCTACCGATCTGTCCTGGGAGCTGTTCCAGAACGCCACCAGCCTGGCACTTAGGATTGTAAGTCAAGGTACAGACGATGCTGCTGTGACAAAAAGACCCCAAATGCTTTGGCTTAAGCAAGGCAGAATTTCCTTCTCTTCTGCACAGGGCACTGTCAGGGACGGGTCTGGGCCCCTCCACCTCCTTCCTGACCAACCACGGTGGGCACCCTCCCCTGGAAGTCTCAAGTGGCTTCTCCAGGTCTGCTCATGGCATCACATCCACGTCCCCACAGCGGGGTAGAAGGCCACAGCACCCCCCCAAGCCCCCACTCACAGGGCAGCTCCACAGGGAAGCTGCCTGTGGCCCTTATGCTGACCCTCCATTGGTCAGAACTTGATCACATGGCCATACCCACCGCAAGGAAGCCAGAAGGTCCACTCAGTATTCCATTACCATTCAACAGGGCTTCTTTGCCTTGGCCTGTCCTGTGCATGGTAGGCTGGCTAGTACCCCCTGGCCAAAACCTACAGCTGCCAGGAGCATTTCATGGTGACAACCGAAAATGTCCTCAAACATTGCAGAAGTCTCCAGAGGCAAGATCCCCCTCCACCGCTAGATCAAGGCCCCGGCCTCTAGCGCACACAGCAGCATCCAGACCAGAGGCGGGCTGGGCGGGCAGCGGGGAGGCACACAGCATGCGTGTCAGAGAGCAGCCTCCTCCCTGCTAGTCCTCCTGCTGGAAGAGAGACAGAGACCTGGATTGTCACATGCTTACTGACGGCATCTGGTAAACGGAGAGAAGGCCATGTGGGTGTTATGGGTTGAACTGAATCCCCCGTCCAAAGAAGGAGGTACCCACGTCCTAGCACCCTGGACCTGTGAAGGCCATTATTTGGAAACAGGGACTTTTCAGAGACGATCAAGTTAAATGAGGGCATCTTGGATCAGGGTGGCCCGAAGCCTGTGTGACTGGTTCCTCACTAGACACACGTGGGGAGGCCCATGGAGGTAGCAGCCCCTGCCCGTGTGGCGTGGGGCCACAGAGCCAGGAGGAAGTGCCTCCCCCAGGGCCTTTGGGGAGCACCACTCTGCCCAGCTGGACTTCTGGCTTCCGGCTTACAGGACTGTGAGAGGAGCAGTTGCTTTCGGCCCCAGATAGAATCGGGAGGGACTGGACAATCTCCAGAGGCAAGTGCTGCTGAGTGGGCACCGTGTCCTTGGTCACTGAGTGAACCTGGCACATTTTTCAAGCAGCTATGATGTGTTGGTGACTCTCAGGGACCTGGGAACCTGCAAAGGACTGAGAGTGAGCGTTCTGCAAAGCACAGGCCTCGGCTGCAAAAGGGCTGCTGTTGGGGTCAGGCCCAGGTGGGGTTCTGGTCAGCATCAGCGTGCTAATGACCGAAAAACCAGCTGGGGTTTGCACCCAGCCTAGGGTCTCTGCCCCCTGTGCTCTCTGTCCAGCCCAGAGCTCCAGGGCTCACCAAATCTGACACTGTGACCTTTGCCACTTCCCAGGACTCGGCGTGTCCCACTGACAAATGAGTGTGTTGGCTGTGGTGTCCCCGAGGACCCCAGCTCTGGAGACCCTGATTAGGCAAGTGCTTCTCGAGGTGACTTCGCTGTGAGCCATTGTCATGCAGGGACAGGGAGGCAGGAAGATGCACTCGAGATGAAACAAAGGATCAGATGCCTGGCATCAGACTCGGAATCATACTTAGAGCAACTATTTAAAAACCAAAGTGCTCATCCCCCGGCGTTCCTCAGAGTCGCCCTGGGAAACCGTGTTTGACTTGAACAAAGGGTTTGTATCGACAGGACATGTTATCGTTCAATTTCTAGGAAAGGGCGGTAATTAGATGCCTCATTCCAGATATTGTTTCAATTACAGCACAAAAAAAAAATACATGAATCCTGCACGGAGGCAAGCACCTGCTTTTCATTACCGAGGAGGCGCACTTCCCAACCACAGAGACCCGCGCTCGGGAGCCCGCTCGGCCCGCTCGGCCCACCCTCCGCTGGGTAAGGATCCTGGGATGAAGGCCCTGCATTTTGGAAATGAGAAGTGTCCTGCTTGGTGCACGGCAAGGCCAGCTGGTGTCCAGCAGGGGGCACTGTTCCCAGGCCCCGCCCAGCAGGCTGGTGGTGGCAGACAGGTCTTCACTGTGTCCCCAGGAGGTTCAGGTGTCATCCTCTCCCTCTCCAGGGAGGTTCAGAGTCCAGACTAGACTGCCCAGGGACACACGGGCCCTGCCGTACCTGCAGGGGGCAGTCCCCACAGCCCAGCCTCCTTCCGGCCTCAGCGTGCCGTGAAGGTCGCTGCAGGACTCTGGGCTAGTGAAAGTACTGTGCCAACCCCAGCCAGTGTTTGCCACGCTTCTGCTCTGGGACAGAGGTGGTGGGGCCAAACTGCCGGTGCCTCCTTGGGTTTGGGGAGGAGGACAACCAGTATGGCAGCAGGGGATGGGGTCACGTTGGACTGTGCTCCTTTTCTGAGCACCCCTGCATCTGGGGCACTGCTGGACCATCTTCTCAAGATGGCCTCAGAATCAACCCCAAGAACACAGGCGGCTTCCTCTGGTGGAAATGACTCTCTTTGAGAGGCCCCAGCTCACCTGCCCAGGTCACTCTCTGTGGGCTTTCAAGTCCACCCTGTGTCCCTAGTGATCTGAGTGGGCCTTGGGTCCCTGGCCCTGGCAGTCTGCAGTGTGGGGGAGGTGGGCATTGCTTCCTGGCACCCCTGCCACCCAGGTGCTGGTGGGGCCTCTTGGCTCTCTGAAGGCCACAGCCCTGTCCAGCAGGGACTCCAGCACTGGTCCAGTCCTTCAGGTCCAAGAGGTCTGGCTTCACTGCCACAACCTGTGAGTCCCTCTGCATGAGCCTGCCCAGCTTCTCCCCAGAAGCCATGCTGAGGGTGGCCCTGACCCGCTGCTTACACAGCAGAATCTGCCCTGAGGGAGCCGGTGTGAGGCCCACGACGGACCACCCAGGCCCGGAGGCCCCAGGGCTGGGCTTCGGCTCCTGCTTGCATCCACAGCTATGCGGACCGAGCCAAGGGCCTGTGTCCAAGCTCTGGTCTACAGATGCCTCTGCCCCATTGTTCACGTGAGGAGGTGACCCCTTAACCACCTGCACCCCTACCCAGGTGCCCAGAGGCCCCGGGCTGCCCTTCTGCTCAGCTCAATTGTAAATCCTGCTACAGAACACTCCCCAGCAGGGCATCTTTCCACATGACTGGCCTGCTCATGCGGCAGTGGTCTGAGCACCTGCTGTTTACATAAAACAGTGAATGAAAGGCCAGCTCCCTCAGGACTGCAGGAGGTCACGGGCTGCAGGTGCACCCCTGCCTCTGTGCACAACGTTCACGGCTCAGCCTCGGGGGACTGCCCTGTCTGCACAGCGAGCTGTCCCTGTCATGTTACACTCTCTGGCCAAGCCTGGGCCTGCACTTGAAGCTCCTGAGAAATCCAAAGCGAAGGCAGCAGGCTGGGGGCTGCCCATGAGCAGGACCCTTCCGAGCAGCAGCCCCAGGCAGTGCAGGGCAGACCTGTGGCAGCTTGGCACTCCTCTCTGTCCTCCTCTCCACCTCCCAGGCCTCCCTGACAGGTCTCTGTTGGAGTCCGCCAGTGAGGAGCACTAATGGGAGGACTGGGGGTGGGGGCCCCTTGGCCAGGGGCGGGAAGGTGCGTGAGTGGGGTCCTTGGTGTCCCTTGCTCTGAGGGTTGGGTCCCGGGGCACATTCTGGGGTGAGCTGGGAGATGAGCAGAGAATCAGAGACCAGCTCAGCAGAGAAGCAAAGGCAGATCAGGGGAAAGGCCAGAGCAGTACTAGGCAGGAGGTCGAACAGCTCCTTTAAAAGGTGCCCAGGGGGAGGACTGAGTGGCTCTCACGAACAGATGACACAACTCTAAGGTGGACGTGGCAGAAGCCAAGGCCCCCATTCCCTGCATTTGACATGCCTGGCACAGGGAAGGGAGGCAGAGTGGGTGGCATCCAGGCCAGTGCTGGAGGCTGGTCCCTGTGAGGCTAGCCTTGGGCTGGGGCTTCACAGTGTCAAAGCCAGGTGTGGGAGGAGCTGATTCCTGCCTGTTCGCTCTCCGCCCAGGACTCACGGCCTCTCAGTCTGTTTCTTCAGCGAGAAGTTCTCTGGCAGGGGGTGCACCCAGGTAGGCTTTGGAGAGCCCGTCCCCTGGTCTCATCATGCCATTAGAAGTGGGTATCCATGGAAACGGTGTATTTGGGCACTCGACACGGAATGTTTATTCAATTAGAGGAGTCTGGGGTGCCGGGGAGACCTTGGCTGTGGCCCTGACTACAGTGGGGCCTCGGAAGGCTGTGCCTCTCGTGGGGTCCCATGCTGCCCAACCTCCACCTCCATGGCCTTAGTCCTCCATAGCACCTCTGAGATGGCCGCTGCTGTCCCGTGCTGTGGAGCTGAAGGGCAGCCGGGGTGGAGTGTGGGCCAGAGCAGGGCTGGGTGGCAGGGCTGGCCCCTCTACGTGCTGGGTGCCCGAGGCCTGGTACAGGACATTGGAACTCTCCTGCCCTCCAGGGTGGTCCACCTGCCACAGGGCAGCTGAGGCCCATGGGGCGCCAAGCCTCACACACAGTAGGTGCTCCACAGTAGGACTCCAGTTGGAAAGACGGAGAGCAGCCAGGGCTGCCTGGGCCCAGGACTGTCCTCGGCCGCACAGGGCGAGGGCCACACTCCTGCCCGAGCTGCGTCACGGCACGGCTGCCGTGGGAGTCTATGCCCGCACTGGGCACACAGCATGCACAGCTGTGAGTTGCTGCACTGTCAGGCGTGCCCGGCTCCCTTGCTAGTGTCTAGGAGGAGGTGTGAGGGAACTGCCTTCAGTACTTCACAAGCTCGGGCCAGCGGAGGTCCTCTGTGCTGGGGTGGGGTCCTGCGCAGGGGGCCTTGCTGCTGCCCCGCGCTGTGCACAGGCTGTGGCTGGTAGCTCTGCCTTCTGCTTTCACTCGAGCGTGCATGTGCTTGAGTGTGAATTTGTGTGTGCACACCCCCACAGAGGGCTGACCTTCCGCAGACACCCGCGTAGCCCTGTCTGCACTAGGAGGGGACTGTGGCCAGGAGCAGGTGGCCCAGCACCAAGCCGGTGAGCCTCTGCGATGGCATGGGGTGGCCCCCTTCCAGCCACAGCCATTTCCAGTGCCAGTCACATGTTTAAAAGGAGAACACGTGCACTTGACTCTGCCAGCCACCAGCAAAGCGTCCAGCGCCTGAAATCCTTTTGGATCGGGTCTTGAGGGTGGGGCGGCCACCAACACATCCAAGAGGACTTGGGCTGCCTCAGAGCAGGCCCTGGGTCACATGGAGTCCTGGCTTTTCCTGGTTTCCTCGCCTGCAAGGTGGGTGTGGTGATGCAGACGCGCCGTGCAGACACCTCCGTCCATGTGGAAGGCGTGGGGCAGTGTGTGGTAAGTGCAGTAAGGAGGAGCAGGCCCTGCCCCACGTGGGTCCTCTGTGTCCAGGGCCCATGGCCCTGAAGAGATGGCTGAGTCCCTCAGGAGATCACACTTGCTCTTCCTCTCCAGCCAGGACTCTAGCCCCAGGGTCTGCCCCAGGTCCCCCAGGAAGGCGGCTTCAGCTTGGAAGAGAAACCAGCTGTGTCTCACCCCTCAGTCACTCCTTGCTCACATCACAACACCGTTGCTGGGGACAGAAGGCAAACCGCCTGGGAAATACCCCTTTCTACAGATTTTTAGGAGAAAACGCAGGTAAGAAGAGCACCCTCCCCGCCGGGGGTCAGGGCGTCTGGCACCCCAGCTGCCCTCTTGAGAGGTGGTCAAAGCCTCCAAGGGCAGCCCAGAATTGGGGCTCACGGAGGGGCAGGGCGACAGGCAGTCCTGGAGTCTCCCGGCACCTTCCCACCCGAATCCCTGCTCCAGGAGTTGAGAGATGCCTACCCCACCTGCTGTCCGACCTCGAGCCCCCGGGCGTGGCCCCTGTCCGCCTCCAGTGATGGGGACCCCGTGACAGAAGCAGGTCGACGCCCTCAGGATGTCCTTATCTTGCTGGGGAAAACGGAATTTTGGGGAAAAGAAATCACATCCAAGGTAGGTGGCCAGGAAAGGAAGGGCAGGTCTCAGACTCCAAAGCCAGTTTCCCGAGGCTTACCCAGAGCTGTGGCGGGCCACTGTCACACCCCGACAGCTGAGACGGGGGCAGAAAGGGGTGGGTCCTGCTCTTCCCAGGGGCCCACAGCACACAGAGGGCAACTGAGTACTTGCCCTTTGAGTGTGGGAGGCCAGCAGCCCAGCTCAGGGCCCCAGGACATGCCTTGCAGACCCCTATGTCCCTCCTGCCCCTGGAGACACGAACTGGCACAATGGCTGGGGTGCAGGTGGGTGCAGTGGATGGGGAGCTGGGGGGCCACACTTGGGGATGGGATGCTCTCCACGAGGGAGCCAGCAAGGGCACCGCTGTGTCCCTCCCTCCCCAGGAACTCCAAGACGGGCACATCATGGTCACAGCCTCAGTCCTGAAAGTAGAACCAGCATGTCTGTCACCTGGAGAGTTGACCCTGTGGAGTCTGAGGCGTGGCTGTAAGTCCCCGGCCTTTGGGGGAACCACTGCCCCAATCCAAGCCTAACAGCTCCAGAGGAAGACCCCTGCCCCAGATGCTCCTGGAGGGTCAGAGGAGCAGGCAAACCAGCAGAGCCTGCCATGAAGCAGGGACAGACATCCTGAAGGAGAGCCAGCAAGACCCGTGGAGTGACAGCCGTGACGGAAAGACTCGCAGCAGAGGAACGGGCGGGAGGAGACCAGAGGTGAATGGTGTTCACCTCTGCTTCAGGAGGACTAGGGCTCTGGAGGCCAGAAGAAGTTGTCTCTCCTGGGGAGCCAGGTCCACTCTGCCTGACGAGACTCTGAAGCCTGGGTCCACTGGGCCTTTCCTCCTTGTGTCCCTGCTGAAGAACCACCAGCAGTGGGGTCCCAGGTCAGACCCCAGGCCTCCCACCTCCACCTGGCCCTTGTATGCGTCACACCTGTCCTCCTGGAAACGCAAGGCCCCCTCCTGTCCCACCTTCCCTGCAGAGAGACCTGCACCTATGGCCCACCCTTCCTCTGTAAGATCCTGAAGGCCAGCGCCCAGGACCCCTGCCGGGACACTGCAGAGACGCCCCCAGGACAGGCTGCAGTCTTCTCTCTCCTCCCTCCAGGCCTGAGGGCCTGCTGCCAGCCCACCTGATGACCTGGGAAGGTGCCCCCAGACCCCCACCCCACCACACTGCAGCGTCTAAGGACCTCGCCAACAGCACAGGGGGGCCTGGCGATCCACAAGTCTGCGGTCACCTGACCCGCGCCCCCAGCCCCAGCCCTTGACCCTGCAGACCGGGAGCTCTCAGCTGCCCGTGTCCCGAGCACCCAGGGCAACTCCCAGCACACTGCAGGCCTGCGCGGTGCTTGCCGGTGAATGCTCTAGAATAGGGATTGGCAAACTGTGGGCCAAACTGGCGCCTGCTGCTGATTTTTTACATAGTTTTGTTGGAATCCAGCAGCGCACATTACCCACAGCGTAGTTCTGGCTGCGTTCCTGGGACGGGGCAGAGCTGGGCGGCTGCAGCAGGGGACGCAGATCACCATGCTGAGCGCCACACCACCTGGGCCTGGGCCACCGCAGCAAACTTGCAGCACCTCCCACAAGATCAGAGTTCCAGCGGCGCGGGGCGGGAAATCTGCCCATTTGTGCCTCAGCAAGAGCCAGGGCAGGTCTGTGCCTCAGTGTCCCTGTCTGTTCCAGACGGGATCGGATCAATAGTCCCTGATTTTCCTCCAGGATTTAAATCAACAGCTACTACTTGCGCAGGACTTTCTTGAATTCCACGAGTCACAGGGAATGACGTAAGGAAGGGCCGCAGACGCCGGGAGGATGCAGGAAACAGCTCAGGCCCCGAGGAAAGTGTGTGGAGTTTCCTAGAAAGTCAAGATGGGCGGGTGCCACTTGGCAAGGGGCCTGCCCAGCACCCCACCCGACACACGCGGCTCGAGGGCGGATTTGCCCACTCACCAGTATCCCCCTTCTGGGTATAGTCCAGAAGACTTCAAAGGAAGGCCCCCGGGAGGGACAGCAGACACGTGTGGCCTGTCCCAGCAGTGGAAGGTTTCTCAGCTTTAAAAAGGAGAGCAACCCCGACGTGGCACAGGGATGGACCTCGCGGACATGCTGGTGAAACCAGCCTCTTGCCTCGAAGGGCCAACGCTGGGGTCCACGGTGAGAGGCAGCTGGCCTGCTGGTGGCCAGGGTGCAGAGGGCTGGGTGGAAGACGGACACTCTGCAGAGGGATGGCGACCTGGCCGTGCAGTGACCTGCATGTGCGCACTGCAGAGCCGATCAGGACTGTCAACTGGATGTCGCATGTACTTTGTTACAAGTACAATTCTTTAAAAGGCAAAGGCCGCAGGCAAGCTCTCTCCCTGGCCCTAGCTCTGGCCCTGGGCTTCACTGGCCCCATCCAACCTCAGCGGTGGTACCAAGGGCCTAGGTCCCTGTGGGGTGGGGCCCAACCGCCGAGCGCTGCCGGGTGGTGCCAGCTTGCCAGCTCTGCTCTCCTACCAGGGAGGGCAGGTGACGATGAGTGAGCAGCCGCAGCCCTCTCTGGTGGCTCGGAGCCCACTGCTCCTCGGCGATGCTCCATGCACCCATTCTAGCCGTGCAGAGCCGAAATGGGATCCAACCTCGGTGTCTTTCCACACCTCTGTCTGCCAGGCCGCCCCTGGCAAGCCTGCTGCAGCCAGGTTCCCAGCTCCCGGAGCTTTGGGGGTGGACCTCCCTTTAACAGCCCTGCCGTCTCACCGAGGCAGCTTACAGAACATCGATTCTGCCCATCGTGGGTGCCTGAACTGCCGTGGAGGTCGCACGGGCCTAGGAAAGCTTCTGAGACTACTGAGTGCCGTGCTCACTGGCTTCATCTTTACTGTGGATCATCACCTTCGGTACTCCATAAGCCTCAGGGCCATCATGCTGCGCGTCTGGCCCCGACCACCCCCAGGTTCCTGTGGGGGCACAGGTGGCTGCCTTACAAGATTCTGCAAACAGCAGAGGTTGGCAGACATGCAGTGTCTGCCACCTCGCTCAACACTGCATGGACAGCAGGGCTTCCGTTGGTTTTTACAGACATTTTGTTTAGGAATAGCTTCAAGTTATGGAAAAGTTACAAAAATAAAAATAGTATAAAAACACCATATACCTTTTACTTGAACTCAATTATTACGTTCTACCCTGTTCATTCAACCATCTGGTTTCTCTCTCTTTCTCTGCATGTGTGTGACTCTGTCTCTCTCTCTGCATGTGTGTGACTCTGTCTCTCTCTGCATGTGTGTGACTCTGTCTCTCTCTCTGCATGTGTGTGACTCTCTCTGCATGTGTGTGACTCTCTCTCTCTGCATGTGTGTGACTCTGTCTCTCTGCATGTGTGTGACTCTGTCTCTCTGTCTGCATGTGTGTGACTCTCTCTCTCTGCATGTGTGTGACTCTGTCTCTCTCTCTGCATGTGTGTGACTCTGTCTCTCTCTTTGCATGTGTGTGACTTTTTTTCGGAACCATTCAAGATTAAGTTGCAGACATGACAGTCCTTTACCCTCCAAGAAGCAGAGACCATCTCTTGCATACCCTCAGTGACCTGCCCACACCGAGGCAGGGGATCTGCCCTTGAGTGGACCTGCCATCTTGCCGCTGACCCCAGGCTTCCTATCCAGCTTTCTTCCCCAGCACAGTTGCTCCAGGGCCAGGCAATGCAGTATCCATCTCACTCTCCATTTCCTGTCCTCTGGAACATGTCCACAGCCTGTCTTTGTCTTTTATGTCACAGACATTTTTGAAGAACACAGTGCCCTCTTCCCTTGGGCGGTCCTCACTCGGGTTTGTCCGAGTTCCCCCGAGGAACTGAGTGGATGCATTCTCAGCTGCAGTACCACACTGTTCCTGTCTTTCTCAGGCACACAGTGTCCATTCGATCTCCTGCTGACGGTGTTTTTGACAAGTCGGTCAAGGAGTTGTCTGATTTATCTGCTCAACAATTACTCTTTATTTTCTAGAAACTTATAAACATTCTTGGGGGAGACACTCCAAGACACAGAAAACATCTGCTCCTCATCACACACTCCCCTAGGTTTGGCATCCTCCATGACTCACCTACTCAGTACTTCCCCACATTCAGTACCTTGGCATTCTGCTGAAACTACAGCCCTTCTATCTCACCTGTCCCCCATCCATCACCCACCCATCACCCATCTACCCAACTATTATTCATGTATGCATCCATACATCTATCCTCCATTTATCATTCAGACTTCCATCCATCCGTCTATCTATCATAATACACCCGTACATCCACCCACCTACCCATCTATTATCCATCCACCCATCCATCCATCCATCCATCCATCATTCCTCCATCATCCATCCAACCATGCATCCACCCACCTACCCATCTATTATCCATCCACCCATCCATCCACACATCCATCCATCCATCCATCCATCATTCCTCCATCATCCATCCAACCATGCATCCACCCACCTACCCATCTATTATCCATCCACCCATCCATCCACACATCCATCCATTCATCCATCCATCCATCCATCCATCCATCCATCATTCCTCCATCATCCATCCAACCATACATCCACCTATCTACCCATCTATTACCAACTCACCCATCCCTCCAAATACCATCCATCTGCCCACTCACCTGCCATCAGTCCGTGCTCCATCATTTATCACCATCTGTCTCATCTCTCTGTAGACCTATCTGTCTCTACCTATCATCTTGATCTATCATCCATCATCTATCTGTAGTATGAACTTTGTTTTGGATCCTTTTTTCCGATGCTTTATCACTTGCCACTGGGCTTCATTCTTCTGGTACCCAGTTATTCCATGTTTGGCCAAGGAAGCCCCTTCAAGCTGGCTCCTGAGTCTTTGTGACATGCCATTTCTTTTTTTTTTTTTTTTTTTTTTTTTGAGTACTTCCTTACTTTCTGGCATAACAAGATGTTCCAGTCTAATTTTGTACTTTTCTTGCCCCAGCCCTAAAATCAGTTATTTCTCCCAGGAGCCCTGGCTCCTTTTAGTGGAGAATGTTTGAGAAACTTAAGTTCTATGTGCCAAGGTCAAAGACAAGGTTTTGAGGCCTTTCAGTGGACAGGTCTAGAGATGGCCCAGATACACAGGCACACGCACACACACATACCCGCGCACCGTGTGTACATTAGACACATACACAAACATGCATGCACACGGACCCACAGATCCACACGTATACTCATACACATGTGCCTGAGTGTGCACACGCACACACACGTGCTTGGTTGGAGATCGCCAGTTCACTTGGACTCCAATCCCCTGGTCCTCCCAGGTGCTCTGCCTTCCTCAGCTGTCTCTCCTTCGGTGGATACATTGTGCATTTGCACGGACCTAGAGCACACCCGCAAAACCTTTAGGGTGACTCTGTGCACCCACACACGCTGCAGGCAAACACTGTCCCCCGTCCCCTTCCCAGATGGAAGCCAAGCCCGTGTTCCTGAGCTGCTAGGATCAATTCTCCCTCCTTTGAATTTTCCTGTGGCTCCGCTCTTCATTTGAGGTATAGCTGGTCTCCTTTCTCTCCGTTCCACACTTCCTCTTTCTCATGCTCGTTACTTTAATCTAATTTGCTTGGTGGAACATGAACATCGTCCAGGGTCAGCAGGCGTGGTCGGCGCTTCCCTGGGGAGGGCTCCTGTTTGGCGGCCTCGTCCTCCCAGCTGCTCTCGAGGGCGGCCCAAGCCCCGCCACCTCCCTCCTCCCGCACCACAGAAGGACCCGCCTGGGCCCCTGTGCCCGTGTTTTTCACCCACCAACACCTCCTAGAAATCATGCAGGAACATAAACAAACCACAGGACACACGGTTCCCGAGGAGGCATGTGGAAATGTGCCTGGACCCAGGGAAGGCCACCCTCGAGAGCTAGGGAAGTGCAGTGGAGCCACACCAAGAAGCCACTTCTTACTTGTCAAACTGGCAAAAATGTCCCAGGAGCCGTGGGGAAGGGGCTCTCTCAGCCCCCGTGGGACCAATGTGGCCTTCCTGCTTGGTGGTTTTGCAGGCTTTAAAAGCCACTGGCAGGTTGAGGACCTGAGCCTTTTGTCTAAGAAGTCGCAGGGCTGCCCCACCCCACCCCACCCCACAGAGGCTTCTTCTGGGCTGTTCCTGGCGCCTCCTGCGTGTTTATTTTTCCATACAAACTTTGGTATCAATTCCAGCTCTGTTTAAAGGAAAGCCTCCTTGGGATCTTTACTAGGATCCTCGGGGGTGTACCCAGGTCGGGGAGAGATGACCGGCTCACTCGGTCAGATGTTAGATCCTCGCTCCTGCTGGACAGCAGGTTCTGGGGCCCTGGCTGTTTCCTGTCTCCAGATCCCCCTTCACCCCAGGCCTGTTGCTCCCTGGTAGCCCGGGGTGGCCGGCCAGTGGGAAGCCCTGAGAGGCAAGCCAGGGCCGGTGGGGAGGGCCCTGGAGCAGCCTGACCTCCTCCCTGCATCCCAAGTGTGGGAGTCCCCAGGGCCGCTGTGACGGAGTGCCACGTGCTGGATGGCAGAGAGAGCAGGGAGGGCCCAGGAGCACGTGAGCCCAGGACGGAGAGTCGACAGGCTGGCTCCTCTGAGGCTGGAGGCAGAGTCCAGCCTCTCCAGCCCCTGGGGCTCCTTGGCTCGTAGAACCAGCACCCCGACCTCTGCTCCATCTCCACAGGACCCTCTCTCTGTCTGCGAGTCTGTCCGAGCTCCCCATCTACAAGGACACCCGAGGTGGGGATGAGCCCACCATCCTCCTCATAACCGATACCGGCCAGGACCTTGTTACCAACAAGCCACGCTCCAAGGTACTAGGTGAGGACTTTGCCGTGAACTGGGGGATGAGGGGCCACCGTTCAACACACACCCGGGACAGTCGGCTGAGCCATGCTTTGCTCAGTCCAATGGCAGAGCTAAAGTCCCCTGAGGGTAGCCCAGGCCGTGCAGCCCCTGGGCCTCCCCTTGACCTCCAGGCTGAGCCACTCTCTCAGGCCTGGCCTGCCCCCCGGCTCTCCTGGACAGTGCAGACCTCGTGTCAGTGTCTCCTTGCATTGCCAGAGCTTTGGGGCCTCGTGTAGACAGGGCCCCAGCAAGCTGTCCAGTCAGGCCTGCCCGGCTGCCCCGCTGCCCGGCTGAGGGCTGCATGCGGTGCTGGACGTTGCCCAGGACTCATGCAACGCCCCCTGGGTGGGAGGAGAGCCCGCGCTCTGCTGTGCCCTGAGGCCGGCAGGGGCCTGCCTGTCCAGCTCCCGCTACCTCCTGACTCTCAGTGCTGCCTGCCCCGGGCCCAGCCTGGTCTTGGGCTCCTGTCCTGAATGGGAACGAGCCACTGGCCATGCCGGATGTCCCCTCTGCAGCTGTGGTCAGCCTTAGCCTCGCTGCCCTGGACCTGTGGGGCCTCCCTACTGCCCTCCTCACCCTTGGCATACCCCTCCTGCCCACTTACAGAGTGGCCTCCAGGGAACACCTTAATGGGAGTCTCCACGTCCCTCCTGGCTTCTCCCTGCCTCTGGGGGCTCTGGTTCAAGATGGCAGGCCACTGGGCTTGCCCCCTTCTCCTGAGACCCCCGAGAAATACAGCCAGATAACCGGTCCACGGTGTCCAGGAGCTGGAGAGGGACAGAGGCGGCCTGCGGTGGAAGACGCAGCCGACTTCCGCACCTTGGAAGGGAGTGGGAACGCTCTGGGTGGTAAAAAGGACCGAGTGGACAATTGGTGGACACAGGGACCCCACTAAAGCCTTCCTCACATCTGCTCCTGGGAACACCCAGAGGCCCTGCTGAGGGAGGGTCGCAGGGTCTTCCTGGTGAGTAGGTGCCCCAGGAGGGCAGGGCCCCTTCCCCAGCCTGTACTTACATGGTGCCTGTTGCTCATTGTGCACAGGTGAGTCCTTGTGAGCGTCACCCTCAACCGTCCCCACGGTGGTGTCTCTTCCAGCGCCTGCTGTTGTTGATTGAGCGCCTGCTCAGGCCAGGGCGGGTGTTTCTTCCCATCGACTCCTGTCACCCTCAGATCAGCCCCCGAGGGAGGCTCTGTAACTCCCGATTTCCCAGAGAAGGAACAGAGTCCAGCCAGGTTCAGAGCCACCTGAAGACAAGGCAGTGCCAGTGCCACAGTCGACACAGGGCGGCCACCTCCTGGGCCCACGGAGTCTGCGCTGCTGCCCCTGCAAACTCCTCCAGGGCCTGCTGCCCTCCGGAGAGAACACGGGCCCCTCCGCCTGGGCGCCTCCGCAGCTGTGGCCACGCCTGGTGGGGGCGGCCCATCCTGGCCTCGCACCCACCTGCTCATGATGACCCGCGGGGGGCTCGCTGCACCTGGGGCAGGCCCTCCTGGGCAGCCTCCGCAGCAGGGAGACCGCCCCACTTACTGCTCTGGTCCTCGGGGGGAATCTCCCTCCTCAGGCTTTGGAGACACCAAGGAAAGCAGCCTGTGGACACTTGGCACAGAGTGGCTGGCGCTGTTGTGGAAACGGCCAGGGCTCTCCTGCCTGCAGGTGCAATGCCTGGCGAGTCCCAGTACAGACAGTTCCCGGCCCTGGCCAGCCGGGTGCTGAGCAAGGCTCCTGGGGTGCAGGCTCAGAGCCAGGGCCCCCCAGTGCTCTGCCCAAGTCCCCTCAGAGGCGCCTCACAGCAGGGCCGGGAGCAAGGGCAGGTCCTCGCAGCTCACGGCAGGCTGGCGAAGCTCTTACTCGATGGAACAGGAATCTAACGCCAGCCCAGGAAGGGCCAGTCACCTCTGAGTCCAACAGAGACAACTAGAAGAGTACCCAGGGGCAGCCTGGACGCAGGAGTCTCACATCAGACTGCGTTCTGACTTCGAATCAAGAGCCCGGGGACTCAAGTCAGAGCTGCTGGATCAGGGCTAGGGCTCCTAGAGGCTCCACGGGCCACGGCTGGAGCCTGGTTTGGCAGAGGGTCCCAGCCACCGGGCAGGTGCTGGACTTAGTACAACTCTCCTCAGCCCTGGCTCTTCTGTGGCACCGCCCTGTGATGTGGCTATGTGGGGGTCGGGACAGAGGCAAGGGACCACATCAAGGGGTCATGGGACAGAGGTCTCCCACTGTGGCAGGACTGACCTGGGACACCTGCTGCCTGCTCACATTTGACTTGGAGTTCACAGTGAGATTAGCCAGAGCAGTGTGCCCACCCGCCCGGCAGCCTCCCTGTCTGACCCTCGGGGTGGTTTCCAGACGCCCTAACACAACCACAGGGCCTCTGTGGGGAAAAGACAGGAGTCCCGGGCAGAGGGGAGGGTGTCCCAGAGGGGCCAGGGGATGTCGGGAGGACAAGGGCTGGTGTGCTCTCAGAGAGATGGGAGAGAAGCAGCCCCCGTGCCGAGGGCCCAGGATCGGGCAGCAGAGAGTGGGCCTTGAGCACAGGGAGTTTCTAAGTGGGAAGAAGGTCAGTGTGCATCCGCTCCTCAGGGACCACAGTAGCATGGCGGCTGCCCTTGAGGCCAGGGGCAGAACCCCAACATCCCAGCAAGTGGTGGCACCTTGAAGGGGTCAAAAGACCCCCAGGCTGTGGGCTGGGAGAGGCTTCAGGCAGAGGGGTGCCCCAGCCACCCCACCGCAGGCAAGACCTTCCGGGCCTGCCGCCACCTCGGTGCTCCCCGGAAGACCCAGTGGGACTGTGTTTAGGGCTTCCATAATTGAGCTCTTTGCTTCACAGGGTGGAAACAGCAAGAAGCTTGTCAGCCAAGACGCGCTGAGAAGACTACGTGCAGGAATCCCAAAGCTTCCAATCCTCACCTCCTGCCAGTCCTCCTCGGCATCCCGTCCTGTACAGCTGGGAACAGTTGTCAACCTGGAGAGACTCAAAAGCTGTAGCCACGTGGATGGAGATTCAGAGTGACAGCCGTTAGCACCTCCACCCCTGGGATGGCACTGAAATTGGATGATCAATTTTTCAGTGACTTTAATGGAATATTATTTTCTTCTCCTTTGAAATCAATGTCATCAAAACCACAGCTTAGTTAGGTTAAACAGCTAGGGAAAGGTAGGCACAGGGTTAGTAAACAAGTCAACGACAGTCTTTCTCTGGAATTAAAGAGAGAGAATGGGATAGATGTCAAAGAACTGGGAGCCGCAGATGGTTCTGTGGTCTCCGGAGAGAGCAGAGCTCACTATTCATTCATTAATCCCGACACAGGGGGATGGCCAGAAAATGCTAGTGAGGGACGCTGAGTTCATGGAGTCAGGGTGAGTGAGGTGCTGCGGGTGGACCAGGTTCAACTACTCCAGGGAGAGGCGAGACTTGTTCTGCCTACAGGCTTCAACAGGGGACCCGCTAAGGCCTGACCTTCCTCAGCTGGGCCGCACAGCTGCTGGGTCACCAAGGAGGGTCTCTGGGCCTGGTTCCATGTCTGCTCCCTCACTGGCCTCGAGGGGAGAGGGCACTGCGCCTGCCAGGGTCTTCGGGTGCCAACAGCCCTGCTGGAGAAGCGGCCTGACAGATGCGCTTTGCACAGGCCCAGAACAGCAAGCCAGGGGGCGGGGGCACCAAGAGGCCCGCAGGCCGAGGGCAGGGCTGCCCAGGCAGGCTTGTGACCATCATCGCTGTGGTTTAGGGAGTCGGAGACTCTTCCTGGGCTCTCATGAGGCCCTGCCACAGCCCAGGGTCAGAGACCTGGGGAGGCCCTAACCAGCGCCCAGCCTGGGTTTCCCAAGCTTGGAGGGCAGGGGAGCTGAGTCAGGGAGCTGCTGGCCTCTGTCTGACCACCATGGTGTCCACTCCCAATGCTGATTGTAAGGCCCAGGCAAAGTTGGTCTCCTGAGCCTCAGGTCCCTCCTCTGTGCAGCATGGGGCGTGGGCCCACCCGTGAGCCCCAGAGAGGCCCAGCCAGGGCAGAGGCATGACAGGCTTTGTCCAGGTGACCCAGCAGGCCCAGCACCGTGGGAGGCAGAGGCTGTGGCAGGGGAGTCCAGCTGAGTCCTGGAAGCTGGCTGGCTGAGGCACAGCCACAGTGACAGCAGAGAGAGGACCCTGGAGGAGGCCCTGGAGGGCCAGTGGGGAAGGGCCCCCTGGGAGTGTGGCAGAGAAGGGCTGCAGGTCCACTCTACATTGTGGGGCTCACCTTGGGACACCCGCTGGCCATCCTGGCCCTACCGTAGGACAGGGAGGCCACCATTCTGAGCACGGGCTGAGCGAGGTGGTGACTGCACTCTTCTCACAGGCTGCAGAGGGCTGAGTGGAGGCCTGGTCGCCTGCCTGCACAGGGCCGATCCCGAGCAAGACCTGGACCTTGCTTTTCCTTTCCAATTAAAAACACATCATTGCCACTGGAGAAATTAGAGAAAACCTCAGAAAAGCAAGGAAAATAGAAACCATCTGCTCTCACCTGTGCTGGGCAGTTTGGGGCTGCCGGAAACCCTCACACAGGCAGCCCAAGACGTCTCCCCGCAGGAGCACCCGCCAGCCTCCCGGTGGTGGGCAGACCTCCTCCGTGCCCTCATCTGAGGGCCTACGGGCTGCGGTGGTCATTGGGCGAGGGGGGGAGGTGGCAGACCCCGCCGCTCGGCTCCCTGGGCCTCCTCCCCGCTGAGTCCGCAGGCAGAGGCGCACCGCGGGCAACAGCCAGGAGTCTCCTGGAGGAGCCCAGGACTGTGCCCCACCATGATCTTTCTTCTCAGTTGACAGAGCCGGGCTGAGAGAGGACGGTGCTGCCTGTCCCTCACGGCCACAGGCTGGCTGGGACACCTGGGCAGCTGCTGTACACCCCAGCCCTGCCACAGGCACTGGACAGGAGCAGCTGGGGCCTCGTGATGCTGGGGAATTGTCGTGACTTTTTTGCTAGGGAAGGAGCTGAAAGTCTCCGCAGCGGGCAAGGCGGACCCAGATGTGTTTTGATCTGAACTGTCGCCGACTGAAAAGGAGTTTGTGCCGGTCAGCACAACCGGCCCAGAGGCAGTCGCTGGGCAGGATTCTGTCTTCAAAGAGGGCACAAGTACCTGAGCCCGCAGGCCTCAAGCCTGGCGCCTCCCACCCTCTTCTGTCCTCATTCCGTCTTCGGATCAAGATGCTCACCAAAGGTTCTCAGGGATCTGCAGGAAGCAGCCCTTCCTGCAGTGGGTGGGTGGCTCTGGGCTGCCCCAGTGTACAGAGGGATCCTGAGGCATGAGTTCTACCAACGACCTTCATGGACACCCAGGGAAGGCTCCTGGGGACACTCAGCCAGCTATGTCCATCCTGAGGGAGAGTTCCAGGCCTGCAGATGGGGACGGGATGGGGACAGGTCAGGGCTGGGCCTACCCACCTCCTCCCACGGAAGCAGGGTGGTGAATGTGCAGGCGTCTGGCCTGGGGCTTGGCGGCCTGAGCACAGAGCCTGCTCTGCTGCCCATCTGGGCCAGCACCCTGGGTTCCCCTCTGTGAAGAAGGACGAGAACGCCGAGCGTGAGGTGCTGGCCGCCTGCCGCTCGGCCCACGCCAGCCTCTCTGGTGCCTTTCACCCGCTTCCTGCACTCTGGCCTTTCTCCTTGTCAAAAGACCCTCAGCTTCCAGAGCTTCTGGCCTGGTGGAAAGCAAGGATCTGGGGAGAAGAAGGTGCCGAGCCCGCAGGGGCCAGGCCTGGGACGCATCCACAGCAGCAGGAGGCATGGCAAGGGCAGCGGCCTAGCCCGTCAGCCCCCTGCCCATCATGACCAGGCCGAGACCCCGAGCCAAGCCGTATTTATTAGTGTGGGTCTGGGTTTGGGGCACCATGGGACACCTCAAACTCTGTCCAAACGTGGCTGTGGACACTGGAGAGGCCAGGCTGGTCCAGGACAGCCAGTCCTAAGACCTGCTTCTCCACAGCCTCTGACAAATGCTTTCTGCTCCCCAGCATCTATTTCCTCTCCTAAGAAAGGACTCGGCCCGGGGCTGGGAAAGTGCCCCTTGCCCTCTGACCTCAGGGCCCCCTCAGCCCCCACCCAGGGCAGCTATTTCCTCAAATGCCCTTTGCAGCAGCCAGATGCCAAAGCAAGGCGACATCCCAGCACGGGTTAAGACGTGATCCTGACACATTTAAAATAACTTGGACTAATTGGGCTCATTGCTCATCTTTTCCTACCACGTTCATAAATTGCATTTAATTGTTTTTGGATTGATTCTTTAAAAATAAATTTGTTACCTAGAATCTTTTATGGCACGTCTGCCCACATCGGCATCAGGCGCTGCATCCTGGGGGGCCTGGGCAGGTTTATTTCTGCTGTGTTTGATCTTGACTTTGTCATTTCGGCTGCGCCTCGGTAGAGCTGGGAGTTTCTCGGGAAGTTGGAAGCTCTCCCTGAATCAGGAGAGGACCTTTGCCAGGGTGGGTTCACTTCGAAGCCAGTGGCAGCCACAGGCCTCCGATGTCAACTGAGGGTGACACCTGTCTTCTCTTGGCTCATGGGCCCTGATAAGGAAGCTTCTCTCCCCACGTGATCAATAAGGAAAGGGGCCTCAGTGGGGCACCTGTCACAAGGACATCACCCTCCGCCCGCCCCACCCCCGTCGCAGCAGAGCCCACAGGAGGTGCCTGGTTCTCCTGCAGTCAGCCAGGGGACGTCGCCTTGGCAACAGTCTTCCGCCCCCACCCCCCTCAGGGCAGAGCTGGTTCCATTGCCAGAAGCCCCTCTGGAGACCCCCATCCTCCTCTCAGAGAGGGAAGGGGCTGGGTCTCAGGCACCAGGCAGGCCCCCGCCCTTGGGGGCCGTGGGCGGAATTTTAAATTCCCCAAGTATTCTTAAAAAGCGCCCATGCGGTTAGTTAAACCTCCTAAAATAATTGCAGTCAGGCAATTACTTCTTTTAAAGGCATTCGGAGGTGTTGAGATCCAGGCTCCTATTTTTCGAGATAACAGCGAGTCCCTTTGTGCCGCCCATCCTGGGGTGGGACTCCTTCCTAACAGGTGCTTCTGGGACACCCTGTGCCCTGCTCCCTCCTCCGGCCTGCCTCCCACGCCTGAGGCCTGCAGGCACCAGAGCTGCAGGATCAGAGCAAAAGCAAAGCAAGGGCCAGTCAGCACTTCCAACTCCCAGCAGAGGAAAGAGCAAGTTGGCAGAGCCAGGCCAGCGCGAGGGGCCGCCTCCCCCAGCCAGCATGGCCTCAGCAGCCGTCCCACTCCTGGCGACTGGCCTGGCTGCATTGCCTCTGAACGGGGAGAGGGCTGAGGCGCGGCTCCCCGGGGCAGGCCTGGCCAGGGGCCCGACACCCCTCCCTCCTCACTGAGCAAGCCACCTCTGTCCTCCCGCCCTCTCTCTCAGACTCTCCTTCTCCCTCCTTCCATCCATCTCCGATTCTTCATGAAACACCTGCTCTGTGCGGACACTCAGGAGCAGCACTGAACCTGGGCAGTCCCAGCCTCAAGGAGCTTGCCGAGAGCCACAGCCTGGGGAGCGCATGAAGGGGAGAGGCTCGTGACTCAGGGATGCCTGGCAAACACACAGGGCACAGCAGGAGTGACCACTCAGACTGGACACACCCACAGCAGCCAACTCAAACTCATGAACAAGAAAGAAGTGTTTCCGCGGCAAGTCACCTCTGCACATGAGAATTTGTTACGCAGCTTCCCTGTGTCCAGAGCTGACTGCTGCAAGATGACACTCGTTCTGGGCTTTCTAACCCAGCAAGGCTCAGGCGGGTGGGGAGGGAGAGAGGAGGACAGAGGGAACAGAGCACACTGGGAGCACACCCAGGCTCCAAGTCCCCAGGCCCTGCTCCACGCACACCTGTGCCTGCTGGCCAGGCCTGGGAGGCTGCGCTGAGTAGGCACAATCAATCCTGGGGAAGTGCAGGTCTGGGTGCCTGGGGGACAGGCAAGGCATCCTTGGGCCCCTCTGAGCCAGCGTGGATATACAGCAAGACAAGGGAGCGTCCTCAAGGTGTCCCAGCGGCCACTCCAGCCCAGTGACTCATGTCTTCCCAAGGCGCCTCCCCGTGGGAGGCCTACCTGCCCGCCAACCCCGCCACACCCTCCCCTCTGCTGCGCCCCAGCACGTCTCCCCTGGGGGGCGGCTCTCCACTCCCACCTGAGCTGAGCGCTTCCCGCCTCGTGTGGAAGCTCAGTCTGGGTCCGCCTGTGGGGCAGCAGGACAGCTGCAGGGCTCAGGGCACGGGCACGGGTGCTGCTCAGACCCCAGGCTCCTCAGGACGACCTCAGGGTCAGGAGTGGGGCCGAGTCTGTTCCCAGCCACACTCTGGAAGGCGCGACCAGGCCCCTGAGGGCGTGTGTCTGGCTTGCACCCGCAGTTGGGCAGCCCAGGCCCCAGCAGGCCGTGGAGCCACTGTGTCTCCAGTGACCCTCAGAGTCTGTGCCTGGAGGACATTCTGACCGTTGGGCTCGGAGGTGAAGAGAAATGCACTGTTCAGAACAGACGCTCCATTTGGCTTCTTCACTTGGAGAACTGGCTCCGCCGTGTCCCGAGCCCATGCCCAGCACCCGGGTGGGGGACCACAGGCCACGTGGGCAACAGTCCTGCAGGCCTCCCCTGGGAACCCCCACAAACCGCCCCCTACCCTGCTCAGGGACACCAAGACGGCAGACAGGTGTCAGGAAGAAGCTGCTGGAGGAACAGATGAGCGGCAGGTCTTGTCCCTGTTTACACGAGATCCTTCACCTTGACAACTCCCGCCACAGGTTCAAACTTTAAAATGACCAATGCAGGTAAAGAGGGCAGTGTCCTAATTATTTTCTAAAGTAACCAGTGGGGGCAATGAGTGCGGTCTTCAGTCAGGTCCGCGTGGGGCTCAGAACCTCAGGCCCTAACTTGCAGACGCTGGGCCCGGAGCCTCTCCTGCTGGCGCACCCCCTCGACCTCTCTTTGCCTTCAGTCCATCCACAGTCTCTCTGTCACTTCTGTGTGCCTTGCTCAGTCCTTTGTCCAGGACACCAAGGACCTGGACTTCAGCTGGACATCCCAACAGCAGCACTGCCACAGTCCTTCCACTTCTGGCCCGTCCTGCAGTTCCCAGTCCCCACGGGGCCGAGAACAGCGGGAGCTTCCTTCTCCTGTATTCTCCTCAGGCTGGAAGAGCTCCTATGAGACATGGGCTCTCCTAGGGCCACCAACTCGGACGAATCACAGGAGGGCCAGTGTCCTCAGGGTCCGGGTCTCCTTGGATCCTCAGTAAAATCAGTTCCCTCTCCGTTGCCAACCCACCCCAGCCAGGACTTGGACAGGGCCATGCTGCAGCTAAAGAACCACTGGCCCAGCCAAGACGGGGCCCAGGCGCCCCCTGCTTCACCACGGCCTGGCCTGGCTCCTCCTCTGAGTTGGGGGTTTGCTGCTGTACATAGGTTGAAGTTTTCTTCTCCTGGCTTTTCAACACACACTGAAAGGAGGCACAGGCACAGCGCCCACCCTTGTCCAAGGCTTTATTTCCCACAGTTTCAGTCACCTGCTACGAAACATGATCTGAAAACATTAAATGGAAAATTCCAGAAGTAAGCAATTCATAAGTTTTAAGTTGCATGCCCTTCAGAGTAGCAGGATGGAATCGTGCACCACCTTGTTCTGTCCCTCCAGGACGTTAATCTTCCTGTGTCCAGTGTGTCCTGTGTGTGTGCCACCTGCCTGTTAGTCGCTTCGCAGTCATTCTAGTTATCAGATGGATGTCTTGGTGCCACAGTGTGTGTGTTCAAGTGACCCTTATTTAGCTTAAATACTCTTGCTCCAGAGAGTATTTCAGCTTGCTGTTAATCTCATACTGTGCCTAATTTAGTAATTAAACGACATCATAGACATACAGATACAGGAAACAACACAGCATACATCCGGTCTGGTCCTATGTGGTTTCAGGTGTCCACGGGGGTCTTGGAATCATCCCCCTCAGATAAGTGGGACCACCACACTTAACCCTGAAGAGCAAAAACTGGCACTTCAAATTGGCTCTTCCTAATTCTTTGTTATTCAACAATCCTGTAGCTCTCAGCACTATGAGTGGAAATTTTATGCCTTGGAAGCGAGACTTTTACTCCCAGGGCTCCAACAGTAAAGGCCTGAATCATTGCAAAACAAATCAACTCCCAATTAGCAGCAGATCTCAAACTGGGATGGGGGGAGGGGAGAAGCGGAAGGGCGAGAGGAAGCACGGAACCGGCTCCTCCTGCCCAGGAACGCAGGCACGGGAGCCCCAGTCCAAACCCCAGTCCCTGCTTCCAAGGCCACCGTCCCCTGCCTTGTCAAGGAAGGTGCCGCTTCTCAGATAGGTCATTTTCTACTCAGCTGTGCCCTGGTTCCGCTCCCTGAGACCCGCGCCACACTGCAGTGTGATCTCATTTTGTCTCTTACACAGGAAACCAAACTCTGGCTCCCAGACGGACCTCCCTACCTCCTCAAAGGGTCACTGCCTTAGTTTCCCCTTCTCCACAGCTGCCCGGCCTCTGTGTCAGGGACCAGGGGACCACGCTGGCTTCAGGGATGTACGTTAGCCAGTAGCTCACCTGCCATCCATCTAAACTTAATGGACAGCTTCGATCCAGTTGAAAAGCCACAGAGGTAGCAAGTGGTTCCAAGTCCTTATAGTGCTGGAAAGAAAGGGTCTCCAGGAGACCCTAAAACACGCGGGCCGGGCCCGGGAGGCCAGAGCCTGGCTCAGGCAGCAGAGGCAAAGGGACAGGTCCAGGAAGGCTGAGGGGGCACAGGGAGGCTCCCAGCAGCTTGCCCAGATCCCGCCTTCCAGAGCCAGGGAGTGACACGGGGTTCTAGGCAGTGGGAAGCCGCTCTGGTGAGTGGTTTTCCATATCCGGGGTGAACACGGCCTCACAAAAGCAAAGTGTGTGTGTGGTAGAGTCCAGGAAATCGAGAAGAACATAAAGGAAGTGGGAACCACTCCGAATCTCACCACCAGGAGCGATGGTTACTAGGAGCCGTCTCAGGCACGTCCCTCTGCACATGGGCCTCGGGGTGCTCGCGGCCCCAGGCTTCCGTGGAGCAGGCTCAGCGTCTGCTCTGTGCTAGCCTCTGCTGCTCCCCCGTTAGCCTCCAGAGCTTCCTGGCAGTGGCCGTGGCAGTGCCCAGCCCCAGCCCCTCACACTGAGGAATTCCTGGCAGGGATGGGCCCCTGGCAAAGCACACCCAGGTGTGTCCAGCACTCACACTGCAGACGCTCCCCTGTCCCTGCCCAGACCTGCAGTGGGGCCAGGCTCTGCACGGTGGGCACAGAGCAGGGGCAGCAGGGGCCGTGGTCACACAAGCACGCCACAGACCCTGCCTCTTGTGTGTGGCAGCCACGCTCTTCAACATCAGACAAGCCCTGACACACCCAAACAGAAAGCAGACTGGGACATAGAGAAACAACGTCCAGAGCAGAGCAGGAGAGAGCTCCAGAGAGAACAGGGCCTTCTGAGCTAGCCCGCGGACCCTGGCAGACTGACCGCCAACGGGAGGTTGCAAGGCCGCCTGGAGGAGAACAGAGTGGAAGGAGATTCAAGGACAGGAGGGAGACTGGGGACAGACGGAGAGGGGCCCGAGGGCAGCAGGGAACCCTCAGAGGCCCCCATGAGACGAGAGGGCTTGTGCAGGGGAGGCCAGTGGACCTGGAGAGAGCCAGCGTTAAAGAAATAACCTGCCCGTCCCAGAATAAGCGTGTCCAGACTCCAAGCATCAGCCCACGGTACCAAGGAGCATGGCAGAGCGACTCCTGCAGCTGAAGGTCTATCAGTACATTGAGGCCTTGATTACCACTGGGCAGTGACCAAACCCCACACCTGACTGCACTGTGTGGGCTGGTGGGAGAGCCGGGGACGGGCACTGGGAGGACTCAGGGCCCAGCCACCCTCGTCAGAAGTGAGACGCCAGAGGTGATGCTGGAGATTGGAAGATCAACCCAGGTCAGAACAAGCAGGCCCTTTGGAACATGGAGAAAAACGCCAAACAAAACCAAACGAAGCGGGAAGTAGGAAGCCGCTGCCTCCGGGGGCAGGACTGGGCAGGGGTGGGTGTGTTCACAGTGGGCCTGGGGAGGGACTGGGCTGTCCTGGCGGTGCTGGGGTCCGACCCGGCGCTCCACCACTGAGCTGCAACCCTGCCCTTCTATGTTTTATTTTCTAAGTTGCTGAGGCTGGCCTTGAACTTGGAACCTTCCTGCCTCAGCCACCCAAGGAGCTTGGAGTAAGGCCTGTGCCTCTGCGTCCAGCTGACTTGGTTTTTTAAATTATGCACTAAACATATTGTTTCAATGAAACAAGTGTGGGAGGGAAGCTGTTCCCCTAGCGACTGCCAGGGGCCTGCCTTCTGTTCACACGTGGCGCGTGAGGGCAGCCCCAGTCCCCTCTGGGCCCTGGGCACCACTGGAGACACGCTCCCGGTCTCACTCACTCAGTGCGGGCCGGGGCGTGCCCAGCAGGAGCTGAGAAAGGAGGCCGGCAGAGTTGGGCTGGGCCAGGGGTTTCCAGGAGCTATGCGGGACCAGCCAGATGGAGCCCAGATACCGTTCAGGCAGAGGGCAGAGCCCACCAGGGCCCACGGGCAGAGCTGGTGGACATCTGAGCCCATTGGCCTGAAGAAGAGACGCCAGTGTCCAGAGGCAGTCCGCTCGCCTCCCCAGGATCCCTGCAGAGTCTGGGCTGGGAGGCACCTGTGCCAATCACTTTAAAATGGGTTTTTCAGAAATGCCCTCTGGGGCCCGCCCCTCACTCTGAATGTGGACACAGGACAGCGCTTCCCCAAGCCCTCCGTCCAGCCACTCAGCATGTCCTGGCCCCCCGCCCGCCCTGCGGTCTGAGCACCTACCGAGGCCCAGGCTTGCTCAGGGCATGGCCCTCCACACAGGACTGACTCCCACAGCATGAGGGCTTGCCGGCTCACCTGCTGGCCTCTGCTAGAAGGGACCCCTCATGGGCTGGAGGGGCGGGCGCCGGGCATCCATCTACCTCCAAGGGTCCCAGCAATCCCCCGCCCAACCCAGAAGCTGCCATGGAGGTGTCACCGCAGACGGTCCCAAGAACACCCCACCAAACCCCAGGTCGCGTGTGTCCAAGCCTCAGAGGTGCCTGCTGACAGGGTGGGGCCCTCACAAAGTGGGGCAGTGACCCCAGGGGGCAGTGCAGCTGGCCTCCAGTCAGAGTCCAAAATGTTCCTGGATGGTGAAGGGAGGCCCTGGGCGTGGAGGCTGGATCTTCAGGTAACCTGCCAACACCAGGGCATGGAGTTCCTAGGCGTTTGCCCCGAGCTCAGGCCCCACAGAGCTTCCACTGCTGTCCAGGACAGGGACACGGAAATGACATACTCTTACCCCACATCCTGTCAGAGGCCCTGGGCACCTGCCAGTGTGGGTCCTCTCTGGACACGCAGAGTCCACTCTGCTGGCCTGGGCCCTGCCCCATGCTCCACGGCCTTTGCTGTTGGTTCAGGGGTAGGGAGACGGCCTGGGCATTAGGGTCGTCCACTTCAGTGAGACTGCAGGATACCCAAATGCAGATCCTCAGGCCCCGCTCTGGTGATTCTGATCCAGGGCCCTGGAGTGGGCGGGTCTGGTGTCCAGCATATCCGTGTCCATGTCATGAACCCCTGACACTCAGAGCTCCCCAGAGAAGCAGGATCAGCAGGAGAGCAGCATGAGCTGGCTATGGAGGGAGACGGCCGTAAGGAGTGGTACGTGCTCTCCGGGGCTGACTCCCAGTCCTGGCTACATGCTGGACAAGCCCACCCACACTGGGGAGGATCATCCACTTTGCCAAGCCCAGGGTTCAAGGATCAACCTCATCCAGAAACAGACACACCCAGAAATAACTTTTTACTCAATATCTGGGCATCCCGTGGCCCAGTCAAGTTCATACAGAAGAGCACGCGTCACATGAAGCAGGTGGGGTCCTGGGCGGGACCCAGGAAGCCCTCTGACAGGGGCCCACGCTGAGCCTTGCCCGGAACACCCTTCCTTCATGTGCCCCGTCTCAACCTAACTTCAAGACCAGCTTCAGGACCACTCGGGGAGGCCTGTTATGACTCCCTGGGCTGACCAGTGCCCCTGCATGCCCCTGGGCTCAGGGAACCCCTCATTCAGAACAGTGTCCCCACAGATCTGCCACCCTGCCACAGTCCCCTGGACTCCGTAGGGGCTGGACGAGGGCAGTAGCCGAGCAGCTCCTTTCTCCTGAGTGCTCTCCAGTGGCTGAGATCAAAGGCAATTGCTGCTGCTGAGGCCACCTGAGGACACAGCCCCGAGTCCCAAGGCCCCAGGTGCAGCTTGGAGGCTGGGACGCACCTCTGGAGTGTGCCCCCCAGGGTTCCCCAACTGCCACTCAGCTCCTGGCTGGAGGAAGGAGTGCAGAGGCCCATCTATGCCCAGAGCCCAGGATGCCTTCTGCCTCCCGGGACAGGCCAACCCGGGAGAAGGGTCCCAGGAGGGACGCTGGAGCCCTCGCTCTAGGGCCACCTTGCCTGCCACCAGGCCCTGCCAGGAGACAGGTGGGGAGGCAAACACAGCTGGCAGAAAGAGGGCCCACTACCCAGTAGGTGACTGCTCCAGGGAACCAAGCCCCATTTCGGCAGTCCCAAAACTCGGGAGCCACCCGCGACAGAGGGCCCAGCAGGCGGCTCCACAGAGCAGCAGTTTACCCGCACAGTGCTGCAGGCTGCAAGCTCAAAGACGCAGCGGGCTGGGCACATGCTTGCGGAGGCTCCGGAGACTGCCAGGCATCCTGGAGCCCCTGGCTGTGGCCGCACCCTGCAGGTCAGTCCTCCCTCATGCCCATTGCGTGGGATGCGCGGCTCGCCCTGGTCCACGGAAACCCACACCTGCAAAGACCCTGCTTCAAGGCCAACTTCTGAGGTTCTGGGCAGACATGAGTGTGGGAGACACTGTCTACCCTGGACACAACAGGAGGCCGTCAGCTGAACACCCTCGTGGAAGCTGGGCAGAAAGTCCCCTCTTAACAAGTCCCCTGAGCTGCCCCTCCTGATACTGGTCACTGCAGCCTGAGCCACCAGATGTGCCTGTCCATGCACTCTGCGAGCAGCCCCTCAGGCCCCTGGGCTTCCATTCCCAAGCAGGATGTCAGTGGGAACAGGGCCACCCTGTTGCTGCCTCCGCTCTTGGGTTGGGGGTCCCCTCCCAGGCATGCCCAGGACCTCCACTCCATTCAGAATTGAGACGCCCTCGGCCACACCCCCCTGGACACGGGTGTAAGGACACAGCTCCTGGGTTAGCTCTGTCCTCCGGTTCCTCCGGAAGCCTCTGAGATTCCTGCACCGCCACGGGCCAGCTCTTCCTGGGAGTCTGGCTTCCCCACACTGACCCTGCCTTCTCAAACCAAGTCACGGAGAGAGGGAGCTGGCCACAGAGGCCCTGCAGGCTGGCGGGTGACAGGCATGGGGCAGGTCCTCACCCGGGCGCCTGCCTGGCATCCTCATTACGCCCACTTTCAGAAACAGAAGGCAAAACCGAGGCTCAGCGAGGCAGAGGCTGGCTCCCAGTTACAGCCCGGAAGTGAGATGGCCAGGACAGTGCTGCGTCTCCTGCGGGCCCCCACCCCGCGTGCGCGCATATGTGCATGTGTGTGCACACTGCCCGTGTCCACATGCTGTGGCAGGGAGTGTGTGTGTGTGTGTGCACTGCATGTGTCCGCATGCTGTGGCAGGGAGTGTGTGCGTGTGTGTGTGCGCGTGTGTGTGTTTGCGCTGCATGTGTCTGCATGCTGTCACAGGGAGTGTGTGTGTGCGCGCTGCACGTGTTCGCATTCTGTGGCAGGGAGTGTGTGTGCATGTGTGTGCGTGCGTGTGTGTGTGTGTGCGTATGTCCGAATGCTGAGGCAGGGAATGTGTGTGTGTGTGCGTGTGTGTGCGCGGGTTGCATGTGTCCGCGGGCTGTGGCAGGGAGTGTGTGTGTGTGCGCGTGTGCGTGTATATGTGTGTGGGGGCTGCCCGTGTCCACATGCTGTGGCAGGGAATGTGTGTGCGTGCGTGTGTGCGCTGCACGTGTTCGCAGACTGTGGCACGGAGTGTGCGTGTGTGTGGGTGTGTGAGTGGTGTTTGTGTGGGTACGCAGCAACATAGGCCCTCTCGACGCCCAACCTGGAGGCTGGTCTTGCCCAGACCAGAGGGAGGGCTGCAAGGCCTGGGCAGGCAGGGTGCCACCCGACCACTGTCCTGGAGCATCCCCTGGCTCCTCCTGGTAACGGACAGTGGTGGGTCCCCGGCCCACAGCGGGGCCGCAGAACCCAGCAAGCCCAGAACCTTTAGCGGTCTGCTCAGAGCTCTGCTGGCTGGGCCGCTTTGGAGACTTCCTGCAGGGGACACCTGGATGGACGGCCCCGGGACACAGGGATGGGTCCAGGCGTTGGTCAGCCACCCTAGGTCGATCCTGACTGCCATTTCTGAGCTCACAGTGGCAGCTCTGAAATCCCGTCCCCCTCAGCTTGGGGTGGGGTCAGTGACAGTGACACTGCTGCTCACGGTCACCAGGCACTGGGAGGTGCCCTCTCAGCAGCAGGGCCCATGGGCTTCAGCTTCCTGCCTTCTAACTGGCTCCTGCCCCCATGGGCCCAGTTCAGGAGCGGCAGGGGACGCCAGCCCCGAGCCCCGGGTCAGCCCGAGCGGAGGCGGCCCGTCCTGCCGGCCTTCCCCACGGCTGTGCGGGCTTCCCTCCTGGAGCCAGGCCTCGCCCGACTCGAGGCCAGCTGCCTCTGGTTGCCCGGGGCTGTGCCCTGGCCAGGCCACCCAGCATCCTCTGCTCTTTCAAGTTTATCACTTCTTTTTTCTCAAAGTCAGGAAACCACTTTTTTTTTTCCTTTTAAACAAGGTTAGTGAACTGTAAAGTGTGGAGTTCAAGTTTGGGTCAAAATAACCAAAATAACCAGCCAGGAATTCAAGGTGGGCTCACAGCTGCAGGCGAGTTGTTCATCCCGTCACGCCCACGTGTGCACACACGCACACACACACACATGCACACACACACAGCTGCAGACTCCCGGCCTCCCCAGGGCACAGGAGGGGAGGAAGCGAGTGGAGGCCGGAGCAGGCTGGCTGTCGCAGCCAAGGGTCTGCTGGTCTGCCGCGGCTCAGACTCAGGCTTCTCTGCACCCCGACAGCAGCTGCGGGGCCATTTGCTAAGAGCCCAGGGGAGCCAGGGTCTGCGCAGGATTGCGCTGCACCCGCTTCCTGGTCTAGTGGGGGCCACCGAGGCTCAGCAAGAGCAAGGGCCTGGGGCAAGCCAGGAGCGGGGAGCCCCACTCTGGGGACAGCTCTCAGCCCTGCATCAGTGGAACGGTCAGTTCTGGCCTGCCGGATGCCCAGCCATCTGGTGGGCGTCTCTCGGGTGTGTCTGGATGGTAGTGACATTGGAATCGTGCAGTGAGTAAAGCGACACCCTCCCCAGCGTGGGTGGTCTTCCTGCTGTCAGTCGAAAGTCCAAGTAGAACCAAGGCTGAGAGGGACGTCGCCCCCCACGGCCGAGCCGGGATTGTGGCTTCAGCCAGCAGCTGTCTTGCGTCGCTGCTCCGACTGCAGATGTGGGGACTGGCAGCCTCTGGGATCACTGGAGCCAGTCCCCGTCACGGGCCACATCCAGGCTCATGGACGACCCTTCCCTGCAGTCACCTGGGGCCCCCAGGGACCCTGCCAGCGCATTCTGCCTGGGCAAGCACAGGGCTGGCTTCCTCCGCACTCCCTGCACCGCCCCACCTGGGGATGGGAGGGACTTGTTCTGAATGACAAATGTGGCCACATAATTTCCCAGCTGGTCAAAGACGCATGACTTTCAGGGGCACTGATGAAGGCATCGACCTGCGCTCGCCAGGAGCCCAGACCCAGTTCCCAGGATGACCACAGTGGGAGGGAGGCGTTCTCGGAGGCTCCTCGAGGCAGCAGCCTGTCACAGTGCTCCATGTCACAGGGGACAGTGGCAAGTACGTGGCCCCTCTGCTCACACACACACCCGGCCTCACTCCCAGCTGATGAGAGGGAGTGGCCGGAAAGCACCAGGATTCCCACCCACACCTCCATTCACCCACCCACCCATCCATTCACCCACCCATCTGTCCATCCACCTGCCCACCCACCCACCCATCCACCTATCTATCCACCCATCCTTCTAACCATCCAACCATCCTTCTAACCATCCACCCATCCACCCATCCACCCACCCACCCATCCATCCACCTATCTATCCACCCACCCACTCACTCATCCACCCACCCACCCACCCACACACCCATCCACTCATCTACCCCCCACCCATCTATCCATCCATCCACCCATCCACCCATCTATCCACCCATCCACTCATCTACCCACCCATCCATCCACCCATCTATCCACCCATCCACTCATCTACCCACCCACCCATCCAATCATCCACTCATCTATCCACCCACCCATCTATCCACCCACTCACCCACCCACCCACCCACTGGACATTCAGGTCCAGGCCTCCTGCTCTGCGCTAGGCCCTCAGGCTCTGGGGAAAAAGGAAGGAGCAGCTCAGGTCCTGCCTCTATAGAGCCCCTCTTGGGCTGGAAGGCAACAGACCACAATCTGAAAAGTCAGTCCATGGGCAAGAGGGTCAGCAGGTGGCAAGGACAGCCATGCTGGAGACCCGGGTGGGCACCTCTGGTCTCTTTGACCTCTGCCGCGGTCTATTCTGTTCTCTTTCTCACAAGAACGAATTGTACACGGGCCCCCAATGGGCTTGGCTCAAGCCCAAGGCTGGCTGTGGGGCCTGGCTCTGCAGGGAAACTGCACCCGTGGGCCAGTCCCACAGGGGACACCTCCGGCAGACACAGCAGCGGCCAAGGCTAGGCTTCCCCAGCCTCTCCTCTCTTCTCAGAGACCACATAGCTGTGAAGCGGACTCCTAGGAGAAGTGGGTTGGGCTGCGAGAAGCCTCTGGGAGAGGAGCCCACAGCTGAGGATTCAGCCCCTGGCTGGGGCAGCCCCCACTCCCCGGACCCCCTGGATCCTGGGATGCAGAAGTCGCCATGCAGGCTGGGGGTCCCAGGGAGATCTGGAAGTGCCCTGGCCATCCCACAGGACTGCAGGGGGGTTGTCAGCACCGGAGGTGCCAGCAAGGGGCGTGGCAGGACTGTCCAGCAGGACAAGCGTGTGGCCTAGACACATCTGGCTTGTGGCCCAGCTGGCCATTACCAGCTTCCTGGGGGCCTCCTTCAGTCCAACAGTGGCCACTCTGCATCTGAGGTCTCGCCAGCAGGGGAGCCTGGGGAGTAAGAACCAGTGGGAGGCCTTTCCAGCCTGACCCCAGCCGCCCGCCCGCCCAGTGTGGCAGGAGCCAGGCCTCCACTCCCCACCTGCACTGAGCAGCCGAAGGCCGCAGGAAGCTGGAAGGATCAGGTGCCCCAGGATCCGGCGGGAGCTGAGCCAGGAGGCACAGAGCAGGCCGCTCAGAGGAGTGTGGGCGAGGAAGCCCTGGAGACACAGCAGTGGCCAAAGTCCCCCTTCCTGATCAAGGTGCCCATCCACAGCTGGCCCTCAGAGCCTGGCCCCTCCCGGCAGGGGCTCCTGGAAGCAGCCACGACTGGCCCCTGAGGTGCCTGAGAGCTGGCACACGGCTGGGACACACTTCCAGGGTGGATGGAGGGCGAGGCCCAGCTCTCTCTGCAGACAGCCTGCATGGAGAGCCACTGGTTGCCAGCCATGATGCCCACGGGACTTGCTCTGGCCTCTAAGTCCAGGCCACGTGCCCCCCCGGCAGCTGCGGCAATGTCCGGGCCCAGCCAGCGCTGGAGTCAGCAGACCTTGCCCCAGCTGCCCTGGGCTGCCCGAGATGCTTCAGGCGCCAGAGCTGGAGGTTGGCCCCTACTTGCTGTCCTCCCCACCCTAGCCAGCTGCCACCCTGCACCCGCCGCCCACTCCCTCCCGCCTCTGCATCTCTCCAGAGTTGGCCGCAGAGTCTCTGGCACTTCTAACCCTGACTTGGCATCTGCTCCCTGGCACGCCAAACCGCCACGGCTGGAGGAAGAAACGAACGGGTGCACCAACAACAGGACCCCGGAACCGTTCTCCAGCCTCAGCTCAGGGGAAGCTCCACTTTGGAGGGTGAAACAGGAGTCCAGGGCATGCTAGGAATCCAGGTCGGGCCCTGAGAGGGTAGAGCAGCAGGGAGCGGGCAGGAGGGCTGGCTGGCAAGAGGCGCCAGCCTCGGGGAGGCCTGTGCCGGCTCCTCCTGGCCTAGGGCGGCCAGGCTTCTCACTGAGGGGCCTCCACCCGGAGGGGCTGTCTGCAGGACCCACATGGGCACTGCCTTAGAGGGGACAATGGAGGGGGCGTGGCCCAACACCCTCTGTGGCCAAGGGTCCCATCAGGCGCCTGCGCTCTCCAGCCTGTCACTGGGCCCTTCCTCATGATAGGAGCAGGCGTGTTGTGTTGCTGTGCCCCCAGGGGCCACTGTGGATGCAGCAGAGGGAAATGAGCCGCCCAGGGGCAGGAGGGCACAGGAACGCTAGGTCCCAGCACACTGCAGACTCAGGAGAGGCCTGGCACGTGGAGGCTGTGCGTCCTTGGGGGAGCTACACAGCCTCTCTGTGCCTCATCTGCAGAGCACAGTAGAGCCCCCTTAGGGAGGTAGATTCATTTCCTGTGGCCGCTGTGACAAATCACCCCAAACCAGAGGCTTAAAACAACACACATTTGACCTCTCCCTGTTCTGGAGCCAGGTCCAAGCCAGGGCGGGGCAGGCTGCTCCACACAGGCCACGGCCTCCTGCTGGTCCTCGCTGCTGGGCGGAGGACCCTCGGGCGACCCAGGACAATGGCGCTGAGGCTCAGCATGCTCACGTCTGCCAACCCTCTTTCTACACGGTCGCAGTTCCAGGATCAGAACTAGGAAGGGGCGTGTCTTGGGGCCCGTTCAGCCTGCCGAGGGGGAGCCATGGACCTGAGCTGGGACGGCGGTGAGTGCCCACGGGAGGGACAGTGGCCATTCCCTGGATTAAGGCTCTCAGGGAGCCTCTTCCCTGGTTGAGGGACTGAGACCCCCTCAAGACGCCGCGTGGACCTGCAGGGACAGGGCCCTGAGGAAAGAGGGCCAGGCTGGTGCTCTGGGGTGGACACATGTCCCCGCCTGTCCTGGACACGCTGGCCCATGCTGGGCACCACTGCCAGGTGACTGCTGTGCAGGAGCAGGCTCGCTGTCCACACTGCAGGACCCTGTCCTTCCCCCCACTGCCCAGCAGTGTCTGGACGTGCTCACGGGAAGCGCAGGCTGGAGGCGCCCCTAGGCGTGCAGACCACGGCCCACGCCTCCTGGCCTGGCTGGACTCACCAGGCTGTGTCCCCTCTGTGACCGTGGATCTTGCTCTCTTCAGCTCTGAGTTCCTCACCTGCACGTGAGGATCCTGGCAGTTCCCCCAGGCAGCTCGGCAGAGGACTGAGGAGGCAGTGTGCACGGAAGTTTCTGGAACGGCACTGGGCACAGGGCGGACACCAGAGGAGTCTGCCCTCCCAGGTCACCCTGGAGGTGACTGACCTGGAGCAGGAGCTGTGCAGGGTCTGGGGACCAGGTGGCACATCAAAGGAGGGGCAGCCAACACCAAGCAAGGCTGGCCATTCGGGCCCAACAGATGCAGGGAGAGTTAAGGAGGAGGCTGGGGAGAGAGGCCAGCAGGCCCAGAGGTGAGGACCACAGCCTCCTGGACCTGCAGCTCGGGTGGAGGTGCAGCCAAGGGACAGGCCAGGGGAGGCCTGAAGTGGTCAGGAGGTGGGGTCGCCCGGCAGGAGCGAGAGGACGCTCCCTCCATGCTGTGCCCAGCAGCTCCCCTCCTCTCCAGCCCTCCTTCCTGTGTCCGGGCTGCCCCGCAGCTGTCTGGGCGCTGAGGTTTGCTCTGAAAAGAAGGAAGTGAATCGTGGTGGGCTGCCTGTGCAGGACCCGGGGCGGGGCAGCTCCGCCCTGTCGCGCGGCAGGTCCACATCCGTCTCCTCTCCTGATGCCTAGCTGAGGTGAGGGTTCCACACGGAAGTGCAAGAGGTCCAGCCCTTTCCCCTTCCGCTCTGCCTGTGCACTGCCCATGCCCTGGGTGCCCTGGGTGCCCTGGGTGAGCTGGACACACTGCTCCCAGGAGGAGGGGGAGGGAGTCGGGGAGGAAGCGTGACTGCAGGGAGCCATCCTAGGAGCCTGCGGTGCAGGTGATAAACACTTTCCCGTGTGGAATCTGCACACACCCTAGGGGTGAATGTTTGCATCTTCCCCATTTCAGAGTGGAGGGAAGGAGGCTCAGAGAGGTTAAGCCTGTGCCCAGGGTCACACAGCTCAGAAGCACAGAGCAGAGACAGAAGACCTGGTCCTCCAATTCATAAGCAGTCTCCAACTCCCTGGTCAGCAATTTTGTCAGCATTTGGGGGAGGGAGGGGCTGCAGACAGTCCTGAAGCATCCTGGGAATTGGCATGAAGCTCTGTAACTAGGTTAGAAAACAATAATTAGTCAAACCCTGGGGTGGGGGATGCAGTCGGATGGAAATCCAGGTCGAGAAGCCCGCGGTTGTCTCTGGTCTCCTCCCTCACAGGAGCACACGGTGTCGAGGCGGGAGCCCGTCTGCCACCTCCTGGGGACCCTGGTGGAGAACATGGTGCCGCTGTCTGCCCTCATCCCCTCAGGCCACAGCTCCTTCCGGCCCACCAGAGACCTTGGGGGCCGTGATGCCGGTTCCTGGTCCCCCAAAGTGCATTCAAACCCAGGGAGGTGGCGGAGGGCTCCTTCCAGCCCCCAAGCCCCTCACTTCACGGTGGTGGGTCACTGGTCCAGGCCACACGGTCGCGAGGCCCTGACCACACCACCCGCTGACCCAGCCCAGCACCAGGCCCAGATGGGCCCAGCCCCTCCTTGCAAACCGCACCTCAGAAGGAAGCCCGAGGACGGCAGGCAAGGGCTCCCGCAGGAAGGACACCCCTGGGGCCTCTGCGACAACCCCGTTTCCATTCCGGAGTTCAACAACCACCATGACCTGCCCGAGCTGGCCAGCGCCGACTGCCGGAAGCCTCGCAGCCCTGCCTGCAGGGGCTCCCTGCTCCACCTCCGGGCGTTGAGGGTCCTCAGCACACGCGACCTCACGATGTCTCTGAGGCCTTGACCTTGGTCTCCCTGCTGCACACGGGACTGTAAGAGCACTGGGACCTGAGCAGGGCTGGCGTGCAGCAGGCGGGGTCCATGACTCCTCTCCGGATGAGCAGGCACGTGGGCAGGCAGCGGGCGGAAGGGACAGCAGGCAGATGGGTAGGCAGGCCAGGGTGGGAAGGGGTGTAGCTCCTCCATGACCTGGAGCCTGGGAAAGTGACTTCTGGTGAAATAACAGGGAGGGTGGATGGATTGTGGGTGGAGGGGTTGTGGTGGGAGCACTGAGGGGGGCTGGGGGCTGGGTGGGAGGAGAGGAGGGTGGCTGGGTGGGTGGGGGATGAACAGATGGGTGGGTGGCTGGGGGTGGGGTGGGTGAATGGATGGATGGGGGATGGATGAGTGGGTGGATGGATTGGGGGATGGATGGGGGATGGGTGGGTGGATGGATGGAGGATAGATGGGTGGGTGGATGGATGGGTGGGTGGATGGATGGGGGATGGATGGGTGGGTGGATGGATGGGTGGGTGGATGGGTGGGTGGATGGATGGGTGGATGGATGGGTGGGTGGATGGATGGGTGGGTGGATGGATGAATGGTGGATGGATGGGGATGGATGGGTGGGTGGACGGATGGAGGATAGATGGATCGGGGATGGATGGATCAGGGATGGATGGATGGGGGATGGATGGGGCATGGATTGCTGACTGGATGGACTAGGAGATAGGAGATTTGATGGAGGTGGGGATGGATGGATAAATGGGTGGATGGTGGTGGATGGGGTGGTTTATTGGGTCACTGGGCAAGTGACCCCACCTCCAAGACATGAGCCCATGAAAGTGCTGGCAGGCCCTCAGCCCAATCAGCTCCCGCCAGCCCACAGCAGCAGAGCCACCCAGCCAGGGCTGAGGCACTGCCCCTGCCCCTGCTTCTAGGTGGAGCATGGAGATGACCCTGGAGGCTCCGTCCTGGCTGACCCTATGTCACAGGCTCCCAGGCAGCACCCACGTCATCCGGAGTGAGTCCCCCAAGAAGGGGACAGGGGCAGGTAATGGAGACCTTGGTCAGTCTGGATCAATCCCCAGGGCCCTTGGGAATGAAGAGGGTGCTGGCTCGGGGGCCCCTTGTGGAGCCCTGGGGCCCTTGGTCCTGCAGTGCGGGGGGTCCGCTTGCCTGCCGACAGCATGGATGGCATGGAGAGAGACCATCCCCATCAGAAGGCAGAGGAAATGGAGTGCCAGGAAGAGGAAGCTGGGCCCCAGGGTCTCAGGTCCCCACGGAGGCCAGAGCAGCCTGCTCTGACCACCCCTGCTCTTTGCGCTGTCCTGGGAGGGAGTGGGCCTGAGGCGGGGCAGCCAGCTGCTTTCTATCCAGGACAGCAGAGGGGTCGCAGGCTCCTGACCTGCAGGGCGCAGCCCCAGCCCACAGCCCCGCTTCGCACCCTCTGAGCTGGAAACAAAGCAAAGAAATGACCTCAAACCAGGCGGCTGAGCCCTGTGTGCCGGTCCTGGCTCAGGGAACTCCTCTGCCCATCCGCCAGCAGGCAGCCTCCAGGCACCAAGGACAGCACCTGAGCAGCCGAGGAGACCGCCTCACCTCCAAGGCCAAGGCTTCGGCCCCACCCAGAGCAGCCAGTGAGCCGGGCTCCTTCAGCTGTGCCCGGCCCCCGCCCCCGCCCCTCCCAGCAGCCTCCCCCTGATTCCGGTGTTTGGACCTGGGACCTCTGCATGCCCCCCACCCCCAGGAGATGATGGGCATGGGGGGCGGGTCTGTGGGACCTGAGCTCGACACCAGCAGACCCGGGGACGGTCCAGGAGGGTCTGAAGGCCTGGGATGAGAGGTGGGACCTCAGCACAATCACAGGAGCAGAGGTCAGGGCCAGGGAAGCCCGGCTGGCATCTCCCAGTCAACCTGAAGGTGGGCAGAGGACGGGAGCTGGAGAAGAGCCTGGGAAGGAGGGGCAGGCGGGGGCTGAGGAGCAAAGGCAGGGTCTCTGCCAATGCCGGGATGGAGAGCCGAAGCCCTGCACGGCGGAAAGTCCTCAGGGGCTGGCAGGGGCTCCCGGGCCCAGGAGCCTCCTCCAGGAGAGGGCAGCTGAAGCAGAGTTCAAGCCCTCTGGGAAGGAAGACCAGGACATCCCAAAATTCTGGCAGAACCAGTCCCGGCAGGATTGGCCTGTTCAGAGCTGCCCAAAGGCAGCAAGACCTGGATACCTGTGGGTGCCTTGCAGGGCTGAGTGGGCATGAGGTGAGGCTTGTCCCTCAGGCCCAGGGTGACCTGCCCTGGAGGAGGAGATGTGGTCTAGCTGGCGTCCACGCTGGACAGCCACAGTGTCCTCTGGACAGCCACACTATGACCCACTTCTCTGCAGATCAGGCTGGAATCTGCCTGCAGGTATTTCCTGTCCCCTGGCCCTGGCCTGTCCCTGACACCGGCTGCTTCGGTTTAGGCCTCCTGCTGGGTCAGCAGATTTGCTAACCACAGGTTTCTTCAATTTCTTTGAAAAGAAGAAAACAAAAGAAAATCATTCTCCAAAGCATTATCTTTCTTCCCGATCAATCCAGGCAGCCAGGCCTGGCTGAGGCCCAGGTCCCGCTGGACAGCAGATCCCGGTGACTCTCACCCCCAGACAGGCTCTGGGGAGGCTCAGGTGTCCAACATGGGGAGCGGCTCCTGCCCGGGGTCACCTGCTGGCTCTCCCTGCCAGGACCAGGTGGCTTTGCCAAGAGCAGGCGGCGGGAGTCCACCCAGAGTCTACCTGCTCAGGGAGCAGTAAGAAGCTGCGTCCGGGAGGCCGATCCAGCCCCATGGACTCCCTGTCCGTGCGCCCTCCCTGTGAGTGAAGCCAGCTGGGAGACCTACCCCTGAGGAGTGGCCCACGCTGACCTCAGCGAGGCTGGGCCCCTCCCCCAGCTGTGCCTGGGTTGAAAGCCATTTCCTGCAGGCCTTGCAGGGGGACTGTGCACAAGATCCACAGCACCCAGGACCACCAGGCTCGCCCGCCTGGCAGGGCCCCATGTGCTGGGCCCTGGGGGATACAGGGAGGAGGCCAAGGCAAGGACAGGCTACTAGAGTGCAGTCCTCTGGTCACCCTCCAGCGGAGGGGAGGGGACAGTGAGCACAACAGGTGACGGTTGGGGCTGGGTTGTGGCCATGCCCCCTGGGACCTCCCCCATTGGTCTTCAGGGCCCAGGGGCACGCACCCCACAGATGGGAACTGGAGCCCAGCAAGGGCGCTGTCCCAAGCAGGAACCCAAACTGCTGTCCCACCACCAGCTGCTGGGCCTTTCCCATCGCCCTCGTCCTCCTGGGGTCTCTGGGACGCTCCCCGAGGCTCTGCAGGAGGCCCCAGCACAGTCCCGCTTGGTCTCCTTCCAGGAAGCTGGAGACCTTGTGGAACCAAGTCACCTGGGTCCCCTCCTGTCCCATTCACCACCCAGGCTCCAGCCCCACCCTGCCCTGTCCTGCCCCTGCCCCTCCGGCACTCCCCGCGGTCCCCAAGCAGGGAGGCGCCTGCCCGCACAACCCTGGGACGGCAGCCTGCCGCCCTCACCTGCCGTGGGTGCTGTTGTAGCCCATCTCCAGCTGCAACCCAGGCCCTGGCCCAGGCAGGCCAGCCTCATCCCAGCAGGTGGGCTCTGCCCCGGGCCTCACCTGGGGTCTCTGAGGGGCCCTCATGCCCCTGCTGGCTGCTCCCACATCAGGGCCCAGGCCCCCAGGCACCGGGGCTCTCGCCTTGCCTCCAGAGCCCACAGGACACGAGAGATGGGCAGCAAAGGACAGCACTGCTGCCCTCCCTTCCTGGCCATCCACTCCCTGCCCCCACTGCCCCAGGGACCTCACCCAGGAGCTGATGGGCAGAGAGGGCTCCTCCCTGCCTCCAGAAATACCCCTACTGCAGGTGCAGAGCGAGCGGGGGAGGCCACCGTGCCGGGCCTCCCCAAGGCACCTGCCCTGCCCTGCCAGGGCCCGCTCCCCACCTCTCTGAAGGCCGCTCTGCCTCCATAGGTGGCCGGGCCTTTCTCCGGCAAACTGGAAGCGGTGTCCCTTGGATTATCCTAGTAGGGTCTGGAGGAGAGACTGACTCAGCTGATGGGGGCGAGGCAGGATGGGTGGCCCGCCCTGCAGGGCAGCTCCACACCCTCCCAGGGCGCTGGCTGTCACTGTCACCAGGACCTCACTACCCTGGGCACAGACTCCAGGGAGCACACAGCCGCCTCCACCCGTCCCACCCCATCTGTGGGAAGATGGTTCCTGCTCACATTGGTTCCCAAAAGTCTATCAGATATTTCTCAGAGCTAAGGGAAAAGCACAGGCCCCGCGGAGCTTATGCTGGGCCCCGCCTGGCGGGTGTAGACGTGAGGGCAGGGGACAGGCTGTGCAGGGCTGTGCAGGGCTATGACCTCCTGCAGCCCCCAGCTCCTCTCTGCAGAGCCAGGGTGTGCACAGCGTGCACCCCACGCCCCAGCACCTCCAGAAAGGCCGTGAGGGAAGATGGGACGTGTGGAGAAGCTTGTCTCCTGTCGGTCTGCAGCCAGTCTCCCACCTCTCCTCAGCCTCACCCAGGGATGGAGCCGGGCAGCGCCGATCAGGCAGGGTGGCAGGAGAAGGTGCCTGGGTGACCAGAGAGGAGTAGGAGGGGAAGGCCATCGCAGAGCCCTGGGCCTGGGACCTGGGGTGGGCTTGGCCTGGGCTGCAGGGAGGGAGGGCCAGGAGCTGGCTCATGGCAGCTGCTGCCGCCTGGGGCAGGCGCTGGTGTGCAGGAGGAGCCTGCCCTTGCCTCTCTCTGGCCAAATCCGGCCACAGCCCTAGGGGAAGGAGTGGGGAGGCTGGGACAGGCGGGAGGCCGGGACGGGTGGGAGGCCTCACTACCTTAGCACCTGGACGCGCCCACACACCTGGGTCCCCAGCCTGGCCCCACACCCTTGGGGCTCTTGACCCAAGTCCTCTCTGCTGTGCCTGGGGTCCTCCCTCCCCAACCTTTCTCATCCCCAGACAAGTTGTTGGTCCTTCCATCTTTGAAACCCTCTTCCGCTCAGTGTCCCTCTCCTAGTGGGTGCCCTGGGGAACTGAAGAGCCATGTGGACGCCCAGACTTACTGGACTTTATTCCCAATTACCAGCAGGCGGAAGCCACCCCGTGCCCACAGACAATGCTTCAACAAAGTGTGGTCCCTTTGGGCAGTGGAATAGTATTCAGTCCTAAAAAGGAATGAAATCCTGACTCCTGAGACAAGGTGCATGGACCTGAGGGAAATCACCAGGCACCAAGGCCCCTGCTGTGAGTCCAGCCTATGGAACATCTAGAACAGGTGAATCTGCAGACACAGGACCCAGAGCATGGTCGCCAGGCCCGGGTAGTGGAGGGACTGCCGGATGGGAGGGGGTGTCCCTTCGGAGAGACAGAGGTGCAGTGGAGGGGACAGCAGTATGGCTCTACCACTCCGTGAAGCACTCGCCGGTTGCAGTCCAACGAGGCTAACAGTGAGGACAGGTCAGCTCAGTGGCAGGCACCAGGTCCTGGGTTCCATCCCAGCACCCCAGAAAACAAATCTAAAAATCAGAAGGACGAGATGTTCTCTGCCCAGAGTCCTGCGGCTTCCTGCTTCAACAGTGCTTGGCCAGAAGCTGGTGCTCCACCTGCACCCTTGCCAGCGGCTCAGAGCCTCCATCACCTCTACCTCCTTAGCGCCCTCGGATGGCCGCAGGGCCTCCGCCGCCCGCCACGACCAACACGGCCCCCTTGCAGGTGCATCACAACTCCCACCAGGACTTGGAGGCCGCCACCAACCTCCTGGCCAACCTGGTCCTGGCATGCCTGCCTGTCCACGTCTCACTGCTTCGACCGTGATGATATGGCTTCGAAGAACTTTGCAAATTCTTCACCAGTCTCGTGAGGAGAGGCCATGCCAAAGACCTGAGGAAGCTGCGGGACCAACAGGGTGGCCGAGTCTTCCCTGGGATGTCGAGAGACCAGAGCCTGATGACCAACCGGGAGACCACTGAACGCACTGGAGTGTGCTCACTGCTCGGAGAGAGGGTGGACTTCTGGACTGCACGGACTGGCCACTTGTGTGACCCCACTGAGACTATGACCTGAATGAGAGGTGAAGTCCCTCAGATAACTGGGCCACCAGGTAACCCACCTGCCAAGAGGGGAGCCCGGCATCTGGCATGCAGAGTATCTCCGACAGCACACCCAGGAGACAGTGAGAACCCCGCGAAGCCTCAGGCAGACCCCCCACAGCGCGGCCGCGACCCCCCACGGCGCAGCCGTGACCAACTCCCTGGCACCACGGCAGTGCGTGCGTGCTGGGGTTACCTTCACCTTTTCTATAGTCGTATCAAAACACCCACTTAGCTTCTTTAATTTGTAGCATTCTTTCAAATTAAGAAATTTGGGAGCCCTTGCAAAATAATAAAATGGCTAAAATCACGTGAAGCTCACCTCAGCAAAGACGAAGGTAAAACAAGAACAGAGGGGAGAACTCAGGTGCCCCCCCAGCCCCGCTCCCGGGCTGCTGTGCCCTCTGCTTCCTCGGGCACAACCCCTGACGGCGCCGACTCCAGACCCCGAGCTAGGTCCCATCCCCAAGCAGCCCATCTCCTGGCCTGCCCAGGACCTTCCCAGGGCTGCCCACAGCTGAGTCTCCGTCCCCAGCAGCTGAGCTGGTGCAGGCTCACGCAGCCCCCAGGCTCTTGGCCCTTCCCGTCCGGCACGCCCGCCTCCGTCCGCAAGCAGGTCACGTGGCTCTGTCTGCGTGTGTCCACGGCCCTCCTACTCCTCTCTGGTTACCCAGGCACCTTCTCCTGCCACCCTGCCTGGTCGGAGGAGGGCGTGGAGAGGGGGCCAGGATGAGCGGAGCAGCACCAGGGCAGGGCACTGACCACACTCAGGACCTCTGTGCTCTGAGGCCTGCCTGTCAGGGGGACAGCTGGCCAGACTCAGCCCTGAGGGAGCAGGTGCCCAGCCAGGGCTGGACTTAGCCAGGTTTGGGGTTCAGCAAAGAGAAAGGGGTAAAAGGGCTGGAGGGAGCCGCAGGGATTAGGTCCCAGGTATGGAGGAAAGTGAGGGTGGGCCCTGAGAAGGTGGGGGATGGGGGGACCTTGGGGGGGGCTTGGGGACATGTGCTGGCGAGCTGGAAGCTGGAGAGGGGTCACCCTGAAATGTGGCATAGGCGTCCAACAATCACCACCAGTGGGTGAGCAGTCAATTTAGGGTGAGGGATGGCCAAGGACAGCCCCCATGAACATCATGGTCACCACCTGCCACCGCCGCAAGTGAGAGGGCTTCAGAGTGGGAGGCACCGGAGAATTGGTGGGGCAAAGTAGAGGGGCTGCGTGTGTGTGGCCAGGGGGCCGATGACCAATGGTCACACCCATGCTGGGGCTTCAGGGGACAGGAGGCACAGGCCACCCTGCCCCCTGGAAGACGCGGACAAATCCAGGGAGAGACCAGGACAAGCTGTGGGATGCGGGTGAGCAGGTGGGACTGGTTTGGGCAGTCTGAGGGGCCCTGGCTCCAGTTAGCTCCTCCTCAGGCCCAGGTCCTCCCCTCCGCCTGGTCTGCTGGTGGGGTCCTGCCCTGCTGGACAGAGGCTGCTTGCAGGTATCCGCCATCCTTGCCCCCTGCCACATCCCCAGGGCCAGGCACATGGACACTTGGCAAACAGCCTGGAATAAAGAGCTAAAAGTGGCAGGTGTCCGCAGCCTGGGGAGAGTGCGGTGGGCAGCCGCTCCGTGGACGGAACTCCTGAGCATGGCTGGTGCTGAGGAGCAGCCTGGGCCCCACGTGAGAAGCCAACAGCCAGAAGCACGTTGTCACTAGACACTGCAAATGTCCTCAGGATGAGGAACAGGCCGGCTGAGGACTGCTGACCAGATGAGCTTCGCTAAGAGGCAGGGCAAGGAAGAGCTGGGCCTTCTCATGGGGGCAGCCTGGGGCCACAGCCAGGTCTAAGCAAGCAGGCGGAGTGACTTGACTCCTCTGTTGGCACCTGACTGGGAGCTCATGAGCCCACCCCAGGAGCTCTCTCCGCACAGCAACCAAGAATCTGCCAGGGCCGGCTGCAGTCCGGGGTGGAGCCCGTGCCTAGCATGCACGAAGCCAGGGTTCCATGCCTAGCCCTGCAAAAAGGGAAAAAAACCCATGCAGGAAAAAAAGCAGAGGTCTCGTTCAAGATCTAAATAACACATAAACAGCTTGACTGCTCCACAGCAAAATAAATGAATTCTGTTTCCAATCCACTCGGGTCTGTTTCTCTAATCTCGCTATTAGGAGACATTTCTAAGAGCTTCTAATGTGGGATGGTGCCGGGTTTTTGATTTGCTAGAAATGACGATTGAGGATGATGATCATTCACCACCCACACGCCAGGCGCCCGAGCAGAGGGGGGCACCGGCTTGCAGTCCATGGGCGGGGTGCAAACGCGGTAGGGGCACCGTGAGCCCAGCCCTGTCCCTCCAGCCTCGGCTCCACTTCTCTGAGCCTCGGCTCTAAACTGTACTTCCAGGAACATCTTTCCAAGTGCTTATGAAAATCAAACAACACAGAGCTGCCCAGGGGACAAACAGGGCCGTTTACTGGTGACCTGTAAAAGCTGTGGGCCAGCACCTCACTTCACTGATAACTCAGTCCTTGCAAACCCCACAGGACAGTTTGTCAAGATTCCCATTTTGCAGGTGGGGAATGGAAGCAGAGGGCATGGCTCCCTGCGGGCCCAGGCAGCTGGACGTCTGGGAACCCCGAACCCTCAGTGGGATGGTCGGCAACCGCCTGGAACTGGCAGCCGGCTCCCAGCGGGCCTCCCCAGAGCAGGCTGAGGTGCACCTCTGACTCACCGTCGGGGGCGGGACCAGTGCCCTGTGCAGGGTGCCTGAGTCCAGGGGGAGGCTGACTCGGGGCCCGTGGTCGCTCCAGCTGTGCTGGAGGGCTCAGAGGTGCTCAGGGGCCTATGCCAGGTGGCCCGTTCCTGTTTGCCTGGCACTGAGGGCCTCCAGAGACATGGGATTTCCCTGCTCCGACCAGTACAGCACGGGGCAAACCATGACCACTGGTCACAAAGCACAGGGGCTGTGTGGGGCGAGCAGCTGGGAGCACCCCTACCTGCGGCTGGCCTCCCACGGCTGCGCCCCAAGGCCCTCCTCCAGGAGGCTGTCTCCTTGCAGAGGTTTATTTTCACCCATGACAGGATAATTACAGGGACGAGGGGAAAACTGAAGTCACGGAATCACAGATCAGAGCCGCACAGCCCACCTCCGGTTCCCGGTGCATTAAAGGATCTGGAGATCCTGGGAGATTTGACTGTGCCGCATGGCCACACAGAGACTGCCTGGGCGGGTGGCACCTGTCCAGGGCCCCATCCACGGAGGCAGGAGACCTCCAGGAGGAGGTGCCCTCTGAGGTCCTGCTGGTGGCCACTGGCCAGCTCCAGACCCCAGGGCAACCCCAAGCCCAAACTGACCTGCCCCCCACAGGGCTGGCTGAGGCTCCCCGCAGGCATCCGCGCCTCCTGGAGGAGGGGAGTTCTTCCAGGACCCGCCCAGCCTCACCCTTCCTTAGCCGCGAGAAGCCCCTCCCGGGAGTGGACCCTCACCCACGTCTTCCACTCTCCTGGCTGGGGAGCTGGATGGGCCTCCGAGGCCAGATAACCTGGAAGGCAGCTGCCCCAACCCTAGGGCGATTGCTGCTGGCATGCCAGCAACAACCCTGACGCTGTCGATAACTGAGGAGGGGCCTGGGCCTCTCTCAAGAACCAGCCCCGTTGTCCTGTCTCCTTTTGCAATTAATAAGTTTAGTATTTAGAGTCGTTTGGGGTCTACAGAAAAATTGGGTGGGCAATGGAGGCCCTGCCAGCTGTCCCCGCTGGAGCATCTCGCGTGGGCGCCGTACCCACTGCTGCTGTGCCCACTGCCACTGACGGCCCGAGCAGCAGGGGACCCACCAGGGCCTGCAGTTGCCGGGGGCTCCTGCTCTGGGCTGTCGTCGGTCTTGACAAATGTCCCCTCTCCACCACTAGAAAACCTCACAGAGTGGTCTCGTCCCCAAACACCCCCTGTTCCTCCTGGTCACCCCTCTTTTGGGGACCTTCTTGTCAAGCCCAGGTGAAGGGGTGCTTGAGCCAGGACTCGAGGGAAGAGGAAGGGATGGGCCTGAGCAGCCTGTGGCTGGGCTGGGCCTGGCTGGCCACACGGAAGCCTCCAAGGCCTGCTGGAGGCTCTGGGGCGCCCTGTGCCCACGCCAGGTGTGCACCTGACTGCCAAAGACACCCTGACCACAACTCCCTGGAGCAGCGACTGCGCCTCCTGCGCCAGGCCTCTCCTCGGCCCAGCCCAGCTCCCAGGACCCCCGGCCCCCACGCCCCCGCCCCGCCCGCCGCTCTGGATGGACTCCCTCCATCCAGCTCTGCCTGGTGCCCTCTCGCTGAAGCCCTTGTCCCGTGCCACCAGGGTGAAAGGAGCAAGTCCTTCCCCCCCTTCCCCCGGGGAGCTGGTGTTCTTGGCTGCGGCAGGGTCCCCGGTGGCTCCCCCAGGCTGAGCTGGGCCTGTGTCTCTGCCCAGGGCTGCCCTGCACTGAGGCCCTGGTGCGTGGGGAGGGCGCCTGGCCCTTAGGGGAGCCCTGGGATCTGCAGTCCCCTCCCACCTGGAGACAGCACTGCACTCCTGCCCAAGGCTGATCCTGGATGCCGCTGGCCTTGCCTCCCGAGTCAAGGACCCGGCTCCACCCCAGGGAGACCGAGCAGAGCTGTTTTGGCTCTGCCACTGGGCGGGGAAGTGCGTCGGGTGCCCTCTGGGGGTCCTCTGTCATGCCTGGAGGGACCCGGGCTCTGTCATGGGAGCCTCTCCCAGTGTGTGGATAAGGAGACTCAGGTCCATCTGGAGTCACACAGCCAGCAGGGCCGCGGGAGGGTGCCATGTGGCAGGAAAGGGTCCCTGATAGCAGAGACATCTACCTATGAACGCCGAGCGCCCAGAGCCCAGACCCCTGGGAAGCCCTTGTGTCATGGCTGTGAGGGAGCAAGGTCAGCCAGGCAGTCAGCCCTGGACCCAGGCCCTGCCCTGCTTGTAGAGCTGTGTGACCTTGCTCTGGTGGCTCTCCCTCTCTGTGTGTGGCTTCTTCTCAGTTGCAGGCGCTCACCTAGTGGCATGCATTTTCAGCAAGGGCCTGGTGCTGGGGGTGCCCACACACATTGCCTGATCCCTCAGGGGGCCACCCAGGAGGGAGGACAGGCAGCAAGAGGAGTCTGTTTCTATGGCAATGTGGAGCCTGCAACTCAGCTTGTGTCATGAGGGTCTCCAAGGGAGGGAGGGCCAGGGGTCAGCCTTCCCCCAAAGCCCTTCATGGCTGAACCCTGGTTTGTCTGCACCTCAGTCCCTGAAGAGGCAGGTCTGTGACCAGAGGAACCTCCTTAGCTATGGGAGCGGCTCGGGCAGCCCCAGCGCACCCAGGAATGGCTCCCACTTACCAGCATCCACTTGGCTTGCTGGTACAGAGTGCTCAGTCTGGCCTCCTCCCCTGAAGCTTCCTAGGAGGTGAACACCATTCCCCTCCGTCCTCACGTTTCCAGGAGGAGCCACCTCTTCAAGGGCTTCACCGAAGGAGCCCAGGCCCTGGATGACGGCAGCTTGCAGACCAGGGCCAGAGGTGACAACGGGGTTTCGCCTCAAAGTGCAGAGTCCAGACGCCTCTCCCCAAAGGAGAAGGGTCTGCAGCCCATGCTGGCAGCACGCACGCTTGCACAAACCTCCCCACCATGCACACACCGTGCACACCCCATGCTCACGTCCCACAAACACACATCTCACACGCAAGCACACACAGCGCTACACCGGCAGCACGGCTGAGTGCCAGAGCACTTGGAAGACAGCCAAGGGCAGAGATCAGAGGACTGCAAGCGCTGCCACCCGCACAACTGGCCCCAGGCCGCCTGGCTGGACGGACTCCGCCCGCTCGTACCCCCCCGCCCCCGCGGCTTGCTCCTTGCTGCCCAGTCGCCTCCCCCACCTCGTCCTTGTCACCTTCGTCTGAAGCAGAGCATCCTTCTCTCCCTCGTCCCCTTCCTCACACCGTCACCTTCAGGTCTTGGTCCTCAGGGGTGGAGGTCCCGTCCGGACGTGCCCTGTGCGCCCGGCAACCCTGCCACGGCAGCCCCACTTGACAGAGTGGCAACAGGCGAGCCAGCGGGGCGGGGAGCTGCCCGGAGACCCCTGCCACCGCTGTGGCACTGGGGGCGACTCCTAACTCCCAGCAGCCCACCTGGCTCTGGGCTCGTCAGCCTGAGCACCTGCGAGCAGGTAAGGGGTCCAGCAATTTTTTTTTAATTACTTAAGGTCATACAAACAATCTACATCGAGTGTGAGCGATTTATAAAATACAGAAGAGTGAGAAGTAAGCCGCAGAAAACAAGCCCCCAGCGCCCCCGAGAAGCTGCGGCGGCCCCTCCACAGAGCCCGCGGGGGAGTGCTTGCTATCACCTGGGCACTCCTGCTTTCCAGTTTATTAAATATTCATTGAAAGCATGATTTTTGACCAAAAAATTCAGGATGGACATTTTTGAACATGCAGAGAGCCGCGTGGGGAGCCCCAGGCCCCACAGCCTCAGCTGCTGTGAGGGTCTCCATCCGCCTGGGCCGGATGCTTTTGTCTTGGCTTTGGTAGATTCTCTTACAGGTTGAACTGTCCCCCCAAGGACACCTGGTGTCCCAGCGCCCAGAACCCCAGAATGTCCCTAGCTGAGCTGGGTCACCGTGGTGCGGGGTCACTGGAGCCACCCTGCAGGAGGCGCCCTGTGGGAGGAGGGGGACACTGGCAGGAGGCGCAGGCGGGAGGGGGACCCCATGGGGTGAGCCGAGGCGCTCAGGGCTGCCCGTCACCACCTGCAGACGGGGCACCAGGTCCCCCCTCAGGGGGCGCAGGCCGGCTCGACCTCACCTCTGACCTCTGGAGTCAGGTTTCCATCATTTTAGCCACAGAACAAGCCTGGCACAAAGCAAGACTGAGGTGTCAGGAGTTCAAGGCCTGCACGCTGTTTCACCAGCGGGGTGGCTGGGCTAGGGGCGTGATGGACATTTTGCTGTGCAGAACCTTCGCCAAGCCCCGTGGAATCATGAAAACAGACACAAAGGGAGCACAGGGAACATCCCGAATGGCCATCACGCGGCAAGGGCTCGAGCGACGGCGGGCCAGCGTCGTGTAGGTCAGCAAGGCCACCAGCCCCGTGGGGGTGTCACAGCCTGTCTACAGATGAGGCAGCTGTTGACCCTCACGATGACTGGCCCCAGGTGGGCTTGCTCACAGGCCTGGACTTTCAGCAGCCCTGTGTCTCATGGACAGGGCAGAGCAGAACTGCAGCTGTGGACACCTCTCCTCCGATGCGTGGTCCAGCCCGTGTGTCCGCCTTCCTGGACAAATCCTGGACGGGCCGTCAAGGAAGGCTCACCCTTCGGCCCCTACTCTCGGCAGCTCAGAGTGGGTGGCGAGCACTCGGTGAAACCCAACTCCATCTGTGTTTGGGATTTGCTTTAGAGTGTCTGTGTCAGTTTTTGCAGCTACTGCAACAAAGCACCACAAACCCTGAGGTTGCAACAGCAGAAACGTGATCTCTCGGGCTCCGCAGTCAGACTCCCCGCTCGCCTCTCTGTGGCCGTGGGTTTCGGTGCACTGGGCTCCCAGCTGTGCTGCTTGGCTCTGCCCAGTCTGCAGCCTCCCGGCTGTCCAGGCCAGCACCCATCCCAGCAACCCCACGATGCCTTCCTTCTCTCCGCTGTCTTTATGGCATCCCTGCCTGTGTTGGCCTCTGCTCCCCCTGCACCGACCTGGGGGGATCCAGCGCTCCACCTGGCCTGCAGTGCCCTTGTAAGGCCCCCAAAAAGGAAACCCCAACTCTGTCCCATGGATGGACGGCAACCCCAATCAACCGCAGGAGGCGTCACTTGATGCAAACCGCAAGAGGTGTTTATTCCAGCGCGCTGGGACCCAACTCGAGGAGTCGAGTCCCTAGCAGAAAATCTTGTAGGTTTATAAAGGCAGAAACCACACATCGGGAGGGGTCACACATGAAAGGGGGAAAAGGGGGAACAAAGCTGCCAGGAAATTTCAAAGGGGGTCTGGGTTTGCTGACAACATGTTTCACAATGTTTTACAACAGGCTGTAGATTCTGGTCAATAGTTTCTGGTAATCCTACTGTTTGAGCACTATCTGGCTATCAGGCTCAATTTACTCTTTTACTCTCTGTTTGGGGCTGTTTCCTGGAACAGCTTTAAGGGCTTTGTTCCCATTACTGGGAGGGAAACCTTAGGGAGTTGAGATAAAACAGACAGCTTAAAAAAATGTCCATTCTTTCACCCTAGATCAAGGAAAAGAGAAGATATAAATCACCCATTGTGAGTGACAGCAACTCTGATCCCAGGTGGGATTCTAGGGGGAAAAAAGGGATATCGGGCAAAAGCCAAGGAAACCTGAAAGCAGCGTGCACTTGGGTTAGAGTGGCGTGTCCACATGGTGCACTGTGACAAAAGTCCACGTCACCTCCTAATGGAAGAGGCTAGCAATGTGGAACACGGGGGGCACTGACCTTGCAATCTCTATCACAAAACTAAAAGCTAGTTGAGGACCATATTAATTAAAGAAGATGTTGAATTAATTAAAAACATCTTTCCACAAAGGCCCAGCGGGAGGGCTTCAGCTAAGACCACGGAGAACCTCGTAGAGAAGGGGCGATGGTCCAGAAGCACCTTCTGAAGGGCACAGAAGAGAAGGCGCTCCCGACTTCGCTGTGGGGACCAGGCACAGGCAGGAGGTGCAGGGCAGCACCCTCCTCCACCCAGAGCCTCCGAACAGCATGACCAAACGGCATCCAGGGTGAGCCGTGGGTTCTGCCGTAGACTCAGTGTGCTGGACTTCACCCCAAGAACCCGCTCATTCAACGCTGAACGCCATCCTGCATGACTCTCCACATCAACAGAACAAAGGAGGGACATGATAGGATCATCTCAGATGCAGAAAAACAAGTGCATGTGACAAAGTTCAGTCCCAAGTTACACTCACTCACCAGGTTAGGAACCGGTGGGAACTGGCTCAGCCTGGTGGTGGGGGCATCTGTGAAAAGCCCAGGGGTCGGTGGGCCAGGCCGCGCCTCCTGGCAGAAGGATGCTTGTCCTGCACTTGGACATGCGACCCATGCTGCTCAGGGTCCCCACAGGGCAGGGAACAGGCACGTCTGGAAACCTGCAGGGGAGTCCAGCACGGCCAGACAGCAGCTGTGGCTCTACACGCGGGTAGCTGGAGTTCACAGAGCGGGGTCTGTGAACGCCTTTCACGATTCTGTTTTGAAAGTGATACTCTAACTGTGTGGGATTCATACACTGAAAACTACAAAACTTCGCTCAGAGAAATTAAGGATCTGAGTAAATGGAGAGATGTGGAGTTTGTTGCTGGGAAGATTTGGTGTTATTAAGATGTGAACAGTTTCCTCAAAATCAATCTGTATTCGATGGCACCACAGGCTTAAGTTGACCTGCTGATTGTAAAAATCATGTTGAAATGCAAAGGACAGAGTCGGGATACACCCTGTCGACGTGGCTTTAGAAAACAGTGGAAAACAAACTCCAAAAGCCCACAGGGGCCAGGTGGAAAGGCTCCCGCCGGCCGAGTTCGGCACGTTATCCAGCCGCAGCAGCGAGGCTGTCTGGCAGGGGTGTCATGGGGAGTCCTGAAATAAAGCCACGCCTACGTGGCCAGCTGGCTCTCAAGAGGAGTGCCCAGCACACGGTGGGGAGTTAGTGTTCCTTGGAAAGTGCTGGAACCACCCAGCACCCACACTCCGTCATGGCCTCAAACCTCAGGGAACGCTCCGGGATACCGCGAAGTGGATCAAGGACCCGAAGGTCCAGTCTCAGCCTGCAAAACTGGGTACAGAGAGGAAGCCCTGCGACACTTGGTTAAGAAAAACGTCCCAGGCGGCACCTACAAACCCAAACCGCGAAACACGATGACGCTGTGCTTCCCCAGCACAGCACAACCTCCAACCTTGGAAACCACCAGGAAAATGGAAGACAAGCCCGGTCTCCAGAAAACACGCCTGCAACTCCATCTCCAGCAAGCACGCACTGGCTTTCAGACAGGAGAGAGCTAACTCGACCGGAAACGGGACTTGGGAGCAGGGAGAAACCAAAGGGTCTAAACAACCAGGAGTTGGAACAGAAGGTTCACAGAAGAGAACATTGGAACAGCTAGTGGCATCAAATCACGCTCAGCGGTGTGAGTGAGCAAAGCAAGGGGCCCCGGTGCGGCACCTCTGCTGCTCCGGAAGTCAGTGCCAGCCATCGGCGTGGGACCTTAAGGGGTGCAGCTCCTCCAGAACGCAGCCTCGGCTCCTTACGGAGTTACACATCTGCAAAAAGACCCACGTGCCAACGCCGCTCCTCAGGAGTTAAAAAGAGGACACGGTCATCAGCAAGCCAGGCAAGGTGCTTGGGCTGCCTCTGCATGCCCCAGGGGCCCTGAACCAGACACCAAGGAGCTCAGCAAGCAAAGAGCCCCAGGGGCCAGTCACCGGTGCCTGAGGCCGGGGAAGAGGGACCAGGAAGCAACACGAGGAACTCTGGAGAGATGGAAACGCTCCCCATCCTGATCACCCACTTTAGATGTAAAAGGGGTGCATTCTACTGCAAGTCACACCTAGTAAACCCCAAAAACCCTTAAGGCAGGCATGGTGGTGCACACATCTGACTTCAGCCACTGAGGAGCCTGAGGCAGGAGGATCCCCAGTTGGTGAAACTTAGAAAGACCCTGTCTCAAAACAAAAAATCAGAAGGGTTGGGATTGTAGCTTAGTGGTAAAGCACCCCAGGGTTCAATACCCAGCACACACACAGAAAAATAACACCACCTACAAAAACCCTAAATGCACCCTCCCACCTCGCCTGCCCTTCTCTGCTTCTTTCTGTAGAACTTAGTGACCTGAGCATCCTACACAATCTACGTACTACGATTTTCAGTCTGCCTTCCTCAACAAGGACGGGGAATTGTATTTTACATTCTGTTCCCTGATGGAGGCCCCAGAGCCTCGGACCAGCAGGCCCATGACCAATTATGAACGAAGGGCCAGTCTTCCTGCCGGAGCACCAGCCTCTGCACAGGGCTGTGGTCTTCCAGGAGTGCCGGCTGGGCAGGGACAGCGGCACGGCTGACAGAAGAGAGCAGAGCGCCCAGAAGGGCTCCCACCCCCGTGGAGATGGCCACCATGGAAATGGCTGCTGTGGAGGTGACGGCCCTGGAAGTGAGCACAGCGGTGCAGGACGCTCCTTCCTCCGCCAACCCCATGCGCATGAGCATGGACGCTCCCTTCACAGCAGACACAGCCCAAATCTCGGCAGTTTAAGATTCAAACATGAGGGGCCAAGCTTGAAAACCGGAAGAAAACAAAGGACAGCCTGGCTGGCCCGCTCGGGCGGCCACCCACCCGCCAACCCCAGCTGAGCGGCTCGTTCGTCTGGCTCCATGGGGGAGCCCTCCTGCGCAGCGGAACCCAGCGCATCCTCTCCTAGCTTTAAAAACACTGACTATTGTAAGCGAAAGCGGAGGAGTAGCCTTTGCCCTGAAAGGGTTAGAGTGACCGGTGAAAACAGGGCGGGAGGGGCGAGGAGCAAGGCACGACTCAGGCACCGCCCCCGGGGATGCCACAGGGTCCTGAACACGCAAAGAGCCACACACATCAACAAGAGCGAGGCAGACAGCGACAGGAGGGGCGGCCCAGGAGAAAAAAGAGGCAGATGGACACTTACCGGCTTCACTCCTTCAGCAGACAATGCCTCGGCCAGACCTGCCAGGCAGCAAGAGGCAAGACATCTGAGGACCCAGAGGGACTCTGGGAGGCTGCCGGTGTGAATTACACGCAGGGCTTGGGGCGTGGACATGCCTGCCTCCAGGGCCCACGGTCCCACACTCCCTCCTTGAGCAGGAAGCCTGACCTTTCCATGGTGTTTGCTGAGCAGCTACTATGCTGGATGCTTCTCTCTTCACCATCGAAGCCATTTATGAGACGAGGAGCATCTTTCCAGGGACAGGCCCCACAGAGGCCTAGTGGCCAGCCCCTGCCCGCCCAGCTGGAAACGGAGCTCAGGGCAGAGCTGAAACCCTAGCCAGGACCACCTCGGTCCCCTAAGCCAATGGTAGGTGTGGCCACAGGCACCCAAGAAGGCTTGCTGGCCAGCCCGTAGATGTTGGTGTGAACAGGCTCTGGGGCTGCACAGCCAGCACAGACCCCTTCGGGCTGCACCACACGTTCTCCTTCACGTGGCTGGACACCTGTCCTCATTCCCACGAGCACTGTCACATACTGGCAGCTGCTAAGGGACTCCGGGGCCCACCTGGCCCAGCTGGACCTTCCCCTCAACTGCAACGCCACGTTTCCCCATAGTGAGGCTGGAGAGCCCTCCTCCCTGTTGACAGTCCATGCCGAAGAAGGGCCTGATACTGCTCTGGGGATCCACAGGGGAAGCCACGCCACAGCGCTGGAGCTGGCGTGCAAGGAATGGGGTACAGGGCAGTGAGCGGGAGCCCTGGCGGCTGTGGCCCAGGCAGGGCGGGGCAGGCTGGATGGTCCGCCCAGAGCCAGTCCTCATCCAGCTGGGCGCTTCCTGGGGATGCAGGGGCTCACCCAGGCAGGCCGGTCCCTGCTCTGTGCTGTGGTTGTGCACAAGGACTCAGGAGCAGACCCCTGGCCTCTTCCCCCATCTGAGTTGCAAAGGGACCCTGCCCTCCACCCACTTCTGCATGGACAGAAAGCACACTGTGTTCAAGGAACACAGCTGGCCCCACGGTGGACTCCTACTGTGACCCTCTGTGGGCCTCTCGAGGCAGCAGCAGTACCACGGGGCCTGGTGAGTTTGGGAGCTAAACCGACTTCCTTGGAGTAACCATTTCAGGAAGGGGCTGCTGCCAGAGGTCCCTTGGCAGACGAAGTCCCTCAGAAGCGCAGCTTCGTAGTGCTTCCTGGTGACCCAGGCCACAGGTGGGGCTGGAGGTGTGAGCCACAGCTAGGAAACGGCACAGGGACAGGAACTCTGGATGGCCGCGCTCCCACACCAGAGTCACCTGCAGCCCGCCACCTCCCCGCCCCTGCCAGGCCTCTGCACAGGCTGCTCCGTCCACCTGAGGCCCAGGTTTCCGCCAGCTCCACCTCCTTGGGACGGAGGAGCTCGGCCTGCCTCCTGGGAGCCGCCAGAATCTCTCCCACCAGTGCACCCACCACGTCTGCCTCCTCAGCCAGAGCACTTGGGACCCCGAGAGCAGGTCAGACCTGTCCCTTCCACAGCCACCAAAGACACCCTGACTGCTGGGCGGCTGTGCCTGCAGCTTCCTGGGGTGCAGGGGGCCCCAGCACCTAGGACGCACCCAGAGAGGACTCACAGAATCAGCTGAGCAAACCGCAACTCCACCACCACCCCATGGCGCCGTGGCCGAGTGGACCCCCGAACACCGCCGTCGTTGAGACACCAGGGTGCTTGGTCTGGCTCAAAGGACAGCAGCCCAGCACCCCCTGACCTGGTAGAGAGCAGAACGTAGACAGCGGGCTCAACTCTCACTCGCGCTGCACGCTCTTTGACCTACATAGAGTGTCTGTTTATTTGTTTTAAATTTGACTTACTCATCGACATTTAAAAACAAGGACGTTTTTCCGAGCATCTGAATTTCTGGCTTCACTGGAAAGGTTCAGGCTCAGCCCACTGGCTCTGAGCTCACTCAGCGTGGTGCCAGCCCACCAGCCCAGCCCACCGGCATGTCCCTGCAGCCCCTCCCCGGCCTCAGCCCGCTCTCCGAAGCACAGGGTCCAGCAACCTGGGCTCTGCCACTCCTGCAGGCCTGGCCTCGCCTGGTGGGAAGACCAGGTGTCCTTGGCCTCCCAGAAAGGGTCCAGCTTCTTTACCAAGGTTCCGTGAGGCGTGGGAAGACGCTGCTGGTGCTTCACAGCCTCCCTCTGCCCCGGGGCTTCCGGCTCCCTTGGTCTCTTGAGCTGGCTGCTGATGGAGCACAAGACTCTGCCCAGCATCTCTGGAGATGACCCACCATTTGCTGCATTCTCAGCTCTTCTGGACCCTTCCCTGCTGTTGGTCTGCGTTGGCTTTCTGGGTGCCCAGCCTTGTCAAGGGCTAGTAATGGAAGGTAGCTCCTCTTGACAGCGCTCACAGCTTGCATTTGGACTTCAGGTCACGTTGCCTTGGCCAGCAGCCAAGGAATGGTACCCAGCACACTGCGATGCCAGCCCCACCTGTGAGCCATTCCAGTGTCCGCCATGCCCAAGGTCACGTCCAGTGGTTGCTGTTGAGACAGCTTCCTTATCATATTTAAGAACTATCTTTCCTTGCTTTTATCATTTTATTGATATGATACTCAAACAAGAGGAACTGAATGTGACGACAGAGAGCATGTGCCCCAGCTGGACCTGCTCGCCGTCTGGCAGCATCTGGCGTTAACAAGCCTCTGTGCACGCTCAGCGATGCGCGTAGGCCCGCGTCCGAGCCGATCAACGGCACTGCTCTCTTGTCCCGAGCTGCCTGCAGAGCCTTGAACCCCAGAGCTCCGTGGGTGACCCCGGCTCACCCCGCTGGGAGGGGTGCTAGGTCTCAGCCGCTGCTGAGCTGATGGGACCCCATGTCTCTACTGGCGGTTCTGGATCCTGGGTGCATGTGCTTGCTGTGTGGACGGATTTGAACCAAGCTTCATAAAAACTAATCAGGTAGTTTTCCACCTCAGTTGTTGCTCTGGAAAGATGTGTAAGTTCTGTGTTATCAGTCCTTGAAAGTGCAGAGAACTTGCTGGAAAGCCACAGGGCCCAGCACTGAGGGAGGAGGCGACGCAGGCAGTGCTTCCACCTCTGACGGAGCCTGACTTTCCTCAGTCTTGAGATGACCAGGATGATCCACGTTTTCCCAGAGAAAACCCAGTTTATCAGAATTTCAGACCATTTATTTATAACCCTTTGTTCTGTGTTCCTTTTCCATTTAGCTTAGAGTTCTTCTTCCTGTTTAAGTTAGCCAGAAGTTTGCCGTGCGTGGCATGTGTGCACGCGTGCACACGCGTGTGGTATAAGGTGAAGCTTGTCAGCCATGTGTCAGTCTGCTGTGATTAGACTGACTTCCCCGGATTCTGTTCTGACCTTCACCGTCCTGGCCTTGTCTCCCAGTGCCTCCTCCAGGCCCCCCGACTGAGGACAAGTCTCTCTGCAAGCTGCAAAGGCACCACCTCAGCTTCGTCACAGCCTCCAGGTCCTGTCAAGGCCCCTGTCGTCCTCTCAAGAGGGCAGGGGGCCCAGGTTCCGATCACACCCGCTTGTGGGCACAGCCAGGCTGCAGAACCTGGAAGGGCAGGTTTGGAGGGTGGGGAGGAGGCTCACCTGGAGAACAGGTGGCTGGCCCCCTGGGAGTAGCAGGAGCGTGGAGGTCTTTGTGTCCCTGTGCACGCTCACCAGAGGGCTCTGTGGTCAACCATGCAGGATGCTTCCTCGGGTAGAAGTCAGTCCTCCTGTTCCCACCAGCCTGGTGCAGACTCGGTGCTCAGGCTGAAGTGAGGGAGGCTTCGCGTGGGCCTCTTACCAAGGCCACCTGGTCACCGTCACTGCTGTATGCCCAACCTGTCGGTACCAAGGCCCACACGACCACCCCATACGGCGCCATCCCTGAGCCACCATATTGGGAGGCTGATCTCACGGGACTCTTCCACAGAGGAGGGGTCAGCAACACTGACGCCGTGACTTTGCACCAGGCACAAAGAGAGTCAAGGTCTTGTTCTCGACCACGTGCTTTCGTGGGAATAGCTGCATGCTCAGGATGCGGCTTGCCTGTCCCAAGTTCAAAGCTTTTGCCGGCACTGCTCTCTCCGGTCCTGCAAGAGGCCCGTTCGCCACTGTGCTGTCTCTCAACAGGATTTCTGACTGAGGAGCTCACTCAATGCTGAGAGAAGTGTAGCTCTGGACTCGCTAACTGCCAGCAGGGAATTCGGGCGAAGACCCAAAGCCTCCTCAGGCTGGCTGGGGCGTTGGGTGAGGGGTCAGGGAGACTCCCCAGAGGCCCGTCCTGGCCCTTGCAGAAGCAGGTGGTCCTTCTGTGGTGGGTTGCACCCCATGACCATCTGGAGCCTAATGGACTCTGGCGTCTCTCACATCAGGCAGCCCGGTGGTCACTGTGGTGGCTGGCCAGGGCCTGGACGAGGTGTAGGGATCCTGCCAGGACAATAAACAAGACGCACGTGTCGTTCTCCGATTTGTGAGTGGAGGCCACTCCAAGGCTTCGTCCACACGTCCCCAGCTTCTGGCTTCCATAATGGCAGGTGTCTCCTCCAGCTGTGGTCAAGGTATCAGAGGCCTCTTGCGTCTGTGAAGTGGCCTTCTCGTTGCGTTACCTCATCGATAGTGGAAGACTCCCTCTGGGTCACCTAGGGCTCTGGGAAAGCTGCCTTGGCGTCCACGTGCCCTTACAGCTTGTAGGCGCTCTGAGCAGTGGCTGCCAAGCTGGCCAGCCGTGACCGTGGGAAGCAGAGCGCCTCAGCCTACAGGGGACAAGGAGAGCCCTGGGTCCCCGGTGACCCAGGGCGGGCGACTTGGGCTCTCTCGTGGCAGCCAGGCGCCCTGTGCGGGGAGCGCTGACCCAGGGTTCCCCTCAGCTCTGCTCTCTGCTTCTCCAGTAAGTCCCTCACTTGTGACCCTCGTGCCCGCAGACCACGTTCTTCCAATTCACAAGACAAAGAACCTGCAGGTCAGGGACAGCCACCATAGGGCGACGGCAGGCCCATGGAACCAAACGGGATGAGGCGACCATTCCGGAAGGGCAGAGAGGGCGCTGGCCCCCCGAGGGAGCAGGCGAACCTCAGAGGACAGCGCATCCTGAAGCCCCCGACACCCGACAGAGGACCAAGGGCCGCCTTTGCCCCTGACGGCAAGCGGTCAGAGGACCACAGACACAGTGTCCAGGGGTCAAAGGAGACCAGGACCCCTGCCTTCTGTGCACAGCCAACGCCCGGGGCAGACGGCAAACGGGACTTGCATGAACTACGTCCCGGCCAAGACCCGCCAGCCTGGGATGAGACCCCTGCCCCTCAGCAGTGACCCACCTGGCTCCAGGCCACCCGTGCAGCAAAGCCCTCCATGCCCCAGCGTCCCCTCTGGGAAGGCCAGGCCAGGTGGTGGAGCCATCACGGTGTCGTGCATCTTCAGCCTGCCCCAGCCGAGGGTCCCAAGGGACCATGCTCTCATGGCCCCCCGTGAGGGCCTGTGCTGCGGGGCAGGGCCAGTGTCCCCAAACCTCCAGCCAGCAAGAATCACACTCCACGGAACCAAGCGCTGCGGGGGCGCCAGGGTGCCGTTTCCGCCCCTGCATCATGCGTCTCCCCGAATCAGCTCTCGCAACTCTGTCTCAGGCGCCGTTCACGCTGGCCTCCCCAGGAGGGCCCGGGCAGCGCCAAGGGACGTGCGTGTCTGAATTATGTACCGGGCGCGGCAGAGGCACCAGGCCACGGAGTTGGGACTTCAGTTTTTACCGCCCGGCTGCGCCCAGGCCAGGCGTGAGCGGGCGGCCGCCTCTCCAGGACGCCCACGGCTGCAGGCTGCAAGCCAGGAGGCCACTGAGGCCCACCCTAAGAGGAGCGGGGCTGGGGGCCCACGGACTGTGACCTCAGCCTCCTGGGAGGAGAGGCAGAGCTGGCAGGTGGCAGGCCTGGCCCAGGTCAGGGGAGCTGAGTGTGGCCTAAGGTGGATCAACCGTCCAGTGCACCTGGGAGGTGCCTGGGCTCCCTCCCTACCTCCTCCCCTCCCTCCTTCCTCCCCTCCTCCCCTCCTCACCTCCTCACCTCCTCACCTCACCCCACCTCCTCACCTCCTCACCTCCTCACCTCATTTCCTCACCTCCTCACCTCCCCTCACCTCCTCACCTCCCCTCACCTCCTCACCTCACCTCACCTCCTCACCTCCTCACCTTCCTTCACCTCCTCACCTTCCCTCACCTCCTCACCTCCTCACCTCCTCACCTCACCTCCTCACCTTCCCTCACCTCCTCACCTCCTCACCTCCTCACCTCACCTCCTCACCTTCCCTCACCTCCTCACCTCCCTCACCTCCTCACCTCCTCACCTCCTCACCTCCTCACCTCCTTACCTCCTCACCTCCTCACCTCATTTCCTCACCTCCTCACCTCCCCTCACCTCCTCACCTCCTCACCTTCCCTCACCTCCTCACCTCCTCACCTCCTCACCTTCCCTCACCTCCCTCACCTCCTCACCTCCTCACCTCCCCTCACCTCCTCACCTCCTCACCTCCTCACCTTCCCTCACCTCCCCTCACCTCCTCACCTCCTCACCTTCCCTCACCTCCCTCACCTCCTCACCTCCTCACCTCCCCTCACCTCCTCACCTCCCCTCACCTCCTCCCCTCCCCTCACCTCCTCACCTCCTCACCTCCTCACCTCCTCACCTTCCCTCACCTCCCCTCACCTCCTCACCTCCTCACCTTCCCTCACCTCCCCTCACCTCCTCACCTCCTCACCTCCTCACCTTCCCTCACCTCCCTCACCTGCTCACCTTCTCACCTCCTCACCTCCTCACCTCACCTCCTCACCTCACCCCACCTCACCGCCTCACCTCTTTTCCTCACCTCCTCACTTCACCTCACCTCCTCAAATCCCCACCTTGGGCCAGCTGTTTCCTGCAGAACCTGGGCTTCTCTGCAGACATGTCTTATTTCCCTGTGGCCCATGGTGGTCACAGGCCAGCTAGAGCATCCTCACAGGAGGGGTGAGGGTCGGACAAGATGGGACACTGCCGTCACGGAGAGAGCAGAGCCTCAGGGCCTCAGGTCCCCCACGGCTCAGGTGAGAGCTGGGTCCAGGCTCGGGCAGGGTCCCGGAGCTATGGAGGCCGAGTCCCAGGAGCACCAGTCCCTCGCTGCTTCTCTCAGAGGACTCTGCCTCCTGCCATTGCTTCCTGGGCGTGGAAGCTCTGCTGCTGGCCCTGACCCTTCCCTCCACCCCTAGAGGGCCAAGGGCTTCCTCCCTGGGGTGTCCTCTGGGACACACCCGTCACGGGTTGGGTGACAGGTGCTCTGAATCTTCAGGAAGCCACCCTGGAGCAAGCCAGCCTGGCGCCACCAAGCCACACATGCAGTGCCCGGGGTGTGGTGGCCATCCGCATGGCTGGTCCAGTGCTCATCAGCCCTGAGCTTGGCATGTGGCGGCGCCACCTCGGGGTGGGTGGGTCGCCATGAAGATCTGGGCCAGAGCCAGAGGGCGCCTATCACCTGCTCGGGCTTGTGGTGGCCCCAGCACTCTAGGGACCATGGAGCTGTCACAGCCGCAGGCCTTCTGCACAGCAGATGCCCGGGACTCTACTGGGCCCTGTGGGGATGAGCCACCGAGAGGCCAGCCTCCTGCCAGCAAAGACACATGGGTGAGGTCACTGCCACCCTGCCCAGCTCTCCGAGGAGCACCCGCTGGGCTGGGCACTGTGTGCCCTGCAGTGCTGTCCGCGTGTTCGGGCAGGCTGGACCCTGCAGCCACTGTGACTGCTGCTGGGCACCCAGCGCCTCCGTGAGTCCCTGTTGCCTGGATGCAGCACCAAGGAGACAAGCTGGAGGCAGCCAGGCTGCCCTGCCTCCTCCCAGCTGGATTCTGAGCTGGGCGTGCACAGACTCCGTGGGACGACACACTCTATGGGACAGTCCAGACACCCCACCCCAGCAAGCACCCAGTAAACATGAGCATAGGGAGAACAAAAATTAAAATAAGGGGCAGCCCGGGGCACAACACGCACCACCCAGCAGCCGGCACCTTCCAGGGGTGACGCCCAGCCTGGCTCCTCTCAGCTACAGCTGGTGCATCATGGTGAGCGAGGGCCACAGCGCCTTTCCTGGCATGGCCCTGAGGCCCAGAAGCAGCGGTTGTTCATCTTATGGAAGATGAGGCCGTGAGGTCAGCCTGGGGAGGTGCAGCCCCCACGCCCCCAGGCCCGTCTGTCTCGGGAGGCCCCAGGCTGGTGGCTGCACAAGACCAGGCCATGCAGGACTCTCCCAGAACCAAAGGGTTGAGCTCTCGCTGAGGGAGGAGCAGGTGCCCAACCATGGGGAGTGGGAACGTCCCAGGTGCTGCTCGCTTTGTACCTAGCGAGTGCCTAAGCCCGCGGTCCTGTCCTGAGCACTGCCTCCTCCACTCTGGTGGCCTCCAGGGAGCTATAAGGACCTCATCTCAGCCACAGCAGCATCCCCTGCGGTCCCCATCTGGCCCCTTCGTGTGCCTGCGGAGCTGCGACATTTGCAGGGCCCGCTGCCTCGTCAAGCTGGATGGTCAAATCCGTGGCTTCCCGTCCCTGGGCCTGCGCAGCCGCTGCTGGACACGGGCCGGGTTCCCTTGCTTCCCCTCTCTGTGAGGAACATATGGCCAAGTGGTGAAAACAAAGTCTGAGCAACAAAAGAGGAAAGGGCAGCTGGGCCCCAGCCCTGGCTCGGCACTGGCCCTGGGCCCAGGACACAGGCACGTCTAACCCTCGCTCCGGCCGAGCCAGCATCCCCAGCAACCCCACTGCACAGAGGAGAAGCACCAAGGCTCAGAGGGGCTGAGTCACTTGTGCATTGCCTCACAGCGGCCATCGGTGGGCCTCGTTCCCTGACTGGCCAGAGGCCAGGGCTTACAGCCCTCTGCTCTCAGACAGCCACGTGCAGCCCACCTGTGCACACACCTGAGCACACACGCGAGCGCTCAGGCAGCTGCACTCTGTGGATGGACTCAAGGGACACCTGCTGCCCATGGCCACCCAGGCACTGCCCAGAGCGCTGTGCTCATCCTTCCCTCCTGCTGGCAGGTTGCCCTCCCCAGGCACGGCTGTCTGGGGTGCCTTGGCCTCAGGCGTGCCAAGTCACCTCGAGCAGGCACTCCAGGAGGGCTCGCCTGTTCCTTAGCACTGTGCCCATGGGACTCAGCCCAGCCACAGGCTGTGACCCCGCCGGCTTCCCGTAGGTGATCAATAGCTCTTGGTTGATTACTGAAGTCATGCAGAAAAGGTGGGAAGGAGGGACGACGGAGCGGGCAGGGAGCCGGTCCTGCAGCCTGGTCTGTGCAGGGCCCTGAAGACCTGGGTCTCTGCTCTTGTGCACAGCGGGGTCCATTGAGGTCATAAGGCCTCAAGCAGCATGTTCCAAGCCCTGCTCCGTGACCTCCCTATGTGGGGCTGGACTTCCTGGGCCTCTGTGAGGGCTGCAGGGTCGGGCAGTGGGCCTGGGCCCCTTCCCAGAGCCTGCTCAGCACCCTCTCTTGGTCCCCTGTGGAGCAGGAGGTTAGGAGAGGCCTGATTCTGCCAGGGGCCATTCCTCCTGGACACACCATGGGAGAAACTCGTAAAGACAGTAAAGACGGGGCCGCGATAAACCCTGCAGGCCTCCGAGCGCAGGCCCTGCAGACGCGGGACAGTCAGCGGAGCTGGCACTGGTGCTTCAGCCCCCAGAGCCCGGGTGGCCTCTGCCAGCACCCAGGGGCCTGGCGTTGGCCACTCAGTCCTGCCCATCCCTGGCCCCGAGGACGTCAATGAGAGTCGATACAAGTCATCGGTATTTGCAACGAGACAAGGTTTCCCCAGCCCTGTCCCCAGGAAGAGCCACAGGGCACTTTCCCTGCACCCGGAACCATTGCCCAAAATTTGGAGACCGATCTGTGCTCTGAAAGAGAAGGGAAACCCCCGGAGGGTGGCTGAGCTCAGAGGAAACATCCGGAGAGACCTGGAACACCGTTTTCCCAGAAAGTGGGCATGCATTCACGGCGCCAGGGGCTGTGTGGCAGCCAAGAACCCAGCCTGAGGGAGTGCGGCCATTTAAGCATAAGGATAATGACAGCCATGACGGGTGGAATTCGGTGAGTGGGAGACGGGCCCTGAGTCCCAGGGAGACGCAGAGGAGGAGATCAATGTCCAACGGGTGCCGTCACCGTGTGGGCGCAGACGCCCTCCCGGCCAAGCCCCCAGACACCCCAGGCCCACCCAGCCCGCGTCCAGGTTTGAGGGGGGCCTGAGGACGTCGTCATGAGGGAGAGAGGGCTGTGTGCTCCAAGTGGTGCCCCACCCCGCTAGAGCCCACGGGAACCTGGCCGCCTTCTCCACAGAAGGAGCGAGTGGCCCAGAAGAGCTGAGGACGTCTGCGGGAGGGGAAGGCAGCGGGAGGACTCAGCTCCCAGCTCAGCTCCTGCGGCCTGGGCCCCACCCGGGATGGCGGAAAGGCGGGAGGCGCCACCTCCCAGGGGCAAGGTGCCCTGCCCTCAAGGAGCAGCCCACCAGGGCTGCACGCGGGCACTTCAGGGTCTGAAGGTAAGGGGTGGAAGGGACGTGGGCCTGCCACCAGGGCGTCCCCGGCCTCCAGAGTGAAGTGATCCAGGTTGGGAGGGGAGCAGCATGCAGGATGCTGAGGAGCACCCCAGCTTCCAAACGCACACCTGGACTGGCCTCCCCGGCACCTCGGTCTGCAAGGGCCTCAGGGGCCAGACCGGGGCAGCCCCCTGGGCCAGGTGAATACTGACCACTCCAGCTATTTTCCTTGCATGAATTCTGGGCCTTGAAGAGGGCCCTGTGTCCTCTGAAAGACAGTTTCCTGCTTCTGCTACATTTTTCTCTTTTGATGGAGAGCCAGGTTTCTGGGTGTTTATTGGGGAAGAGATTCAATTCTCAGCCTTTCAGAAATGTTCAAGAAAGCAGAGAATGTCTTTTCTTTTTTTACAGAGAATGTTGTACCTTGAATCAGAACGACTGTCGATTATCCTAATGGTTGTTATATAAAGTGCGCGCTGAGTCATTTTCTTCTTCTTAGACTATTTGTCTGAAATGGGGAATTTCTCTAACTCATGCACAAGATTGAAATGAACTAAAAAGCATTTTCCCTCCCAGAAAATCAACCGCGAGTGTCCCCCAGCCAGGAGCCCTACATGCCCATCATCACAGGGACAGATCAGTTGGAGAGCTTGCAGTTCCACTCCACTACTGTCCCCGCCGGGACCTTGAGCCCAAGCAGCAGGCCAGACGTGCAACCAGGGCACATCCAGACTGACGTCAGAGGACCCTCTGGGACCAGGATACCCACTGGCCCGGGCCGCGTCCCCAGCCAGCACCTGTGCTCACTGTCTGGATGGAAATCTCGACAGGCCAGGGCTTTGCACGTTTTGCCTTTGAATTCAGCCCAGGGAGCCAGATGGGGATTTGCAGTGAGGAAGCCGCGTCCAGGTGAGGCTGTTTGTGAGCGACACCCAACGCCGGCCTTCCAGAGCAACCTGGAGTTCAAGCCCTCGAGTCTTATCTGCAAGCATCTGTGGTCTTCCAAGGCCGGGAGAGCCATCTCCGACTACCTGTCCTTCACTCGGCCCACAGACATCCAGCTCCTGCCAGCTCCTGCAAGGCCAATGGCTGCCCCCTCCAGCCCCGAGCCTCCCGGCCACTCAGTACCTGTGGACATCAGCTGCTGCTGTGCCTGCGGTCGAAGGCTTCTGGGAGGATGAAGCCAGGGACCCCAGAAGGCTCTGCAGGGCAGGACCAGCACACAAGTGTCAGCATGTGGAATTCATGTCCACACAGCCCACCTGGCCCAGCAGGGCAGGGCAGTCAGGAGTGGAGGGAGGCTGCAGATGGAGTTCATGTACAAAGCAAGGTGAGGGCAGAGAAGCTTCCTGGGTGTCAGGGGACTGGGTGACCCCCAAGGAGAAGGTGTGTCTTGGGTGAGGTCTGCAGAGTAGGTTTTGTCAGGTGGGTTAGTCAGCTTTCCGTCGCTGTGACCACTATATCTGATGAGGACAGCGTAGAGGAGAAAGAGGTTATTTGGGGCTCATAGTTCCAGAGTCAGTCCCTCGACGCCGACTCCATTGCTCTGGGCCGAGGTGAGACAGAACGTCATGGTGGATGGAGGGGAAGCTGCTCAGCTCATGGCAGCAGGAAGCCGAAAGTGAGAGGAAGGGGCCAGGGACAGATAGAGCCCAAAGCCCCGTCCCAGTGACCTACTTCCTCCAGCCACACCCACCTGCCTACAGTAACCACCCACGATTGCATTTGGCTGTCAATGGATTAATCTGCTGATGAGGTCAGAGCCTGACTTGGCCTAAAAGCCCCACCTCTGACTTGATGTCATCACTGACCTTTTCCAGGTCACTCCAGATCCAAAACAGGCAGGCTGTGGGGAGATGGCATTCCAGGTCAAGGGCTCAAAGATTTTAAAGTCACAGAGCTCTGTTTGGGGCCTGCAGGAGAGGGCGTCCTGGCAAGACTAGCGCAAACTAACCTGCTCCACACCAAGCCTTCTCCTCCTCCGGACCTCGCCTCCTTCGTTCCTTCTCTTTCCTTCCTTTCTTCACTGTTGGTGGCCTGAAAAATTCAAGCACTGCCTTTAAATTTTCCTTGCTCTCTCAGTCAGCTGTTGCTGTGTAACAAATCATCTCATGACTTACAACAGCACCATTTACTCAGCTCGGGGTCCTGAGGTTGACCGCCTAGACCAGGCTCCCCTGGGGTTCCCTGGCCAGGATCCCCAGGTGCCTGTCATCCCGGGCAAGCTGAGAGAGGGCTCCTGACTCCACTTGGGTTTTCACCCACCTTGGGGGATTCGGCAAGGAGACCAGGTGGCCCAGTTCTGCTCTCCTTGCCCCACCCTCCAGCAAGCCAGCGCAGCCTGGTGATGTGGCCGAGGCAGGAGCCCAAGGAAGGCAAGCAGCCCATGAGGCCTCCTGAGGCCAGCCTCGGAGCTGCCCCAAGACAGACCGAAGGCGGCCCAGGGCCAGCAGTGTGTGCACAGGTGGCTCCAGCCTGATGGCACGGCAGTGTCCCTGGCGTCCCCCGGCGAGCCCTGAGACTCAGGAAGGGGCAATGCCCTGGGGTTCCATCCACTCCCTGGTGTAAGGTTCCATATGCAGTCCGATCCACACCAAAGATGGCCCCTGAGCAGCTTCTTCTTCCCATAAGTCTCGGCTTCCCGCCACCTATTTTCCCGCCGGCGGCAAGCCGGACCAATCAGAAACCCACACTTTCTCCCTTAACCCAGAAGCCCCAAGAGTATATATGTAAGCCTCATCTTGTAATAAAGCGGACTTCTCCGGTGACTTGCCAACCGTCTCCATCTTTATTGGTGCCGAAACCCGGGACGGAGTTAGCCTTCAACGGCACTCCGTTCCTCTGTTGGCAGGCCACCCTCGTCCTCTTGCTCCGGCGCTAGCTCTCAACACTCAACACCGGCTTTGAAAATTCGTAAGTTTCCCCCTGGAAGAGCACACCTTACCTCAGCTATACGCGGGAGTACTAGCCGTGACCGTCCGGTAGCCTCCCGACGCTGAGTTAAGGGGGGACAACCTCCCACCACGACCTTCATGGTCACAGTGGACCCCTGCGCCCTTCCGTCAGAACACAAAAGAGGCCAATAGAAGACACTTTATGAGGAGTGAGGAGCTTAATCTACCCCCGGGGAACCCCAGTCACCTTTCCTCTCCAACTGCCTAAATCCAGTACTGGTAACCTCGTGGCCATCCGGGTTCCTTACCCCTTTGGGAATAGCGATCGAGGTGACGATCTCCATCGCGCTTTCCCTTCCGTTCCGTCTCCGGAACCTCCGGATCCTTCTCAAGGCATTGGGGACGCCCTTTACCTTGTAGATTGATCCCCCTCCGGGTCTCTCTCGAGGCATTGGGGACGCCCTTTACCTCGCAGACTGCTCCCTCCTCGCCCGAGGTCTTCCGCTCCCTACACCCTTCTTCCCTCTAACCATGGGGACCTCCCCATCTTCCCCGGTGGCAGACACGCCCCTCCAGTGTCTCCTCAAAAATCTAGGACCTCTTTCCCTTAAGCCTGACATCAAACCCAAATTATTGACAAAATTCTGCACTCAGGATTGGCCCCATTACCCTCTAGATAACCAGAACAAATGGCCCCCTGAAGGCTCTTTAGATCCAAATCTTTTAAGGGACCTTTTCAACTATTGCCAGCACCTGAACAAGTGGAAGGAGATCCCTTATGTCGAAGCTTTTAGGTTACTATCCCAAAACCCCTCACTTTGCACTACTTGCTCTCCCTCCCAGGCTCTTCTGGCATGTAAGATTGCTTCCCCATTGTCCTCCCCTCCCCCATCCTCCTCTCTTGATTCTTTTGACCCGGCCGATGAGCCTCCCCCTTATAGGGCCCCTCCTCTCAACCCTATACTCCCGGAGCCACCTTCCTCCCCTCTCTCCCCACCCCCGCCGCCTTGGCTCCCGCGCCCATAGCTCCTACACCCACCGCTCCACCTATTTCCTTCAGCCCGCCGCTCACGCGCTCCCATGGACCCCCTCCGGCCCCTCCCACTTTTATGGCCCCATTAAGGGAGGTAGCTGGAGCTGAAGGTATTGTCCGTGTCCACGTCCCCTTCTCCCTGGCTGATTTATCTCAGATGGAGCGCAAACTGGGCTCCTATTCCTCCGATCCTACCACTTACATAAAGGAATTCCAATGGATTTTACAAGCCTACAGCTTAACTTTTAAAGATATATTTATGCTCCTCGCCAACACCCTCCTGACCGAGGAACGGTGACGGGTTTGGGATGCAGCTCAAACTCATGCGAATGAAACACATCGCATAGACCCTACTTTCCCTCTAGGGCCTGAAGCGGTCCCAGAAATCGATCCACAATGGGACTACAATACAAATCAAGGCATACAAGCCCGGGACCGGTTTGCCTCGTGTCTCGTTGTGGGCCTAAAGAAGGCAGCCCTCAAAGTAGTTAATTTTCAGAAGGTCCAGGAAATTATCCAAAAAAAGGATGAAACGCCCACTGAGTTTCTAGAGAGGCTTACTCAGGCCCTCAGGCAATATACCACACTGGACCCGGACACAGATGAGGGCCGTCATATCCTCATGACCAGTTTCCTAGCTCAGTCCTACCCCGACATTAAGGCCAAATTAAAAAAAAATTGGAACATGGACCGGCAACTCCTCAAAGTGAGATTCTGTCGCTGGCCTTTAAGGTTTTCCATGGACGAGATGACGAAAAAGAACGCCTAAGGCATAAGGCCAGGCAAACTGATTTACTAATGGTTGCTCAAATGATCAGGGGGACTCCTCATCCTGTTCCCCATTCACAGAAATTCCCGATCCCTACAAGGGCCCCTCCTGGAGCTTGCTTTAAATGTGGAAAAGAGGGTCATCGGTCACGCTCCTGTCCTCAGCCACGGCCCCCCAATAAACCCTGTCCCAAATGTAAACAAACAGGACATTGGGGCTCCGATTGCCCCTTCTCCCGAAGGAGTGAAGGGCCAATCGCTAGAATGCCCCCCTCTTGTCCTCCGATAGTGGGACTGGCTGAAGAGGACTGACGGAGCCCTGGGCCACACCCGACCCTCAATATCCCCACTCGCGAGCCTAGGGTAACCCTTGTGGTGGATGGCCGGTCTGTCACCTTTTTATTAGATACAGAGCAACCTTCTCACTTTTGACAGAGTTCCATGGTGCCACCACTTCTAGTTCCACTCCTATTGTCGGGGTAGGAGGGAAACGTGTATATCCACTCAGAACTCCCCCACTTCTGTGTCGCCTTAAGAATTCCTCTTCACATTTTATCCACTCCTTTTTAGTCATGCCTCAATGCCCAATTCCCTTGTTGGGACGGGACATTCTTTCCCAACTCAAGGCGTCTATTTCCTTCCCACTTTTCAATGCCTCCACTTCCTTTTTTATGGCCCTATTGCAGGATCCTACCTCCTCACATCCACGTATCGCCCACCCTGTTAACCCCTCAGTTTGGGACACGGACAATCCCTCCATAGCTCAGTGCCCCCCAGTCTCCATCCAATTACGGGACCCTACCAAATTTATTCATCAGCCTCAGTATCCCTTAACCACCTCGACCCTTCTCGGACTTTCTCCCATTATTTCTGACCTTCTTCGCAAAGGATATCTACGTCCCACTCAGTCCCCCTATAACACCCCCATTCTGGGTATTAAAAAACCCAATGGTTCCTACCGTTTGGTACAGGACCTCCGCTCCATAAATGCCGCTGTCATACCCATCCACCCTCTTGTTCCCAATTCCTACACTCTACTCTCTCTCACCCCAGCTTCTTCCACTCACTTCTCAGTTCTGGACTTGAAGGATGCCTTCTTTTCCGTACCTCTAGACCCTTCCTCACAGGACCTTTTTGCCTTCACATGGACTGACCCCCACACACGACACTCCGAACAGCTCACTTGGACGGTTCTTCCTCAGGGTTTTAGGGACAGCCCACATCTATTTGGACAGACCCTCTCCCATGACCTCAAAAATTTCTACCCCACTTGTCCTCACTCCACACTTTTGCAGTATGTTGATGATCTCCTTCTCTGTAGCCCTTCTTGGGATATCTCTCAACGGGACACGGCTGCCTTGCTTAACTTTTTGGCCCAACATGGATACAAAGTGACACCTTCTAAAGCTCAAATCTCAGCCTCCCAAGTCACCTACCTAGTGTTCCTACTCACCCCACAACATAAATCCATTACAACCGACAGGAAACAGGCCCTCTCATCATGGCCTGTACCAAAGACCAAGGCTGAAATTCTCTCTTTTTTGGGCTTAGCAGGGTATTTCCGTGCTTGGATCCCTAACTTTTCTCTTTTAGCCAAACCCCTTTACGATCTCTCTAAAGGAGACCCAAATGAACCACTCCCCTCCTCCCCTAAAACGCCTTTTAATAACCTACGTCTCAAACTCCTATCCGCCCCTGCATTACACTTACCAGATTTAACAAGGTCCTTTCTTCTCTATGTTCATGAAAATCAGGGACAGGCCCTAGGGGTACTGGGACAAATGCAGGGCCCCACATTTGCCCCAGTAGCCTATTTATCAAAACAACTTGACCCCACAGTAAGGGGATGGGCCACTTGTCTCAGGGTCCTTGCAGCTGCCCAAAAACTACAGCAGGAAACTTTTAAACTTACTTTTGGAGCCCCCTTAACTATATGCTCTCCACACCATCTAAAGGATCTCCTAGCTTACAAGTCCCTGCATACTTTACCCCCCTCACGAGTTTTAGCCCTAATTACTTCCTTTTTAGAAAACCCTTCTATATCCTTCCAATCCTGTTCTCCTCTCAACCCAGCCACTCTTCTTCCTGTTCACCCTACCCCAGAGCCTCCACTTCACAACTGTCTAGAAACATTACAATCCTTACCTCATTCTCCCTCTACCATTGTCGAGGGCCCCTTACCCCATGCGGATCACAATTGGTTCACGGATGGATCCTCATATAAGTCCAACAGCCCCCAAAGCTGGTTATGCCATAGTGTCCCTAACAGCCACTATAGAAGCCCAACCTCTCCCTCTGGGTACCACCAATCAGCAAGCTGAACTTATCGCGGCAACCCGAGCATGCATTCCGGCCAAAGAGAAAACCCTAAACTTATACACCGACTCTAAATATGTGTTCCACACACTCCTCTCCCATTCGGCAATATGGAAAGAGAGGATTTATGACAACTCGTGGGAACACCATTACCAATTCTGACCTAATTCACAAGCTATTACAAGCGTCCCAACTACCCACGCGGCTCGGAATTATCCACTGTAAAGCCCATAAGAAGGACAACTCTCCTTCTACACAAGGAAACCGATTAGCTGCTGCTGCTGCCAAGAACGCGGCATTTAGCGAGTCATCTGAGACCCCACCCCCCATTCTTCACTTGTCCTCTCCCAGTCCAATCCCAGACAAGAAACTTCTCTTTCAAATGCTGCATGACCTGTTTCACTCCAGTCCTCAAAGCCTGTCTCGTTTCTTACAATCCTTCTTTCCTCTCACATCCCAAGATAGAGAAATGCTAAAACAACTTTCTCAAACCTGTGTTATATGCCAAAGAACCAACCCTAACACCACTACAGTTCCTTACCCATATCCCTCACATCAAGCCCGCGGTTCCATTCCGGCGGCAGACTGGCAAGTTGATTCACACACATGCCTCCTGTTCGCCGACACCGGCACCTCCTAGTTTTCCTAGATACCTTTAGTGGCTGGATTGAGGCATTTCCTACTACCAATAAAGGAGCCTCCACTGTCGCCAATCACCTCCTTACCTCCATCATCCCACGCTTTGGGATGCCTACCTCCCTTCAATCGGACAACAGACCGAAATTCACAGCTCAAGTAATCCAATCTCTCTCAATCTCTAGCCTTACCCTGGCATCTACACTGCCCATATCATCCCCAGGCCTCAGGTAAGGTTGAAAGAGCAAATCGGTCCATAAAGGAGACTCTCACCAAACTTTCCCTAGAACTCCACTTAGACTGGATTCGCCTCCTCCCTCTGGCACTCTTTAAACTACACTTACTTCCAAAGAAACCTACCAATTTGTCCCCTTTTGAGGTGATGTATGGAAGATCTCCTGTACCCCCTGGAATCGTTCCTACCTCCCTAAACATCCCAAATACCCTCAGCCTCCCTCTCCTTTCTCACCTTAGAGCTGAACTTTGGAAACATCAAGACTGGTTACTTCCCTGTCCTCTTGCAACCTCCCCTCCTCCCTCCTTGAACCCAGGGGATCTTGCCTATTATACTCCACCAACCACACCTGAACCCTTATCTCCTAAATGGCTGGGACCATACCCAGTAATCCTTAGTACCCCCACCGCAGCTAAACTCATCCTACCTTCTAACGAGACCACTCCTTGGATCCATATTTCCAGGTTAAAACCCTGCCTGGCTGACCAAGGAGACTCACCCCCTTCTCCTCTGGATCCTGACCCTATAAATACGGGCAAGCCGAACATCTACACCAGTTCCGTGGATCCCTCTAATCCTTTGAAACTCCGTCTCTCGCGCCTCTCGCCCATTCAGGAGGAATGATAACTTCCTACCTTTCTGCTTTTTTCCCCTTCTTTTCCCTGACCCTAGCTGGATTTGGTCCACCTGTCAACAAACTGGAACTCATTAAAACCCTATATGGACAACCCTGTGCAACTTGCAAAGGGGCCTCAACCCCGGGAGCAGTGACCACCACAGGGAAAAATTATGTAGTTGCCTCCCTCTATTAGGTCCACTTATTGGAGTTCTTTGCATCATTTTCTTCCTCCCCTGTCTCATAAGGTTCGTTAGAGACCAAGTACAAAAAATTTCTAACCAAGCCTTTAACCAGCTTCTCCTCAGGAACTATCAACTGCTACCTACTGGGAACAACGCCTGGTGACGTCCTGCTATGATGGACTTCCCCCAACTTCTTCCAAGGCTAATATCCTTTCTACGGACCTTGGACACTGATGCATGGCTCCTCCACCCGACTAATGACTACAATGAATTCCTAGACCAAATTGAGGACTTATGGCTCCAAGGGAGTTTTATGGACTTTACGGGGGACGAAGTAATATATTACTCTGATCTGACATGGCTTATTATGCAATATAATAGCCAACCCCCCTGCTCCGGGCCCCTTGACGACACCCCTGATCAGCAGGAAGCAGCCAGATTGAAAATCAACGTCCCGAATTCCCATAAACCAAAGAGGGGGGAATGTAAGGTTCCATATGCAGTCCGATCCACACCAAAGATGGCCCCTGAGCGGCTTCTTCTTCCCATAAGTCTCGGCTTCCCGCCACCTATTTTCCCGCCGGCGTCAAGCCGGACCAATCAGAAACCCACACGTCACTTTCTCCCTTAACCCAGAAGCCCCAAGAGTATATATGTAAGCCTCATCTTGTAATAAAGCGGACTTCTCCGGTGACTTGCCAACTGTCTCCATCTTTACCTGGGCCCTGACTCGGCCTGCCCACCTCGCAGCATGGCCTCTCCTGTCCTAGTGATGGACGCACGTGCCGTCGGGCCAGGGTCCCACACACGACCCCGCTCCTCGAGACCCTCTCCGGGGAGCTCTTCTGCACACCGAGCCCTCATGAGTCCACTTGGGCAAGGGGTTCCTTCCCACTCCTGGGCACGGACACTGCCGGGAAGGGACGCAAGTGAGTGGGGACTGAGTGCAGCTGGGATGTGGGTGCTAGCCACAGGGAAGGGGGCTCCTCCACCAGGAGACTCCGGTCAGCAGTCAGCTCAGACACAGGAATGGGACTCAGAGAGGATGGGAGCTCAGGGGGCTCCAGGGGAGGGCAGAGGGGAGGGAGAGGAGAGAGGTGCAGAAGGAAGGCAGAGCGGAGCAGCCGCCAGGAAGGAGGGCACTGAGTCGCCCCCGGACCCCAGGCCCTCAGCGCCCTAGACCGTCCAGACCACTCAGTCCCTGGGCTTCCGCCTCATGCTGCTGTCCACAGCCAGGGACCTGGCAGCAACTCCCAGAGCCCTCCTGGACCCCTGCCTTGCTTCCCCACTGTGCCCTGGTCTACACTCAGCCCTGCAGCCTGGGGCGCCCAGAACTCCAGACGGCCATCGACCTTCTCCTGCACTGACGGCCGTGCCGTCGTCCAGTGGCCTGCCTGGGTTGGGCATGGGAGCCGGCACCCCCAGGCCTGAGCCTCCCCAGCGGAAGCCCTCGTGCCCACTCTCGCAGGCGTGGGTGCTCATGGCTGCTCACTGGCCACCTCAGCCTCGGGCCTCTTCCCATGTGGCTTTCCCTGCCCCAGCAGCAGGGGCACCACTCACCCTTGGCTCTAGCTGCGATTCCAGCAGGACGCCACATGGCGCCACTTCCTGAGGGCCGTCACTGCCCTCCTGCTGGCCCAGCTCCCCCTCTGCACTCAGGCCCCAGGTGCCTGCACCATTGGAGCTCCAGCCCGGCTGGTTCCTCCCGCGGGCAGCGGTGCCTAACCAGTGCTGAGCATCGAGCAGGGGCTGCACACTCAGCAGACACATGGGGAAGCCTGGACAGACGGGGGCAGAGGGAGGAAGTAGAGAAGGTGGAGGAGTCACCATGTTTGGTGTGGTTGGAGTCCCAAGTGCTGGTCCCCAGTGGGTGGCATTGAGGTGATGGTCTTTTCAAGAGGTAGGGCCTCGGAGAAAGGAGGCACAAGCCCAGGGGAGGCAGCCAGGGACAAGCAAGCCCACTCAGGGACACCCGCAAGGGACAGTGTGGAGCGAGCTCGGGGATGAGCATGCCCAGACATGGTTGTGCCCAGGGACAAGTTGCTCAGGCATGGTTGTGCCCAGGGGCAAGTGAACCCAGACATGGTCATGCCCAGGCATGGTTGTGCCCAGACATGGTCGTGCCCAGGGACAAGTGTGCTCAGGCTTGACTGTGCCCAGGCACAGTTGTGCCCAGGCATGGTCGTGCCTAGGCATGGTTGTGTCCAGGGACAACTGGGCTCACGCGTGGCTGTACCCAGGAGCGGCATGCCGGGACGCTCCCACAGTTTGGTGCTGCACCTTCTCTGATCACACTGATCACTCGTGAGTCTTGTGCAGCAGGCCCCAGCTGGGGAGCGTGAGACGAGCCTCCCGGCTTGGCTGACAAGGAGTGCTGCCCACCGAGCCCGGAAGCCCCCGGGGTCCCCGCCTGCTGTCTGCGCTCCGGCGCTTGCTCTCTTCCTGATCAAGCTTTCGGGTGGCTTGTTCATTTTAGAGCACGTTTTCAGAGAACCAGCTCTGGGTTCTAACTGTTGCTTCATCATGGCTCTATCTTTGCACTTCGCGTTGGCTTGGATCAACGTCATTTCTGTCCTCTGCATCTGGAGTGTGATGTGGGGGTCTCTCCCACCACTCCTGCAGGGCTGTGGTCTCGGGGGTCCTCTCCCCACCGCCCTTGGAGGCAGGGGCTGTCCTGCTTCCTGCTGCGTCTTTCGGTTGCTCTTCTCAGTCCCACCATCTATTTATGAGGCCTGCTCCTTTTGCACATCACCGCCTCTACCTTGACATCTGCGTCACCTTCGTTCGTGAGCCTCCGTGCCCGTGGCTGGTCTGGGCACATTTTCCTGATCACCTCTTGGGTTCTTGATGGTTCACTTCTGCCTCACAGAAAAGCTGAGGGGAAATGGTTTCCCAGAGGAGAAAACTCACCCAAGGATGATGATTGGCATCTGGTTGGACCAATTACTGAGCTCCTGAGAGAGGACAGCGGCTCTGATGGGTGGTCACGTACCCTGCCTTGCTGAGGACGGAGTGAGGGGGCAAGGGGACCAGGGAGTGAGCTCTGCCCCCTGACTTCCAAGAGCACTGGCCCCACCTCAGAGGGACGGAGCTGTCACCTGCCTTCACTCCGCCTACCCCACCTGCCCCACAGATGGGTGCCGGGCCCCCTGCACCCGGCCTTCTCCAGGGGCTCTACCACTTCAGCTCTGTGGGTGTTTACAGCGTCGACAGACAGCCACCCCAACACGCACACACCATTCTGCCGAGAGGAGAGCAGAGACGGCAGCCCAAAGGCAGAGAAAGAAAGATTCTCGCTCTGCCCACAAGGCAGCTCAGTGTGATTGGGATGGCTTGATCTGGCATGGTTTTGGCCATGCTGTCCCTGACGCCAGAGCCTTGCGCCTCCCAAGACAAGCTCCGTGGCGATCCCAGGGAAGAAGACACAGCTGCAGAGGGTCAGGAAGACGGCACTGGTCTTGGCCACTGCTGCCGGGACATGGAGCCACAGTGTTTTGTCCAAGTCTGGTGGCTCCAAGCCCAGCCCTGCTGAGGACCCAACACACCCATGGTTACAAGCAGCCTCCTTGGCCCAGGACACCCTGCAAGATGCTGCCAGCTCAAGTGAGGCTCGTTAGCATTGGGGACTGCGGCCTCTCAGCAGATCCAAAGTGTCCTTGGTGGATGTGTCCCCAACGTGAGCAGAAAGCCCCAGAACACGTTGGTTTTTTTCTTCCATTTAATAAGCTTCAGTTCATGATGCACTTATGAGCCACTTCTTAAGATGAACGGAAAGAGGCCCAAGTGTTGATTCAGGGTTAAGTTGTAGGACAGGCCGCGAGACCCCAGCCACGGCCTTCACTGCTCCCAGGTCTGACTTGCGCATGCTCAGGAGCGCCTTGTGGCTGGAAGCATCCTACAACGGCTCTCCTCATCTTCGAAAAATCTTGACTTTCTTTCTGCAAGGTTTGCAAATTCCCCTTGGAGTCTTCTGATTCGTACAGAATCTTCCCAAAGAGCAGGATGCTCAAAACCACAGAATCCGGATGGTGTGTGTGGGGGTGTGGCTGGTGGATTGCAGAGCAGGGCTTTAGAAGTGGCCATGTCCCAGTGAGTATCTCCGTTTTGCAAACTGCCCAGCTCTGGGGTTTATGCTGCCCTCTCTCCAGGACTGGATCACCCATGTCAGCCTCCCTCTGCTGTTCTCTCGCCTCCTGAGACGCGGGGGCAGGTGATCCCCAGGTCATGCAAATGGCCACCGGATGGCTCCAGAGCCTTCCACAGCCAGCTTGGCTCCTGTCCACAGTGCCTTCCCCTCCCACACGCCAGCTGAATTCTCATTGCTCTTGTGTGGCCAGCAGGAACAGAGCTGCCGCCAGCCCCCAGCTTGGAGAGGCCTGGTGAGCACAGCCACTGTCCAGGAGTCACCTTGTGTCATGCCGCTGGTGCTCACTCTGCACAGCTGAGGGGCACATATCTCCAGGTCACTGGGGACCCAGACATTTCCCATGCAGATGTTCCCTTTGGGGACCTCAAGCTTCCCAGGCTGCCTGGAGGACCCCTTGCCTCCTGGCACAGGAATGAAGTAGCTGGGACGCAGGCAAGCATCAAGGCCCTTGCAGAGGCCGCAGCCCAGCCTCGGGGGGGCAGGTTGGCTCCTGCTGCCTTCTGTCTGGGGAGGATCCTCCTCGGGGACCCCAGGTCTGACTGTAGTACAGGAGGGTATTTTGATTTCACTAGGACAGAAAAAGTGATTCTCCCTTGTCTTAGCCAGCATTTTGGCTGCTGTGACTCACTGACCCGACCAGCACACTGCAGAGGAGGAGAGTTTATCTGGGGGCTCACGGCTTCAGAGGTCCCAGTCCATAGAAGGCCGGCTGCATTCCCCAGGGCCAGAGGTGAGGCTGGACATCATGGAGGGAGAGGGTGGCAGAGGAAGCAGCTCACCTGGTGGTCAGAAAGCAGGCCGTGATGGGGATGGAGTGTGTCTGGCAGCCCCTCCACCAGTGTGAAAGTGCAGGGGCTCCAGCTAGGTCCTGGAGCCGGGAAGGACAGGACAGAGCAGCCTTAAGGCGACAGACAGGCTAGGGAGAGCAGGCTGCAGCCGTGCCCCAGCTGCACCCAACAGCTGGGCAGAGGCTGCCAGAGGGCTCCCGTTGGCTGCTGGACAGTGGGAGGAAGATGGCTTTCCAGGGCTGCAGGGGAGATAGTTGGAGTGGCAGCTAGGCTGTGCGGCAGCGTCTGTGTTCCTCCTGGTTCAGAAGAGGTTAAGTGACCTGTGAAACTAACTCCAGGGTAGAAGAAAATGTTAAGGCGGGGCCAGGGAAGGTGCGGTCATTGAGGTGGGGCCGGGAAAGGCGGGGCTGGGGGAGGCGGAGCCGGGGAAGGTGGGGCCAGGGAAGGTGGGGCCGGGGAAGGCGGGGCCAGGGAAGGTGGGGCCGGGGAAGGCCCAAACACAACCCCTCCATGGCACCCACCCACAGCACACCACACAGCTAACACCTACAGGTGCACCTGTATACTCAGTTACAGTGTGTGCGCCAGGTGTGCATTTGTTCAGGTAAATAATGCACAAGAGTATGCACATGCTGCCCCACATATGCATGCACACTCGATGCACATGTGTGCAGTAGTGCTGCACACACAGCAAGACTGACTGCAAACTGAATTCTGACTTCCTAACTAGCAAATACCCAAAGAGCAATGTGACGGGTCACAAGGCTCCCGGGGCCTGAGGCAGGAGGAGAGGCCACCCTGGAGTCCCGGCTCCAGAGTGGATGGGGTCCACTGAGGAAGAATGAGGAACTCGAGTCCTGAGGGCCGAGAGGGTCATATGTGGGAGCCCCGGGAAACTGAAAGATGTGGCTCAAGTCGGAGTGCAAGAATGTGGGTCCCAGAGGGGCCCCCACGCCGAGTGGTTCAGGACAAGTAGGATCATGGCCTCAGTAAGCCTAGGATCAGCGCGGAGGAGTCAGGCATAGTCCTCAGGCCGTGAAAGGCTAGGGCTACGGGTGAGGAGGCCGGGAGGCATCAGAGGAGGAAGAGGCTAGGGCCTGCAGGTGGGCCGTGCTCTGAAGTACAGGGATGGAGGCAGGAACCTTGGCCCTGGGGTGGGCTGGGCAGTGCCCCCTGGAAAGGCTGCAAGGTGGAGGGACATGGGAGGTGGGGGTAGTCAGAGAGGAGGAGCTGCACGCAGGGGAGGGGGGACCCAGAGAGTAGGGTGCTTGAGGTCCCTTGGGCCAGGCCAGTGGGGCCAGAGAGAGGCTGGGCCAGGAGCTGACTCCTCAATGTGGGAACACAGAGCTTGGATCCCAATGCCGCTGGCCTCCAGAGGCGATGGGTGCACATGTGCGTGCCTGCGTGTGCCTACGTGTGGGTGCCGGAGTGTGGGTGCCCAGCAGCTACATGGGGAGGACTCTGTGGTGTCCCGGGGTTATTCTCCGGGCGTAGGGTTGGCAGCCCTGCGCGCCCGTGACTCAGGCCTATTCTGAGCCCAGCACCTCATCAGCATTTGGGAATTCATGACGCATTGGCCCTCCCGAGAGTGCCAGGGTGTGCATGCTTGATGGCTGAAGTGAATGAAGAGTGTGTTATTTTTAAGAATTTCAGCAAAACACTTGAAGAAGCCCAGAACAAACCCCCAAGACAATGTCAGCTCTCCCACGTTTAGAGCAAGCCCCGTTCCCTCCCTGGGCCTCAGTTTCCCCATCAACAAGATGGCTTAGACTCAGAGATTATTTTTGAGGCATCTCCTCTTAGGAAAAGCGAGCTCGGAATGTTGTTCCTAGCCAATTTAAGGGATTCCCATCTGAGAGAAACCAAGGGAAGTGAGTCTATGGGAACAACAGAGCGGTCTAAGGCCAGGAGAGCCTCAGCCCCCACTGTGGACGACCAGTAAGGGAGGCCAGAGGCTGAGCTGGCCCATCTCGCTCACGCAGACCGGAGAGCCTGGCCCTGTGTGCCTTGCCCTGGGGCCCACCTTGCGCATCAGGAGATGGGGCCACACTAGCACCATCCTCGGGATGGGAGGGGATCAGTTAAGCATATGTACCAGAAGCCCCCCTTGTGCTTGCCCGTCCTGTGGGATGGCGGGAGGCAGCACTGTCCCCACACTCCCCGACATCCTTATTTGCCTGAGGCAGGAGTCTGGCTCAGGGTGGGATGAGTCGTGTTTCTCCAGCAGGCACGGCCAACTTATTTTTATAAAACAACAAAAGCCCAAGACTATTTCTAAACTTTGGCCGCGCCACATCTCCTACGGCTGCCTTCTCATCTCTCCTTCCCTTGGGCGGTGGGGGGAGTTGGTGAATGGCTCTGAGGACCCCCATCTTCTCCCTTTTCTGGCACCAAACAGAGAGGAAACGAGTACTTAGACACTGCGTGGCCGGGCCAGCCCTGCCCATCTGGAGTCCAGGTCATATATGGTCTGCAGGGGTCAGACCTGAGTGGCAGCATGGCCCTCCCTGCAGGTGTCCCACCCGGAGCCCACGCTGCAGTTCCGCCCCTGCTCAGCTCTGCTCGGAGCCGGGCACAGAGGGCTCAGGGCAGGCGTAGACGCCCCTGCCGTGGGCTCCACCGGGCCTCACAGTGGTGCTCACTCCACAGGGGCCGAGCTGGCTGTCTGACCATGTCACCCCAGCACCCGGTGCGGGCTGCAGCACACGAGCGTCCAGTGAATGACAAAGTATGGAAGGTGTGTTTCAAAGACCGAGGGTGGAGGGAGCTGGGTCTGGGGCGGGCACCTGCCTGCTCTGGCCTCGCGGCCTCTGCAGAGATGTAGCAGCTCCAATGTCAGAGAGGTCTGGGGACCAGTTTCCACAATCATGACCATAACAGGCCCTCGGTGGGACAACTTGGGAGCCACTGGTACCACTGTGTCCAGTCAAAGAAAAATGTTCCCAATAACAAATGCGACAATCATACCACTGTTGACTGAGCCGGAGCCGGGCAGGCCCAAGGCAAAAGGGCTTGGCTCAGGCCGGGGCGTCACCCCATGTAGGGAAGCAGAGGAGCCTGAAGATTTTGTCGAGAGTCCTGGCCTTCACAGGAGCCAAAAGAAACCGTGCTGTAGGAGGAATTTCTGAGACGCAGGAAAACGGGAGACACAGCTTGCCCTATCTCGAGGAAATCAAGGCTCTTTGTCACCAAGATTCAAGAGGGAGCCAACAGCAGAGCCAGAGGCAGGGAAGCCCAGAGGGCCCCAAGTGAACGCCACGGGGACGCAGAGGCAGGACCCACACCAAGAAACCACATTCATAACCTACCGCCTTCAAATGCCCCTACAAACAACCCTGTGGGGAAAGCCAGCCACAGCACTGTCACCAGCCCCACCACAGGGCCCAGGCCTTCAGACTGCCCTGCCTCTACACCTGCTGAACCCCTAGAGGAGGGCAGAGGGACGCGGAGCCATCCCTCATCCCAGGGCCAAAGAGAGAGGAAGATGATGTCAGGGAGGAATTTCCAGACCCCTCAGGAGAGATGGAGGCCCATGGCTAATCTGAATTGTCAACTTGATGGGACTAGGAGATGCCCAGGATTAAGAGGCTTCTGGGTGTGTCCATCCGGGCGTGTCTGGGAATGACTGGCATGTGGGATACCAAGTGAAGTGAAGCCCCTCCCTAAGAGGGCGGCACCGCCCAGTAGGCTGGAATGAAGCCGGAAGAACAAGGAAGCAGGTGCGGATGCAGCTGGGCTCTTCTTGAGCTGGTTCTTGCTGCTCGATCGTCTGAGGACATCAGACTCTCGCTTCTTCACTCTTCCAAAGCAGACTCTGCCAGCGATTCTCAGGTAGTTTCCAGAAGCCCTGGTGTCAGACTAGGGTAGCAGTGCTGATCCCTCTTGTTCTGGGGCTTCTGCCTCTTGGACTGCACGGTGCTGGTTCTTCCAGCTCTCTAGCTGCAGACAGCCATTGTGGACTATGCAGCTTCTGGTTGTGTGAGCCCATCCAATAAATCCCCTTTTATAATCACACTTCCTGTTGATTCTGTTCCTCTAGAGAACCCAACTAATACAGAGACAGCACAGTCAGTCTTCAAGTCAGGGCCGGGGACCGGACACTGTGAGACGGCAGAGAGGGGCGCAGAAAGGAAGCGGGGAAAGCAGAGGAAGTTTGTCAGAGTGGAAAAGACAGTCAGGGAGCCGGGAAGACAAGAAGGAAGTTGCCATCCAGGCCCAGCTGCCCTGGAGGCCCCACGCTGTCCTCACGCAGCAACTGACCCCAGGGGAAACATGGCGCCCAGCAGGCACGAGGCTGATGCCTCAGGGGAAAACAAAAGCACTCCACGACACAAGCAAAGAAGACTCTTCTGGATGGACAGACTTGAAATTGCGCAATGCAGGACAGCACCACCAAAGTACTGGACTTAAGTGGGCAGGTGTGGCGTTTCTGGACAATGGGATTTGGAGTGGCTTGCTTTCTTTTTCAGTTCCCTACTTGCTTGAGTTCTTATAAGGATTAAGTTATGTTTTTAGAAAATTAAAAGGAAAGGAAGACACAGGACAGTGAGCCAGTAGAACCCAGGACCTACCTCCCACAGACATCGTAGGGCTCACGGGATGAACAGGGTCCTGAGAAGCAGGGTCTCCCAGGCCGTTCACCATGAGTCCAGGTTGTCCCACCCAGCTCGGACGGTACCAGAGATGGTCTCACAGCTGGGTGTAGGGTACCTCCTGCTCTGCCCGGGCTCCCGTGACCCAGGGCCTAGAAGGACCAGCCTCCTACCACCATGGGCCAGAACAGGGTCACCTAGAGGGGGGAACAGAGAGGACTGTCCCTGAGGAGATTCTGTAAAGAGCTTGGGGGTTCACTCCTGTCGTCTATGGTTGCCCAGCTGTTCCACCTGGGGACACTCTGCAGCACACATTTGCCCTCCTAACTGGGCTCCATGGTATACCGTACCCAGCCACACGGTGCTACCCGTGGATGCTTGCACAATGCCCTGACAACTGAGCTGCAGAGCTGTCCCCAATCCAGGAGCACCCCAGCCCTCTACAGGTAGCTTCTAATCCCGCATACAGACATCAGCATGCCTTCCACGCAGGACAGACAGAGGGGACGGATGGATGCAGGTGGGTGGATGGATGGACAGACAGATGGATGAACAGGTGGGAACGATGGGAAACAGCTGGGTCAAGGATGAGGCAAGAGGCACTCAGGGAACACAAGGTGAGGAGACACCCCTCGGGCTCAGGCAAGCGAAGGTTGGGTCCTGTTGGACTGGATCTTGAAGGCCCCACAAAGGCCCGGTGTTAAGGCTCAGTTCCAGCCCATGACGCTGCTGGGTGGTGGAACTTCAGGAGGTGGGGCCTGGTGGCAGGAAGTCAGGTCACTGAGGTGCGCCTGAAGGGACGCTGACACCCGGCCCCTCTTGCATCCCCAGCTGCTCCTCCATGTGTCCCCACCAGGAAGGAACTATGTCACCACAGTCCAGAGCACCTGGCCAAGTGACCACAGACTGAAATCCCCAAATCCATGAGCCAAAATAGGCCTTATTCCTTACAGATGAGCATCTCGGAGTCGTGGCCCCGGGAAGGCCATCTGCCCAACTGTCCCGGGCCTCACTGTGGAGTCCTGGGCGTCCGCTTGCCTCGCCCGCCCGCCCGGGCCCAGACAGAAGAGGAAGCCTTGCTGCAAGGACAGCCGCGCCTGCTCTCCTCCGAGGCCAGGCCACACCAGGGCTGGCCGGTGAGCCGGGCAGGGCGCAGGCCCAGCGCCCCTTTCCTGGGCGGGCGAGCAGGGGCGCTGCGTCTCAGCCGGTTCCTTTCTCTCTCATCACGCACGGCAAGGGCTGCCAACAGCATATCTGGAACCGAGCAACGCGACTCACAGACACAACTGGGAGGAGAGGGACAGAGGCAGAGGCCACCCTGCCACCCCGTCCCCCAAGGGGCAGGGTGAGTCACAGGCGCCCTCAGAGCCTCCGAGTCTGAGCTGCCCTCCTGACCCAGCCCTCAGCCTGGGCCTAGCGCAGCTCGGTCAGGGTGGCAGGGATGGTGACTCTGGAGAAGGCAGGATGGAGCCTCAGGTTCCTTCTGGTGAGAGAGGGGACAGGGCTCCAGGGGCTGTGCCCCAACAAGGGTGAGGGGAGCAGCTCCGCTTCTTCCCCGTGTGCCACTTGGCAAGGACACTTGTGGACCAAGAACTGCAGAGGGGGCCTGGGGTCCAGACACCCACCCAGACCCGACCAGTGATCCCCACAGGGCCGAGGCAGGCGGGGCAGCTCATGGCTGGGGTCCGCCCCACCAGGAGGCCACCCTCCCCCAGGCTGTTGCGGTGGACATCCCTGCGCCACTCGGCCTTAGCAGAGCTCAGGTGCTGGGCTGCAGCCCACGTGGCCTCGATCATGAGTGGCCAGCAGCCCTCAAGCCTGTGCTTCTTGAGGAGGTCTCGCCATGGGGGGGACCCAGCCGGCACCCCGCTAGCCCTGCGTGCAGCCCAGCTCGGCCAGCCAGACCCTCCAATGGCCCAGCCTTCCCAAGCCAGGGGACCGGCAGCCCACGCCTGCCACTGTGGCCTGAGGAGTGCAGTTTCTGGGCCGCGGCCCAGCGGGGCCGTCTCAGGGCAGGTAAGCTGGTGGCTCAGCCTTTGGTCGGCTGAGTCTCAGAGGTGACAAGGGAGGCCCATGTCTGGCCTAGGAACTACTCCCTGGGTCAAAGGTAGGTGACCCTAGGAGCCTCCCCCGGGATGGCACCAGGCTTGCCCTGAAGATGCTGGCCACCGCACCAACAAGGGACGCCACCCCCACCTGCAGACCAGGGACTTCATGGCCAAGCCCAGTGGGTCATGGGGTTGAACGGCCCGAGTCGCCAATCCCTCCGGCCAGAGGGCAGTGGGGGACTTGAAGTGGCAGCCACTGGGAGGCAGCAGGCGCTGGTGAATGCAGACCCAGCCTCCTGGTCAGGTGCTGCCCAGAGCCCGGCTGGCTGGAAGTCAACCAGGCAAGCCCATCCCGTCAGCCCCTTCCCAGACCCTGCTCGATGGCAGAGGCCGATCTGGAAGGGGAAGGAGATGAAGCCAGGAGGATACAGGAGCCCAGGAGGCCCTCCCTGAGGGAAGCACAGGGCCTGAGTGGACCTTGGGAAGGTCACTGTAAGGTCACTACACAGAAAGTATGCAAGGGGCCTGAGCAGGGCAATGGAGGCCTGTCTGGGGCCCTGGAAAGTGACCACTTGGGATGTGCAGGAGGTAGGACAGGACTCAGAGGGACAGTGGGTGGCGTGGGGTGCAGGGAGAACAGGAAGATACAGAGGCCCCTCGGGGCACAAGTCCAGTGCCCTGCACTGACTGTCGCTGTCTCGACGGAGTGGCCTGCTATGACAGGCAGGGCAGGGAGGCCAGGGCAGCGAGGTCCTGGCTCCAGGCAACCACCAGCAGGAAAGAGAGGGCTGGCCACGGTGGACAAGTGTCCACACAGAGGCAAAAGTACTCAGGCTTTGCCATTCTGCAGAGCTGGTGGACAGAAAGGGGAGGGTCGGAGTGTGGGGGGGACCACCAGGCCGACACCTGGGCAGCAGGTGTCCAAGGGGCTGAAGTGGGATCGGGACCCATTGGAGGGCCACTGGGCCGCAGAGGGAGCGGGCAGGCAGAGCAGGCCTCGGTCCTCCAGGGGGGACACTCTTCTCATCCTCACTAGACCCTCATGGGTGCAGCCTTCACCCTCTCCACAGACCCCAAGATGGAGGGCCAGCAACCGTGAGTGACGCCTGCAGCGCCACCAGAGGAGTGGACAGGGTAGGCGTGGTGTGGCGTGCTTGCGCTGTGCTCCTGCCGGAGAGGACGCTCCGATTCGCCCTGTCCGCGGTGGGGGCTGCTCCTCTGCTGTGGCCAGCAGGACGGCTCTCGGCTCCCTGCACATTCACTTGTCCCTTAGCCTGGGAGAGCCCGAGATCCTGGGAGCTGCCCAGAGCCACGGAAACGGCCGACGGGAGCAGAAGTTCCACACTGTGGAGGATCCTGCATGTGTGGGAAAGAGGCCTCAGCCAAGTAGGGACCTTGGAAACTGCCAGAACCTGCCAGCAGCTTCTGGAACCTTCATCTCCCTAAGGCCCAGCCTGACCGTCTCCCTCCTCCCACACACCTGGAACTGCCTGAGGTTGCCCAGCACGACGGAAAGAGCCAGTCCCCTGCAGCTGCCAGAGAGATGGCCAAGAAATGGACCCGGTCACATGGACTCAGTCTCACCCTGGGAAAAGGAATGACAATTTCTGCTCCTACGTGTGGGGTGCCATCAGGCCAGGCTGCTCCTACTTCACTTAGCTCCTCCCCCCTCTGGGTCTCGGTCCCATCTGCATCTCAGGAGGCCCTTCTGCCTGACTCACTCAGTCACCAACCACATCCGTCAGGCGCTCCATGAGTGTTCATGACCCGGCAGCCGGGAAGAGGCAGGCCCGGGCTCCAGGAGGAGAACAGGGACTCCGTGGACCCTCAAGCAGGGAGGAGAGGTCCTGGGACCAGGCCGGTTCTCTGTCCCCTGGCTTGGCTCAAGGCCTGGGCCGAGGCCTCTGTGCACAAGGGGAAACCGAGGCCCAGGCAGGAGAAGCAGCATGCTGCTCAAGGTCACAGTGCTGCCCAGGCCTGCCCAGCCTCTGTGTGTGCACCCCGCACGCCCCTCTGAGCGTGCACACTTGTGTGCGCCTTGTACACTTGCGTGTGTGCAGCTCACTGCCAGGAGACCTTGTGACCCCAGGGCCACATTCTTCCTATCAGCACTTCTTGAAATGCCAGGAGATGCCGATCACCAGGCCGAGAAGAGCTTCAGAGTATTTGTTTTCCCTTGGTTCGCTCTGACCGCTCAGCATGGCCACTTCCTCCTCCACCCCAGGCTGGGTCACAGCAGTAGCCCAGGGCATGGGAAGCAGGTGACAGATTCAGACAGGCACCTTGTCCACCTGGCCAAGCCCCAGGGAGGAGGTCCTGCCTGAGGTCGTGGAAGGGCAGCAGGAAGGACAGACCCTCCCCACGCCACCCAGGCCCCACCCTGCTCCCTGTCTGGCCCCAGGCAGGCCACATCTCCTGGTATTTATGATGGATTCTCCACATCATTTGATGTCTTGCAAACCATAATAACACACAGTCATTTTTCAAAAGCTATTAGGCTGAAATTTGCTGAGGGGGATCTGCCACCAGTTTACTCAAAAGTGATCTTTTACTTTTCCCAAGAAACCCTCTGGAGCAGGCTAAGACCTGAGGAGCAGATGGGGACAGGCCCTGGGGGGCTGAGAGTGAGGTGCTCTGTAACAGGAGGTGGAGATGGAGGCACATCACTGAGGCATCCCCACACACCAGGACGGCCACAGTAGTGGCCACAAAAGCCCCACCTGAGGCTTGGCCCACTGCCCACCCTACCCAGGGACTGCCAGCCCCTGGTACAGATAGGGAAACTGAGGCACAGGTGAAGGTGTGAGTTCCACTGTGGGGTAGCCATGATCCAATGCAGAGTCCATGTTCTGTCTGAGGTTGAAAAGGCACTGGCAGGAGCAACTGCCTCTGCTCCACTGGGTGAGTCAAAGTGGCGCTGCTGAGGTCTCTGGGGGGCACCCCAGCACCTAACAGCACCTCCTCCACACGCAGGGCCAGAGCACAGGTGACTGGGGGAGGAGCAGCCACCAGCTGGTGCAGAGAGAAGCCATCTCCAGAGTTCCAGGGGTCAGAGGTTGCACAGGAGATGCTGGCAGTGGCGAAGTTCCTGGGGCTGGAGAGTGCCGGGTCTGTTCCTGTCAGCCAGCTTGCTGTTACTGTGACAGAATACTTGAGATGATACACCTAAAAAAAGAAAGGTTCATTCTGGCTTACAATTTGGGAGTTCCAGTCTGAGGTCACTTGGCCGGGTTGCTCTGGGCCTGTGGTGAGGTAGCCCATTACAGGGGAGCGTGTGGCCCAGGCGGCTCATGCACCTCCCTCATGGCAGTGGGAATTCATTGCTTTGCTAGCAAAGGAGAAGCACAGGGGCCTCCAGTCCCAGAGGCTGTGGTTCTGCCCAGGGGCAGGAACAGAGGGCTTTTAAAGGAGGCATTCAAAGGCTGCCTGGCAGGGGGTCCCAGGGGCTGGTGGTCAACATTCACTTGTTAATGTCCTGGCAGACCTAGGTCTAGGCAGCTCCTAGGTGGAGCACCATAGTTCAGGGTGATCTCCTTCCGAGCCCAGTTGGGGAGTGGGATAGGGAGAAGAGGAAAAGGAAAACGTGTCCCGTTTAATAATAAGCCTCAGAGCTGTGTTCAACAGCAGACGTGGACCACGGCCACAGGGGCGGCCAGGGCCTGGATCCCCTCAAGGACATGCCCCTCACTAACTTCCTACCAGGCCCCACTTGCTAAAGGGCCCACATCCCCCCTAGTGCCACAGGCGGGGGACCAAGCCTCCAGCCAAGGGACATCCATCCACACAGAAGCACCCGCCACAGCGCCTGGCCTGGAAGAGGAAGCTCTGACTGACGCTGACTTGGCTCGACCTTGGGGATGTCACAGTAAATGAAACAAGCAGGGCAAATCCCCGGCCTTCTCCCTCTGAGATCCCTGGTGCTGTCAGGGCAGAGGAGAACGGCGGCTGCCAGGCTGGAGAGGGAGGGGGTCTCCTGTAGGTGGGCCAGTGCTTCCTGGAGGGGCGGTATGACCCTGGCACAGCCACACAGGCCTGCTCCGTGCCTCTGAACCCTGCTCTTGAAAACACCGACCATAGCTCATTTTACACCGGGTATTTTTGCACAATTAATCTGTTGGTTTTTAAATCTGCTCATCACCACCCAACAAAGTAGGTGCCCTGCTGGTTGCAGAGGGCATCACAGTGACCAAGAGAGACGCCACCCTGTTCTGGTTTGGGTGGGTGCACCCCACCAGGGCACAGGGCAAAGGTGGCTTCAGCCCTGTGGGCCAGCAGGATGGGCGCGGAGAGCCCTCTGGGGCAGGAAGACAGGAGAGGGAAGAAGACGGGAAGGTGCTGGAGGTGACAAGTTCTGCCCGGCTGCCCGGAGCGCAAGGTTGCCTCTGTGAGGTAGGCAGGTCCAGCCCTGGGAGACACGGGCCTCGGGGACTGGGATCTTCCAGTGCATGTGTTTTGAGAGCCATGGGAGAATCCAAGATGGAAGCAGGACCCAGGCTGCCCACCAGGAGCCACACAGAGGACAGGGGCTGACCAGGAGCCTGCACTGGAGGTCAGGTGGGTGAGGGGGACAAGAGGACTGGGGACACCAGGAAGCCAGGGAGGAGGGTGTGCACCGGCAGATGGCTGGAGGGGCAAGGAGTCTGCTGATGTCCCCAGCATCGCCCTCCAGTGGGTTTGGCCAAGCTGCTCCTGCCTGAGGCCCAGAGAGAGGAGAGCTGAGCGGAGGCAGCCAGGTTTGGGAAAAGGCAAGCAGGGAGCAGGGAGCCACAGGGCACAGAGAGCTCCTGCCTGAGAGGAGAACCCAGAGGAACAGGCAAGGGCAGAAGAGGAGGGGGCTGCAGGCCCCAAGGCCCCTCCCATCTGCCTGACTTGGCATCTGGAGGCACAAGGCCTGAGGAGCTCACTCGGTGAGGCACTGCACCCACCCTGAACCCTAAGGGAAGACACGGAGGAACCAGCACAGGGACGTGGAGGAGAAGCAACGGAGCTGTCTGCAAAGGTGGCTTGAGAGGTGACAGCAGCCTTCTGGCAGACCCAGGATGCTCCAGCCAGGAGCCAGAGTGAGGCGGCCGACAGTCAGCAACACAGCATCCCTAGAAACACCTGGCTCAGAGCTCAGAGTGGCTGCACTGAACCCACCCTCCACACCACCTCCATCCCATGGTTGACTGTTTGGGAGTTGTAAGAACTCAGGAAAGAAAAGGAGGGAAAGAGAGAGTTGAGGAGCCCCAGGGGATGGGGAGCAGGGCGGGTTGTGAGCCACAGCCTAGAGCCCAAGAAAGACCATCCTGCAGCCCGTGCGAGGCCCAGCAGGCCAGCTAACAGGGTAGAAATTTCCAGAGAAGTGAAATGGAGGGAGGGGCTACTCCAGCAGATGGGCGAGAGCTTTTCAGCATCTCCCTGGAAAAGAGCCCGAGCCCCTCCTCCTCAGGAGGGGCCAGTGGTGAGCGTCCCTGTGTGTCCCGAGCCAGGCCCAGGCGGCCAGGCGGGAAAAACAGTCACTGCAAAGAGCGAGAGCTCGCAGGAGCAAAACGGAAGCAAGGCCTGGTCCAGCGCCCTCCCACGCTGCCCACGGCCTCAAGAAGTCCCCAGAGCTGTGATGCCCAGGAAGACGGAGTGGGGGCAGGGCGGGAAGCGGGCCCCAGCCCAGGCCCCGGCCCGCAGGATGGCGGGAGCGGCTCTGCGCAGGGCGAGGCCAGGTGCGGGAGCCCACTGGACTGGCATCTGGAGGGCCCGGGGCACGTTCTGGAGGAAACACCCCATGGGCGCTGCGCTGGCGCCTCCCGTAGAGGTGGGGAAGCCTCGCAGAGACTGCTCAGGGAGACTCCCCTCCGCGGGGGCCTCGCCCAGCCCTCCAGGGCTCAGAGCACAAGCAGGCTTCCCGGAGACCCTGCCTCCAGACGCCCCCACTCCTGCCGGGCTGCCCGCCCTCCAGCGGTTCAGCCCCACAACGTCCGAGCCAAGTCCTTGAAAGACTGTCTGAAGGCACAGGTCCACACATATGCCAGTCCCCGCGTGTGTGATCTGTGCAACACACACACACACATCTGGTGTGTTGATTGGAGAACTTAACTGATACGCAGGTATAGAAAATAAGCGCACGAGGAAAGGTCATTTGGCTCCAAGGAAAACAAGAAGCACACGGGAAGGAAGCCCCGGCGGCTCTCCACGCGTCAGGCATCAGCACGCCTGTCCCTCACAAGAACCTGGCTCTGGAAGTACAGCCGTCACATGCACCATTTACAGAGGCACAGAGAGGGTGATTAACTTGTCCCAGGGCACCAAGAGACTTCCTCTGCCAGCCCGTGGCCCTCCCATCCATGCGTGTGGGGTGGCTCAGGGACCTCACTGAGTGTCGCAGGGCTGCCCTCCCCTGCCTCTCAGGGCTGTTCTCTCTCCCCACTTCCCTTTTCCTTCTCATTGCAGGCTGCCCTGGAGTCACCTGGCAGCTTTAAAACCTGCCCCAAGTCAGATGCCGTGGTGTGCACTGGTGGTCCCTGTAAGGGATCCCACGAAACCACGCGGACACGGGAAATCACATAGGGGAGTTTATTAAGCAAAGTGTCCCCCTGCAGGGTAAGAGAGAAAATGAGAGGAAAGAGAAAGGAAGAAAAGGGCACGCGCTAGAGAGAGTGGAAGGCCAGGAGGATAGAGAAAAGTGTGCAGGACAGACAGAAGGAGAATGGAAAAAAGATGGCGGGAAGCTACCGTGAAGCAGTTGAATTCCCTGGGCTAACAGGGCACCAATATCGGAGAAGGACACGTGCAAGCTGACTGATGAACCAAGCTAGCCAGGATGTTCACAGACTGACAAGCGGTTGGGAGGCAGGCAAAACAGCTGTACCTGATGGGCGGGGGAGCAGCTTTGTACATTACAGTCCCAGCTACTGGGGAGGCTGAGGCAGGAGGATCCCTTGAGTCCAGGGCAGACCAGGCTGGGCAACATAGCGAGACTTTGTCTCAAAAGATGAGTTAATGCATCAAGCCCACCCAGAGGCTGATTGACCTGGCCTTTGGGGACTACCCAGCCCCTCTGTCCCTCTCTGTCTCTGTCCCTCTGTCCAGGTCCCGAGCCCTCTCCCCGAGTCCCTCAGTCTCTCTCCCTCTGGGTCTGTGTCCTCAGTGGCTCCTCCACCTGGGAGCCTGCTGCCCACAAGCCTGCTTTCCTGAGCTTGCTGATGGCTCTCTGCCCTCCCAGACCTGCGCCAGCCTGACTTCCCACCCTGCTGGGTCCTTCTCCCCCTCACTCCAATTCCCAGCATGCCTTGCTGGTCCCACCCCTGTCCATGTACCAGAACCCCAGGAAGGGCCCCGACTCTCTTCTCTCCCTCTGTCCTAGCCTCCGGGGCACCTGAAATACAGGCTGGGCAGTACTCCCACTCTCCCCCAGGGCTCCATCCCCGAGCACCTCACCACTGGCTGCAGAACCTCCCCTAACCCCCACAACCAGCCAAGTTCCAGGGGCCGCCGGTCCTCCAGGCCACCCTTGGTCAAGACCCTGGGCTCTGTGCTCAGCAGAGCTGCACTGACACGGGCCCAGTGTTCCCTCCTTGACTCTGGTTCACCTGCCATCAGCCCTACACCAACACCACATGTCCCTTCAGCCTCCAGGGCACAGAGCCCCGCAGCTAACCCATAGCCAGGAAGGAGCCCTCTGGTGGCTTCAGACAGATGAGGTTGGAATCCTGCCTCACCCACCCTCTGGCTGCACGGCAACGTGCAAGCAGCTGCACCTCTCTGAACCTCGGTGTCTTCGTCTTTAAAGTCAGGGAAATGGTTCATCACCACGGGTTGGTTGTGCACATTCAACAAGGTGATGTGTGCCTCACCTATTGCAGAGGCCAGGATGAGGCTGGGGCTCATCAAAGGGATGTCCCACTCACCTCACAACATGGCAGTGAACAGGACTCAGCAGGGCCCTTTGTGGACCTGCACGAGGGCCCAGAGCCCCTGACAGGCCAAAAACTCCTGGAGAAGGGACCATACGCCTTCTTCGGGCCACCCACCCTCAGGAGGGCTTTGCACAGCCTGCAGCGTGGCTGAAGCCCAGGAAGGTGGGGAGCAGACGGGGAGCGCTGCTCCTTGAATGTTCTGGAAGAGAAAGTGGAGAATGGTGGATAGCTTCTCCCTAGACACCTGTCACCGTGGAAGGCCCCGGGCCTGGGGAAGGGCTGGGGAAGGGCTTCTGCTGTGGGCTGGATCTCCGCGTCGCGGCTGTGGCTGCTCAGGTCTCCGTCTCCTCCAGGGACGCTTGGCAGCCGCGTCTTACAGGCGACGTCCGTTCCATCTGAGCTGTCAGATTTGCAGCCTGAGCTGCGCACCACGCTCCCCGCCATCACCCAGGGAGCTGCTTCCTGGCTCGGGGACTGGGCGTCTTCCTCTTGTGCTGATCGCCATAGCGAGAGGCTGATGGGCCTTGTTGATCTCAGGAGCCCGCTCGTCTCTTCCGCTTCCTCTCTGGTTCCTGTTTGCTGTTCTGCTGAGCTGCGCTTGCCTTCCTTTCCTCCTCCTTCTGTCTGTGTTGGCTCCAGCCTCTCTTCAGCTCACAAGTGGGACCTCCTTCCTCCTGACACCAGCCTGTCCATACTGGGTGTCCTCTGCTGCTGCCCACGGTGCACCGGAGCTTACATCTTGTCCAGTTCCACATGAGTTCTGATTCTCATTTGTATTTCTTCTGTGACTCTGGGGTTAATATCTGGGATTTTCCAGATCGCCTTCTGCTGCCAATATCAATTGCTAATTTAATTCCATTGTGGTCAGAGAACATACTTGAAAAGATTTGAGTCCTTTTAAATTATTAAGTCTTATTTCATGACTCAGAATATGGTCTCTCTTGGCCAGAGACCTGATTGCGCTTGACCAGAAGCATCTCCCTTGTGCTGGGCGGAGCATCAGTCAAGCCTCTCTGTCCTCGCTAACTTCCTGTCGACCCGTATCTATTTAGGAGCCGTAGTGTTGAAGCACTATCGTGATGCGGATCTCTCTGTTTCGTCTTGGGACCTTTCCACTCCCCTCCGCGTGGCTTGAAGTTCCAAGGCACATGAACTCGGGATTGTGCTGCGTGTGATGAGCTGCCCTGTCTGGTGGGGGAAGGCCCCGCTGTCCTGCAGATACCCTCTGCCCTGAGCCGGCCCCATCTGGTGACCCACTGGGCTGCCCTTCGACGGCCGTTGGTCCGGATCCCTCCTTGGATCCTGCCTGTCTCCTGCTCGAGGCTCCTTCTAAACGGCCCTGGCCGTCCCTTCCCCTCTTAGCCTCGCCCTTACACCCAAGTGCTGTGACTTGGCTGTCGATGGTTGGGCTCTAGGCCCTCATCCGGCGAGTCTTCCCATTTCTTTCTCCTCTTCTGCTGCCTTCTTTGGGACGAGCTCAGGGCGTGTTCTCGTTCCACTCTCTCCTTGGCTGCTCTGTCGACAGGAACAGCCCAGGTTGGTGCCTGGACATTGGCTCTGGGCAGAGCTGGCTCCCTGCCAGTTCTGCCGCTGGTGACGTGGTCCTCGGTGGGTGAAGTGCAGTCCTGAAAAGCCCTTTCTTAAAACTGATTCAGAGTCAGCTTCCCCTGCCCACCAAAGGCCCCTAGTGACCCCACACAAGGCCTGGCCACCTCTGCTCGTCCGCGTGCCTCTCAGACATCGGCTCCTCTGGGCGCCTCTCTGTCTCCACGGCCCCTATGATGCCACCTCCATCCCAGCCTTCCTCATGCCCTGCTTCCCACCTGCCTCGCCACCAAACCGTAGGCTCCTGGAGAGCAGGACTATCCCTGGGCCTGGTGCTGTGCCTGTCATGTGACCGTGGCTTGTTTATCAGTCAGCTGATTTGCCCTTCCTGGGCACTAGATGGCCAGGTGGGGCACTCTGTTCTTGCTGCCCCCTCCTCTCAGCTCCACAGGGAGACCTGCAGGGACAGCCCAGCAACCAAGCCTGCAGGCAGGCGTGCTGTCCTGCCACACACTGTGAGAAGGCCAGGCCCGCGGGAGCCAGGACGGGAGGGCACGCGGGAAAGCAGGGTGAGGGGCTCCCAGCGTCTGGGCCGCCCTAGAAAGTACCCAGCGAGGGCCCAGGTTTGTTTCTGTGCTTGTGCAACTGACCTCACGCTGCAGGAGCTGATGCCGCCCAGCTCAGTGGCCAGTGTGAGGACAGGGGAAAGTCAGTTCCTGGCCTTTACAAGGACCCTCACTTCCTCAGGGTCAGAGAAAACGTGGGCCACACCTGCGCCTTGGCCACAGCCCCCTCCTGCTATGACCTGAAGGGCCTGGGCCTGGGCCTCGGGCCAGATCTTAAGAGCCCCTCAGGTCAGGGAGTCGAGTGGGTGATACAGCTGGCTCTGCGCACCACTCCGCAGTGCGAGGCAGGCCCGGGAGGCAGAGCCCAACACACTCTCCAGGGGCTCAGGCCCCTTGTCCTTCCGCCTGGCTGGCCCGCTGCCCCACCACCCAGCCCGCACTCCCCATGCCCTCTGCCTGGGAAACCCCTCACATTCGGGCTCAAGGTGAGAAGGCCTCAGCAGCGAGGCTGAGGAGCACCCGGAGGGGCAGTGACCCCAGGCTGAAGGCCGATGACACTCTGGCCTCCAGAGGCCACATCCTCCACGTGGAGGCCCAGGTGCTGGCCGGCCTGGGCAGCTGACCAGGCTGCAGGGACAGTTGCCTTAGAGCTACAGGAATGTCTTCCGCCCGGCCCGGCTGGGGGAGGAATCAGGGTGTGCGGGACAGCCCCGCCTCCCCTCTCAGGCTCCAGGAGGGTCCTTCCTGCCTCCCCCAGGTGTCCTGTGCATGTGCTCTCGTCTCCATGTGGCCTCTTCCTCCCTCCCTGTGTCCTAATCTCCCACTGCAAGGTCATCAGCCATTGGATTTGGGGTGCCCCCAATCCAGGATCAAATTTTAACACTTGCCAAGACTCTATTTCAAAATAAGGCCACGTGAATTTGGGGGAATCCGTTCAACCCAGGACCTGCGGCTTCTGGAGGCAATACCAGGAGCCGAGGCCAACCTGGGTGCCACAGGGAGCCCCCACGTGCCTGCTAGCCTAGACCCCAAGCAGGGTCCCTGGGTAGTGGCCCTGGCAGGAGGGTGGTAGGCAGGGAGGCTCTGGGACTCTGCTGCTGGTCCTCCCCCAGCTGCCTCCCCCCCTTCGCTCTCCCCCTCCAGGGAGAAGTTCCAGGTGGGTGTCACCCTTGGTGAGCAAGGTCCCTGCTGGGGAAATGACTCTGGAGAGTAGGAGAGGAGGGAGGAGAGCCTGCAGCTGGCTCTGGAGGGTCGCGTGGAGCGGGGCGGACCGGGCGGGAGGGGGCCGTCTCTGAGAAGACGTCTCCAGCCTGCTCAGAACCCACCAAGACCCAACTGTCCAGTAAAGAAAAGCGTGTTCCCCGCTCCACGCCAGCTGGACAAGCCTGCACTTGGAGACTCCTTGGCTTCCTGTGGGCCCAGGCCTTAGGCAGGGGGCCTGGGGCCCCGTCGGGGTACTTCCCAGCTGCAGCATGGGGGTCACGAGGCGAGATCAGAAGCGCAAGCCGACACCCGTGCCTCGCTCGTCCTGCCAGGGGCTTCCCACCTGGGCAAGCCGTTCCACCTCTCTGGGCACACAGTTCCTGTGTCTGGAGGGCAGGCATCCTTGGCACTCTTGACTTCCTCACCTGTCCTGGGTAAGCAGTGACCACGGCCACGAGGGTCTGTGTCACGCTGTAAATCAGGGATGTGGGCCTTCGACCACATGCATCCCCAGCCCACTCAGCAAGACGGACCCCACAGTTCACCCTGCCCCCACTCAGTCACCGTCTGCCTGGCGGGTCGCTCTCTCACACCCCAGCGGCTGCACGCACGGGACAGGCCAGCCTACATAGACGAAGCAGGAACCCTGCTCCCCAGCCTCACCTCTGACCCCAGACTCCCCACCCCAACACTCAGTGCCCCCAGCCTTTGGGGAAGCCACCATCTCCCAACAGGCTGGGCATCTCCACAGGCGGCAGGATGCTTTCCTGAGGGCCCTGGAGGGCTGGTGGAGGGTGAGCTTCCTTGCAGAGGGGCAGCCCGCCCACCTCCAGCTCGGCTGCCCACACCTGTGCAGAGAAACAGTCAGTGTGCAGCCGTGGGTGGCTTCCAGTCTCTCCTGTCCACCAGGCCGGACACTGCAGCCCCACCATGGAGACTATGCAGCTCTGGAGACCATGGGGTACTGTACCCTTTTCATACAGGGGACCCACCTTCCTCCACTACACGGGGACCAGCCAGAGCAATACCGGCTGCACAGCCCTGGCCCCTCTTGCCCTCCCCCATCGCACCAGTCTTCTGACACCGGACTGTTGGGGGCCGTATACATAAATCATGGTCCGTTCGAGCCATTAAGGCAGGGAGGCCGCTCCTCTGGGAACTGCTGGTTGAAATCCCCCAGTCCGAGAATGCCCAGATCACGCGGCCCCCTTAGCTCGCGCCCTTAGGGTCACGCAGCCTCCCAGGGATGGGAGTTGCCTGCCAAGCGCCTGTCAGCCTGTCTCCTGCAAGACCCCTCCCACATGGAGAAGCAAGCTCCGGAACAAGACTCTGCCCTCTGAACCCTCACCCTGCCTTTGATGTCCTCCCCTTTAAATAAGAATGGGGCCTTTTTAGTTGTTCAGTGCCAGTTCCTGTCAGGACTGGAAGACCCATCCGGCGCTCCGCTTTATAATCTAACCTTTGGCTTTGTCCTATTTCTTACTGGTCCTTTCAGACTTCCTATTTTTCCAGGCGGCTCACACCTCCTGAGCAGGAACCCACTCTGTCGGGGTCCTGGCCACCCTGTCACAGGACCCTGGTGTCACTTACCCTCTAACCTAGGGCAGGACTCCTCTCCCTGGGCCCCAGAGTGGCTGTGCTGGAAGCCGTCATCCCATTTACAAATGCCCAGAACCCCACTCTGGTCCCCTCCTAGACCAATCGTGGGCCATTCACACATCCTGGAGAGCACACCACTATCCTCTGGGCCCCCGGGCCCTGGGGGCAGGCCTCCCATGAGCAGAAGGGGACAGGCAGCCAGGAGGACCTGCTAGGCATGAAGCGAGCGATGGCCGCAGCCCTGGGAGCCCCCTGAGTCAGCCCCGCCACTCTCCTTGGGCCTGTCAGAACCGGTCCTCATAGGCCCCTTTCTTGGATGAACTGTGTTGGTTCTGGGAGCATCAAGCCTCCAGAAGGAAGTGGAGCGCTTGGCGGGGCCTTGATGGATGTACGGGGGGCTCCACCCCACTCCAGGCCGGCTGTGGCTGGCTCCGCGCGGGCTCTGCCCTGCTTTGGCCACACCGCACGTGCTGGGGGTGCCCTTCTGGGGGCCTCCGAGGGCTCTGGCCTCTGCTGGCCACTCGGAGCCTCCTGTGCAGTTCCCTTCACCTGGGACCCCTGCCCTCCTCTCCTCCCCTGTGGGTGCTCCCTGGCCTCCCTGGCCCTCCTCCCTCCCCACTCCCTGCCCATCCCACAGCCCTGTGTGTCCCTTTGGCACAGTTCCAACCTCCCCAAATGGCCACTGCCAGTATCTGGGCCTGCCTGTGTCTCCCACCAGCACTGTGGCTTCTGGGTTGGGTTGTCTGTCTCCTGGTACAGGGGTCTGGCTGCCCATCGGGTCCCCAGCCCCTGCCATCCAGGCCCCTGTGCATGCCTGCTCCCTGGGTCCGCTTCCAGGGCCGCCTCTGCACTGACTCAGAGTGTCCCTGAGCTGGACATGCACCTTAAGACTTTCTCTGGGGGAGTAGCTCACGCTCTGCCGTGGCTGTTACATTTCTGCTTTCTGGGCAGAGTAGCCGAGCATCGTCCCAAGGGTGACGGCTGGGCAGGCCAGGGCGGGGTCTCGCACACATGCTGCCCTGCAGGCACCTTCTCCCTACCCCATCCCAAGGCCTCTCCTGCACCCCCTGCCCACACCATGATGTAGGGCCCTGCCTCTCGTGTGCCACCTCTGCAGCCTGGGGCAGCGCCTTGACTTCCCCAATGGTCAGCAGGGCCTGGTGTCCAGGACAATGAGAGGAAGCCTGCGGGCATCAAAGGCGGCACGCAGAGCCCAGAGCGGGCCAGCCCTGCCTCCCCGCCCGTTGGCCTGGGCAGTCACCTGCCTGGGGCAGTCACACCCTGGCTGAGCCCTGGTTTCTCCAGCTGCACATTAAGTTTATTAGTGCCTCCCCAGTGGGAGGAGGGAGTGAGGAGAAAGCTCTGGAATCCCTGTGTAGACATCCTCGTCAGCGTCAGGAGCACAGGGCCACCACAGAGACAGGGTCCCCTTACTCTGAGACGTCGCAGGCCCTGAGGAGCCCACAGACAGAGACGAGGGCAGTGCACAGGGCACACATGCGTGGTTGATAAGGCGAGGCCCACCTTCAGACGGGGCTGTGCTCTGCCAGCCTAGAATGGGCACTCGGGAGGGACGTCCTGAGCCCTTGGTCCCGGCACGGCCTCAGGGTGTCTGCTGCCCTGGCAAAGCCAGCCCACACGGCTTGGGAGGAGGCGGGCCCTGGAGCTGCCCCTGCCACAGCAAAGCCTCCTGGTCCCCAGGAGAGACTGCGGAGGGCACAGCGGAAAGCGGGGAGGGGCTCAGCTCAGCCACATCCCCGACACGCAGCCAGGCAAGCCTCAGAACCTTCCAGACAGAGCCTAAAGCTACCACTAGTCTAGGAGGGGTGAATTCCAGCTCCCAAAAATTCACCAGATTTTGCCTTTGGATTCTCGGGGCCACTCTGGTTCTGGCTCAGGAAGCTGAAGGCGGGTGTCTTCCATCTGGTCAGCAGCCTCTGCAGGTCAGCCTGGCCACATTATCCAGAGAGGGTCCACTCAGGAAATGCGTGCGGGTTCCTCGTTCACTCCGCTCCCTGTTGGGCAGCCCTGACGGGCAGCTGCCCACCTCCTGCTCCCCTGAGATTCCTGCAGCAAGCGTGCTGAACCACCTCACACCGAGGGCCGCGCAGGAGGCCCAGCTAAGGTCAGGGTTGAACCAAGCTCCCTGGAAGAATGGCCTGCAAAGTCACAGACCCACAGAACCACGTGTCCTGGGAAGCCAGGAAAGGAGACGGGAGGAGGACCAGGTCCCACGAACCCCGAGGCGGGGAACGGGTAGAATCCCGAGTGGATCCACACACTGCTCCGTCCAGCCAACCAGCCACACCTCTCACCTGGCCATCAAGCCCTCCCCCACCCAACTCCACCGACATAGAACTTGGCCACCTACCACACACCTCCCAAACCACCAGCCCGTTTCACCCCCGGTCACACTTGCACAAGCCCAGTCCGGTCTTTCCACATCACGCCCTCCTTTCATCAAGCCACCACCTACCTGCATGCCCACTCTTCAGCCAGCCATATGCCCCGCCTTGCCAAACCACCAACTGGTGCCATCCATCCACCAAACACACCTCGCAAGTGATGGTCCAGTAACACTCGCCACGTAACATTCAGCATTAAGCTACCAATCCGTAACACCATACGTCCAACTCCGCACCCAGCCGTCAGACCACCCGTCCCTTCCACAGTCCATCCGTCCACCCGAATTCTAACCTCCCTATGACCTCCTGCTCAACGATGCAATCGCAGACCAACTGATCCGCCACCCATCTACACCCTGCCAGTACCCACCCCCTCCTCCACACATCTGTCTCACCTGCTGTCACCCATCCATTTACCCAACCCTGCTCATCCCCCTGTCAACACATCGTCTATCTACCCACCAAACCGCCGTTCTGACCACCTGTCCTTTTGTTACAATGCACCAAAAACCCAGGCAAGCATGCTTAATGAATGCCCCACTCACCTGTCTATTCATTTATCATCCACCTTCTTTGTAACATTCATCATCTCTGGCTCCTCTTTCCATCCACTCCTCCGCCCACAGATCCATTCACTCGGCCGACCTGCACTGGTCGAGGGTTGTGATCAGTTGCCTCTCAAGCACCCACCGTGCCAGGCGTTGTTCTAGGTGCCAGGGATACCACAGGACAAAGCAGGCAGAGTCCTAGTCTACCAGGAGCACACACTCTAGTGGGTGAGGCAGACGAGCAAGGAATACACACACACACACACACATCACCTGAGAAGCACAAAAACACAGGAACTAAAACAAGGTCCTAGAGGGCACAGGCTTCTGCGGGTGGAGGCCCGAGCCGGCACGCGCCTGGAGTCCAGGACAAGAATGGAGCAGAGAAGGGTGTCTCAGCAGCTCTGGGTGTCGGGGCAGCGGCCTGCGAGGAGGTGAGGCGAGGTAGAGCCAGCCAGGGGTTCAGGGGCCCCCTGACGTCCGCCTGGCAAGGTGGCAGACAGCCTCGGCTGGGCCTAGGCCAGGAACAACACATCTGGCCCCGAGCCCCGCACTCCCCTTCTGTGGACATGTCCTTCCTTTGTCACCAAAAGTAGCCCCTTGCTGTCCCTGTGCCCACTCCTGGGTCCCAGAAGCCCCAGAGGCCATTCTGCACACCAACACCCCTGGCCGTTTGGCTTTCTCTGCTTCATATTTCTCTTACATCGTTTCAAAAATACATGAAGCTGTGAACCCAAAGCCGTCAGCGAGCAGCTGTCTCTCCCTAACGAGATCGTCCTAATTAAGGCGGCGGCTGGCGCGGCTGGCCGTGTCTGAGCTCCGTCCTCTGAGATCCCGTCTCCTCGCACGCGGGCACAGAGGGGTTAACGCTTCCAGAGCACCTCAGGGAGACTGGACAGGGGGACAAGAGCCCCCACACGCTGCGGGGGCACGCCAGGGACACCGGGGTCAGCAGCCTGGGCAGCAGCTCCTCTACCGCAGGGCTGGGGGGGCGTGTGGTGCCTCCCAGGAACCACAGCCTGCCTAGAACAGCCAGCAAGGCCGAGGCAGGCCAAGGTCACGAGGCAGGCAGGGCGGGCAGTCTGTCCAGGGCTTTCCTGGGTCCAGTCCTACCCTGGAGCACAGGCTGGCAGGGGCGGCCTGGAGGAGGTGAGCAGGGGCTCCTGAGGCCCGACCTTGGGCAGGTGAGGACCAGGACTGCCAGCCGGGAGGCCCTGGAGGAGCTGCTGTTCCCATCCCGACCACTGCCATGGACGGCATGCCGGTGCCCTGGCCCTGAGGACGGCTGCTAGAGCCCAGGCCACACGGAAGATGAGGCCACAGGGCGGACACAGGTGCGCACGCGCGCTCACGCTCTCTCTGTCTCAGTGTCTCTCTGTCCCTGTCCCTCCCTCCCTCTCCCTCTCCCTCCCTCCCCCTCCCTCTCTCTCCCTTCCTCTCCCTCCCTCCCTCTCTCTCCCTGCCCTGCTCCCTCCTGCACCCAAGCCACCTGGCTTCTGGCCACCATCGCCGGTCACTGCGACAGCCCTGGGCAGGCAAGGCAGCGAGAGAGGGGGTGGCCTGAGCTAGAGCATCCGTGGGAAGAGGCAGGCAGGCTGAGGGGGCACCAGAACCCGGGGCACAGAGGCAGGAGAGGAGCCAGGCTGATCGCCCCCAGGACCCGGTAAGGTGGCTGCCCAGGACACGGCTCTCAGCGGACAGGGAAGTCGCCTCTGCCCAGATCTGCTCTGGAGGGAACGTGCCAGGATCCTCCCCTTGATTTGGGCTCTAGTGTCAGTTTCCAAAGAAATGGGAGAACCCAGTACTCACAGAGACCTACGGTGACGTTCTCCCACTGACCACACTAGAGGCTGCCAGGGCCATCCCTCCGCCATCCCAGGGTTTCTCTGAGACACACGCACAGAGGAAGAGCAGTTCCTGTGCTGAGCAAGCTGTGGTCACCCCTCGGTCATCCTGGGCAGGGCTGGGCCTCTCGAGGCAAAAGAGAACCAGGCCTCCTTGGGAGCAAAGTCCACAAAACAGCAGGAGGCTGAGGCAGGAGGATCACAAGTTTAAGGCCAGCCTCAGCCACTTAGCAAGACTCTGTCAAAATCAAATAGAAGGGGCCAGGGATGCCGCTCAGTGGTAGAGCGCCCCTGGCCCGATCCCCAGTTCCGAGGCTGGGGTGGAGACAGCAGCACCAAGCTTCTAAACTACCAGCGGCACAGCCCAAGAGTGGGGTCAGGAGCCTGGGGAAAATGCTTCCGACCACGTGGAATTGCGTCACGAAACAGCACAGGACAGACGGAGAGAGGACAGCACTCAGCGCTACTGGGAGAGGAGGCGGAGCGGGCAGGATGCAAACTCAGTCTCAGGGACAGGCTGCAGGGAAAGCGCGGGGTGACTCGAAATGAAGGCGAGAAGCACGGGGTCTGAGGTCCCAGGAAGCCGACCGGGGCCGCGGGACCGGAGGGCAGAGGCGCGGCACCACGCGCCTGGCCGTTCCAGGGAGCCTCAGAGAGGCTTGGACTGAGATCGTTAGACAAATAGGAGTTTAAGACTGTGTTTCCAGAAAGGCACCAGGTGTAGAATCAAAATGCCACGTCTACCTTGCCAGTCAGACGGAAAAATCCAACGAAAAGTCAGCCATCACTCTGCAAGGGCAGAGGACAGCCCCGTCCGGCTCCCTCGGGGCACTGAAGCGGGACCGTCCTGGTCATGAAAAGGGGAGCTCCAAGGTCAGCCACCCGTGAGAGGCATCAGAGAGGATGGAGGCACAGAGAAGCCGCAATCCAAGAAGGCTGGGCCCAGCCTCAACTGTGCGTGGGCAACTGAACACGGAGCCAAAACCACCCTCGATCCGCTGGGGTCACTTTGTACGAACGTTTCACTTCCCCAAAACGGGCAAATGAAGATGGAGATTGCCAACCATGACCAACATCTGGGAGCAGAGAGGCGAGGAGACACCAGAAAAGGAGACTGAGTGTGAACCCATGAGGACCAAGTCTGCTCCCAAGGCTGAAGTGATCAGGCTCCAGGAACAGAGAGGGAGAGAGGAGGCGCTGGGCTGCCCAGCAGCACCCACTCACTCTTGTGCAAAGTCAGCCTCAACAAACAGCAGAACACAACCCTCACAGCAATGAAGCTACAAATAATGGAGTTTAAATGAAGCCGGCCGCTGGCTCACAGCAAAAATAACCCTGGGAAGAGATCTTACCCGAGCCAAAACTGAGGGCACCCACCAAATCATTAAAAAAAAAAACTATCACAAAGACCCTCGAAGAATCCCCTGCCCGGATCCAGCCCCAGCCCCTCACCAAGGCCTGCAGGTCCTCCCACCGACAGGCCCCCTCCGTGCAGTCACACACAGCCAGTTCCAGTACAGGAAGGGCCAGTGTCACCTGCTGGCGGGCGGCTCTGACCCAGGGAGGCCGAGGAGCCCCGTGTCCTGGGCCCTGGCACACCAGGGCAGCTCTGCTGACTCTTGGGCTGCAGAGGCCCCGCCCTTGCTGAGGCTCGGGCCTCCACAGGGAGGCCTTGGCCCCCTCCACCCTCACTCGGCCCGCCTCACAGAGGCTAAGGGAGCGGGCAGAGGTGGCCCCTTAGGCTGCTGCAGCAGAAGTGCCAGCAGTGGGGACAGGGACAGAAACTTGCCCTGCGTCTGGAGGCTCAAGTCCAGGACCAAAGCATCCTCACATGGTGGAAGGGCCAGGAAGGAGGCAAGGACTTCCCGCCAGGCCCCTGGTCAGGGCACCATGCCCCCTGCGCCCGTGGGCCCCTCCTCTTGGTACCATCTCCCTCCAGGAGTAGGACGGACGCAGACCCTCCGACCACGGCCACAGCGCCCTGACCCAGGACGCCGGTCCTGCTGCAGAAGCTGGAGATTGTGCCCCACCTGCTGACACTGAGCTCCGATGTGTGGCCACTCTGTGCCCTCAGCTGGCCCAGGGGCCACCCCACCCACGTGCCCTCCTCGCTCATCCAAAGGCTCACCCAGCCACTGGACACTGTGGGTTACAGGGGCAGAGGACAGCTGGGGCTTCGGGGTGAGCAGGTCTGAGAAAGGAGCGAGTGTGCGGGTTGCAGGTAGAGTGTGGGAGGCAGAGCCGAGGGCTCGGCTTTCTGCAGGAAGCGCCTCCCGCACTCGCCTGACCCTGGCCACACCGGGGCTGCCCAGCAGGCGAGGGCAGGGCGGCTTCCGGAGGAGGCAGCTGAGGAGAAAGGAGGAGGAGGGGAGGGAATCTGGAGGGAGGCCAGCAGGAGCAAGGCCAGCAGGAGCAGCGGCACCTTCGCCTTCGGAGCCCACATGGCGGGGCCCAGGCGGGGCCAGGCGGCCTGGCAGCTACCCACTCTGGCCAGCTAGAGCCTCGGCAGGCTTTGGGGTGGGAGCTGAGGTGAGCAGGGCTGGAGATTGCAAGGGCCACCCTGGGCACTCCAAATGGGGTGGCAGCAGGCAGAGAGGCCTTGGACTAGGATGGGGATGGTCAAGGAGAGAGGGGACAGCCCTGGCTTTAACTTTGAAAATGAAAGGCCAGAGCATGACGTGGACAGGAGGAAGGGCAGCTGGAAGGCCAGGAGCAGCCATGGGGCCTCCAGAGGGACTCAGGGGAGGCCCCAGGGCACCCGGCTGAGTGGCCCAAGCCCTAGGCCCAGGGAACGATCCTTAGGCTGACCACCTGCATCCAGTCCAGCTGCAGCTGGGCAGGTCGGAGAGTCAGAGCTCATTGGCCATGAGCCTGCAGCCCGCCCTCGAACAGTGCCTGGGGCCAGAGGTGGTCCCGGGAAGATCGAGAGTCTGTTTCTGACTCTGCTTCTTCCCAACTGAGAGACCCTGGGCCAGGCGCTGGACCTCCCTAAGCCGCGGTTTCTCAACCAAAAGCTGGGGCAGTGATCCCCCACCTCAGGTGGCACAGGAGGACCAAAGCAGCAGCTGGGGGAGGCCTCATGAGGCCAGTACCCGCCTGGCCCCACCGGCGCCCATGCAGGACCCAGGGCGGAGGGCCCTGCCCCTGCACAGCTGAGCCACTGAGACCCACAGAGGGAGAGAATTGGCCACTGCTGCCCACCGCTGCCAGCTTCGGTCCCCCTGCTGCAGCCCAGTCACGAGGAAACCCGCAGCCAGACCCCGCATCTCCACCACCCCGGCCCCGACGGCCAGGCAGCCGATGTAGCAGTGCCCGACCACCACACTGGGAGCTTCCAAACCCTTGGACAGTTAGAATGCTGGCCACAGACCCCGGAAGGGACAGTGAGGTGTGGAGGGAGGAGCATTCGGAGACTCCCGTATGTGTGGTGGTGTGGTGGGCACCAGGGCAGAGGTGGTCAGCGGTGCCCAGGATGTGCAGGCTGCCCAGGAAGCAGAAGCCAGGTGCCAAAGCAGTGCGGCACCTTGCGTCCATCAGCCACGGCTGCGCAACGAGCATCTGCAGAAGCTGGTGAGGGCAGCACCTGCGCTGGCTGGTCAGCGCAGGCTGGCTGGACCCCACGTGTGGGCCGGGGTCACTCTGCCACTTCTCATCCTTCCTGGACCCCAGGCTGGAGGGACATGCTTCTTCTGGCAGAGGGACAGAGGTAGGGGACAGGAGCAACTCCTCCTCCCAGGCCTGGGACTCGCGCATTTGCTCCTCTGCCCAGGCTCCATGTGGTCGGCCAGTCCAGGGCGCAGAGTACTCTTCTTTCAGTAGGACGAATAGGCCCTGGCGAAAGGCCTGGACGCAGGACAGAGGGAACTGCCACCACTACTACCCCCACCATGCCCGCCCGAGAAAGTTCAGCGGGAGGCAACAGGGAGCCGGCAGCGAGCATCATGGAGGAAGGGCTGTAGGCTGGAGGCCAGGAGGCCTGCTGGAGGCTGCTGCTGTTTGTCATCTAGGAGGGAGACAAGGACGCCTGCTTCTTGGGCAGGGGACAGAGGAGAGGGTGAAGGACAGCAGCAGAGGGGCTGGAGGTGGATCCTCTGCACTGGAGACTGGCTGGAGACCCGCTGGTGAGGCAGGCGAGGCCACAGGCACGCAGACACTAGGGACGCCAGGGGCAGGGCACAGAGGCAGCCACAGGAGGTGAGGCACCCGGGGCCTGAGGGGCTGTGCTGTGCTGACCCGCGGTGGGGGCGATACATGAGGGTGGGGTGTGCCTGCCCCAGCAGGATCTTGGGGTCACCGGGCCCCCAGGCTGCCCATCTCCTCAGTGGACCATGCAGGAAAAGAAGCAGCCAGTTTCCACAGCAGCCCGAAGGCCAGCCGGCCCGACCGTGTCCTCACTGCCTGGGTCCCGGGCAGAAGGGGCAGAGCCCATGGGTCCCTGGCACCCGCAGCCCCTGGGAACAGGGATTTGGACAGGCCACTGGGGCCTCTGCGACCAGTGAACCCCCGGAGGAAGCAGGGTGGACAGCGGGGACAGCGGCATCATCCTCCCTGTTCTGCTCTACCACACACAGTGTCCGGCCCCAGGTGCCACCCCAAGCCTGCTCCCCACAGCCACCACCTCCCTCGCTGCCTGAATGAGCCCAGACAGGGAGCCCACTGCAGAGCGGGTGCAGTGCCCAGAGCACCCTGCCCCTCAGGAAGGTCAGCGAGACCAGCTGCCCTCCCGCCCACCCGCCCGCCCCCCAGGGCACACAGGCCAGTGCTGAACAGGAGCCAGGCCTCCCCAGGTGGGCCTGGGTGAGGGCACCCCGCCTGTCCCAGCTCGGCCCCCTACGCTCCGGCAGCCTCTCCAGCCTCTAGGTCGGTGCCCGGCCCCATCCCTTGGGAACCCCCAGCAGAAAGGGGGACTCTGGACCCCTCACCTTCTACTCTAGGCCTCACAGCCCGCGGAGCTCCAGTCCTGGGTGCTGCCCACCAGGCCAGCCCACCTACCCACGTCGCGCCAGGGCAAACAGGCTCTGTGGGCTGGGCCAGGCCGGGCCCCGGCTTTAGAGAAGCTGGCCGGAGGGGCCCTCCCTGTCCTGCTCAGCTGGACAGTCCCAAGGCAGCACCGTCAGAAGAGCCGGCAGCCCCCATGATCCCTCTGCACTGCACAGCCACAGATGACCACGTGGGGGCCAAGGACAGCCTGCACTGGGCAGAGACAGTGAGGGCCAGAGCTGGGCAGAGGTCCAGCAGGAGGGGAGGAGGCGGAGGGTGGCACTGGACAGTGGAGCGGACCCCAAATGTCCTTCCCAAGTGTGGACTCCCAGAGAGCTCTGCCCAGGACAACAGCATAGCATGCACAACACACACACCATCACACAGACACAAGGCACACAACACTCCGTGCTCCACAATAACACAGCATGCACGCACACCACACAAGCAACAACAGAACACACATACACCACACACAACACAGAGCATGCACAACACACATCACTTCACTCCCACGACACACACATGCATAACACTCAACACTCAGGACAGGTACTGCACGCAATGCTCCATCCACAACACACACACATGGCACACACCTCCCACAGGCCTGCTTTGCACACATGGCACAGACCTCTCGAGGCTCACACAGGAAGCAGGGTCTGGGCACACAATTCCTGCTCAGGCTCCACCTGAGAAAGCCGCAGCAGCCTCCCGTCGGTTGCCTGTCTGTGCTCAGGCAGCTCAGCAACCGGGGCCATGTGCACACACAGCACAGGGCAGAGCCAGGGAAGAGGGTTCCTAGGGTGAGGACCCAGGGCGTGGCAGGGGAAGTGTGGGGCAGGAGGGAAGTAGGCATTCAAGTGGAGGGATGGGTGGGTGGGTGGTTGGATGGGGGATGGATGACAGATGGGGGATGGATGATGGATAGATGATAGATGGATAGATGGATGATGGATGGTGGATGGATGATGGATGAACGATGGATGGATGGTTAGGTGGACGAATAAATGAGTGGGCAGCTGGTAACTGGAAGGATGGCTGGTTAGTTGTATGGGTGGGTGGATACTTGGGTCAATGAGATGATGGTTGGATGTTTAGGTGTGTGAATGAAATTGTGGGTGGGTAGCTGGATGGATGGATGGATGGATGTGTGGGTAGGTGGATTATTAGGTGAACGAATGGGTAGGTGGGTAACGGATGATGGATGGTGGGTGGGTGGTTGGTTAGAGCATGTGGACGGCAGGCTAGGTGGATGGTGGGTGGGAGTGTTGGGGCTTGAGCAATAAGTGATGATGAGGAACACTTGGTGCTAAGTCAGTCAAAGGATCTGACTGGGTCTTGGCTCCATCTGTCCATCTTGGCACAGTAGGGCCAGAGCAGAACCCCAGTAGGGCTGGCCAGCTGTCAGAGCACACCCTGTAGGAGAGAGCAGGGGCAGACACAGACAGCTGCGTGTGTGTGTGTGCATGTGTGTGTGTGTGTGTGTGTGTGTGTCGGGTGCCCTCTTCCTATCTCTGAAAGGGACCCTTCCTGTTTTATTCCCTCCCTGGTCTCAGTGCTGTCCTGGAAACGTTCAAAGACGGGCTCCAGAGGCAGGTTGAGGAGCCTGAGCTCATGCCAGCTGGTTTCCGGGGGTGGGGGTGCCCCTAGCTGGTGCAAGCCCTGGGCACTGAAGGCAGGGCAGCGAGAGGCGTGGCCAGCTCCTGAGAGCTGGTGTGGGCTGGCTCCAGGAGGCTCTGCCCCCTTCCACTTAGTTCCTGGTCTGGGTGCCTCCCATGGTGGCCTGGGACCCCTGCTCTGACCCTCTGCGCAATCTGGGGCCAGCTTGGAAAGTCCTGTTCAGTCCTGTCTGGCACACTGGGCTGCAGAACTCTGAGTGGGGATCCAGGGCTGGAGCAAGTCTCTGCAGGGAAGAGTCAGGGGTCCCCCAAGGTCAGCACCTGCTGGATGCAACTCTGGAGCCAGGCTGACCTTCTGAGCACGGTGCCCCAGGACCTCTCCCCGCGTGCTGCCTGCAGGAAGCACCCCCACCCTCCACTTCACGAGAGCAGCACATCTATCCTCAAGTCCCCCGGTGAAGTGTGCTGCGTGGACTCAGGAAACCCAGAAATGTGGTGCCATGCATTCGTGCATTCTAAAACCGAAAATTCATTCTCTCCCACTCTGTCCCAAGCACCACACTGGATGCCAAGAGTGAGAGCTGCCCCCTACAAGCCCCCAGCCCTGCGCCTCCTTCCTTCCTGCGGCTGAGCCCTGGCCCTGGCCTGGCCCTGGGAGGAGAGACGATGCCCAACAGGGGCACGTTAGCCCTGGCCAGGGCTCAGGCCTGCCTACGCCAACCCCATCCCCAGGCCCCAGCAGTGAGCCAGCCACCTGCAGGAGCGGAGGCTACCCAAAACTGCCCTGCCCAGCCAAGCCCCTCCCCTGCCATCTCCCTCTCACCCAGGGCTCTGCTCCCGCTGCCCAGGACTGCCCACCGAAATGGGAAACAGTGCCCAGCCCTCAGCTGCAGGCAGAAGCTTTTGCCTTCCGCAGGCATAGCCCTGGGTGGGGGCCAGCCACAGAGTCTGCACAAACGCAGGAGGCCTGCCCAGTCCTCCACATCCAGAGAGGTCAGATGGCCTTTGCCACAGCCTCCTCCACTAGGAAGCGTCTCGCCATCTGCACACACTTGATGCCAGCTCTGCCGCCGCCGTGGTAGAAGCATAGAGAGGTGAGTAACTTGCCCAGGGCCACACTGCAGGCCCAGGGCAGAGCCCGTGGGCTGGAGTCACCTGCTAAGCACCCCTACACAAGGCTCGATTCCCTGACAGGGGCTTTCTCGCGGGAGGGGACACCCCCATCTGGGCTGTGTACCATCAGCCAATGGCAAAACACCCAGCACTATTCAGAGACCAGCCAGGAGCATGCGGAACAAAAGGCACCTGTGTCCAGGAACATCAGGTTTCCAGAGCTCGCTCACTCACCCACTCACACACTCACACACACACACTCACACACTCACTCACTCACACACTCACACACATACTCACACACTCACACACATACTCACTCACTCAATCACTCACTCAGTCACTCACTCACACACACACTCACTCACACACTCACACAGTCACTCACTCAATCACTCACACAGTCACTCACTCACTCAATCACTCACTTAGTCACTCACTCAGTCACTCACTCACACACACACACTCACACACTCACTCATACACTCACACAGTCACTCACTCACTCAATCACTCACTTAGTCACTCACTCAGTCACTCACTCACTCACTCACACAGTCACTCACTCACTCAGTCACTTACACGTTCACTCACTCACACACACTCACTCTCACACTCACACACATTCACACACTCACTCACACACACAGTCACTCAATCACTCACTCACTCAATCACTCACTCAGTCACTTACACATTCACTCACTCACACACACACTCACTCTCACACTCACACACACTCACTCACACACTCACACAGTCACTCAATCACTCACTCACTCAATCACTCACTCAGTCACTTACACATTCACTCACTCACACACACACTCACACACACTCACTCTCACACTCACACACACACTCAGTCACACACACTCACTCAATCACACACACTCACACACACTCAATCACTCACTCACACACTCACACATGCACTCAATCACACACACTCATACACACTCACTCACACTCAGTCACACACACTCTCACACACACTCACACACACTCACACTCAGTCACACACACTCACACACACACTCAGTTACTCACTCACACACACTCATTCATACACTCACTCGTCTCACACACACACTCACTCATTCACACTCACACACTCACTCACACAGTCACACACACACTCACACACTCACACACACACTCACTCATTCATACATTCACACACTCACACAGTCTCACACACGCACTCACTCATTCACACTCACACACTCACTCACTCACACAGTCACACACACTCATTCATTCACACACACACAGGCTCAGTCACTCACTCACTCACACACACACACTCACCCACTCACACACACGCTCACTCTCACTCACTCACTCACACACACGCTCACTCACACACTCACTCACTCACAGTCACACACACTCACTCATTCACACACTCACACACACTCACACACATGCTCACTCACACACTCACTCACACAGTCACACACACTCACTCACACACTCACACACACGCTCACTCACTCACTCACTCACACACACACTCACTCACTCACACACACGCTCACTCTCTCACTCTCTCACTCCGTTTGCTCACTCTCCATCTATTCAGTAAGTCCAACCTCTCTCCCCCCGACTCGTTGGGCCTAGCAGAGTGGAAGGCATCCCTGCTGTCTTGCACGTGTGATGAACACCCCACAACTCCTTCCATTCATGGTGCTGCAGGGACACTGGGCCCGCCCCACAGCCTTCCCCCAACCATGTCCCTGGCTGCAGAGTGAGGTCGCAGGACACAGCTCATGCGGCTTCGTCTGGTAGCCAGCACGAGACGCTCTGTCAACTGCTGAGCCCGAGAGGCTGGCAGACGGGCCCAGGGCCATGTCCTGTCGAGCCTGGCAGGCCTGGGCAGATGGACACAAGCAGGGGCTGGTCAGCCAGACCTCAGGCAGGGCCTGGAGCCGGGCCTCAGGGTCACGACAGATTGGGAAACGGGAAGGGGCCACCTGTCCTGGCCTCAGGCCAGCGGAAAGGACAAGGGCTGCCAAGAGGGGCTGGATCCTTGTTGGCCGAGAGGTTCCGGATGGCAGACACGAGGAGCTGAAGTCAGGGAGCCCTGCAGCCATGGGGGCAGCCCAGAGGGGCACGAGCCTCAGGTCTTGTCCGGCCCTTGCTCCCATCCGCATGGGCTCGGGTGACGGCACAGTTACGTTCCCTGTCCACCCCGGGACTTCGTCCTCAGCTCACTCGGGTCTCCTTGCAACCTGTGAGGTCTTCAGGGTTCACACACCGTGGCTGAGGCTTGGAGAGGCCCAGGGTCCCCAGCGGAGGGCAGCCGGGAGGCCTTGACTGGACCCCTCCAAGCCCCCTGGGATGGGGACACAGGCCACTCACCAAGGACAATGGCCTCCTGGGCCCCAGACCTGGAGGGATGCCAGGCTGGGCCCAGAAGCCCTCCCCTGCAGGGAGGCCTGCCTATGAGCATGATGGGGCTCCAGGCCTGCCACAGCGCAGGGCTCCCCAGCCTCAGGCCCTCTGACCACCCGGAGGCCCCAGGCCCCTTCTGCCCTCCCACAGCCCAGCCTCTGGCCCTCAGGGTCCCAGCAAGCCCGCCATTCTAACGTGCTCCCAGGGCCTGCAAAGGAGGCAGGGCAGCGGGCCAGCGGGGCTCCCAAACCCTCCACACAGTGGGGACCAGTGTGGAAAGACTGGAAGTCCTGGCCCTGCCGCTGGCTGCTGCCAGCCGACGACGGCCAGTGGCAGCCCGCCTTTCCTAGCACTCCAGGCCCTGGGTGGAAACCTGGGGAAAGGCCCGCAAGCCGCGAGTGCCGTCCTCAGCAGGTCCTGCCCGTGCCCCACCCCCGGGCCCCCTGCGTGCGGTCAGGGCAGTCCAGGGAGGACATTAAACACAGGTCCAGCCCCTGCTGCCCCAGATGTCCTGCTGGAGCTGTGAATGTGCACTTCCAGGTATGCAGGCCACCCTTAGGGACCAGGGGACACGGTGAGCCAGGAGGGCCAGTCCCCAGGGTTGCAGCTGCCTCAGGAGACCTCTGTCCACAGAGCAGAGTCAGTCCAGAGCCTGGCCTGAAGCTGCTGACCCCGGGTCCGCAGGCCCCACCGGGCAGTTCCGAGTGAGGGGCCAGGACGCACGCCGACCCACTGTCCTTCAGAGCTGGCACTGCTCCCCGCAGCCCCGAGCAAATCCTTGCCTGCCTGGAAGAGCATGACCCCTGACCCGAGTGCCCCTCCCTCCTGCTCAGAGCCTCCTCCCATGCCACCCCGCCTCGGTCCTGATCAAAGCCATCGGAGGTAAAACTGGCAGAGACAGAGCAACCGGTTAACAGGCCTGTTCTGCTTCTGTGTGCCCTTGAGATGGTAACTCAGCCTCTCTGGTCTGGAAGCCTCATGTGTTTCCCCGGTTGTTTGAGATAGAGATCATCTGTCAAACAGGAGGCAGAACCAATTCGGATGTTTCCTGGGGAATGCGTGATACACAGCCTCCCAGCCAGGAGGTTCGACGGACAGGCCTGCTGACCAGCACCACCAGGCGGCCGATGGGCCCTCTGCCTGTCACCCCTGCTCTGTGCTCCACACCCCTCTCTGGAGTCACGGGGCCTCCCTGTGCTAAGGACTTGGCCTCAAATGTGCTTTTGCTACTCACATTTTGACCTTGAGAAGAGCGGCCCCAGAGAGGTCGGGCTGCCTGGGGAGGGGGCAGAGTCTGAACCCCCGGCTCAGACTGAGGGCGCTGCTGTGGCCCACTGCGCGGGTCCCCAGGCACACTCCTGGCTCTTCCAGGCGTTCCCTCTGCTAGAATGCCTTTTAGACCACAGCACTGACGGCCGCCTCCCCCAGGAAGCCTTCCCAGACTGTCTGTCCGCCAGGCTGCTTTGCAGGGTCTCCTTTCCAAGGACAGCCCTGTTGGTTTGTCAGACACTCTGTGCAGGGACCCTGTGGGACCTGGGCCTCCCCTCCGCCCCCTGCACACAGTGGGCTGGCACTCTGCTGGGGCCCTGCTATATCTGTCCCTGGGAGTCATGAGTAAGCCTTTGGAGCCTTCGGCCAACATCTTTTCATTAGTTCTGTGTTTGTTTGGGCTGTTTTTGCCCTTTTAAAGTAAAAATGGTTTATTTTTAACATATTGATGCTGCTGTTTTCTTTTTAAGAAGGTGCAAAAATAAAAAGCACGGGTCACTTCTTTTCTTGGCCGTACATGTCAAGAGCGCCTCCTCATCCGACACCCGGCCCTGGTGCCCCCCCCACGCCACCATGGCACTGACGGCTCTGCAGGGTGCTCAGAGAGGAGGGGCCCGGACGGGGTGGGAGGAGCCGTGCTGCTGGGAGGCGTGCGTGATCTCTAGGGACTAACCTCAAGTGCGGGACGGCCCCAGAGACCCCCGCCAGGAACAAAGGCCTGTTTGGGTAGAAGCAAGCCCGCCAAAGCTGCCACCCTGCCACCCTCCACAGCACCCCGGGCAGCTCCTTCCTGCCAGCCCGGCGGGGCACCAGTGCCCTGGGGAAGCTCACGGGGCAGAGGGGTGGCCAAAAGTGGTAGAGGACTGGATCCCCTGCCCTCTGATCCTTCCCTCACTAGACAACCACTGCCCGAATGTCCGGTCCAACCCCAGCCTCAGTCTGCACATGCACATGAGGACCAGTAAGGCCCTAGAAGGTTCTAGCTGCTCCCAGGCCAGGAAGGCAAATGGATAAGGAAAGAGACATTGAGAGCCGCAGAGGCTCAATACTTGGGGCACATTCGTGTCCTAGCCACTTGACAGAGGGTCAGGGGAGATGAGCAGCTCAGGCCTCCAGGGGAATGGGTGGAACGAGGCCATGTCCCCAGCTGGGCCACTGCGCAGAAGGCCGAGGCGAAGGCCTGGGCTGGGGGCAGCTGGAGGCAGATGGCATGCAGAGCACCAGCCACCAAGAGGCCCAGGGCCTCCTGTCTGGGGCTGGCTGTTCCCCGGCCCCCCACTTCACGTCCTGAAGGTGAGGTGGGGTTTTGCAGGTGGGGAGGTGGCCACTGCATCACTGTGCTGAGGCTGAGGTGGGGGCCGGGCAGGATCCAGTGCCTGGTGGAGAGGGGACAGGAGAGAGCGGGCAGAGAGGAGCAGGGCGAGTCCTTGGTCCAGGGGCCAGGGGTCAGAGCTGCACCGACTTGCCAGACTCGTGGCCACTGCAGGGACTTGAGAGAGGCTTCTCCTTGGCTCTTCTGCTTGGCGTTTAATATTATCGACCCCGCACTCTGGAGTTTACCAACCCCTGCGTGTCCTTGCCAGCCTTGGAGGGATGGGACTTCCCAGCTTGGTCACGCGGCTCCAGGCCTCCCTGCCCCTGAGCAAGTTCCCCAAGACAGCTGCAGGGTCCTTCTAAAGTGACTGCCCCCCCCCAAGACAAGGGGCTGTGGGCTGGCCCTGAGCCACGTGCCGGTCTGAGTCCCGACGGGTCCCTGTGCCTTTGGTTCTCAGTGCTCTCAGGCCAGGCCCAGAGCCTCACTCAGCACAACTGCACAGCCTGCAAGGGCAGGGCAGCAAAGCACCAGCCTCTGCCAGGGACCAGGCTGGCCACTCTGCTGAGCTCCTCCAGGCTCAGGCCAGGGGCCTCCCACCCCTGCTGGCTCCCCACACCCAGCTACCCTGGGAACCGTCCCTCAGCAGGTGCCATGCTGTCCACCACAGACTCGTCACTTCATGCCAGGACTGCTGAGGGCCCTGGAGCAACTAGAAGTGACAACGGCCTCTGCTCCAGAGACTCCCCCAAGACAGGAAGGGTGCTGTGAGCAGTCCAGTGCTGGGGCACACGTGGGGACACTCACAGGGGACAGCTCCGCACCAGAAGCCCCCAGAGAAGCAGGTGCGATCCAGCACCTCACACAGAGGCGGGCGGGAGCAGGCTCTGCCCCATGGGGTCCATGCCACCGATAGAATAGATGTGCTTTAGTTGGGGTCCACCTGATGACCTGTCCCTCCTGACCGACTCTGGGCTTCAGACCACACTCCCCGGGCCCCACAGGGCTGGGCTCCCACAGGCGTCCCTCCCGCCTCTGACTTCTCCTGAGGCAGCGTGCAGGGCAGCATGGATCTCCTGCTGCACACCAAGCCCTGAGCTAGAGGAAAGCAAAGGGCCAACATGTGACGTGCGCAGGTGGCTAAGCTGGACCCGAGTGGCCCTGAGCAGGCAGGAGCTACACCTCTGTCTAGGTCCCCGTAGTTGTCCCTGCGGAGTGGCCCCCCAGCACGTGGGGAGGGGTCCATCTCAAGCCTTCACACACCAGCCGCCTCCTGCCTCCCAGAACCTGGCCACGGAAGAGCCCTGAGCGGCCGGGACCCCAACGCCACGTGTCTGGGAGAGCTGCGCCCACATGCATCTCACACGCGGGCCTACGCCACACGCGTGGGCACGTACATGCACTCCTGGGCTCCCTGGCTCCTACACCGCAGGCTGTGGAAAGGGACGGGAGCCAGCGCCTCTCTGGCCGGTTTCCTTGGCAACCTCCTGCACGCGTCCTGATGGCTCTAGGGGAGGTGGCGCTTTCCACGGGGACCTGGGGCTGATTAGCAGACCCCAGGACCCTGTTGCCCGGAGGACGCAGCCTCCCAGAGCCTCAGCTTCGGGGATCCCAGCTAGGCATGCTGAGGTCAGCCCTGCACGCACGGAGGGTCGACTGCAGCCTCCCCCACCTGGGGTGGTGGCTGCGGTCCACACGGCAGGATGGGAGAGTTTGGCCTGGGGCCCAAAGAAGGGCACCACGCCACGTGTCATCCTGGGCAGGGTGCCACGGCAGAGCTGGCACAGGGGGCCTGCCTGCTTGGGAAGAGGCACGTGGCCCAGTGATCCTGGGTGCAGCGGAGCCTCAGTTTTGCTGGCCACCTCACACCTGGCCGACAGCTCTGGAAACAGGTGTCACTGCTTGGCCAAGGGTGGTTGGCACCAATGTCCCTACCGTGGCCCCCACTGTAGCCCTGACCCCCTCCCCTACCCAGATCCATCCGCCCCAGCTCCTCCCTGAGCCCAGGCCCTGCCCTGGCCCAGCCGGCTCTGTGCCTGCTACAGGGAAGCCCACGCCCACCCACCTACTGCCATGGGCAGAAATCGCCACTGTGCACAGCAGTAGGGCTTGGCCAGCACCACTTTTGAATGGCCAGGGCCTCTGGGCAGGTACTGGCCCTGCGAGGGAACACAGTCCACCTGGCCCTTGGCCTCCTAGTGTCTCCAGAGGAGGCCCAAGGAGCTCCAAGGCAGAAGGCCTCAACTCAGGACAGGTGAGGTTGGCAGGTGTCCCAGGAATGAATTTAAACACATCAGTCAGGGGCACAGTCAGATTCAGTCAGGACAGCAAAAACCCCATCAAGGGAGCATGTGGGCTATCTTGAACAGGATATCTGGTGTCCTCAGACTCTCCTTCCAGAAGACACTTTGTGGGGAGGCGTCGGCCTGGTGATCACGCGGCGATCCATGGTCTGGCAGTCCTGGACCCTCAGGCTGACGCAGCCCCCTTACCTGATCAGTCGATAATGCTGGAAAGGCTCTAGATTATAGGCTTTCCAGAACGCCCTCTCTCTTTGCTTCATCGATTTATTATGTTGGCTAATTAATGATGCCCAGGGCTCCTTTACAAAGCAGGTGGACAAGAGCTCGTGTTCCCGGAGCCAGCCTGGGGACCCATGGGAACGAGGCATGTTAATGGGGTCCTGGAAGCGATGGTGCTCCTCCCAACACCTGGCTCCACTGAGAGGCAGAGGTGCAGCCCCCAGGTGTCCCAGGTGAGCAATGGCCCTGGGGGTTCCTGTCTGCAGTGAGATGGGGTAGGGCACCCCCTCAGCTGAGGCAGGAACGTCCAAGGTGTCCTGGACCCACTTGCCCTGGGAACAGCCCAGGAACGTCCCACATGACGTCCAGAGCCCATTCTCTCCCTGCTCATCCAAACTTCCAGTGCCCCAGATGACAGTCAGGGCGGCCCGTCATGCACTGTGGGATGGTGAGTGCTCAGAGACCCATTCCGTTCCAGGGTTGATGCAGCAGGCACAGAGGAAAGGCTGCTGGGAAGGAAAGCTGCTCCTCGCTGCCAAGGAAGGAGATGCAGGGGACAGCGGAACAGCGTCTGCTGAGGACCTGGTCTGTACAAAGGTGAAGGTCTAAGAGGGCTGGTGCTCCTGGGAAGGAGCCTCTGCATGGCTAGAAAGAAAGCTCAAGGCAGGGTGGGAAGGAGGTGGAGCCAGCAGGGTGACATCAGAGGACCCAAGAGTCTGTCCCTGCAGACACAGACGGAAGGGCCTCAGCTTCAAGTCCACAAAGAAAGAGCAGGACCACTTCCATTTCTAAAAGCAAGACCGTTCTCTGGAGAAGCCAGAGAATCAGTGAAACTGCCATCAGAAAGCAGCAAGAGAGCTCCAAGAGGAAGGAGGTGACAACCTAACACTCAGGGCCTTCCGGTGTCCAAGAGCCATTAGCAGGGCGACATGGCAATTCACCTAGAGAGGTGTGTTAGGAGGCGTCAGAGACAAAGGAACAACCAGTGAGTTTAAAGATCTCGGTTTTGTTTGCGATTCCAGAATCAGGCAGCGCCTCACTCTGTGAAGCAGCCTGAGTGTTCTGAGCCCGGAGACCGGACTTACAGACAGGCAGGCTGGAGGGCAGCCCTGGGCTGGACACTTCAGTGTAAGTGTTTCATAAAGATTAAACACCAGAGTTCCTTATTTGGTTGACCCAGGTCACCTGAGATCTGCTCTTTGGAAAAATCAGTCTGTTTTTGCAGCTCTCTGCCAATGTCAGACCAACTGGCTGATGAAATATATTTCCAGTAAGACGTGTCCTTCGGCAGAGCTAGGGTCAATGTTAGTAAACCTGTGAGGGCCTCGGTCGTCCTAAGAGCAGAGCAGGACTTTCACCCTCTCCTGGTTGCTTCTCTGACCTTCTCACAACTTACATCTTAGGTGAGCCATGCAAAGCGACCTTGGTGTGTCCTGAAGGACAGGTCCAATTAGGGTCTGCAATGGAGGGGGGCCCCTTGGGCATTCTAGGGCCATGTCCTCCAGGGGGTCTGCTTCCTCCTGGACCCTAGGTGAGGGGCGTGGGCATGGAGAGACCTTTGAGTTCTGGGTCCTGGCATAAAACCATGAAGGCCTAGACATAAGGAACTCCCATCCACTGTTCTTCTCTTGCAAAAGAGACCCAACTGCAAAAAATCGTTAAAATTTAGGCCCCATTTTTGGACCAAATTTCCTTACTTCCCAACTTGAACTGAGGCCCTGCAGTGTTACAAAAGAGAATCGACCTCTGTTCCGTGGCATCCCAATTATTTAAAATGCAACCCACAGAGGGATGGGCTGGGAAGAAGAGAGCGCTCCCATCTGGGGTTCATGCTCTTCCACCACGTCTTGCCCTCTGGTCTGGAGGTAGAAGTGAAAGAGGGAGAGGGAGGGAGAGAGAAGTATAGTTTTGATCACCAGGTGTGACTTATGTTACCATAACTGGTGTCCTGCCTCAGAAATGTGACACATCCTCACCTCTGGCAGACACCTTTGCTTCCGGGTGTCCCAGAGCCCCAGGATCCATCAAGCCTGCTGTAGGTCCCTCATGAGAATGAATAAAAAGACCTGCATAGGGTCAAGAGCTCCGCTGGCAATGGCAAGAGTGACCCCTTGTCCTTGTATCAGCCCAGCTGTCCCTGTTTAAAGAGAGACAAAGGCTAGCCACAAAGCATCTTCCCCCAGGCTACCCCAAACCTGTGCGCTCTTTGGACAATCTGTTTTGCAGCTCTCCACCAATGTCTGAGACCAACTGGCTGATGAAAGACATTTCCAACAAGACGTGTCCTTCCGCAGAGTTCTAAAGTGGAACCAGATGATTCCGCAAGAGCAAGTGTTCATGGATGAAATGAAAATGGCTGCCTTCAGTGGCAAGGCAGAGGCACAACTTGGCTGCCTATATAAAGGGGCTGAGCAAAAAAGGAGGGGACATGGGAGGGCTGAGGGAGCTCTGGAGGGGTCCCTGGTAAACCACATCAACCCACAAACGAGAGCTCGTGGGAAGAGGGTGACAAAGGGGCGATTAGAGATAGGTGGGGAAAGAATGTGGTGAACATATGGGCACAGTTAGGGAGGGAACCAGCTCTCCAGGCAGAGCTCAACTCGCCTTGAAAATAGACTCGAGGTCGGGATTGCAGCAGAGAAGGAAGAGGGCAAGCCTGAGAAAGTGTTTGTAGGGAAGGATTGCATGCCATTCCTCAGATTGTCTAGTAGTCTGTATGTTTTGGATCCACCTGTGGGTGCTGGTTTGGGAGGGGGCCTTCTTACATCCCAAGGCTGGGTCTTGGTCGGGACCCCCATGTGTGATGAAACGTGAGGGTGACCAAGACACTGGTGATCAGCCCCTATGTGTGTTCTGTCTGATGAGCTCATTGAGTTCCATCTGGCCCGGCAATGGGTCACTCTATTTGAACTCTTCCCTATGAGGCTGTTGCACAGCCCAAGTGTTCCCCTGACATCTCCACTCGGTTGGGTTGAAGGGAGCAATGTTCTTATCTTTGGTGTCTTTATGATCAGATGCACATTGTCTCCCTAAGTTGAGGAAGGAATCTGCAGCCAGGCAGGAGCAGAGAAAGAAAGAGGGAAAGGAGCCAGTGAGCTCCTACTCAACTTGGGACCAGTCAAACTCTAGGATGATGGCAGGTGTCACCCAGGTGGACCCTGGAATCGCTCTGCATAAGGAACTGGTCTTCCACCACCCTCCAAGCAGGGGAGATGTGGCAGGCAGGTAGACTGAGATTGTGTTCTAGAGCCCAGGAGAGAGAAAGAGGACAGAAGAAGTTGCAGTTTCTTATAAGAGTGTGGGAAAGACCCAGCAGATCCCTCACCAGGGTCTGCTGTCTTCAATTTACCTCCTGGTTGGCTCGCCAAAGATATCAAGGCACAGGGTGAGGTTGTGTCTAGGAGCAGAGGAGACCTCTTCTCAGAACTTCCAGGTTCTTGAACATGTCACAGAAAAAAGTCTAAGGACATATCAGGTATGTAGAGCAGAGCAAGAGATTTATTATCAAGGCGAAAGCACACTCTGGAGAAAGGGAGTACAGGTAATCAGGGACAGAGAGGGAAAGCGCACAAACATCACCTTGTCTTGGCCTGAGGTTCAGCATTTATAGAGGACAATGACTGGGGGCTAAGCTAGAGGTGGGACTGGTGCCTGGTTACGTAATTTCACATCTTTCTTGCCCTCCTGCCTGGTCCTGGCTTGTCCTCATCCTGCTACTTCCTACAGCATGTCTCATTAGCATCCTAAATGCCCTGCTGGGGGTGCACATCTTATGATTCTATAATGAGGCTGGGGTCATTTCTCAGCCACTGAAGACTTTAGTGTGCATGCAAAGGAATGGCTCCCTGATGCCTATGGTTACCTCGCAGATTCGTGGCTTTCTCATCAGCCAGTTGGCAAGCCGTGGGGTAAGGCTTGCAGGCACCAGGACGTGGGGTGGGCTGCCCAGGAGCCATTTGTTCTGCATTCCAACCGTTTATGAGCATTTCCCTTCTAAGACTCAGTGTTCTCTCTGCAACCCTAAGTTTCTAGCTCAGGTCATTTCATAGTTCAGTTTGATGAGGTAGCACTTGACAAAAGTGACTCCATTCTGGTTTGGTCTGTTCTCCTGTGACCTCAGTCCAAAACTGTGGCCTCCTGTAAACTCTGTTTAACAGAGGAAAGCTTTTAAAAACTTTTAAAGATGAACAAGGAAGATGGGTATGGTGGCACACACCTGTAATCCTGGCAGCTCAGGAGGCTGAGGCAGGAGAATCGTAAGTTCAAAGCCAGCCTCAGCAACTTAGCACAGCCCTAGGCAATTTAGCAAGATTCTGTCTCAAAATAAAAAATGGAAAAGGGGCTTGGATGTGGCTCAGTGGTTACATACCACTGGATTCAAGCACAATAAAAAAAAAAAAAAAAGATGATCAAGTGAACACAGAAACTTTGAACAATTAAAAGTACATCATACATCTGGCATGGAGAGACTCACGTGGACAAAGTGCAGATCCTCCACAAACCAAGACCTACATTCAACACGATTGCGATTAAAATAGCACCAACTTTTCCTAGACAAGTTCAAAGTTCATTTGTAAAGCAGAGGAGGTGGCCAGAAACCCTGAGGAACGGAACATGGGAGTGGCACAGCACCTGAGCATGCGGGGCAGACGGGCGTGGAAGTGCATTGCAAGGACTGGACCTGAGGAACAGGGCCCCATGGGAGGGGATTTCTCATACAAGGAAGGGATACCTCAGGTTCCTGGGATGCAGCAGACTGTTTAATAAATGGTACCAAATGGTTGAATCTGGACTTAATAAGGAAGGACTTTGTGAGAAGGGATTATTTGAAAGTAGGAGAGAGTAATTGACATGGGGGAGGGGCCACTGCAGTGGGGGAGGGGCCTGTGCCTGGGAAATGCTCTGACCATGGGCTTCGCAAACTCCTTGGGGTTAGGACAGTTTTTCTTGGAGAGAGAGGAACAGAGGAGGCTACTAGGAGCAGGGTGTGGGCACATGCCCACCTGGTGGGACTTAGAGGTTTCCCCAAGGCCAGAAGTCCTCAGGGGCTGTCCTTGGGTGGGGTGGGCCCAAGCTCAGGGCCTGCAGAAGGAGAGCCCCCAAGAGTGTGGTCTCCAGGCACTTTGCTCTGATGGTCAGGGGACGCACAGCCTGGCTAATCACCTAGGGCCAGGGGTAGGAATTCAGAGGGTCTGTGTGTGGCCTTGTCCCAGGTGAGCAGGGGACCTTGTGAGTGGGTTCTAAGTCACACCAGGGAAAAGGAAGGTTTGCAGGGAGCAGATTCCAGAACACAGAGGGTGAGGTTTCCAGCAGCCCAGGGCTCAGGTCAGTATTGTTAGAACAACTGGATAAACATTCCAGAAAAGAAAGTGGATCCAAATTTTATGGCGCATCACAGAATAAGCTCCAAAAGGATCAGAAACTAAGAGTAGAAAATGAAACTGCAGATTATCCTGAGGCATTCGCAAGGACTGGGCTCGCCTGTGACCTAGGACGGGCAAGCCTCCCACGTGTGGCTCCCAAGTCCGAGCCACGGAGGAAGGTCCTGACAGCCAGGTGTGAATCTCTCCCAGCCTGGAAAACTGGAGAGCAGGCCAGCAAGCAGAGCACGGGCCCAAAGCAGGGGTGGTTCCTGCAGTTCATGCCACAAGGGGCAGGTCTCCCTGCGCAGGTGATCTCTTGGTGAGAAGGGGTGGGGATCGAAAGCCGATGGAAAACCAGAGAACCAAAGATGGGACAGACAGGTCAAGAGAGGACGCAGACGCAGGCGCCTCGCCCATCGGCCGCAGCCTGCCTCCCGCACACACAGAGGACAGCACACCTGCGCTCTGGAGGAGGCCCTCCCCGGCCCCCTGCGGCCCTGCCCAGAGCCAGCCACACAGCCTGCAGAGCCACATGGAGGAGCCACCTTCCCCCCACGCGGGGCCACAGCCAAACGTCCCCTGGAGCAGCCAGCTCTGTGGACACAGCCGAGAGCTGCAGTGGCCTTGTGCCCCGCCGTGTGGTTTCCCCGGAGGCGTCTGTGCAGATGTGGGCGCCATATCCCGTCAGTGGGGGCCCCGTAAATCTCTGAGCAGCCTCTCGAGGGGCCAGGCGGTGGGGAAGGGAGGGCCCAGCTGTTCCAGCGGCACTGGGGTGGGACAGGGTTGCCCAGTGGGAAGTGTGAGGCCCGAGCCGTGGGCGGGGATGGGGGGGCGTCACCTTGGCCTGGCTCTGCCTCTGCACAGCGACGAGAAGAAGCTGCAGCAGGAAGCAGGACCCTGCCCCACGGAAGGAGGCCGCCCAGGAGCCCCACACTGCCCGGATCTCCGCCTGGGCCACCCTCTGGACCAGCAAGTGGTTCCCACCGCGCTCTCTGGGGTCTGGGGAGACTGAGGCAGCTGGGCTCTGCAGGCAGAGGACTGGAGAGGAGGGTGCTGCACAGAGCGGCATCTCGATGGAGCCTGACAAGCTGGCCAGGGCACGGTGGGCCTTCAGGGAACAGCACCCAGGCGGCCGAGAGCCAAGGGCTGCCAGTGCTGAGCGTCACCTGCATCCCACCAGCCAGGGCCGGGCACTGCTGGGCACCTGGGCACCAGCCAGAAGGCCAGGCACGAGGAGCAGACCTTTGACCCCAGAGACGAGTGGCACCAGAGCCCAGCGGAGCCTAGGAACACGCCTGACCCACCAGGAAGAGGAGCCTGGCCAGGACTCGCCCGTCAAGCCCACGTGCTGCGGGCAGCACCCTCACACCAGCCTCAGCACAAGCACCGATGTGGATGATCGAGAAAACGTGGCCCACGGCATGGAAGGGGACCGACAGTCCACGGAAACACCCAAGCCTGGCGCTGCAGCCGGGGCAGAGAAGCCGCGTTACCGCCACGCTCAAGAACGCAGTTACCAGCTGTCGATTCACAGCACCAAACCGCTGTCAAGGAACTTAGAAAAGCAGATGGTCACCAGCAGTGAGCGGAAGAGAAGCTCGCGGTGAGGTGGAACCCTCAAGGAAGCAAAGCGGAAAGGCAGCGGCCGTGGCGGGCATGCCCTGGGCAAGCCACAGGAGGAAGGGCCCGGGAGCCCGCAGAGGGACGGAGGTCACCCCTGGGAAGAGGAGGAAGGACGGCAAGAACCAGAGACGCAGCAACGCCAAGTGGTCCAACCAAGGTGGAAGAGCATCAGGCGCCCCTGGGGTTCTGGAAGAGGGGAGAGAGGGCCACAGGGTACAAGGGTCTCTATCTGCACAGGCCCACTCGGCACACACCCCACCAAGGCACTGTGTGATCAAGGGCTGAAAGCAAAGATCAAAGTAAAATCTTTTTTTTTTAATTTTTTTAATTTTGAATTATTCTTCATTTGTTCTAATTAGTTACACATGACAGTAGAACGCACTTGACATACATAAATGGGGTACACCTTCTCATTCTTCTGGCTATACATGACGGAGGATCACAACAGCCCTTATATATACACATAGGGCAATAATGTCCGATTCATTCTACTCTCCTGCCTACCCCATGTTCCTCCCCCGCTTCACTTTCCTCTGTCCAATCCAAACTACCTCTATTCTTCCCTAGACACACCCTTGTTGTGAACTAGCACCAGCATATCAGAGAAAACATTTGACCTTTGGTTCCTTGAGATTGGCTTATCTTGATTAACATATTCCTCAGTTCCATCCATTTACTGGCAAATGCCATACTTTCATTCTTCTTTAAGGCTGAGTAATATTCCATTGTGTATATACACCACAATTTCTTTATCCATTATTTGTTGAATAGCATCTAGGTTGGTTCCATAGTTTAGCTATTGTGCATTGAACTACTGTAAACATTGATCTGGCTGCATCACTGTAGTATGCTGATTTTGAGTCCTCTGGGTATAAACCGAGGAGGGGGATAGCTGGGTCAAATGGTGGTTCCATTCCAAGTTTTCTTAAGACTCTCCATACTGCTTTCCACAGTGGTTGCACCAATCTGCAGTCCCATCAGTAATGTATGAGGGTATCTTTTTCTCCACATCCTAGCCAACACTTATTGCTTGTATTCTTGATAATTGCCATTCTGACTGAAGTGAGATAAAATCTTAGAGTAGTTTTAATTTGCATTTCTGTAATTGCAAAAGATACTGAACATTTTTTCATGTTTGTTGATCAATTGTATTTCTTCTGTGAACTGTCTGGTCAGTTCCTTAACCCATTTATTGATTGGGTTCTTTGTTTTATTGGCATTAAGTTTTTTGAGTTCTTTATATACCCTGGAGATTAGTGCTCTATCTGAGGTGTGTGTGGTTAAGATTTTCTCCCATTCTGTAGGCTCTCTCTTCACGTTGTTTATTATTTTCTTTGCTGTGAAGAAGTTTTTTAGTTTGATTCCATCCCATTTATTGATTCTTTATTTTGCTTCTTGCACTTTAGGAGTCTTGTTACAAAAGTCAGTTCCTAAGCCGGCATGGTGAAGATTTGGGCCTACTTTTTCTTTTATTAGGTGCAGGGTTTCTGTTCTAGTGCCTAAGTCCTTGATCCACTTTGGGTTCAGTTTTGTGCAGCGTGAGAGACAGGGGTTTGATTTCACTTTGCTACCTGTGGATTTTCAGTTTTCCCAGCGCCATTTGTTGAAGAGGCTATCTTTTCTCCAGTGTATGTTTTTGGCCCCTTTGCCTAAAATGAAACAACTGTATTTCTGTGGGTTCGTCTCTGTGTCTTCTATTCTGTACCATTGGTCTACGTGTCTGTTTTGGTGCCAATACCATGCCGTTTTTGTTACTCTTGCTCTGTAGTACAGTTTGAGGTCTGGTATTGTGATGCCTCCTGCTTCAGTTTTCTTGCTAAGGATTGCCTTGGCCATCCTGGGTCTCTTATTTTTCCAAGTGAATTTGATGACTGCTTTTTCTATTTCTATGATGAATGTCATTGGGATTTTAATAGGAATTGCATTATATCTCTATAACGCTTTTGGTAGTATGACCATTTTGACAATATTAATTCTGCCTATCCAAGAACATGGGAGATCTTTTCCATCTTCTAAGATCTTCAATTTCTTTCCTTAGTGTTCTGTAGTTTCCACTGTAGGGGTCTTTCATCTCTTTTGTTAGATTGATTCCCAAGTATTTTTTTTTTTTTCAGGCTGTTGCAAATGGGGTAATTTTCCTAATTTCTCTTTTGGTGGATTCATCTAATGTATAAGAACACATTTGATTTATAAGGGTTAAGTTTATATCCTGTTAAATTTGCTGAATTCATTTATGAGTTCTAGAAGTTTTCTGGTGGAATTTTTTGGATCTTCTAAATATAGAATCTTGTCGTCAGCAAATAGTGATAACTTGAGTTCTTCTTTTCCTTCTCATATCCCTTTAATTTCTTTCTTTCATCCAATTGCTCTGGCTAGAGTTTCCAGGATGATGTTGAATAGAAGTGGTCAAAATAAAATCCTAAGAGCAGCCAGAGGAAAATAAAAACTTCACACACAGAGGAGGAAGAAACATGCCCCTCCCTTCTCCTGGGAGACTGCGTCAGACAGAAGACAGTGGAGTGACATCTTTGAAGTTCTGAAATAAATTATCACCCTGGAATCTGGCAAAAATACCTTCAAAAATAAAAGAAAAGTTAAACAGAGACTTCCAGTTTCAGCTTGAAGATGCAGAGAGCTAAACCAACTGCCTGAGGTCACAGGAAAAACACCAGGCCAAAACTGGGAGAGACTGGAAGGCAGAGAATTCCCGGGGAATCCTGGGAAAGCAGAGGAAAATCAGCAGCGTGGGCAGAGGTCCCGTCAGGTGGGCCAAGGGGAGAAGAGAGACAGAGCAGGCTCAACCCACAGGGTGGCCATGTCCAAGGAGGCGGCAGCCCTGGGAAGACCAGGGACACCAGGTCTCTAGCACGCAGGGCACTGGCCAGCCAGGAAAGAGCGCAGGGCTTGGGAGAAAGGGGGAAGAAGTGATTCCGGGTGGACACCAGGTCTCGGCCAGGAAGCCCAGAGACCACTGCAGACGGACGCACGAGGAAGCCACCTGGAGAAGGGGCCAGGAGGAGCTGGGGAAGGTCTCAGAGACCTCTGGTGGGAAGCCTGCAGCAAGGGGTGGTGAGGAGATGGCTCGAAAACTGAACGGAAGTGACTCGTCCTCGAGCAGACTTGAGGCCTCTTGCCTGGCCTGCCCAGCAAGCCAGGATGCTGAGCGGGATCCTCAGGCAGAAGGACGTAAGAGGTGCCCAGGACAGGACGGCGGCACGTGAACCACACGACGTGGATGGTTAGTTCTGTCTGCTCTGCAGGACCACAGGCCGGGGGAGGCCGATCACAGCAAGACGCCTGGCAGAGCAAGGGCCCCAGCAGTGGCTCGGAAGGCCCGGGGCTGGCGCCGCCCGCCCGCACGCCACCCAGGGGGCACCACTCGCAGTATCTGAAGGTAGCTCGGACTGTTGGAAACAGGCTGGACTGTGGGAAAGCCAGAGAAACGCTGTTTACAGAGGCATCAGTGAGCCATGCCGGAGAAAAAACAGAACAATCAAAAAGGTCCACGGAGAGGGGAAGGCCCAAGAGACAGCTGTGGGCCCTGCTGCTGCCCGGCACTGTCACCAGGGGAGACCCTCGCCTTCCAAGGCCTCAGTTCCACTCACAGAGAAGACGGAGGGCGCAGGAGCCGCCGAGCCGTGCCACGGGGCAGTGGACCAGCCCTCAGAACCAACAGCATCAAACGTGGGTGGACCCCAGCTGGCCCAGACCTGGAGTCCAGCAGGAAACGCAGCTCCCTGGGTAAAGATGCTGGAGATAAGCCAGCGGTGAGTGGCGGACACTGGGGACGCCTGGGTCCCCTTAAAGGGCAAGAGGGATTCAGGGTGTTTGGCCACTTGGACTCTGGAGAGGACACTCGGTGACACTCGGCCGTCGGTTTTCCTAGGTGTGGAACGTGGAGCGTCTTGTCCAGCAGGTGCAGGTGAAGGAGTAGGAGTGATCTTTGTGGAGCCCACAGCCCTCGGCCAAGACTCAGTCAGAAGGGAGGGCCAGCAGGGAGGGAGGAGAGGGCCACCTGGCCACAGGCTGGCGCCTGCTGTGCCCCTCACCCTGCCGCTCTCTCATAATTAAGGAAAATCCTCCAATTTTCCCCAGATCAGGTCTCCAGGAAGCTCAGCCGTCTGGTGCCGGGCATAGGCACAGAAGTAAGCAAGAAGGACCGAGGGGCCACCAGGAGGGCCCAGCCAGCCTCCAGCCGGCAGCTCCACCTGGGCATCTGTTGATGGAGCCCACCATCTGCACCCCTTCCCATCTGCTCTGCTTTCCACTGGGGGATCTGTGTGGCTTAGGAGACTCCAACACAATCTGGACATTTCATGCCTCTGACCAGAGATTAAGGACACCCAGGTGACCCAAACCAGTTCAGTCTCTTGAGAGTGGGAATGAATATGAACTCCACAGCCCCCACAGGTGCTGGCACACAGCTCAGGGACATCAGGGACCAAGGACAAAGCCCAGCCTGCAGAAGGGCAGCACGAAACCCCTGGAGCAAGCCTCACCTGAAGCCGTCACTACCACCAGGTTGATCTGTTGCATTTCTGTCGGTTGAGACCAAAAGATGTGATGTCTTAGAGTTCCACAGGACACTCCTCGGCCCTCCCGTGTAGGCTGGAAACAGTACTCTTCTAATCTGCATCTTCTTCTCACAACTCAAGAGTGTGGGCCCTGCAGACCTGAGAGGAGGGGGACAGCTGCAGGCAGGCTGGAGCAGGGAGAGCTGACAGCACATGAGCAGATGGCCCCTCACGAGGTCGCCCAGACACCCTGCCTCGCAGCACAACCAGGGAAATGCAAATTAAAGCCAGATAAGCATCCTCCTCCCGCCCACCAGGCTGGCAGAAGTTCAAACGCAGGATGGTGTCAAGTGCTGGCAAAGTGTCTGATAGCCACAATGCTCAGGCGCTGCCGCGGCGTCAGGCGTGGAGCACACCCGACCATTTTGCATGGGTGTGTGCGTGTGCATAGTGTGCGTGGCAGCAGGTGCACATGCACTGGGCACAAATAAGTGCAGTGCTGATGATTGATGGGCAGTCCTATCCTCAGGGCAAGCAAGGGGCCAGGACTCAGTACTTTCTACTCCTCTGCTGCTTAAAGATCCTCAGACACAGCTGGGAAAAGGAATCCGAAGGACGACAAGAAAGGAAAAACATGCACAGAATCAGGGAACAATAGCACTAAATAAAACAGACCCCTAACCTAAGGGACAGTCGTGGCATCCAGCAAACCAGACGGAGGTCCAGCTAGAAGCCACCACTGCCAAGAGACTGCAGCCACCGGCAGGAAAGGAGGGCTGAAGGCCAGAAGCCTGCGGCGTGGTGTGCTGCGGGAAGGTCTCCAAAATAGTCAATGCAATGCATTCGCGTGCCGGCGACAGCTGCCGAGGTTATGCCTTGGGTTAGAGTGGCCAGGGCTGACCTGGTGCCCCCCTCCATGGCTGCTCAGCACCATCCCCCTCGAAGGTCTCCGGGCCTGACCTCTCCAGAACTTCCCACAGGCACCCTGGGTCCACCTCAAGGGCAGGGCTGACAAGGGTATACCCATCCCGGGCCAGCGGAGTGCCAGGCCACCATGCTGCCACACTGCGTTGCCTGAGACAAGCCGTGCAGCCAAGGCAGCCTGGAGCCCAGATCAGGTGGGACGGTGAGCTGCAGCCGCCAGCGCCCCTCTCCGGGCACAGCAGGACTGGCATCCCCTGCTGCATTTCTTGGGCTCCTGGCTGAACGTGGAGTGGGAAGAGCTCCAGGCAGGTGGCCCTGTCCCCTCTTCCTTCCAATGTCAAATTTTTGCAGGCTCCTCCTCTGCGTCTGTCACCTCCATACTGTCTACCCACCCTCCACTCCTCCCCTGACCGTGCTCAGGGTCAAAGGCCACAAAGGCTGGCCCCAGGAAGAGCGCAGCCTTGATCCCTCTGCCCACATTCACCTGGGAGCCCCCTGGGCGAGCTGGTGCCGCGGGAGGTCTCCAGGACTGGAGTCACGGCCGGCCCCTCAGGTCCGTGCCTAGGCTGCCAGCTCTCACCCCACCCCTGGCAGAGCGCTGAGGCCATGGAAGCTGCCTACTCCAGGTCGCACCAGTCACGGGGCCAGGCTTTCTGCCTGTTGCTAAGGGCCCTGTGCTTTGGGGGACCTCCCTGGACGTGTGCCTCTCTCCTGCCTTGGATTTGGTCCCCATAGGGCCCTAGCTGTTGCTGGAGACTGAGTGGCCTGGCCTGATGGGTGTGGCCACCTTGCTGCCCCAAGCTTTACCCCACTGTCTTGGCACCCGCACCTTCAGGACGACAGCAGAGCCTGTGCCTGGACAGGCGGCTCCGAGCTCCGCGCACACAGAGAATGGGAAGAAGGCGTGGGCAGGCACGGAGCTGAGAGCCCTCGGGTCCCTGCGGCTCTGCTGTGGCGACTGCCCAACCCAACGTCCACCTGTGAACGGGAACCTAGGGGACAATGCAGCGATTCTGTTTCCACAGCAATGGCAGCAACACATCTCCATGTCCAGTGATCCCTCAGGGTCTGGGGGCTGTTCCTGGATCCCAACCCACAATCCAAGACGCTCCAGCCCCTGTGCAAAAGGTGCTCCCCGCACACAGGCCCCGCCCTCCTCACACGGCCCCGCCCCCTCACTCGGCCTCCGCCCTCCTCCTGCACACCTCCCAGCACGTCTGGGCGAGGAGCTGGAGCTGCTCTATGAACAGCTGCCAGGCTGGTTTGTTAGAGACGAGGAGGAGAATAAAGCTTCCCCGCTCACTGCCCATGAGACCTTTTCCAGGGGTTTCCCGGCATGGGTCCTTGACTGAGGGTGCAGAACCTGCTGGTGCCTAAGGCTGGCGGGGTCGTCAAAACCCAGAGCCCGCGTGGCGGCGCGTCAATCTGCTCCAACTGCCATAACGCGGCAGAAACATTTCCCAGAGTGCTGGAGGCCAGAGGGCGCGGGCGACTTGGTTCCTGATGGGGACTCCTCCCACCTGCCTTCTCACTGTGTCCCCCCAGGGGACAGAGGAACAGAGCTCTTAACGGTGCCTCGTCCCGCGAGGACACTGGTCCTATCAGATCAGGGTCCAGGCAGCCCCTCTCCAAACACGGTCCCACTGGAGGCTGGCGTGCCAGCGGGCACGTGGGGGTGATGCAAATGTCCAGTGCACAAGAGCCACCAAGAGTGAGCTTCATCGTGTGTGGCCCTTTAAGACCTTGACCATGCTGCCAATCCCCCCACCATTCCACCCCACTGACACCCCATTCCCACCAGGAGAACAAGGACATGTCAGTGGGCATGGGGAGACGACCACCCAGCACCAGGAACTGCAAGCTCGTCCCACAGTGGGTAAGCAGGCTGGACTCCCAAGAGTTTGATGGTCCTAGAATCCATGGCAGAGCTCAGCAGACACCGGTGGAAGAGAAGCACATCCCTCTGCACCCCAAGAACTTCACTGTGCCCTAGTGAATGCTCGCGGTGCCCCTGGAGTAGGGCAGTGCACAGCCCTCACGACCATACAAAGCCCCCTTTGAGCTTGCTTGCTTCTAGGCTTTAAAGGGTTTCCACAAATACAATTTCAATTCTATGAGTGCCTCGCCATCAAAAATACCTAAACACACCGGAATTAGTCAACAGAAAGGAAAACGTCAATGCCAAGGAAGACCCTCAAGAACTTCGGATAATGGCATTATCACACACAGAGGGCAAGAAACCAAAAGGTCAAAAATAAGTAAAAAATATACACCCAAAAAAGCCTTCTAGAATGAAAATCCATGACAACTGAAACTGAACTCAAGGAGCACATTTCACTGCAGACCAGGCACAGCAGAGGAGGGAGCAGGGCACAACTGAAGACCCCACCTGACCACAGCACAGGGAGCCCGAGGGGAGAGGGGAGAGGCCTGACGTGATTGCTGGGACCCCCAGAAGGGGTAGAGGATCAGCATGTGACTGTAACTTGTGTCCAGGACAGTTCAGCCGAGCCTGCAGGTGAAGCACAGTCTTCAGAAGAGGTACCGGCCTTGGTGGGTGCAGAGCAAGCATCTGCCTACTCTGTTAGAAATGGACTTTTTTGGTTTTGAGATAGGCCTCACTAGGTTGCCCAGGCTGGCCTTGAACTCTTGAACCCAAGCAATCCTCCTGCTTCAGCCTCCCAAGTAGCAGGGACGCCAGGTGTGCGCCACCGCACTGAGCTAGAAAGTGACGTTTAAATAGATAGAGTCTCCCCACTACCCCGTATCAATAGGAGACGTGTCCCACAGTGGACACCTGAAGGCCCAGGAAGTACCAAACCCTACATGTACTACTGCCATCTCCCTAGTTTCAGTTACAGGTCACTGTACTCCAAAAATATTAAATACAAAATTCCAGAAATAAAAATTGATAATTTTTACTTTGTTCACTGACTGAGCAGCATGTTCTGTGACATCCCACCAGACTTCAAATCATCTGTACTCCCAGTACCCCTGCTGTGTACTGCACCCGCCCTACGACACTGGCCACACCTCAGCTATCAGATCAATTGTTGCAGCCCCGTGTCCAAGTGAGCCTTATTTTACCTAATAATGACCCTAAAACTCAAGAGCAAAGATGTTGGCTGTTCAGACATGCCAAAGAGAAGCCAAAAATTGCTTCCTGCAAGTGGAAAGTTGAAAGTTCCTAACTTAATACAGAAAGAAAAAAGACCAAAAACTGAGGTTGCGAAGGTCGACAGTAAGAACCAGTCTGTCTGTGAAACCATGAAGAAGGAGAGAAATGTGTGTCGAGGAAGGCAGGCAGGCAGCGTGATATTTTAAGAAAGGGCACATTCATGTAACTACAATCACAAGATGTTGTTCTGATTGCTGTATTTTATTATTGCTGTTCATCTCAACTATGCCTGGTTTATAAATTACACTACCTAGGTATGCATGTGTAGGAAAAACTGTACAAAGTTCAGAATGACTCCTCAGGGTTCCCAGAGAAACAGAATCAACAGGATGTGAAGATGATAGGTAGGTAGGTAGGTAGGTAGGTAGGTAGATGATAGATGAGAGAGGACTGACAGCTAACAGTAGGTGATAGATGATAGACAATAGATGATAGATAAGAGATGAGTGATAGATGATAGATTATAGATGATAGATGATTGGTAGATTGATAATAGATGATGGATAATAGAGGATAAATGATCGACAGATGATAAATAGGTAATAGATGATAGTCAGCAGACTGGCAGTTGCTTAAGGATGGTGGCGTGGTGGTGAGTCTGGCCTGCGCAGGGAAGGCTCGCAGACTGGGGACGCAGGGAACAGTTGCCATGAGCCAAAGCCCTCGTGCTGCAGGTTCTTTCTTCCCTTGGAGAGGTCACCTTGTTCTCTTCAGCCCTTCAGCTGATGTGACCCACCTCTTGACAGACGACCATGTGCTTTGCTCAGAGTTCACAGAAACATCCTGACCAAACGCCAAGCGGCCCATAAACTCCACCTCAGAGAGCGCACTTCTTCAGTACTGATGGCGTGAAGTCTCCATGAGACCCACAGCACACGTGCAAGACACACAGAGAAGAAACACAGATGCGAGTGCGTGTCACCACAGGGGACCCAGGAAAGGGAGGGGGAGACAGATGCCATTTCCCTGGATGGGTAGAGCCAGGGCAGGCCTTCACAGTGGAGCACACCCACGTGTGCGTGGGCGTGGGCGCGGGTGGGTGTGTGCACCTGTGTGGGATTTGACGACCAGTTCTAAAATTTCTGTGGAATTAATTACAAAAAACCAGGCATAACCAGGACCCTCCTGGAAATGAGTGAGAAGGCTTGCCTGCAGGAGCCCAAGACTTGCTTCCGAGCAGGCGCCAGGGCGGGTGGTTGGCTGGGTGGCCAGCAAGGGCTCGGCACGTGGGAACCTCCAGGTCCCTCCCCAGCACTGCAAAAAAATGTCTAATTAACATAAAACTGTCACAAAACACAGTGTGGCCCAAGTGTATCCTGCACACAGATGGAATCAGAACCTTGACTACTTTCTGGCCAAGAGAGGCAACAATTGGGACAAACACCTAAAATCATTTTGGGGAACTGATCATCCATAGAGAAGGAAAATATCAATTAGACTCTTACTCGCACTGTCCCCAAAAATCAATGCCAGGAAAAAAACAATGAATCAACTAAAAATCAGCACCAGGTGGATTAAAGATAAACGCATAGATCTTCTAGAAAGCATGCAGAAGAAATTCACACGGCCTCGGGGGAGGGCAGCATCACTTAAGCAGAACACAAAGGACCCAAACCAGGAAGGAAAAGAAGAATTAATTGGACGACATTAAAATTTAGTGCTTCTTTCTGATCATCACGGCATCAAAATGAAAAGATAAGCCACAGCTGGGAGACTCTGCGGTGCAGATAATTGGCAAAGACTCATTTAGGAAATATATAAAGAACTCCTAGCTATTCACTGTGGAAAAGAACAAAAGCATTTTTTTTTAACACGGACAAAATACTTGAGCAGGTGCTTCACAGAGAAGGAAATTCAAATGGCACATCAAAATAAGTGGTTTGCAGAGCCCCGTTGGCACCCAGGGACACACACATCAGAACAGGAGCGAGCTCCCTGCACGTGGTCCAGACCTGAGGGTCAGAGCTCAGTGAGCAGGGCTGGCCTAAAGCGTGCAGACCCTGTTCCTCCCCGGGAAAGAAGTCACCATCCAGCAAAGGCCAGCGTGGTGCTATCGCACCTCTGGTAGCTGTTAGCCCTTCGCGGGGTGGGGACGTGGCAGCCGCCACTGCAGGATGCAGCCAGTAGCACCAGCAAGTGACCCTGCAAACCCAGCTCCGCCTCAGCATCTCCAGTGAGCTGCTCTCTGCAGTGCGGACGCTGGGAAGAAGCGTTTCTTTCCTTCCCTCTGCTTTGAGAGGCAAAAGAGTCCTCACTCTGCTACCTGGGCTGGGCTGGGCCTCCCCTCCTGGGCTCCCGTGGACCTCTGGCCTTGGCCTCTGAGGAGCTGGGACCTGGGGCAAGCCACCACACCCAGGCAGGAGGTCACTGTCAGATTTCATGGTAGTATGGTTTTAAAGGCAGGCCAGGCAAATGATGGCGGACGACCTACGTCAGCAAGAACAAGCGGGCCATAGCCACGTGCATCCAGAGATCCATTCCCCCAGCCAAGGCTATCTGAGGAAGTGAGTCACAGCAGAACCCCAGACAATCCACGCACACAGAATTCAAAGAGACGCGCCAAGGGCGTGTGCTCGGGAGGTCACAGTGCCACGGGAAGACAGGAAATTACCGTCACTCAGGTCCAGTGCATGGTTCCAGGCTGGGGAGAAGCCCAGGTTCACACCACCGTCCTCCTGTGTCTGCAATTACTTCACAACAATAAAATAAAATCAACATCCACCACACTCCCCTTTTCTGCCCATGGACTGGGAGAGACCACCCAGTCCTTATGGCCAGAGAATCCAGGTCCCAGGGGGCCAGCAGAGCAAGTCCGTCCAGGAGGCACTGCTGGGAGGCCAGGAGCACAGAATGCTAACCCAGCCTGACCACGGCCAGCGGGACAGTGCCTGGGAAGCTCAGGTGGCCAGGCAGTGTCCCTGGGCCAGACGCAGAGGCTCCCACCAGTCTAATCAGGCCCCTTCCTCTGGTATCTTCTCTTAAGGGGCCAAGGGGGAAGGAGCCCCGACAAGGCCCTCCAGCCTGAGGTGTGGCCACATCCTGGCCACAGAAGTGGGAGGGACCCTTTTGTCTTGATCTCATGTCAGCCAGGCCTGTACCACAAGCTCAGACCCAGGTCCCCTTGGGGGCTTTTCAGTCACTTCCCTTGGCAGAAGCAAGAGCCTGAGGCTCAGTCGGCTCTACACCTGCCCCAGGCACATAGCGGGAGGTTAGGAAGGTGCTGCTGCCCGGCTTTCCGGCCTGGACCTGGCCCTGTGCTAAGATGCAAGGTGGGAACAGCCCTGTCCTGCTGACCTATGAGACCTGAGTGGAGGCACTCGGTGAGGCAAGGCTGGGACGAGGGGCAGGACAGCTCCGCACAGGGCAGACCCAGGTCAACAGATCGCAATAGACAAGGACAGCGGGTGTCCCTGCGTGGCTGCTGTGCCCTGCAGCCGTCGGGCAGGCCTCAGGCTGGCCTCATGCTGGGAAGGAGATATTCACTCTGAGGACTGGAGCCCCAGGGCTGCGGGGCAGGGCAACCAGCTTCACAAACCCTGTGGGGACACTCACCCCTTCCAGAGGCCACAGGGCTGTCCCAGGGACCACATAAGGAGACAAGGGAGCTCCTTCAGGGTGGCCTGGCTGACTTTTCCTAGGGGCTCTTGAGAGCGCAGAAGGCAGACTCCTGACGCCTCGCCTCCCTGCCCTCTCAGAGGGACAAGAGCACCTGGAGGACCAGGAGCAGCAGCCGCCTCACCAGGCCCTGTGCCCTCCACCTGCTCTGCCCCACCCGGCCAGCTCCCCAGCACACAGGAGGGCTCCAGGGCTTCTCCTCGGGTAGCTGGTCAGCCACGCACTGTCCTCCACCTGATGGCTGGGCTTCCTGTAGGCCGTTTGCTCTCCTCCTCCACCTCTCAGCCCCAGGCTTCCCTTGAGGTAGCCCTGGGCCAGTGACTGCAGATCCAGAGGGGAAGGAGACCCCACCAGGCCGCTCCCGAGCGGCCGCAGTACCACTCAGTGCACATCGTGCCTTCGAGAGCTGCACAGGCGCGCCTCCTCCAGGGGGCCTGCCCAGTGCCCTGCACACTCGCACTTCAGTCGGGGATCCCAGCCCGCCCCTCCAGCAGACCCTGGGGCCTCTGGGGAGGTGGGCCCCTCGTCCTGCCCTCATCCAGCAGGTGTGGGCACCTGTGAGCGGTGTCTGCTCCTGTTGCCACTCTTGGTGGGCAACATTCAACAGACCAGCCCACTGGCCTGGGGACTGGTCTGGGCTGCTGCCCCGGCCTCTCTGGTGCGCACCAGGCACAGGCTGTGGGCAAGGCTGCCTCACTTGCCTCTGGAGGCCAGCTCATTCATCCTGGGCAAGCCCTGCCCCCAGATCCAGCTCCTGCCCAGCTACAGGAAGTCCAGTGCTGCAGGGAGAGCCGCCTCTGGATCTGGAGTCTCAGAGCCGCGTGCTCGCCCCCCTACCCCACATCACCCCCACAGTCTGGCATTCGCTGTGTCCCTCACCCCACAGATCAGCCCGTCCAGGACACCTGGCTGTGGTCCCAGCATAGCAACAGCCAAGGGCTGTCCCACGACCTCGCCATGAGCCAGGCACATGGGGACCCCAGGGCCTCTTAATCTCCACAGAGCAGTGTCATCCAGGTGGATGGTGGAGAGAAGGGAGGGGAGGAGGGACAGGTGGGTGGACAGGAGCCAGAGGGAAGTGAGGGTGAGTGGGCAAGTGGGTGGGTAACGGGTGGGTGGGCATATGCGGGCTTTGCATGTCCTCAAAGTTATGTTTTTGTACAAAGAAAAGATTATTCAGAAATATCTCGGATTTTTAAAAATTAAATTTTCATTTATTACTGTTAAAAAGTCAGAAAACTGTGTTTTTTCCCCTTGAGCTATTAAGTTGAGTCTTCAAATCTTCTTGTATGTATAAATCTAATAAATCTCAAAATTATTTCTAAAGGGTTTTTTCATTAACATTAAGTCCCACTTTCAAACTTACTTAATAAAACACTTTCAAAAAATTAATTACATTAGCAGATCTAATGTGTTATATTTTGCCTCACAAAACTTTCCAAATTAGTTCTCAGAAATCTAAAAATGTAACTATCTAAGATGATGGAACTTAGGTTCTCTTAAGTGTCCAGCACCCATCAGATACCTGATGAAATTTCAACGTAAAATTAAGTCTAGGCGCTCGGTTGTGGCTCAGTGGTAGAGCACTTGCCTAACCTGTGTGAAGCACTGGGTTCAATTTTCCTGCATATTAATAAATAAAATAAAGGTCCATCAACAACTAATAAATATATTTATATGTGCATGTGTATATATAAATATGTATGTATGTGTGTGTATATATATAATATGTATATATTTTATATATATATATATACACACATTTTTTTTAAAATTTGAGTCCAACCAGGCGTGGTGGTACATGTCTGTGATCCTAGCCACTTGGGAGGCTGAGGCAGGAAGATGGCAAGTTCAAGGCCAGCCTCAGCACCTGAGCAAGGCCCTAAGCAACTTAGTGAGATCCTATCTCAAAATAAAAAATAAGAAGGGCTGAGGTATGGCTGGGGTAGGGCACCCTGGGTTCCACTCTCAGTATAGGGGAATTCCTAAGCCGAAGTCAAGCAGTTACGTGTATTTAAAGTCGTGAATTAAAGGTCGACCTGTCTCTGACCCAGACTCTCTGGAGCATCCCAGCTGTTTACAGCAGCAGACGACCTTCAACAGACCAGCAGCACCTGGAGGTGAAGCCCGCCTGTACTGACTGCAAATGGCCTTTCAGGTCAAACCTGCTTCTTCACCAAACGGCCAAGACACCAGGGGGCACATCAGGGTTCTTTGAGGTTGTGAAATACCAGCAGGTGGTATTTCCACCCACCATGCCTGGGACTCCCGAGGGAGGCGACGCTAACCACACTACATTATGGGGGCTTCAGGTCTGGAGGCGGGTCTGGAGCCCTTGGCCACAGGCAGAACACCATCCTGTTCCTCAGGCACACGGGCCCACCTTCCCAGGGGCTCTACTGGACTCGTGTTCAGTGAACTCATCTGTGACTCTCACGACCTTCCTGGTGAGACACACGCTGGAGATGTGAGGTGATGCTTCCTGGACACTGCGATCCCACAGCTGAGCTGGAAGGTGTGGACTGCTGCTGGGTGGGGTGTAGACGGGTGGGTGGGCCGCCTGCAGGTCGGTGAGCTGGGAGCAACTGCATGGATACGCACGCGTGTGGATGCCCGAAGGTCTCTGAGGTGTATGAGTGGGTGGGGACCGAGTGGTGACGGGCAGGTGGGCAGGCACCCAGGACGTGATGCCGGGTGGGAAGGGACATGAGAGCATGTGTGGCTGTGTGAACGCAGGAAAGGCAGACGGCCCGCAGGTGTCTAGACGGCGGTGAGGAAGGGCGGCGGCGGTGTGGGGGGCAGGTGGATAGATGGCTAGATGAAGGAGACAGTGGGCCTGAGAGACAGGCAGACAAGCGAGGGACACTTGAGTAAGTGCAGGGACAGACGCTGGCGGGTGAACAGGTGCTGGTGGGTAAGTGGACGGACGGGAGGACGGACAGACGGATGGACGATGAGGGCAGGCCGGCTGGGGCAGAAATGAAGACGCTTCAGTCTGGAAGGCCAGGGCCGTCTGAGCGCCCTCTCACGGGCTCTGTCGCAGAGTTGCTCTGACTTGCTCCCCTCTGGGTTCAGTTCTTCCACTGCTCCGAATGCAGGGCCGTCGGACGGGTTCACTGAGACGGCTCCCCCGCCAGCCCTCGCCAGGTGCCTGGAGTCACACTGGGGACACTTGCCTCCTACTTTTGAAGCCAGGGTCGGCACCCTTGGCCGCCCGGGTCTGGGGCGGGACAAGCTCAGACAGGGAGCCACTCTGTCCCTGCTGCTGGTTGCTGTGGAAACCCTTCATGGTGTGTGTTTCTCCCTGGCTGATGAAGGAAGGAGGCTTGTAAAATGACACGTCACTGGGCCCTGCCACGGGCCAGCTCTGACTTATCCCGACACTTCCCGAGAGCCAGCTGACCTTTCCTGCCGCAAATAGCTTGATGCGGGTCCCTAAGGGGATCTAGCCTGGCCAGGGTCCTGTCTCAGAGGAGTCGGGACCCAAGGGAGCCGGATAATGGTCACCAGGCAAGAGAACAAACTGTTCCCTGACCCCAGGACACAGTTCCCAGCAGAGCGGCTGACCGCAGCCACCGGGAGCCGCGAGCACTGGCCCTGGACACGGAAGGCAACAGCTCGGCAGCTCCCTCCCAGCTCCACGTCTGGGACCCTGATGCTCTTACAGAGTTCTGGATTCTGGGGTCTTTCTGATTGGGAAGCAGAGAACTAGGCAGCCATTGTCTTGTCAAGGGGCGAGGCAGCGAGAGCGGGGCAGCTGGGAGGGCATCCAGGAGGAGGTGGAATTTCAGCGACCCCTAAAGAATGAGAAGAGGGAATCTAGTAAAGAGCTGAGGGAACAGTATCCAAGGCACAGGGAACGGCATCGTGATGGGCCTCAGGCAGGACAAGGTGATAAATTCAGAGAGGGGCTGCTGAAGCCCAGTCAGCAAGGGCACGGGGAGCATGGCGGGGCCTGCGGGGGCCTGGGCAGTCTGGTGCACATGGGAGGGTCCTGCCCAGGGGAGAAGAACCAAGCGGCAGGCAGCTTCCTGCTGCCAGCCCTGTCTCTGATCGTGAGTCTGGCCAGTGGCCGAGCCTGCCCAGTGCCCTACCAGCCCTGACAGCCCAGTCAGGGCTGCGGCTGCTCTTCCCACACGCCCAGCTAAGCAAGGGCTCTGCCGCCAGGGCTGCCACCCGCTGCTTCTGACGGGGTGAGCAGAGGGCAGATTCAGGCACCTCGCCTCAGAACCAAGGCACTTCTCAGCAAACTCCCACCTCACTGAGGGGACAGGCTTCTTCTCGGGGCAGCAGGCGAGCGTGCAGGCCTGACACAGATCACACTGTGTGAGTTGCAGCCCACAGCCCCCGGCCTCCAGGACCACCCTGGCCCACTGTCCAGACTTGGAGCCGAACAGCAGCAGCCGACCCAGGATCGCCCAGGGTGGAGTTGTTGGGCCCACATGACAAGAGACGGCTGCCTGTCAGAGGGAGCAGGTCCTGGGGCCCCACTGGGAAGCAGGTGGGGCAGTGACGCTGCCTGGCGGCCCTGGCCACTGCAAGGCTCCACAGCTCCCTCTGGGCCCGAGGGCAAGTCAGGGAGTGGGGCCAGGTATTTGGAGGGGCTCAGCAGTCCATGAGATCCAGGATGCAGTGGGAACAGCGACTACCTCCCTCCTGGGCCCCAGGTGCTCCAGCATCAGGCCTTGCTGCAGGGTTAGAAGGGGCTTCCTGGCAGTGAGCTAAGGCCAAGGGGCTGTGGGTGACCTCAGGGAGACTCCACCCTGGGCCAGAGCTTGACTGACCCTGCAGCCCACCCAGGGGGCCCATCTGGAAGACGCCCCTGCCTGGGCCTTGCTGGAGGCTCACAGACCAGAGATGCAGCCTGCTCCTGCCCGAGGCACCTCCCCGGCCCCTCGGGCTGTAAATCAAGGACAATCACGACAGCAAAGGAGATTAGTGAATGGAGTCAGCTTGAGCCTCCCTCTGGGGCTCTGGTTGCAGCCTCAGGACAGAGACTGCAGCCCTGGAAGGCCCGGCATGAGGTCAGGCAAGTAGACCACTGGCTTCTGCCTGGCAAGGGTGGGGAGAGCCCGGGGGCACAGACAGGAAGTCGCCAGACGGAGCTGAGCGACCAGAGCTTGCCCTGGTCTGCAGCCAGAAGAGGCAGAGCTGGAACAGAAGCCAGAACTGCCCGCCTGCCGCAGGTCCTGGCACCACCTCACCTGTACTGTGCCCTGTGGTGTTCCCAGGCCAGCAGAGGCTGCCACCAATAAGGGGCTCCGGAAGGCTCACTGCATGTGTGCACAGAGCTCCCAAGCTGGGCCTGATCCCTCTCCTTCTTGCTCTGGTTTCAGGTGTTGGCCCCAAAGGTTCATGAATTGAAGCCTAAATTCCTCAATGCAATCGATCCGGCAGAGACCTCTTAGATAATACCAAAGGGACGGGCAATAAAACGAACGAACGAACAAATAAATAAACTGAACTTTCTGAAAAGTTAAGAATTTTGTGCCTCAAAAGGTAGTATCAGCTGGATGCAGTGGTGCACACCTGTAATCTCAGCTGCTCAGGGGCCTGGGGGAGAAGGATCACAAGTTCAAGGCCAACCCAGGCAACTTAGCAAGAGCCTGTCTCAAAATAAAATACAAAGGGCTAAAGGGGTAGCTTGGTGGTACAGCACTTGCCTGGCATGCACAGGCCTTGGGTTCCCTCCTCCCAACACAAGCACACACCAACGTAGGGTCCCATTTGTAGAGTGCATACTTAGCCTGCCTAGGCCCTGGGTCCAATCCCCAGCATAAGACAGAAAAAGAAGGAAGGAAGGAAGGAAGGCAAGCAGGCTGCACGGAGTCTCTCCACCCCTGGATGGAAGCTCAGCTGTGTGGGTCACTGTAGCTAATTAGGTGCAGGCAAATGTGCCACCCACAAAGCTCGGGAAGCGCCAGCGCCCTGGGGCAGGCTCCCTGGGAGAGAAGATGCCATGGCTGGCCCCCAGGGGGAGACAGCAGCCACACCATCTGACCTCAAGCCCAGATACGGGGAGGTCATCTAAGCAAGCATTCCAGCCGAGCCATCAGCTGAGGGCAGAGACCAGCCAGCCAGTCAGACCAGAGCAGCCTCCCACTTGGTCCAATCACTAGCCAAACAGGTCAGGAGGCCCGTCAAGCCCCCAGACTGCCCAAGATTGGGCAGCCTTCTGTGCAGCCAGAGCTGCCAGCACCTTTCCTCCGGCTCACAGGCTTGAACCTGACCCCGGAGCCCTGCTCGTCGAAGCCTGGGTGCTGCAGCCGCCAGCCGCCAGCTCGGCTGCTGCGCTCCTTGGTGGTGTGACAGAACCAGCTGACAGGTTTGCTTGGTTTGAAGAATTCCAAGTGGCAGTAGATCGATGTGCTGCCGTCTGACATCCCGCCCTGCCTTCCAGCTGAGGCACAGATGTGTGGAGGTTTTCATTTCCTTGCTCTTCAATGAAACCATGGAAGAGGAAGGTCACAGGAACAGCAGGAGGAGAGGGGCGGCACCCCACAGCCATGCTGCTGGCAACGCAGTGTGCTCAGGCTGGCCAAGCCCGGGACAAAGACTCAGCCACCCCTCCTCCTCAGGTCGGGGCCCATGGTGCAGGCTGCTGACCTGCCTGCTGCCTGCCTTGGCCGTGGCAGGGTGTGTGGAAGCCCAGGCCAGGACGGAGCTCCGCACTCAGGTGCACTCTTGCCCCCGTATGCCTCCTCGTCCTGGCTGTCCTGTCCCCAAACCTCCCAGGCTCAGGCCGCCGACTCATCCTATGACCATCCCTGGCTGAGGCCAGGACGGGACGAAGGACACTGAGGACAGGGAGGGGACAGGGAGGGCCCAGAGGAGAACGCGATGTGCACAGCTCGCAGCACCCACCAGGGTCAGCGCCAGTCCCGGGGGCCCAGAGTCTGTGGCAGGGGCTCCCAAGCTCGCTTCCTGAACATTTCAGCATTACAACCCAGAGAAAAGGGGCAAGAATAGCACGGCGACCACCCGGGCCCCTGCTCTGCCCTTGACCCTTGACACGTGCAGCTGGCCCTCATCTGGGGACTCAACAGAGTTTGGTGCAAAAACATGTTGGGAACTAATTTCGCACCTGTATTGAACATGCACAGACTTTGGCATATTGTCTGGACAACATGGTGTGACAGCTTCTCACACAGCACTCACACTGCATGGGGTACTAGGTAGCCCGGAGTGGTGTGAAGTGTGCAGGAGCGTGCAGGGCGTGTGCACAGCCACACCCTTAGGGAAGAGGACTTGAGGATCTGGGTATCCATGGGCTCCTGCACCCAACCCCCAAGGGTGCTGAGAGACCACTGTCTGTGAGCAGAGATAGACACACACATAACTTCCCTGATCATTTTCAATTCTTTTTAAATGTCCTTTCCAGTTACACAAACATGACTTTTAAAAATCTGAACCCCATCAAGGAACATGCACTGTGTTGGAGCATCGGGGCTGGCTGGTCTCCTCCACTTTAGAACAGCTCCTGCCCTTTAAGGACACGGCCAGCTTGGGAGGAGTCAGGCCGTGGTTCTGGGAGCACACCGTCCAGTCGGGATGGCCCCATGCGCAACGCAGGTGAAGCACCTTGAGCCACGCTGATCCTAAGGGACACCACACCCTTCCCAGCTTATCACTCCTGGGACCCTGGCTTTGGCCTGGCCTGCATGGTGGACGCTAAATGGCCTCCCAGGGGAGGGCTGCCAGCTGTCCCACCATGAAGTCCTCTGTGCCCCGGTGACCCATGTCCAAGGACAGCGAATACCCTGCCCCCACTCTTTCCCTTAGTGGTCTAGCGCCTCAGTCAACTCCCTGTGGCTGCATAACATCACCACCAACTTGGGGCCTGTAGCCAAGGTCCCAGGGAGGGTGTCTCGGGGTCACTCTGGGCTGGGGGAGGTGGCAGCAGGGCCCTTCCCTCCTGGCTGGGCTGGGGGTCCTGGCAACCTCCCTGGTTCTCCAAGGCCTCTCCTCACACCTCTGCTTTGCTCCTGTGCTCCTCTTGGTGCGTCACAAGGTCCCAGCGATGACCCTGGGCCACTTGGGTAACCTGGGATCACCTCCCGGCTCGAGGTTCTCTGCAGATCGCATCCGTCACGTGCAATGCCCTGTGGACACAGGTCCTGGGGTCAGGAGGGGGCATGTTGGGCCACCACTGAGCCGACTTCGGCACCCACCACCCATCCTAACCTGACTGCCAATCACCAGGCGGGACTGCCAACGGGGTCTGTCTAACCGTGCTGCCCACCGTTCACCCCTGGCCCTCCGTACAGAAGTCCTCCTCCTGCCCCGAGTCCGGTGGCTCAGGACACGCCATCCAGTGTTCACCTCCAACCCAAATCTGACCATTGCAAGCCCAGGGCTCGGGCCGGCGTCCTGAGGGTCCCTGCCCATCCTGTGGCACTCCAATACCTTGTGGCCAGCTCGCACTCCCCCACCCCAGCTCACCCTGTGCTCTCCCCGCGGGGTCTGGGGGTGGCCCCCTGCAAGGAGGCCGGCCCTGAAGAAGGGCAGCTGCAGAAGCCACGCCCCTCCCTGGGGACCCTTCCCGCAGCAGGTTCCCTGCAAGGAGCTGGGAAACGATCCTGTGGCCGTGAGTTCCTACCGCCACCTCCACGTAGGTGCGGGCCCAGGACCTTTCTGCGCCCTGACACGGGGCGACCGGACACCGCCCAGCCTCTCACGCGGGGCGTCCAAAGCCACCACCTCCTATCCACGTGATCAGCTTCTTGGCTTCTGAATTCAGTGTCAGGGCTTTTGTCCTTGTGATCTCGGTTGATTTTCTGAACAGACAGAGACAGGTCAAAAGTGAGGGCAGCCCCAGCTGCTTGGGGTGCTGGGCACCCTTCTCCCCAGGTGCCGGGCTTCCGCCTGCCTTCCTGTCTGCCACAGTCTCAGCCCCAGGGCGTGCCTGCCCACTGCTGACCCGCACATGTGTTGTCCACCAGCAGGTGCGGCTTGTGTGTGAGGCGTGTGTGGTGTGTTTCCATAGTTTATGTGTGACTTGTGTGTGGTTTATATGTGGTGGTTGTGTGGTTTGCAAGTGTAGTTTGTATGTAGTCTGTCTGTGTGACATGTGTTGTTTGCGAATATAGTTTGTTTCTGTGGTTTGTATTGTATTGTTTTTGTGTATATTACTTGTATAGGTGTCATTTGTGTGTGTGGTTTGTGTGTATGATTTGTGTGTTTGTGCTTAGCGTGTATATAGTTTGTGTATGTGGTAAACGTGTGTATTTTGTGTATGTGGATAGCTTATGTGCATGTAGCTTATGTGTTCAATTTTTGTGCACTGGTTTGTGTGTTTGGTTTGTCCGTGTGTGGTTTGTGTGTGTCTTTTTTTCCCTGTAGTTTGTGAGTATGGCTCATATGTGTAGTGTGTTTGTGGTTTGAGGATGTGGTTCATGTGTGTATTTTGTGGAAAAATATGATTTATGTGTGTGTGGTTTCTGTGTGTAGTGTACGTATATGGTCTGAGTGTTGTGTGTGTGTGTGTGGTTTGTGTGTGTGTGTGGTGTGTGCAGTGTGCAGTGGGTGTGTGGGGTGTGTATAGTGGGTGTACTTCAGGTTGTGTGGTGTGTGTGTGGTGTGTAGAGTGTGCGTATGCACACACCCACCTGCAGAGGGAACAGGAGGTTAAGGGGACAGTTCTACAAACCGGGTCCACTGTGCCGACCCCCACATGCTTTTTTTCCCAAGAAGCAATTTAGCCCTGCCTGGCCTCAGTGGACAAGCTATGCCACATTCCTCAGCAAACTACCTGCTGCCTGCAGGAGAAATGCAGGCCTAGGTAATGTCGTCAGAGGAACTCAAGTGACCCCAGCGGGGACTTCCATGATCCTTGACAGACCAGATCCTGAAACTCAGAGATAAGGATGTTTCCCCTACCATAAAATCTGTAAGAACAGGTCCAATTACAACTTGCCAGCATGGGCCAAGGTGACCTAGAGAGGTCATAGCAGTGGGGACTTGAAAGTCTGATGTCACCCTGCTGTCAGTCTAAAGCCAAGAGGTGGAACTGGGCAGAATTCTCTGGAAACTTCCCTGGGACCCCAATAAAACTGGAGTGCAGGAGGGGTGTGCCGTCCCTCTCCTGAGAGGCCCCCTCTCTCCCTCGAGAGTGTCCCTCTTCCCTTTCCCATCCTTTCTAATAAGCTCTTGCCTGCTACTCTGGGGGACGTGTCTGAGATCTTTCTGATTTGATGGCAAAAATCAGAGCCTGAAGCAGGACCTTCGCACGGCCCAGCCTGCGACAGCTCTTCTTCCCAGAGGGTGGCCCCCAGATGCACCTGCGCTGCCACCAGCCCGAGGGCCTCTGCTGGGGCCTCACCACCTCAGCTCCCAGGTCTCCGCATCTCGGGCACGCAGGGCTTCCCCCAGGCAGACCCCACATGCCGGGCCTCAGCTGGGATCCCCCAGGCTGCCGTGCCTCGCAGCCTGGCCTCCCTTCCGCAGAGAGGCTGCCTGGGAGCTCCCAGTAGGGGAACCCCCTGGCTAAAGGTCAAGGCCCATGTGACCGGCAGACGTCTGGGCCTCGGTCCCTCTGGGCTGGACGGCCATGTCTCGCTGTGGACAGCCGCGTTTCCCAGAGCCCCCGCCTGCGGGTCACACTCCTGCTGGTGGCCAGCTTGGTGTGAGGCAGCTTGCCTCTCACAGCTTTCGTCTGCATCTCTCAATCGTGTCCACGGATTTCCGAGTGATTTGTTTGTATGTGTCTGCAAGTGGTCCGCGTCCTTTCCTACAGAGTTTCTGGGGTTTGTCCAGTGAGTTGTAATGGATGGTACACATCAAGAGCAGTCCGGGCGGCAAGTCCTATGCCCTCCTCGGCTGCACACCCCCGAGGAGGAGTCCTGAGCAGTGCCCAGTTAGGGCAGCTCCCAGGGGACACTGGCTAGGGAGGTGGGGAAGCAGGACAGAAAAGGGGAAGCCAGGCACAGCTGGGATTCCTCAGCTGGATCTCGCAGGAGGCGCCAGAGTGTGAAGCCCACCTTGGTGTTGGAACCCAGGGTGGAGCAGTGGCCACTGGTCAGCGGTGATCCTCAGTGGCTCCTCAACAGCCAATGGAAGCCAGAGATGCTGGAGTCCCAACTCGGAGTCCTGGGAAGATAAAGGCCCATCTGGAATTCCAGACTCATGGAAGCTATCAAGAGCACCTACCACCCACGGACCCTCAGTAAAGGACCAGTGAGGGCTGCTCTTCGGGGAAAATCAGCACAGCCTGTAAGCTGGCAACGCCCCATCTAGGATCGGGGCAAAGTGGAAGATGCAAGTGAGGGGGCCACACGGGGAGATCCAGGGTCTCACTGCTTGTCTGCCCTGCTCCCCGCAGGGTTAAGACTGGAGGCCAGAAAACCACATGCCAATCAGATGCCAAAGACAGGAGCAGCCCGAGTCCCCAGGCATGGTCAGCCTCTAGCCATGCTGGGTGCCCAGAGCCACAAGCCCCCAAGGACACCGGCACCCAGGACATGAACGCATCCTGCGCTGTTCCCAGGGGGTCTTGGTCAAGGGAACATCGCGCAGGCACAACCTGGAGGAATCTCGGGCAGAAGACACCTCAGGGAGCTGGGTCCCAGGCGGGACAGGGAAAAGGCACATTAGGGACAAGAAAGGAGGCCGGGACAAAGCCTGGACCTCAGCTGCAGACATGCAGTGGGATTCGTCTGCATGACCAAAGTGTCATGCTAACAGAAGGTGACGGCAGGACAAGCAGAGCGGGAATGGGGAACTCTGCCCCATCTTCACAGGCTCTCCTTGAAATTCTAAGTTTAGAAAGTAGGGTATAAAATAAAACAAAATGGTTTTTTAAAGTAATCTCCTGCTGGAAAGCCCCTGTAGATCCCCATCCCGCGAACAGAGTCCCAGCACGCAGCCTGGACTGCCCCCCCACCACAGCCCCACCAGCTCTGCACCCTACTCCAGCCCAGGGGCACCGGTGCTCACCACAGCAGGCCAGGCCATGCCTACAGAGAGCGGATGCCCCTCCTTGCAGCGGGAACACCCGTCGGAACCGGACAGCAGGAAAACCAACCTGGACACCATGGCCAGTCAGCAGACAGCTGCCCCTCCAGAGACTGCCTGGTGCATCAAGGGACACCTGGGAAACACTGGGAAGGCTGGGACGAAGGGGCTGGTGCAGGGTAACAGGCCAGGGAAGCTGGGGCACTCTGCCCAGCGCCGTGGTTCCTGCTGCTGCACCTCTGGCCCACCATCTGTGGCCGCCGTGGCCTGGAGGGGTGGCGAACGGGTGGGCTGCACCTGAGCGCCACACTCACTTCCCTCTGCAGCCAGCACGGGCAGCCCTCCCTGCCTGGGCTCCTCCAGAGCCCCACCTGGGGCCAGCTTGTCCCTCCCACTCTGGAGCTGGGAGGCTGCCAGCCTGGCCTTCGTTCCAAGTTATGACCTCCAACCAGGCTGTTAGGAACGAGGGCTGAGCTGTATTGTGACCTCCAAGGGCACCTCCCACTGTGCAAAAACATTAAAAATCATGTTTCACCACTGTGCTGGTACAAAGGTGAATATAATCCAGGCTGTGTCGTATTTTCTTCTGATTTTAAAGGAAATTCAAATGTTTTTGTGGCTCCTAAAAGTCTTATGGACCCTGGTGCCAAGCCTCCAGTGCGGATGGGGCAATTGGTCCCAGTAAAGGTGGTGGGGGCTTCCAGCCGACTGCTTCCTTGCCCTTTTCCCCATGACTAGGGACTCAGAACAGACCCGTGGGCTGTCTATCGTCCCCAGAAGCTCTCCTTCCCTGGGTCAGGCTCGGCCAAAGTCAGCCCCACATCACCAGCATCAGGCAGGGCTCCCTGGGAGCCAGAGGGAGCTGAGAGTGGGCAGAGCCAGCCCAGGCCTCAGAGGGATGGAGATGCCCCCTGCCAGCCACCCCTCTCCACCTCCAGCCCTCTGAGCACCACCCAGCCCGGCTTGGAGCTGCCTTCAGGCCACTAACATGGGGTTCCCGTCAGGAAAGATGCAGAGTGAGAAGGGGGCATGCTCTGGTGGCCGACTCACAGTCACCTCTGGGCCGTTGGAACAGCTCTCCAGATGGCCGTTTTCCCTGGGCAGCTGGGCCAGTTCTGGGCCTTCTGCCTGTGCTCTCTGCCTCCCCCTGAGTCCCCCTCGAGGCCCAGCTTCTGGACGCCTGGTACCAAGGAGCTCTCAACACTGGAGAGTGAAGGGAATTGTCCAAATAGCTGGAGACCTCAGCAGCCACTGCTCCTGGGCCACTGTGCAGGACAAGGAAGAAGGTGCTGTCCGTGGCCACACAGGGCTGCCCAGATGTGTGCCCACAGCATGGAGGTCGGTCTCTTTGCCTTCAGAACAACAATGGAAACGAAGTAACAGAGCTGGTGCCCGAGTGGGCATCCCTGCCCTCCTCCCACTGAGCCCAGGAGGGGACACCAGAGCCACTCTGCCTGCTATGGCTTAGATGCGGTGTCCCCAAAAGCTCACTTGTGAGAAAATGCAAGGTCTGGAGAAGTGGCTGTCATACCCTTGACCTAACCAGTGGATCGATCCCTGGTGGGATTAACTGGGTGTCAACTGGAGGCAGGGTGGGTGTGGCTAGAGGAGGCTGTTCACTGGGGGCAGGGCCTTGGGGTATATATTTTATACCTGGAGAGTGGAGTCTCTGCTTCCTGACCACCAGGTGAGCTGCTTCCTCTGCCACCCTCTCCTGCCATGATGTCCAGCCTCACCTCTGGCCCTGGGGAATGCAGCCGGCCTTCTATGGACTGGGACCTCAGAAGCCGTGAGCCCTCAGATAAATCCTCCTCTGCTGGTCGGGTCAGTGAGTCACAGCAGCCAAAAGCTGACTAAAACAGCGCCACAGGGAGCAACCCCCTGCCTCTGACAGCCTGCCTTCCATGCTCCAGAATGGGGGCCAGTCCTCCTGCACCTCAGGATTCACAGGACACTCCACAGTGGCTCTGCCCTCATGGGTCACTGGTGCCAAGCTAGACCCAGAAAAGGGCCGAGGCACAGCCTCCCAGGCCCAGCAACTCCACTGCTCCGGCCGGGCCCCAGCCCTCATACCACACCACAGTGCCCACCCTGGAGGAAGGGGTGGGCACGGGCAGTGGGCAAGGCTGACCCAGGTTTTGTACAAACTACAGAAACAAAATTAGGCCTAGCAGTGTTTAGAATGAGAAAAATTAAGACAAACGTTTTAAAAAGCTGACAAATACCACAAACATGAAAAATCTAGAAAAAACAGCATATTTTCATTAATTAGCAGACTGACCATCTCCATGACAGTTCTGCATTTCTGGGGATGAAACCCAGGCCTTGCTCATGCTCGGCAAGCTCCTGGCTCTGAGCTGCACCAGCCCTACCTCCCTTACGGAAGGCACGGAAGCAGGGTCACCGCAGGTGCCGCTCTGAGCACAGCATACACGCCATTTGCTAGACAGCGAACGGTCCCTGCACTCTGAACAACAGGAGCCCTGATCGACTCTGTTTATGAGTGTCTCCTTTTAAAAGGCAGCCGCGCCTGGCGCACGCTCATGATGGTCTGTGTGCCACGGCAGAAGCCACTTCCAGTCCTGCTGGGTCCTTGGGGGTTGCAGCCTCTGCTCAGGACCTGCACCTCTGAGAACCGCCAGGGTTCACAGGGGCATCGGGTCCTGTACCTTCTACGTCAGGCTTCCTGTCCCTCCCATTGGTTTACGGTGCCAGGTGCTGCAGGGTGCTGGCCAGCTTTGGCCCTGCACTTTTGGGTCATTATGCTACAGAGATGATTTGTGCCTGGTCATAACCTGTAAGGTGACTGACAGAGGTCAGTGCTATTTGAAGGGAAAGCTTAGTGCTCCTCATGGCTCCCCTAAAATGAGAGGCTTGGCCCCACAGGGCTCCAAGGGAAGCAGCAGAGTCCATCAAGAGGTGGGTGGGAGGAGAAAGTACCGGCCGGAGCCTTCATTGGGATTCCTGGGGGAAAGGCAGGGCAGGCGGAGAAACAGCTCAGATTCATAGCTGGACCATTCTAGTGGGCACTGGGCTGTCCCCTCGTTGACTGGAGAATCTAGGGCAGGGTGAACTGGTGCCGCTGTGTGAGTCGAAGCACGCGCTGTGTGGTTCGGGCATGGGCTCTGGGTTACTGGAGAGATGAGAGCAACTCTGGCCTGTGCTTAGTGGATACAAAGCAGAGAAACTCCGACTCCAAGAAAACATGGGAGGAGGAAGAGCCAGAGGGGCTGGAGGGAGGAGGGCGACTTGGGTATTTCTTCTTCTCCCTCTCTAGAGTAAACAGTGATCTTCCACCGAAGCCACAAACACTCTCCCGCACTCAGGTCCTGGGAACATCCCGACAGGTACGGGACAGCATTTGATGAAACCCCATTTCTCTTCTTAAGAAAAAGTCTCGGGCACCTGGGAAGAGAAGGGCACATTGCTCATTCCATAAAGGCTGGCCAGCAAAACTAAGTGATGGTAGTTAATGAGGAGGTGCTGAAAGCTCACCTGTGACCTTGGCAAGGAGACAGATGCACAGCAGCACCACTGCTGCTTGGGGTCAGTCTGAGCCCAGCAGAAGCATGGCAAGTGAGCTAGTGGAGTCTGAAGACAGAAAAAGACAGAAACAAAACTCCCTGCATGCAGATGATATGGCTGCGAGTACCAAAGTGTACAAAGAATCCATAGAGACATTATGAGAGTTTACAAGGGGTTTAGCAAAGTTATCAGATTCAAAATCCATATGTATGATTCAGTTCATTCCTATGTATTCTCAATAATGTTGGAAAAATAAAATTTTACAAAAAGACACTTTATAATAGCATAAAATATCAAAGATCTAGGAAAAACACATATGTTAGTCAGCTTTCCATTGCTGTAACAAAATACCTGAAATAGCCAACTTATAAGGAGCAAACATGTATTTCAGCTCATGGTCAATTGGCCCTGTTGCTTTGGGCCTGTGGTGACGCAATTCATCGTGGCTGGAGCGCATGGCAGAGGAGGCCTGCTCACCTCAGGAAGCAAAGAGAGACAGGAAGGAACTGAGGTCCCAATGTCCCCTTTGAGGGTGCACCCCAAGTAACCTAACTTCCTCCCACTGGGCCCCACCTCCCACCCCATCCCCAGTGACTCCACAGGCTGCTGAGCAAGTCTTCAATACATGGCCATTAGGGGATAGTTAAAACCCAGACAATGCACCAAATCACTATAAGGAAAATTATAAGATGTTATTAAGAAATACTACAGATGGTTTAAATGAATGGATATACCATGTTCATGGATTAGAAGACTCAACATAGATATTCCCCAAACTATTTTTTTCCAAAATGATTTATCAAACCAAAGAATTTTCAACCTAAACCCCAACCTAGTTTTTGTGTAATTTAAAATTAGTATGGAAGTATGAGTCCAATTAAGTCAACGTTGATTGCACACCATGTCCAGTCCTGGGACTGTCAGACCTCAAGTGCCTGAGAGAAGAGTCCAACTGTTCTCTACCTGATGGAGCTCACATTCTCACAAGTGAGACACACAATGAACAATAAGCAATAAGTAAGCAATCATCCGGTATGGGAGAAAGACTGAGGACACTAGCAGGGTGGGGCAGTTTGCAAAATAAGCAGGTGGCCCACTGAAGTGGGCATTTTCAAAACACAAGATCAGCAAAGGCAGTCTTGAAGAGATAAGAGGTGGGAACATGCCCAGTCAAATACAGAGAATGTCACACTCTTTCCATAATAAGACAGTGGGGTCAGCACTGGGAAGAAGAAGCAAGAAGAGAGAGAGAGTAAAGATCTCAGCAGCAGACCCTCGTCTGCGTGGATGCTGCCTCTGGAGGACAGCACCCAGCAGCGGGAGTCCATTCTGGGAAGGGACTTTCCAATAGTGGCCGTGAGGTGGACAGGCTGTAGATAGGAGGGGAGAGTGGAACTGAACCAGTGTCAAGTGCATCAGAGCCTCAACAGGAAAGGCAAGGAGAGCAGTGTCCGAAGAAGACCCGAAGGACGCACTCTGCTCCTGAGCTGATTTCTTAAGAAAGACAGGAAAGCACGGACAATGAGAGGAGACTGCTCATGACGCCAAGTATGTTAACAAGTCTGCACTTCAAAGGGGACCTTGGTAAGAGTGCAAAGCAAGCCACCTTGGGAGGAGACGTTTGCAATAGGCAACCCACAAACCTTGGCGATCAGGATGTGTGGAGATCTTCAGGAAGTTGATGGAAGAGGAGGAGCCCTAACAGAGAGCCTGCCAAGGAACGTCACTGAGAACGTCACAGGGGGCAAATCTGAGCCAGTGACGCAGATGATAAAGGGCTCTGCTGTACTGGTCATTGACTTGGAAACCAGCAACTGCAAATTAACCTACAGTGAAATGCTCTTCCAGAACCCCAGTGGGCAGCAGGCTGGGCAGCAAGGGTGGACAGTTCCACACAATGCCACTTTGGAAAAAAACATTCAACTGTCAAAGCTGAAGAAATGCAAAACTTACTGCCCAGCAATTCCATTTCTAGGTAAATAAATACCCGAAGAAATTCAAACTCATGTGAACCTGTTCTTAGCAGCATTGCTGACAATTTCCAAAAATCAGAAACAAAGCCAGGTATGGTGGTGCACACCTGTAATCCCAGTGACCTGGGAGGCTGAAGCAGAAGTGCAACTTCAAGGCCAGCCTCAGCAACTAAGCAAGGCCCTAAGCACAAGTGAGACCTGTCTCAAAATAAAAAATAAAAAGGGCTGGGGGTGCGGCTCAGTGATTAAGCACCCCTGGGTTCAGTCCCCAGTACAAAATAAAAAGCCCATCGTCAGAACAATGGCTACGAGACTGCGGTGTGCTCACACAGAGGAACCTGCACGGCTGCAGAGTGCTTGGACCAGAGCTGCACCTAACACAGCTGCCTCACCAAGAGAGCACTGGGGGGCGGGGCGGGGCGTGCCCAAACGCATCAAGGACACACGCAGAGTGAGTCCATTTGTACAAAGTTCCAGCCAAACCCTGGGGCTCAGGGAGGCAGTCGAAGCTATTTAAACACAAGGAAGTGATACAATAGAAACTGGAATGGTGACTACTGCTGAGGGGACAGGAGAGTCAGGGTTGGGGTCCTGGGTGCCGGGGACGCTCGGAGGCTTCACCTGGCTGGCGGTCAGGCCGGCACACACCCACTATTTTACCTGTCTGCACGCACGTGCTCTGTGCTTTTCTCTGTGTGCCCACTTCCAATACCGTGTTCTCCATGGCGTGAATGTATTCTTTGCTATGATAGCACTTCTAGGAGGCCACAGCTGAGCCTCTCCGTGGTCCTCACGTGGTCACCATGGGCTGGACAAGACCTGCTTGAACCTGGAGGGTCCACCCACCCCTTGCTTCTCGTTGAGGAATAAATCACTCAAGATTTTTTTCAAGACAGATTGAGGGGTGAGCCTGGGGCAGGCCCTAACCTTCCTAAGAAGACCCTCTGCTGCCTGCTGCCTGCTGGTCCTCCCTGGGCCCAGGTCCCATGCCAGTGCTCTGGGCAAGGAGCCAAACTTCCACCTGGCCACCTCTGTGTCCTGATGGAAGGTCCAAGAGACTCTCCCAGTTCACACTGTGTGACATCCAGAGGTAGAAATAGCTCCTGCAGTTCTGAGCGTGAGGAGCCAGACACTCTGCATCCCTGTAGAAGTGAGTGCCCTGGGCACTGCCCACAGCAGCCCACGACAGCTGCAGGCACGGCAGGGCTCCCTGGGCTCAGGGCCCTCGGCAGCTGCTTCAGACTCTCAAGGCTGACACCCTGGCAGGGCAGCTGTGCGGACCCCAGCCAGGTGTCCCATCGCCTTTCTGTCTGGGGACTCTTGCTAAACACAAGAGGCTCAGGGGCCAGGCCACACAGGCCGTAGAGAGTCGTGCCAGTGTGCACCTCAGCATTTATAGTTTTTTTTTTTTTTTTTTAATATTAAAGAGTATTTTAGTTCAAGAGCATGTCACTTCCTCTCTCAAAATGCAATTCTAACTTACCAGTCACTGTCAGTATTGTGATTATTTCCTAGATCTTGCATGTAGCTCATGGATTTATATAAGCATGTAGAGTTACTTTTTTTCTTCTTTTTTTTTTGGTTCTGGGAATTGAACGCAGGGGCACTTGGCCACTGAGCCACATCGGCAGCCCTATTTTGTATTTTATTTAGAGACAGTGTCTCACTGAGTTGCTTAAGCACCTTGCTCTTGCTGAGGCTGGTTTTGAACTTGTGATCCTCCTGTCTGAACCTCCCAAGTCATCCATTGGGGTTACAGGCACGCGCCACTGCGCCTGGCTTCACATGTAGTTCTTTGCTGTTGTTATTGATGGACCTTTATTTTATTTATTTTTATGTGGTGCTGAGGATGGAACCCAGGGCCTCACACGTGCCAGGCAAGTGCTCACCACTGAGCCACCCCAGGCCCACGCATAGTCCTTTTAATTCTTGCCCCAAACCAAGAGCCACCCTTTGGAACATATTTTACTAATGTTACCTTCCATCTAGTGATTTACCCTTGGGCCTTTACAGAGTCTCACCTGTATTAGGAAGCAGGGCTCCACCTGTTCATAGATTGCTTTTACATGCAGCCCTGGGTGGTCACAGATGGCCTACAGGTGACCTCAAGCACTCCTAAGGAGAGAGGTGAGATGCCTCTGCTGTGCAGTGGGACATTCTAACCTGCAGCAGACCCACACACAGGGGAAGCAAGCCACAGGGACCATGAGATGACATCCAGGCCAAGGGAGGCCACTGCTCGGTGGAGTCCTTCATCTGCGTGTTGTCTATACTTACCTTGGCATGCGAGCCCCTGGGGCAGGGCCTTCCTGGTGTTCTGCCTGACACACAGCAGGTGCCCAGTAATGTGACCTACAGCCCAACCCTGAGACATGGAGATAGGCTTAGAAATGGGACCTAAACAGGAGGGCCACACTGCCACGCTGACCCCAGCCTGGGGTTCGCAGCCTCCTGACCTGCAGGAGTGACCTCCCCTCTCAAACCTTAGCTTCCCCCGAGAAGCAGGTGTAGCCCGCCCTCACCTGATGCTCCCGCGGAGTGTAGACTGCCAAAGCTCCAGGGCACCTGTCGTTACTCCCATGCCTGTAGACAGAGGGCCTACTGCAACTGCCACTCAGTAGGGCTGCTAAGCCCATGTGACCTTCCTGCAGCCACAAAACGTCACTCCTGTCATCCAAAAAGGGGCTGTGGAACACCTGGGCTACTCCAGTCGGAAGTGAGGACTTGGGCACTGGCCCCTTAGCAAAGCTTGGGGGCTATGGGCAGCACCACGGGCTCCAAGGACAGTTCCTGGTGCAACAGCCTGAGAACCCCCCTGCCCGCAGCCAGCAAAGGGCTGCTAGAGCTCATTAAGCTGCAGCTCGCGAAGTCAGACTCAGGAAGGACCCACATACCTGTCTCTGCGGGGGAGGCAAGGGAGCGGAGGAGGATGAACTCTTACAAAGACAGCAACTTTTTCAAAACTGTGTTTTCAGTAATTGCTGTTCCGTGTCAAGTTTCAGCCTGGTGGGAGTTTCATGTCGGAATTACTAAGTAGGAGTTCATAACAGACAAGTTAATCACCTGTGTAGGGGCGAGATACAGAGCCATGGTCCCTGTACCAGGGGAAGGGATGCTGGGCGGGGTGAAGGGCTGCAGCGGGGACCAGGGAGCAGGGGCAGGAGCGTGGGGCTTCTGGGCGAGGGCCACCACAACTTCCACGCTGCACACCTTGCAGGGAGGCTTCAGGCCCACCCCTGTGCCTTGGCACCCCCGTGTCTATCTGCAGAAACATGAGGAAGGGACGCCCTCTGGCCTGAGAAGTCTGGAGCCACCTCTGCCCCAGCCTCAACTCCAATCCTCCTCAGTGGCAGCAGACTCTCCCTGGTGTCTCCTGGTCCTCTTCCAAATCTGAGGACAGTGTGAGATACTCACCATCTATTCCTCCACCACAATGTCACCAGAGGCTTTGTGGCAGATTCAGCATATACTATGACAGGAAACGGAGGAATTCATCACGCACCCCTCTACCTATCCACCCACTGTCCATCCATCTTTCCATCTGTCCACCCACCCACCTGTCCACCATTCCTCCACCCACCCATCCACCCACCCATCTACCCGTTCACCCACCTGCCCATCCATCCATTCCACATATATTCATTGAGCACCAACTCTGAGTCAACCCTGTGCTAGGCAAAGGAGACCCAGATGCAGGAAAGACAGTCGTCATTCTCAGAGAAGACACAGTCTAGGGGGAAGAAGACGGGAGCAGAAGCACCAGAGAAAGATGCACAACAATGGCTAGTATGGTGCTGCCCATCCAGGGGGGACAACTGAGGGCCAGGAATGTCTGTCTGATGGAGAAAAGACTTGGGGGAATTCGCAGTTGCCACTGAGAGTGTTTGGTGTCTACCATAACAGCAGGAAGGGGAGAGGAAGACTGAGAGGGATCCTCAGTGGGGGTCTAGCAGACCAGTGACCATCAGTCCCAGAAGCTGAAGGACTGCTGAGGCGTGGCATTCAGGACAGTGGAGGAAGGAGGTGGTAACTGCTGGGTGGCTGTGTGCAACAGTGTTCCCGGCAGGTTTTATGGTTACAGGCCACAAAGTCTAGCGCACGGTCATGGCTGAGGAGCTTGGAAGCTAAGATCACCAAAGCAGAGCACGCCGGGTTTTAGAGGCTTGCCCCAGGGCCTGGAACCACCACAAGGGCAAGAGCGAGTGCCGGGTGCTGCCCTGAGGAAGGCCACGGGCACATTCAGAGGTCCGGGTGTGAGGAGGTTGCTCGCGGATGGTCACAAGCTCAAGAGGGCACAGTGGGAAGGTTTGGGCACCAAGGGCTTAATCCAGCAAATGGACTAATCCACTGAAGCTGAATGGACTACTGGGTGGTAACTGTAGGCAGGTGGAGCATGACTGGAGGAATGGGTGACCAAGGTAGTGGCCTTGGAGCATATTTGTCCCTGGTCCTTACCCCACCCCTCCCCCGGCTGCCACGAGCTGACAACGTTCCTCTACCACACCTTCTGCCAAGATGTCTCACCCAGGTCACCATCAGCTCCCACCTGGCTGACAGCACCATGTTCTCACTGGTCTCTGTGCCTTCTACACACAGGACGCCCCGTTTCCTGTGAGCAAGGTCTTCTCCGCAGCAGCATTCTCGACTCATCCAGGCCTGCCCGCCTCTTAGCACTACTCTGCCTTCCTGCACTGTGTTCCCACCACACCACCTGCCTTGTAGTCACCTGGCGCTCACCTGTTCACTGTGCCTCCCTGCCTTTGCTTGGTGAGAATGACAATCTATATTCCAAACTCAAGGACAAAAAATACTGCTCTTTGGCTGTAGTACGATGAAATTCAGAGTCAGTTTTCATTCACCCCAACCAGTGCTGGGAGTTTCCGAGAGCTGCAGATCAGGTGCCGCTCGCCTGAGCGCCCTTCGACAGCTGGAGTCAGCCAGCCTGGACAGACCTGAGCAGCACGCTTCCCAGGATGAGCAGTGCGCTCTACCCAGAGACAGGCCGCAGCCCACTCCTCTGCTCCAGCAAGAAACTCTGCTTGCATGTGACCCTTCCTTCAAAATGGACAGCCTCGCCATCTGCCCTCCAGGACTCCTTGGGGTTGTGTTTGTCTGTTTCACAGCCCCTTACCACTCACAGAGTCTCTGCTCAGGATCCTCGGCATCCAGCAGGGGCTGGGCATGGGGCTGGCTGGGGCCTGGGGATAGTTGACTGAATTGAGAAAGTGAAAATCAATGTTCAGCCCTGTAGGATGAGCCCAGGAAGAGCGTGGGCCCTCACCTGGACCCTGCCGTGGGTCAGGCCTCTCTACTCATTTCATTAACTAAGGTGATATTTTTAAGATAAAAAAAAATAAATATATATATATATATATATATAAATGCATACAAATGAATCTACACAATGTGAGCATCCAACTGGAAGAACAGCAGAATGCACACGTGTACCTACCACCCAGGTCAAGAAAGAGAACATGGGCAGGACTTCAGAAGCCTCTCCCCACATCCTCCCCTCACACCTGCTCCTCCCCTGGGCCAGGTGACCACTACTCCAACCTGCTTCATGCACATTCTCATCTCTGCCTCCGTGTCTCCCACACAATATTGCTTAGCTCTGGAATCCTCAGCAGTGCATGCAAAGATGGCTGTACCTGTAAAGGGTTTGCAGGACCCTACACCACCAGGAGACCCAGGTGCCAAGGAAGTGGCTTTGGTTCCAGTCTGGCTTCCATTTCTCTGTGAGTTTCTAAGGGTCCTTTCTGAAGATAGCAGGAGCAAAGGGAAAACAGGGTCTGTCAAAGCCAGGACATTTGTAAACTACGGTGTAGACAAGGCACCCGGTGGTCAGCAGGAATGTGCACATGGGGGTGACAATCTGGAGCCTCTTCTCCTGCAGCTCTCAGGAGTACAGTCAAGAAAAGTATTATGCAGGGAGAAAGGGGTGGCCTCTGAGGTTCCAAGCGTCAGGAACTGGGGAACACAAGTGTGGACAGTGGTGACGTGGCCTAGCCTCTGGTGTCTAACGGCTGCCTTCGTGCTGGCAACTTCCTGCACAAAGGTGCAGGTCAAGATGGCCCAGTTGCTCTGGTGGCACCCAGTCTGAGAAAGCTTCACGCAAGGTGCAGAGCTCTGTCAATCTGAACCTTGAGCTCAGGCACAACTCCCAGGGATAGAGAATTCTGGGCATAACAAGACAATCTCCATGTCTCTCAAGTTTCACTGCGAACTTCAGGTCTGCCTGCTTTGCCGAAACTCCCACAAATAACGTTTTGATGACAAACCTACATAATAAACATGCTGAGCTAGCTCTTGGTCATGAGTCCTCCACCAGAGGGTAATGTCCCCTCGAGCCCCAGCTTTTTCTATATTTTTGACTTTTCTCACTCCCCCATTGCCCCTTGCTGGTTTTCTGAATTAAGGGCCATGCTGGTCGCAGCACACATGCATATGAGAGTTTTGGCCAGACCAACTTGAGCATTTTCTTGAGGTTTAAAAATACAAAATAATGATAATGACAACATTTGGTCTGTCTATCCCTTGAGTAATCTCTGCACAGGTCACCCTTCCATTACTATCCTGAGGGATTTCTTTTTTTTTTTTTTAATTTATTTTTATTGTAAACAAATGGGATACATGTTGTTTCTGTTTGTGCATGGAGTAACAGCATCCCATTTGCATAATCATACATTTACATAGGGTAATGATGTTTGATTCATTCTGCTATTTTTTCCTTCCCCCACACCCCTCCCACCCCTCTTTTCCCTCTATACAGTCCCTCCTTCCTCCAGTCTTGTCCCCCTCCCATCCCCCATTATATGTCATCATCCACTTATCAGCGAGATCATTCATCCTTTGGTTTCTTGAGATTGGCGTATCTCACTTAGCATGATATTCTCCAATCTCATCCATTTTCCTGCAAATGCCATAATTTTATCATTCTTTATAGCTGAGTAATATTCCATTGTATATATATACCACAGTTTCTTTATCCATTCATCAATTGAAGGGCATCTAGGTTGCTTCCACAATCTGGCTATTGTGAATTGAGCAGCTATGAACATTGATGTGGCTGTATCTCTGTAGTGTGCTGATTTTAAGTCCTTTGGGTATAGGCCAAGGAGTGGGATAGCTGGGTCAAATGGTGGGTCCATTCCAAGTTTTCTAAGGAATCTCCACACTGCTTTCCAGAGTGGTTGCACTAATTTGCAGCCCTACCAGCAATGTATGAGTGTACCTGTCTCCCCACATCCTCGCCAACACCTGTTGTTGCTTGTATTCTTGATAATCACCATTCTAATTGGGGTGAGATGGAATCTTAGTGTAGTTTTGATTTGCATTTCTCTTATTACTAAAGATGGTGAACATTTTTTCATATGTTTCTTGATTGTTTATAGATCTTCTTCTGTGAAGTATCTGTTCATTTCCTTAGCCCATTGGTTGATTGGGTTATTTGTATTCTTTGTGTAGAGTTTTTTGAGTTCTTTGTATATTCTGGAAATTAGTGCTCTATCTGAAGTATAAATGGCAAAGATTTTCTCCCACTCTGTAGGCTCTCTCTTTGCATTGCTGATAGTTTCCTTTGCTGAGAGAAAGCTATTTAGTTTGAATCTATCCCAGTTATTGATTCTTGCTTTTATTCCTTGTGCTATGGGAGTCCTGTTAAGGAAGTCTGACCCTAAGCCAACAAGTTGAAGATTTGGACCTACTTTTCCTTCTATAAGATGCAGGGTCTCTGGTCTGATTTCAAGGTCCTTGATCCATTCTGAGTTGATTTTTGTGCAAGGTGAGAGATAGGGATTTAGTTTCATTCTGTTGCATATGGATTTCCAGTTTTCCCAGCACCATTTGTTGAAGAGGCTATCTTTTCTCCATTGCATATTTTTGGCAGCTTTGTCTAGTATGAGAAAATTGTATTTATTTGGGTTTGTGTCCGTGTCCTCTATTCTGTACCATTGATCTACCTGTCTATTTTGGTACCAATACCATGCCATTTTTGTTACTATTGCTTTGTAGTATAGTTGAAGTTCTGGTATTGCGATACCCCCTGTTTCACTCTTCCTGCTAAGGATTGTTTTAGCTATTCCGGGTTTCTTATTCTTCCAGATGAATTTCATGATTGCTTGCTCTATTTCTGTAAGGTACATCATTGGGATTTTAATTGGAATTGCATTGAATCTGTATAGCACTTTTGGTAGTATGGCCATTTTGACAATATTAATTCTTCCTATCCAAGAATACGGGAGATATTTCCATCTTCTAAGGTCTTCCTCAATTTCTTTCTTCAATGTTTTATAGTTTTCATTGTAGAGATCTTTTATCTCTTTAGTTAGATTGATTCCCAAGGTTTTTTTTTTTTGAGCCTATTGCAAATGGAGTTGTTTTCCTCATTTCCCTTTCAGATGTTTCATCGCTTGCATATTAAAAATGCTTTAGATTTATGCATGTTGATTTTATAGCCTGCTATTTTGCTGAATTCATTGATGACGTCTAGAAGTTTTCTGGAGGAGGTTTTTAGATCCTCTAAATATAGAATCATGTCATCCGCAAATAGTGACAGCTAAAGTTCCTCTTTTCCTATTCGTATCCCTTTAATTTCTTTGGTCTGCCTAATTGCTCTGGCTTAGAGTTTCGAGGACAATGTTGAATAGAAGTGGTGAAAGAGGACATCCCTGTCTTGTTCCCGTTTGTAAAGGGAATGGTTTCAGTTTTTCTCCATTAAGAATGATGTTGGTCATGGGCTTAGCATAAATAGCCTTTACAATGTTCAGGTATATTCCTACTATCCCTATTTTTTCTAGAGTTTTGAGCATGAAGGGGTGTTGTATTTTGTTGAATGCTTTTTCTGCATCAATGGAAATAACCATATGATTCTTATCCTTAAGTCTATTGACATGATGGATTACGTTTATTGATTTACGGATGTTGAACCATCCTTGCATTCCAGGGATGAACCCCACTTGATCGTGGTGCACAATTTTCTTAATATGTTTTTGGATATGGTTTGCCAATATTTTGTTAAGGATCTTTGCCTCTATATTCATCAAGGATATTGGTCTAAAATTTTCTTTCCTTGATGTGTCTTTTCCTGGTTTGGGTATGGGGGTGATATTAGCTTCATAGAATGAGTTTGGTAGGATACCCTCCTTTTCTATTTCCTGGAATACTTTGAGAAGTATTGGAATGAGTTCTTCTTTGAAGGTCTTGTAGAACTCGGCTGAGAATCCTTCTGGTCCTGGGCTTTTCTTGGATGGTAGATTTTTAATGGCTTCTTCTATTTCATTGCTTGATATTGATCTGTTTAAATTCTATATGTCCTCCTGGTTCAGTTTGGGAGGAGCATATGTCTCTAGAAATTTGTCAATGTCTTTGGTAGTTTCTATTTTGTTGGAATACAGATTTTTGAAGTAGCTCCTCATTATGTTATGTATCTCAGTGGTGTCTGTCATGATATTTCCTTTTTCATCACGAATTTTAGTAATTGGAGTTTTCTCTCTCCTTCTCTTTGTTAGTGTGGCTAAGGGTTTGTCTATTTTGTTTACTTTCTCAAAGAACCAACTTTTGTCAATTTTTTGAATTCTTTTGTTTCAATTTCATTGATTTCAGCTTTGATTTTAATTATTTCCTGTCTTCTACTACTTTTGCTGTTATTCTCTTCTTTTTCTAGGGCTTTGAGCTATAATGTTAGATCATTTAGTTGTTGACTTTTCATTCTTTTCTGGAATGCGCTCCATGCAATGAATTTTCCTCTTAGTACTGCTTTCATAGTGTCCCAGAGATTTTGATATGTTGTATCATCATTCTCATTGACCTCTAAGAATTTTTTTTATCTCCTCCCTGATGTTTTCTGTTATCCATGTTTCATTCAATAGCATATTATTTAGTGTCCAGGTGTTGAAGTAATTTCTGTTTTTTATTTTGTCATTGATTTCTACTCTCAGTCCATTATGATCTGATAGAACACAAGGCAGTATCTCTATTTTTTTTTTTTTTTTTTTTTTTTTTTTTTTGCATTTCCTAAGGGCTGCTTTGTGGCTTAACATATGGTCTATTTTTAAGAAGGTTCCATGTGCTGCTGAGAAGAAAGTGAATCCACTCGTTGATGGATGGAATATTCTATATATGTCTATTAAGTCTAGGTTATTGATTGTATTATTGAGTTCTATGGTTTCTTTGGCTGGTTATGTTTGGAAGATCTATCCAGTGGTGACAGCAGTGTGTTAAAGTCACCCAGAATTATTGTGTTGTGGTCTATTTGATTCCTGAAATTGAGAAGGATTTGTTTGATGTACAGGGATGCACCATTGTTTGGGGCATAAATATTTACTATCGTTATGTCTTCCTGATTTATGGCTCCCTTAAGCAGTATGAAATGTCCTTCTTTATCCCTTCTGACTAACTTGGGCTTGAAGTCCACTTTATCTGATATAAGGATGGAAACCCCCGCTTTTTTACTGAGTCCATGTGCGTGGTAGGTTTTTTCCCATCCTTTCACCTTTAGTCTGTGGAAGTCTTTTTCTATGAGATGAGTCTCTTGAAGGCAGCATATTGTTGGGTCTTTCTTTTGAATCCATTCTGCCAGTCTATGTCTTTTGATTGATGAGTTTAGGCCATTTATGTTCAGGGTTATTATTGAGATATGATTTGTATTCCCAGTCATTTGGGCTTATTTTTGGTTTTTAAGTTGGCTTGGTTTCTCCTTTGAGTGTTTTTTCTCTAAGGTAGTTCCTCCCTTTGCTGACCTCCATTGTTGTTTTGCATTTCCTCCTCATGGAATATTTTGTTGAGAACATTCTGTAGTGCAGGCTTTCTATTTGTAAATTCTTTTAACTTTTGTTTATCATGGAAGGATTTTATTTCATCTTCAAATCTGAAGGTTTAGTTTTGCTGGGTATAGGATTCTTGGTTGGCAACCATGTTCTTTCAGAGCTTGAAATATGTTGTTCCAGGCCCTTCTAGCTTTTAGAATCTGGGTTGAGAAGTTTGCTGCTATCAGTACTGGTTTCCCCCATATGTAATCTGATGCTTTTCTCTCGCGGCCTTCAAAATCCTATCTTTATTTTGAATATTAGGCATTTCATTATCATGTGCCTCGGTGTGGATCTGTTGTGATTTTGTGCATTTGGTGTTCTATAAGCCTTTTGTATTTGATTTTCCATGTCATTCTTCAGGTTTGGGAAATTTTCTGATATTATTTTATTGAATAGGTTGTTCATTCCTTTGGTTTGTACCTCTGTGCCTTCCTCAATCCCAATAATTCTTAAATTTGCTCTTTTCATGATGTCCCATAGTTCTTGGAGATTTTGTTCATGATTTCTTACCATCTTCTCTGTTTGGCCAACTTTATTTTCAAGATTAAATATTTTGTCTTCATTGTCTGAGGTTCTATCTTCCAAGTGGTCTAGTCTTTTGGTGATGCTTTCCATTGAGTTTTTTATTTGGTTTATTGTTTCTCTCATTTCAAGGATTTCCATTTGGTTTTTGTTTTGTTTTGTTTTGTTTTTGTTGTTGTTGTTGTTTTGTTGGTTTTTTTTGGTTTTTTGTTTTTTTTTTTTTTTTTTTTTTTTTTTTGAGACTCTCTCTTTGCTGAAATGATCTTTTGCTTCCTGAAGTTGCTCTTTCAGCTTATTGGTATTATCATTCATTGCCTGCAGTTGCTCTCTTAACTCATCCTTTGCTTCACGAATCATCTTAATCATGTATAATCTGAAGTCCTTTTCTGACATTTCTTCTAACATACTGTCATTGGATTCTATTAATATAGAACCTAGATTTGTTTGGATCATTTTCTTTCCTTGTTTTTTCATGTTGTACATGTATCTTCCCCTCCAGCAGTGCAGATTTGGGATATTGCAGATTTCCCCTATAGGCTTATAGTGGCCCTATAGGTTTCCAAAACCTTTTCTTTAAGGGGAGATCAATATTAGCAGTGCCCAGTTCCGACACTATGCAATCCTAGACCAAATAGCCTCTATGAGGACAATAACAATATTGTCATAATAAACAGAATGAGTTCAAATATTATCTTCAGTAAAACAAACAGATTTACAATAAGTCTGCAGTTTCTAATGGAGGACAAAGAGGATGCAGAGGGATGTAGAATGTGGCTGTTAATGGGATAAAAAAAGAATATACAGAAGTTCTAGATAATAGAAAGGGTGAGAGTGTAATCAAAAGAAATTGGATGTTAGCATGCAAAGAAGGGAGAAAGAGACTCTAAGGGAACAGGTAAACAAAAGGAAAAAGCAAGAAAAGTAAAGAAATAAAAAAATTTTTCAATATGGAGAAAAGAAAATCTACAGTATAACAGTCATATAGTATTCAAACCTCACTGTCTTCAGTAGCCTGATGCCTGAGAGGTACCTGACAATGAGCTTCAAGTCTCCAGCAGGCGTCTCAGGATGGGATTTGCCCCACCTAAAGATCAGAGCTATGGCTTCCAGGATTATCCAAGATGGCTGCTCTGGCTTCCAAATGTGTTGGCAAATGGGGAGCTGCAGCTCAGGGGTGGACGTGGTCAGCTGGAGGTCCTGGAGACAGGATGCAGTTGGTCAGGCAGTGGTCCTGGAGGTCGGGTGTTTGGTGTGGTTGCGGGATCCTGGAGGCCAGGTGCAGTCGTTCTGGGGTCCCAGTGATAGGGCGCAGTCAGTTGGTCTGGGGGTCCTGGCTGCAGGGAGCAGTCAGCCGATGTGAGGACCCCAGAGGCAGGGAGTGATCAGTCAGGCTGAGGGATCCTGGAGACGGGGCTCAGTCAGTCTGACCAGGGGTCCTATGGGACCTGGCTGATGTCTCAAAATGGCAGCAGCCATGTGTAATCAAACCTGCAGGTACTGTAACAGTGAACTTCCAGGCAACAGCAGGCAGCTGCTGCTCCACTGGCGGTCAGCGATCAGTTTGCTCACTGTTGTCGGACGATTGGGAAGTGAACCTCCTGCATTGGGTGATGGACAGGTGTAAGGCAGGTGATGGACAGGCAAAAGGCAGGCAAATGGTGGATGATAGGCACCTGACAGTGAGCAATCTGCACTCAAAAAAGGCGTCGATATGCTGGCAGACTGCAGGTGATCACAGCAGACAAATGGGGTAAACAGCAGGGGATCAATAAGCAGCAAAAACTGCCTCACCAAGAAACAGATATCCTCTGCTTGAAACTGGAGTTACGGAGTGACAAGGAATGCAGCCTCCCTCTAGTCCGCCATCTTGGATCAAAACCCCTGAGGGATTTCTTTTAATCCCTCTCCCCACCCCATATATTCCACATGGGATCTTGTACTTGTATCCGTATCTTCCTCTTTCTTAGTTTGTTTCCTTTCTTTGGTGGACCATTTGTGTGTGTGAAATGTCTTTTATTGAGAGACTCTCAGTAAGTACTCTCATATTTTCTTGATAGTTTGGCTGGGTATAGAATTCTAGATTGGAAGTCATTTTCCTTCCAAATTTTGAAGTTACTACTCTGCTGCTTTCTCACTTCAATTGTTGCTGTTGTGAAGCCTAAAGACATTTCTATCTTTTTCATGTAGTTATTTTTCTCTTTAAGAGCTTATAAAATCTTTTTGCCTCCAATATTGTGAAATTGCACAATAATATATCCGGGTGTTGGAGGTCTATTTTGGCTCATTGTGAGTCATTTGGTGGGTCCCTTCAACATGACAGCTGCTCATCCTCTTTAGGTCTGGAAATGTCATAATTTATTTATTTGATATTTTATCTCTCTCCATTTTATCTGACCTTTGTGAAACTTATGTTAATCATATAATAGTTCTCCTGAAATGGAAATCTAATTTTTTGTCCTTATCTATTCTCTTATTTACCATCTCATTACTTCAATCCTCTTATTCAGCATTTTCTTCAAATATCTTCCTATCATTATATTTGGTTCTTGTTCTCTAACCTACATATAGTATTCTTATATGTTATGCATAACATTATACATTTTATACATATATTTTGTGTGTGTGTTTTCCATGGGTCTCTGTGAGGATAATAATGATGGCTATTTTTCCCAATTTCTTTACCCTGCGTATATTTTTCATTTAGTTTATTTTTGTTTGTTTGTTTGTTGTTGTTTTCTGTGGTGCTGGGGATCCATCCCAGGATCTGTAAAGCAAACACTTCACCACCAAGCTACACCCCCAACCCCTACCTACATGGTTTCTGTTGCTTTTTTGCTGTTGTCTGTCTCGGTTTCTCTCTTTCACACAAGGAGCTTCCCTTAGAATATTAAAATATCCTTAGCTGATTGTTCACGATAAGGAGAGGCTTAAAAAGTTGATGGGAAGCCACCTGCCACAGTATCCTGAACACTTTGGATCAGCTCTTCAGTCAGGCAGTCAAAAATAAAAATAAAAACCAGTGGGTGTCCACACACCCACATCCCTCCCCCTGGGAGATCAGCTCGAGGGCGGTCCCAGGCTCCTGCATCAGGTGTGGCCCTCTGAGCAGCGGTGACAGGCTGCCCTCAATGCTCCATCCCCCTCTGCTGTGGGACGGAGTCCTGGAAGGTGCGTTGAAGACGGGGAGGCCTGGATCCCAGAACCAGAGGCAACCGCGGCTGATCAGGAACGCCATCTTTCAGACCTAGAGCGAAACACACCCTGCTCACCGGGGCTGCTGCCACGCAGGCGGGCGGACCGAGGTGATAGCGGCCATGCACGAAGCACCAGCGAACAGCTGGAGCACACCCGGCTAACGTGGAGTGACCACGACTGAACTCGCCCCCTAGCCCGAAACAAATCAGCAGCTGCACGAAATTCACGACGACTCTCAAGACAGGTAAGCCGGAAAGAAGCGGGATGCGGCTTAACACTGAACAAATGAGCCTCCAAAGGCCACCCTTCGCTCGCCCTCCCCGTCCCTGCACCCAGGCCTGCCATCCTCCTGCGGGCTCTCGGTCGGCATGGCGCCGGCGCCCCTACTAGACCCCCGCGCGGGCCCGTCATCCGCGCCCCTCCTTCCCTCCGGCTCCCACTCTGCCCCGGCGCGCAGGCCGGGCTCGCGCTGCGGGTGGACTTGCGGGAGCGGGACAGGCGCACGAATCTGCGGGGAGACTAAGGCGAGGGACGCAGCCCCGAGACCGCGCTGCGGCAGGTGGCTCACCCCTGGCCGCCGCGCACCCTCCGGCCGGCGAGGAGAGGACCCCAGGTCCCACGCGAGCCAGCTACGCCGGGGCCAGGCGGGGACCAGCTTCCGGTCGGACGAGCGACGTGGGGCGCGCCCGACCGCCAGCTCTCCCGCCCTCCAGCGGGCAGTGGGCGAAGGACCCCGGCCCGGCCGCGGCGGGTCGCTAGGAAACGCCCGCGTGTGGCCCAATCAGCGCACTCCCGCCGCTCTGGCAGCTCCCAGGAGGCCGCGCAGGAGGTGGGCGGGGCCTGCAGCCCTGATGGGCGGGCACAGGGCGGGGCCCGGCGAGGCGGGGCCGGGAGCCGCAGAGGAAGATGGCGTCGCGGAGGGAGACGGTCTCCGGGCCGCGCGGGCTCCAGCTGTCCTTGCCGCTGCTGCTGGCGCTGCTGCTGCTCCGGCCCTGGCCTGCGGCGGCCCATGGCGGCAAGTACTCGCGAGAGAAGAATGAGCCCGAGCCGCCTGCGCAGCGCGAGCCCGGGGAGGAGTTCCGCATGGAGAAGCTGAAGCAGCTGTGGGAGAAGGCCCGGAGGGTGAGCGGGGGTCGGGGCCGGGAGCGGGGAGCAGGGGCGGCGGTGCCTGGCACTGCCCTGGCCGAGTTCCTGCGGCCCGCAGGCACTGCAGCCCCCAAGTGTCAGGCGGTCACCCCTACCTTACCTGCAGCCGGAAGGGGACCCGGGGGCAGCGGGACTTGCTGAAGTCCTCGGAGACCTTGTGCAGAGCCTGCGCTGCCTTAGAGCAGCTGAAGGCCCCCCCCCCAAGGATACCCATCAGCTTGGCCCCCGCCCGCCTGCCTTCTCTGCCCAGCGAGCTAGTTACCCAAAGTGAGGCAGAGCTAGGCTTTTGCCTTTTGCAGGACTTTGCCATTTGTCCCACCCTACCTCTCCCTTTATGGGGAAACAGGTGATGTTCGACACAGACGTTTTTAGGGACAGCAGAAGTCCCAGAAGCAGGCTGCTGCTGGTTAATTTGGGTGAGGGATATAGAGGTGGAGGAGAGGTCATTTTAGAACACAAGACCCAGGGAATGCAAAACTGAGAGTTAGTAGATATCTTATCTGATCCTCTTTATTTTGGAGATAAAGGTACCAAAGCCCAGAGGGGAAAGGGCATCCCAAGGTCAGCCAGCTTCCTAACTGGAATGACCCTGGGCGAGCCACACTCTACATTAACATAATGATTACTTTATTTATTTGGCATGGGCTCATATTTATGGAAATAGTTATTTACAAATCAAGACCCACCCCTCTGAGTCTCAGTATCTTCATCTTTAAGTAGAAGGGAGTCCAATTAGCTCTTCCCTTAAGTAGTCCAGTTTTAGCATTTCTGAGTAAATGATTTGCAAAATAAGAGTAAGTTTTGGAAGAGTGCAGAATCTTTGGCCCAGGTAAAAATGTGGAGAGAGAGGGTTGGAAGGCTGGCTGCAGGGGGCACTGTGGGAAGGGGGAGTGGTGTCCAGTGAGTATAGCCCTATAAGTCCTTCACAAGGTGCTCCTGTGTCCAGCTTCATTCCCAGCCAGTGTCCTTGAGGTTCTGCTGGAGAGGATCCCAGTATATAATGTTTAACCTACAGAGATAGAGATGGAGACAGGAGACAGCCCTGTAGGCTGGACAGGCAAGGTGGTTTCCTAGAAGAAGGGGCCAGGGGCACAGTTGGGGTTGGATGTGGCAGGATCCTCTGAGCAGCAGGGACCAGGAGTGGTTAGAGCTCAGCATGTGTCCTCACTGTCCCCCACTGTCTACTGTGATGGGTGTGCTGAGCCAGCAGCTATTGATCAGGTGTTTCTCCCACAGGGTGAAGTCGGGCAACAGGAAGACACTAGCCTGAGTTGGAGGCAGTATTGGGGAATGTGCTCTGGTGCCCATGAGCCCAGAGGCTCCCCTTGCTTTGGGAACTGTCCCAGTCCTTCCTCTTGCCCATCTAAACTTGCCCCCAGGCCAGCCCTCTGCATCTGTCAGGCTGTGCACCTTTCTCAGACCTCTGGCAGTCACCTGCCCACATTCTGCACTGTACTATCCCTGGGTTCTCCTGTGCTCCGTCCACACCTGATCTACTTCAATGTCAGGCAGTCTGATTCTCCACTGTCTGTGGTCACTGCTGGGTGCTGGCTCCCCTAGGCCCTGTGCAGGCCTTGCCTCACATGACCTTTCCAGTCCCTCTAGCCCTGAAGGTCTGCAGTCGTGTGTGCAAGCCTTTTCCACTGAACTGAGTGGGAAGTTCTGCCAGGGTGGGCTTCCCACTTCCAGAGAGCCTAGTAGTTGAGGGCACAGTGACTCTTGCTGGTTTTCCTTCTAGACCTGGAGGCTTGCATGGTGGTGGTAGGAACTGTGACCCAGCTGGGGAGGCATGGCCCCTGGGTGGCTGTCCTCTCTATTAGAAATGCGTAAGTGGGACATTTTGTCCAACGTGGGCTTCATGCTTCTGCTCTTGCTACTGAGAGCACTGGATCCTGGGGTGGACAGGGGACAGGTGGGTCTGTGGTCGGCTTGCAGAGGATTGTTGATGTGGACAGAAGCTCATGTCACTTCTTACCTAGCACCTGTCTGCTGCTTCAGGTGGGAGCGAGGGGCACTGCAAGGCCCTTCTTGAGTCGGGATCTCGTTGAATAGAACTGTGGCAGAATCCGCGGGAGCTCTAGGGACCAGTGTTCTCAGCCTCATGACCTTCCTTCACAGCCAGGAAGATTCTGTCCTTTCTGATTTGCTTGACAAAAGCATTTCACATTTTGTTTTCTAAAAATACAGTTGTATCATGGCAGACAATAGCATATAGTGTGTCTCAGTATCTGAGGATCAGAGACAGGTGTGATGAAGATGTTTGCCTCCTCCTCATTCTGACCCTCCTCTTGAGGAGGTGAGACCTCTCCAGTGGGGCAGAGACTGAGGAGATGCTGAGACTGTTTCCGTCCCAGGGGACAGTCCATCCCGTCTTCATACCCTGACTCAAATCACCCCATCCACGTTTTCCCAGCCATGCCCAGCAAGCTGAGTTCCATGCAGTGTTGTGACACACCCAATGTGTTGCAAGATGCAAGACTCCCAGCACCCAAGGAGCCCAGGGCCGTCCTTAGCGTGGGGGAGGGGTGCTTCCATGGCAGTAGCCACATGCTCGCAGATACCTGGGGCTTCTTCCTTTTCCTGAGGAGCAGACCCCCTAGGTCCTGCAGCAAGGGTACTCTGTCACCCTCGACCTGGGAAATGGGTCTTTAAGCTCAGAGTTCCTATTTCTGACCCAGATGAACATCTTTCACCTCTGACATGACAGAAGTAGTTCTTGTCCTTAGAGGTCAGGTGTGCAGAGCAGAGGACACCAGAGACCCATCCCTGTTACCGAGCGTTTCCATTTCCTTGTTCTCTGTGTCCCTAGAAAGACCTGTGTCACGCTTTTCCAGGGACTCTGAGGAAAGGCTGGTCACAGGACCAGCCATGGCCTTCCTGCCTCCACACGGTGCCTGCCACCTGCCAGCTAGCCCATGGCCTCATGGATGCTCAGCCCCTGCTCTTGTCCTTGCATTCAGCTGAGAGAAGGTGGTCACAGTCGCTGCACATTGAGGGACGGAGCGGCGTGAGACTGACTCTGCGAGTCAGGGGGCCGCGGCAGCTTGCTGCCTGGCTGGCGACTGCCTCAGCCAGCACTTGGTAAGGCTGCCACGTGGTCTAGCCAGCCCGTGGCCTCACCTGCCACTCTTTGGATCAGTGGTCATGCTCTGCACAGCTCTGCTTGGCCACAGCCCTGGCCCCAGGGGCCAAGGTTCAGGTGGACACCAGAGACCACACATTCTGGGTCTGGGTTTCTGGGGGCAGAGGGTTGAGAAAGCAGAGAAGGGTTACTGGAAAGTTCCAGAGTCCCACTGGCTCCCAGGCATACAGGGGGTCCTGGGTGCCACTGGGGCTTCCAGGGAGGGTGGCAGGCAGCTAGGCAGCTCCTAGGGTTCGCGCTCACCGCCAGAGCCATTGGAGGTGGGGTCTGAAGCACACATGCTGTCCTTCCACGCTCTGGGCTACCCCGTGCTCCAGACAAGCTTCCCCTCTGCCTGCCGGTCTCCTGGTCGTCAGTGATTTACTTAACTGCTTAATATTTGACAGAGTCTGCTTTGCCTTACTTATTATTTTTGCAGTGCCGGACCTTGTGCATGCTGGGCACATCTACCCCTGCCCTGATAGATTGGTTTTTTTCATTTGGCTCTCTTTAACTAGTACTTCTAACTTGGTGCATTAACTTCTAACTTAAAAGAGAGAAAGGAATCTGGAAGTGGGAGCCAGGTGCTTGTGCATGACCTGCTTGTCTCCCTCCCAGTAGAGCTGATGGCTGCTGGTTTTGTGGCTCTGGGCTCTGCATCTTCAGCCCTGAGCTTGTAGGCAGCAGTATCTCAGAGGATGGTAGGCATGTCGTGACTTCTGAGAGATGTGGGTGGTGGGTTTAGATAGCCAGGTCTGGGCCTGAGAGCAGGTGATTCTGGGGCAGATGGTGGCTCTACTTTTGCAGTTCACAGCACACTTTCCCATGTTCACCCACTGACTCTCCCAGGGCTCTGGAAAGGTGGGCAGGGGGCATGAAGGCCACCACAGGTTGCAGGTGAAAGTGCCCTGCTTGAGCCTTGGAGGAAGACTATAGCCAGTCCTCAGCTCTGCCTTCCAGCGAGGTACCAACCAGCCATTGGTGAACACCTAGACCCTCCCCAACAGCCCCAGAGAGGGCAGATCTGGGGTGAGGGCACTGCCAGCTCTCACTGCAGAAAGCAAAACCAGAGGCCTCAGCCCTTCCCCCGTGGTGCTGCCCTGCTGCAGCACAGCCCAGCCAGTGAGACAGTGCCTGTAAGACGCGCTGTGTGCAAGCAGACCTGTCTGTTGCTCCAGGGTTTTGTGGCACAAACAGAAACGAAGTCAATGCAGGCTTCGGTCATAAGCAGTGCAGCCCGGGCGGCCGGGATGCTGTGTGCCCATCAGAACAGGCAAGTTAAATAAAGATTTTATTTTCTGTAAATTCAGTCTTCTATTCTCTGTGGTCACTTCCAGTTATTATTTTCATAGTGTGTGGCATGTGCAAAATGTAATGCACTTCTTTACCAGGCCCGGCCCCTCCTTGGTGCCCAGCATCCACGCTGCCCTGTTTACCTGGCGAGTTTTACCAGGTGCCAGGAGGTGGCTCGTAGGATGCCTATCACAGGAGCGCCTGCCTCCAGGAAGCACCACGAGGGGCGGGCTCCCGGGGGACTTGGGTTTCTAGAGCACGTCCCCAGATGTGCCTGGAGCTTGGAGCTCCTGCCCGTGGCCCCAGCTCCGTGCCCCCTCGTCTCCAGGGTCTCCCAGTCACCACTCGCCTCCCACGTCAGCCTTGGGCTCTGCCCTCCTCTGGTCACACTTCGCTCTGTTCTTGTTGGGCAGCTCCACCTCTCTCCTGTGAAGCTGGCAGAGCTCCATGCTGACCTGAAGATTCAGGAAAGGGACGAGCTGAACTGGAAGAAACTGAAGATCGAGGGCTTCGATGAGGACGGGGAGAAAGAGGCAAAGCTGGTTCGCAATCTCAATGGTGCTTTTTATTTATTTTCTTTCTGTTAAAATGGGGAGGTGGCTCCCAGCCTCGCAGTGCTAGCTTCTTAGTTCCTGGCGAGGACGAGGGAGAGGGTGTCGTGGCCTGCATGGTGGTCACCCCCAAGGACACCTTGGCCATGTTCCGCCCTGTCTGTCTCCTGAGTGCTGTTGGCACGCTGTAGGAAGACCAGGACCGTAGCTCTGGGCACATAGCTGCTCAGGCGTCTGACAGTCCCGGAGCTGCGCAGCCCAGGAACAGGTTGGAGACTCAGTACACCCAGTCAGCCAGAGGAGGAAGCAGGTCCCTTTCTGTGTCTGACGCAGGACCATCCCCTTCCTCAGACCTCACTGAAGTGCTGACTCTAGTCCCCACTTGACAGGCTCGGAGGCGAGTAATCTGTGTGGGGTTTTCTGTCCCTAGCCGTCCATTCTCCCTGCTTCAGGCGTCCCCTCTCAGTGTAGTGTCCAGGTGAGACTTAGGCCCAACCTCACTTCTCCCGTTTTACATGACCAAGTTCAAATTGTGTATCAGGAACATAAAACCCACATGCCATGGCAGAGGGGCACCACCAGGCTAGAGGAGATGCACTGAGATGAGCTGGGACACCTGCACCCCTATGCAGCATGTTGGGGAGGCCACCCCCATGGACAGGGCAGGAGCCTGTGTGGGGTTCACCCCACCCCACCAGAAGGAACTGGGCTTGTGTAGGATGGAGGGTCCTGGAGCTGCCAGAGAAGTGGGCTGGTGATCATCTCCCTCTTGCTGGCCAGTGTCCTCACTGGGAGTAGCTTATTCCAGCCTAGCAAGTCCAGGCCCATGACCCAAGTAGGGCAGAGTTTTCTGCTTGAGTGACACTGGTCTCCGGTGCCTGCAGCAGACTGAGTGGAACTCTGGAAGCTGACCTGAGCACTTCTGGAGAGGGCTGGTCCAGGAGGTGGGTGCACGCCGATGCCACCCACAAAGCTGTATAGGCCCGTTGTCTTCCAGGTGTGGTCTGTGGCCCTCCTCCCCATCCCCTGTGCCATGTCCAGGCACACCCAGGGGACTGTGTCACACAGACGGGGCTGGGGTGAGAAGGGCAGGACGCAGGAGCCCTCGGGCCTCTACCCCAGCTCTGCCTGGCACCTAAGCACAAGCCTCGCTGACGGTGGCTCTTCTGGCAAAGCCCGCGTGGTTCCATCCTGAGAGGAGGGGTCCTGCCTCCGCAGCTGTCTGCTCAGGATGCGCCTGACGCCCACCCCACACAGCCCGTGCCACCTCAGGAGAGGCTGGCTCCATGCTGTGAGCCTCCTCCCCTCGGCATTCTGGGACTCCACCCGAGGCAGAACCCAGGATCCAGAAACCCCCTCGGTCCTGGGTCCTGGTTGCTGAGCTCAGCCCTGGGCCGTTCGCTGTGATCAGGAGTCGGGTGCTTCCTGTGCCCTCGGCTCTGAGCCTCCCCCTCTCTGGCTGTGGACTGCCAGAGCTGTCCAGATGGGTCAGGAGCATGAGGCCTGGGTGACTGGGCCCTTCCTGGTACTCGCAGAGTGGGTGGCTCAGGCTGGACCTTGGAGACAGCCAGGCACTGGTCTTCTGCTGCTGGGGTGGCTGTGCACCCTTTACTTAAATCAGCTTTTTGTGTCTTTCTGTTTTAAGAGACAGGCTCTCCCTACCTGTGTTACTCAGGCTGACCCTGGACTCCAAGTCTCAAGTGAGCCTCCCACTTAGCCTCCCAAGTAGTCTGGACCTGACTTTTAAAGTTGTGTTTTAAGAGATAAGTTGCATGTGATGAAATCCAGACCTTACCCCAGAGTTCGACGGACTTTGCTGAGTGTGCACCATGGGACCCCCACCTGCCGCAGGCCTCTCCTGACCACGGCCTGCACTTGAGTCTGTAGGCTGACCTGACCCTTGAGGGAAGCCAGGAGTGCTCTCACTGCCTGCGCCAGAGGCCCCAGCAGCCAGGCTTCCAGACACAGTGAGAGCCGTGGGCCTGAGGTCCAGAGGGGAAGGGAGTTTCCAGAGTCATCGTGTGCGAGCGGCTGTCCCAAGCTGTCGGACAGCTGGATGATTCCTGGCCTCTGGAGACTGCTTCCTGGGACAAGAAGAGACCAGTCCCTGCGCCCCATTTGCTCACGTGCCGAGCACCAAGCCCATCCACAACAGGGTCAGCTGTTGGGCCTGCCCCTGCTGCGTGCTGATGGCCAGAGGTACTGAGTCCTCATGGTGCAGAAGGACTGGTGCACAGGGCCAGCGTGTCCCTTGGGCTGGGCAGCAGCAGGCTGCTGACTGCCTCTCCTCCCAGCTGCCTCAGAGTCTGCCGGAAGTCCTGGCACTGCTGTCCCTGGCAGATGAGCACATGTCAGAATTGTCAGGCTCCCCACCTATCGCCTGACCCCTAGTGGACTGTCTGTCCTCACTGGGGCTTGTCAGAAACCGGGGCAGCACCATTGGTCCTTGAGAGCCCATGGGATGGCCTATGCAGGCCACACCTGGCGTTCCTACGAGCCACTTTTGCCTTCAGGAGGACACAAGCAGGATGTGTTCATGGTGGAAACCAGGACTGCCCTTCAGGTCCCTGGGCGTGTTCATAAACATTGAGGGGCTGGATTGTATTCTTCCCACTACATCTTGTCTGGTCACCCAGGAAACCAGGGGTGAAAGGAAAATTTTGGAAAGTAAGCACTTGAGTCTCTGAGATGAGTGGACTCCCAACAGTCCCTTAAAGAACCATGTTCAGTGAAACCTTCCCCTCTCTAGTTATCTTGGCCAGGTATGGTCTGGACGGGAGGAAGGAGGCCCAGCTGGTGCACAGCAACTCACTCAGTGACAGCACCCAGGACGACGGGCTGGGGGACCCCAGGCTGGAAAAGCTGTGGCACAAGGTACCCCTCAGTTTTTCCATAACCTCTGGAACTTATATGTCTAGAGTGAAGGCTTGGGTGGTGGGTATCTCAGCTGTCCCCTGCAGGACCCCTGTTCCCTTGCACGGCATCCACCATGTGAGATTCTCTGGTTTCTTGGGACAGTGCTGCTCTTTGGTGATCGTTCTCTCCTTCCAGCAACTCAGCCTCTGCTTCCTGTTGGAACATTCCTGCTTTCTCTACAAAGTGATTTCTTTGGCTTACAGCTATCAGACCGTCAAATTTTAAGAATGTGCCTAGCAGCATAAGTTTAGTTGCACAGGGTTAAAACAGCATTCTTTTTATTTATCTATTTATGGTGGTACTGAGACTCGAACCAAGAGCTTCAGCTGCTTGGCAAGCCCTCTACCACCAAGCAGCTACCACCCCACGGCTGGATTCTCTGCCTCGTGTCGATGTTTAGTTGTGCCTGCAGCCTGGCGTGTGTGAACATGCCCACGCAAGAGTGTGTTGCACTCTCGCTGCTGGGTCTGGTCATGCTGGGCTGGGCCTGGCGTGCTCTTTGGGCTGTGGACCTCAGCGTGGGGTGCTGGGAGGGTCAGATGTCAGGACGTGGTGCTTGGCTGGCCTGTGTCAGGCTCCCTCACTTTGGCTCCCCTTGTCTTCCACCCTGGTCCAGAGCAGCTTATCTGGATCACGCCGATTTGGGTTGGAGCCTTGGAGTTCTGCACTAGCCCATTGTCCGGGTTGTGGGGAAGGGGGCAGGTGGAAGGTGGGAAGAGGGCCAAGGGAGAGGGTGCTGTGGAGTGGGCCTCGTGTGCTGCCCAACCCGGGAGGCAGGTGGGACGGCAGGGTGACTGGCCCCGGGTCCCCAGGGAGATGGCCTTGCTGTGCTCACCCACCGCAGTCGGGAGAGCAATGGAGGGCAGAGGGGCGACACGCCCCCCAGAGGTGTTCGTGGCTAGCCCCTTCCCTCCTAGGCGAAGACCTCGGGGAAGTTCTCCAGTGAGGAATTGGACAAGCTATGGAAAGAGTTTCTGCACCACAAAGAGAAGGTGGCCGAGTACAATGTCCTGCTGGAGACGCTGAGCAGGACCGAAGGTGCCTCGCCCAGCTGCCCCTCCCTGGCTGGCGCCACACTGCTCTGCGCAGTGACCTGCCTGGGGGGACCACCCAACGCCCTCATCTCAGGTTCCCACCCAGTTTTGCCAATGGGAACAGGTAGTTTAACTGCGCAAACCCACCAGTCAGATGAAACGTTGCTTTGGTAACAGCAGCTCTGTCCTCACCCCTAGTTACCTGCTGCCTTGACTGGCAAGGACTTTTGCCCACAGACCCTCCCCTAGGTATGGGATCCTGAGAGAGAGCAGGTTGGAGGCTGGAGGGGCTGTGCAGCCTGGGGTGAGCCTCCAGGGCACGGGGTGCCCTGCCGTCCATCCTGCAGTCACCTTGGAACCCAGGTGTCCTGTTTGAAAGGGCATGTCAGCTGACCGTCACTGCCCTCACAGGTGGCCGAGGAGCGGATGCTTCAGGAGAGAATCCTTGAACTCCAAGGGGTGTGGTTTTAGGCTGTGCCTCGGGCCAGTGGGAGCTCAGGGCACCTTGGCCACGGGGGTCCCAGCACCAGGTCCTCGGGAGGCCCTCATCAGGCATTCTGCTTCTGGTTCACAGAGTCTTATGAAAACGCCATCAGCCCTGATCTGAGCCAGGTCAAGGACGACGTCCTGTACAGCAAGCACGGGGAGCTGAAGGACAGGCTGCGAAGCATCCACCAGGGCCTAGACCGCCTGAGGAGGGTCAGCCACCAGGGCTACAGCCCCACGGCCGGTAAGCTCCACACGCTGATGGGCGCCTGCCCACGTCTGCCCCGCTGTGGCGGTTGAGAGTGAAACTGGCAGGGTGTGTCCTCAGTGCTTGGGGACGGGCACAAGGGATGGGGGCCCTTGTCATGTGCATTCCTCTGTGCTAGAGAAAGGCTGGCCAGGGCCCGCTTCCCTGAGCTACTCCATCAGCGCTTGTCCCACTGCCCTGTTAGCCCTGACTCAGGCAGTGGAGCGGTGGCCCCAGGTGACAGCCCTCCCGGGCAGGTCAAGTGGCAAGTCGCAGCTCCTGGTGGGGGTTGTGCCCTCCAGTGTTACAGCAGACCCCAGCAGCTCACCGCCAGTCTCTTCATTCTGAGTTCTTGCCTCATGAATCCAAAGAACGAAACCCACAGACAGGGAAGAGTGAGTGCAGAGTAGGATTCCTTCAAGTGGGAAGAACAGAGAGGGCTCCCAGAGGCGGGGACCAGGCAGGGCTGCCCCTGGGTGTGCTCGCCTGGGGGTTTGCAGAGCGCTTGGCCACTGCTGTTGGTCCAGATTCCTGCTAATCAGGTCTTGGAAACCGCCAGCGCTCTTGGGTGCCCTGAGAGTCTGGCGAGTCTGGTCTGCCCCCTCCTGCTGTTCGTGCTGCTCATTGGCCTGGGGCTGTGGGGCAATAGGTCAGCCGCCCTGGTTCACCTTGGCCCTGCTCACCTAGTCTGCCACTCCCAGACAGCACCTGCAGGGCCTCCCAGGACACAGTGGCATCCGTGCCCTGCAGGGCCAGGTCCCAGCTCCCTCGGTTGTATTCTGCTTCTGCCATTTATGTGCCCTTGGGTCACCCTCCCACCCCCACCCGAACTCAGCCTCCCATGGAGGTGATGGCACCACTTGGCAGATTCGGCATTCCTGGGTTGATGGGAGCCAGAGAGCTTGGCCACAGTGAGCGTGGCCGGTGGCGACACTGACACCTGCCACGCGCCCCATCAGGATGGATGCAGGGCCTTCCGTCCCTCCCCACAGCCAGGGTCCCTAGGTCCTTGGCGGAAGGTCAGCCGAGGGAGGACTAGCAGGCACCACTGTGGCTCACAGGCAGGCCAGATGGGCAGAGGTCGGTGACCCACACTGGGCAGCTTCACTGCATCCACACGTGAGCCCAGTGGGATCAAGAAGCCCCACGGTCTTCTCAGGAGTGAAACGGTGAACAGCAACCCCCTCTGTCTGTAATGGACAGCTCTGACCAGGTGCTGAGTACTTCTGCACAGCCCCCTACCACGCTGCCCCTCAGGCAGCCAGGAGTGGCTGGTGGTCCTGGTCATGGGTGGGCCCAGGTTCTAAGCCCAGGAGAAACACCTTCCTCAGGACCATGCCGCCTCGCTCAGACCACATCCCAGCCGGTTCTGAGACAGACCATGCATCCCCAGCTCATGTGCGGCCCTGTCCGCGGCAACAGCCTGAAGTCATGTGCGCAGGCACACGCCACCCCCGGGGGCTGAGCAGGCCAGGTGGCCCGGCAGCAGGGCACGTACTGCCCTGCTGCCCACGGAACAGATGGCTCCTGCTTTTCTGCAGAGTTCGAGGAGCCCCGCGTGATTGACCTGTGGGACCTGGCCCAGTCTGCCAACTTCACTGAGAAGGAGCTGGAAGCACTCCGGGTAAGGAGGCCCCAGACCCCACTGCACCCCGCTGTGTGCCTCCTGGGGCCCGTCCAGCTTGGTGTGGGGCAGGCCTGCCGCCTCCCCAGTCACACAGCCAGCCCAGGCATGTCTCCATCCCCACCTGCTCCCTCTGGCTGCCTTCCCTGCTGACTTCTGCACACCCTTGTGTCCTGGTTGGTGGCCAGGTGGGGCCGTGTGCACACATGGACGTGCCTCTCAAGCCAGCATGGCCCATCACCTAGGGTGAGCCATATCTGCACCTGGGCAGTCTGCCTGGCTGGCCATGCTGTGAGGAGAGGAACCACTAGGCACTGAGAGGGGAGGTGCTGGGGTCTCCAGTGGGACAGGGGCTGTGGGATACTGATGGGGCCAGGTGTCCAGAGAGACAGTCAAGTGCTACTCACCAGGAAAGGGGCTCTGGTTCTCTTGTGCCGTGAAAGCTGAGCATTGCCTGGCTCCAGGCCTGTCCTAGCAGCGCCACCGCATGCCAGTGTGTCACCTGACGGGTGGAGGATGGGCCCGGGAGGACCAGAGTCTGGGAGTGCTGCTGGTCCTGAACTGGGCAGCATGGGGATGTGTGAGGCCCACAGGATTCAGTGTCCCTCTGCACACTGGGGATGTGTTTCCTGTGTGCATCAGGGTGAGTGACTAGGCCTGAGGCCCTCCTGAGCTCCCGGTGAGTGCTGGGCCCAGAGGGAGTGGGTCCTGGCAGGGATGTGAGCAGCAGGAGCCCCGAGGGAGGGCCAACGGCTGGGAGGAGGAGGAGGGGAGCGGCAGGGGTCATGCGTGTTCACTCGTGGCCCTGCGAAGAGTCCTTAGCTCGTGCAGGATGAGTCACGGGCTTCCTGTCAGCACCTGCGTGGGAGTGGGCCAGTGGGGCACTGCAGAACTGGAGAGGGCCTTGGCCAGTCGAAGACAGGGTGAGGGTGACCAGGAACTGGGACAGCAATGCCGGTGGGGTGCTGTCCCAGAGTGGGCAGGGGCTACAGGGAGGGAGAAGGGCAGGTGCAGAGGCGACTGGTAGAGCCAGAGCTCAGGTGTCGGCCTGCAGGTGGGGCTGGGGGTCGGTGCAGTCAAGAGGCACGGACTGTGGCCAGGGGCCCAGGGCCAACACCAGGTCCTCAGAGGTCCTCCAAGACTGTCAGGCCCTGGTGGGGCACCCCTTCCTTTGGAGACCCTTAGCAGTAGCACCGCCATTTGTCCTCAAGCTTGCTGTTTTGTGACTATTGGCCACAGTGGCCTGAGCCATTTCTGCACTGGCCTGGCTCCCGGCAGGACCATCCCTGCAGAGACAGGCCCTCGGGTGCCCGGGTCACACTGCAGAAGAGTAAGTGCGGAAACCTTCCAGGAGGAGCTCAGACACTTCGAGGCCAAGATCGAGAAGCACAGTCACTACCAGAAGCAGCTGGAGGTCTCGCACCAGAAGCTGCAGCACGTGGAGAGCCTCGGGGACAGCGAGCACCTCAGCCGGAGCAGGGAAAGGCACGCGCTGCTGCAGGGGCGGACCCAGGAGCTGGGCTACAAGGTGGGCCGTGTGGAGCCCGGACTCCTGGCCACTACCCTGTCCTCTAGTGGCCACACCAGGGCGTGACCAGGACAGTGTGGAGGACTGCTGGTGGTGGACCCGCAGAGTGGGCACCTGGCCTCCCCCAGGAGCCATTCCCACGGGGCCACCCAGGCCAGCGCAGTGAGCAGGGGCAGGGCACTGTGGCCGAGGATCCAGCACTGGGCCCATAAGACCTGTGGGCAGTCTCCACCTGGTGGGGGCTGGGGCTCGGGCCTGGGAAAGGGCCTTCCCTCCTTCAGCGTAAACCCGAGGGCTGGACTGTCCCCTCAAAACTAGGCCAAACCTGACGAGTTGAGTCGTGCAGAAGGGCCAGGAGGAGGGATCCGGGGTCTGCACCCACAGGCAGCAGTGTGCATGGGGGAGCCAGCACCTAGCGGCTGGCGCGTGGCTCCTGTCTGAGGTGGGAGTGCAGGCCTCCGAGAGGGTTCACCTGCCCGTGCAGTGCCAGCTTTCCCGCGTCCTGGAGAGCAGTGCAGCATTGGCTGAGAAAGCCTGTCGCTAGCCAGGCGTGGGGCACACCCGTGCCGGCCACCCAGCTGCACAGTCTGAGGCAGGAAGATCAGGGACGTGCAGGCCCTGCTCCTGGAAGGCCGGGGAGGGTCCTGCGGCCCTCCTGCTGGTGGAGGTCCAGGCAAACTCGCCCTGCCCTGCAGACTCAGCCCGCCAGGGACTCCCGATCACAGTTTCTAAGAACAGCGTCTCAGTGGACGCTGGGGAGAGTGTCCCCATTTCTGGAGGGGCACGTCCTAGAGGGCACCTGCTACAGCAGGGGAGGCAGGGCGCCAGGCATGCTTCAGTGTGTCCCGGTGGCGCACAGCAGTCCTGCCCTGTCAGTGCCCACTGACCAGTGTCTCCATCTGCAGGTGAAGAAGCATCTGCAGGACCTGTCCAGCAGGATCTCGAGGGCACGGCACAATGAGCTCTGAGGGCAGAGCCCCCTGGAGCTGCCCAGGGGCTGCGGTGGTGTCACCTGCGAGGACAGACTGGCCGTGATGGTGGCAGGGAGGATGTTTCTCAAGCCCATTGGAACCAGCATTCTCAACCCACCATCTGGCCTGGCCTCTGGGTAATGGCTTCCTGTGTCTCAAGCAGAGGTGGCCATCACCACCCTAGCGAGGACTGGAGTCCAGATGACAGTTGGGTCCACATCAAGGCCCTGTGAATCTTCCCTGGAAACATGGAGTACGGAGCCCAAGAGCCACAGTGTGGTGTCTCAGTGTCCCGTCACTGCCTCATCTCGGGATCTCGGGATCTGTGGTCACACGCTGACCAGAGCTAGCACTTTTCCTCCAGTAGGCGCTTCCCGAGCACCCTGTCCTCTCCTCGTCTGGCCCCTGATGGCCTCTGCCCCCAGGTCTCTGCAGTCACTCTGTCCACCCCTGTGGCCTGGAGAGTTGAGGTTCCAGGGCAGATCGCAGAGGAGGGCCAGAGGCTGTGGTCAGGGGAGGCTTCTCCTTTCACCTCTGCAGCTTTAGGGACTTGGGAGACCCTGACAGGTCTCCACCCCCAGCCTCAGTACTCACTCGCCATCCCAGGAAGCGCTGCTGCTGAGGCTTCTCTACCCCCAGCTGACAGTCAGGCCTGGCACAGGCGGGGTCAGTGTGGCTCCCACACCTGAGCCTGGAAGAGGCCCACTGGGCTTGGCAGCGTCCAGGTCTCAGCTGAGAGCTGAGGTTGCCCCACAGGAGGGTCATCCAGCCTCAACGTAAGAAACACCAAGGTCGATGGTCGCACCCTGAGGGGCTCTGTGCCCTGCAAGTCAGAGCACAGCGGTGGCAGAGCAGAGCGCATAGTGCACGGTCTCCCCACCCACAGAGCATCTGCCACCGTCCAGGCCTGCTGGGTGTGTCCCCCAGCTGGGTGACGGACTACCCAGAGACTGCAGCAGCATCTGAGGCCAGGAAGTGCTTGTGTGCAGGGTCTCCACACTCAGTGCCCGGCCACATACTTGGGTACCCAGCAAGGGGCCCAAATGCAGAGCATGACCCTCATGGGGTTCACAGTCCAGGGTTTGGGGGTGCAAGGCCTAAGATAGGGCTAGACACAGGGCATGGAAGGGACAGAGGACACCAGGGTCAGTCCACCCTCTGCAGTCAGTGGCACACTTTGAAGTGTGTAGGAGAAACAGATGCTGCTTCTCCAAGGTTTGGTGTCCTGTGGCCCTGCCACTAGGGCCAGGGCTGTCTGGGTGCTTTTTTTAACTCCTGAAGTATTTTGCCGAAGGAAAGCACACAACCATAAAAGCACTCCAGCATCACACACACCCAGGGAAGTCTCCCCAGTGGGTGAGTGGAATGTTGCCACTACCCCTTTCCCCAAGCTGTCCACTCCCCTCTCCTTGACCAGGCAGGGTTTCCCGGGTAAAATTGCATGTTGTGTGCCTGTGTGTGGTATCATGTCTGGCTTCTTACAGTCAGAGTTGGTGAGATTCATCTTTGTTGTCCATTAGCAGGAATATGTTCCTTTTCGTTGCCTTATATTACTCCTTTGTGCAATCTTGTCTTGTTGATTGACATTCGAGCTGTCTCCACTCGGGTGAGACACCCAGCTTTGGACATCAGGGCTTTCTGTGCACACTGTCTGGCTCCGGGAGTGATGTTGGTGGCTCCTACAGCGTGCATTTGTTCAAATGGTAGGTGATTCTAAACAGCTTTCCGAAGTGGCGGTACGGATTTCTGCTTCAGCAGCAGCACAGTTTGGGATACGAGTTGAGGCCAAGGCCTGGCGGCCTGTTCGGGGGAGCCCTGGTGTGTTCAGCAGTATCTGACGGTGGTCTGTCTGTCTTGGGCCTGGGAACAGGGTGGGGCAGGGAGTGCAGACCCCCGGGGCCCACACGCCCGGGCCAGTGAGCTGGGGTCTACCCTGCGTGACCCCCACCCAGAGCAGGACAGCTGCCCTGCAGCTGGCAAGCCGGCCCCCACCCCAGGTGGCTGTGCTCTCCCCACTGCAGGCTCTGCTGGGCCTCTGGCCTCAAGATTGGACTGGCAGGATGGCGCATGCAGTGGCATCCAGGCTGTACCAGGCAGCGCTGCCTCCAGTGCCTCCACGCTCCTTGTGGACGTGTTGCAGGAGCCCCGCCTCACGCACCGGGGCCCGTTGGTTCTGCAGCTTCCCCGGCCACCGTCTGGGGCCCTGCTGGGCAGACCTGCCTGACCCTGCGCCTTCAGCTGCCCTCCCCGGCGCCCGCGCCTGTGCGCTTCCTTGTTCCAGGTGCTCTTCGGGATCGGTGTTCGGGGTCTGCTGGCCAAGCTTGCTGGCATCTCGACAGGTCGCGTTACCGCCTGCCGTGTTGCCAGGGATGGCCCCGGGCTCTGCCCGGCTTGTGGAAGTGGACGCGAGGCTGTCCAGGCGCTCTCCTCCACTGTCATTCTCGCGGGATTTGTAGGAGTCCATCCCAGGTCTCTCAGTGATTGGCCGGGGCGGTGACATCACCTCTGGTGGGTCTGTGGACATAGGCCCCTGTCACTCGCCGGGGCTCCCTTCCCTGCTTCCTGCCTGCGCTGGTCCCCGGCTGCTCTTCTTGAGATGGGAGCTCGGCCCCTTGGGGTGGAGGGTGGCGGCCTGCCGGGCCCCTGCAGCTCAGGCACACGGAGCTCTGCACTTGGGGCCCTGGTGGGGCACATGTGCCTGTGAAGTGCAGCGCCTGAGCACGGGTGATGCAGAGCGCGTCCCGGCTCTGCTCTGGCCGTCAGGCAGTTCAGGAAGTCTGAAGCGAAACGACAGACGCCTTTAGAAACTTAAGAAGACATCATCTTTGAAGTTAAGAAGCTCCTCAAGTGTCTGGTGGAGCACACCGAGGACAGGGGACCTGTGGGGGCATTTGGAGGGAGGCCGCTGACCTCAGAGGCTGCAGGAAGGATCGATGCTGGACAGGTCACAGGGACCGACTCCCACTGGAGAAGCTGTTGGCTGCAGCGGGCGATTCACATCCGGGGCAGTGGGAACTGTGGGGTGGGGCTTAGCAGGAGCCTGGGCACCTGCCTCTGGAGGTGCTCCCCATCCAAGCACCCTCAGGCTCTGGCCTGGCAGGCCTGTCTGCGACAGGTGCACATTGGGTCCCAGCCAACCCCAGGTGAGTCCAGGGACAGGCCTGTGCATAGGAAGCCCAGGCCTTGAGGGTCCATACCAGACCCCTCACTCACCCCCAAGTGTTGGTGGGAGAAGGCTGTCCCAATAGGTCTGACCAAGGCCAGCCCCCAGCTGCCACCTGGATAAACGTCACGCGTGGCCTAGGGGACCTGGACACAAACCCAGCGGAGGTACTCGGCTGGCCGTGCTCTGCCACCTGGAAAAGTGGCCACAGACAACCCTCTGGAAGAATGGTCTGTGTCCCAGTTCTCGCCTAAACCCCAGAGGAGCTTCTCTTGAGTCCTGAGTGGCAGCTCGTTGGGAAGAACAACAGAACAGCCGGCCCTGCCGCGAGAGCGGGCGGGAAAGACAGCTGCAGGTGACAGGCGGCTCCGAACGTGATCATGCTGAACATGTTCATTACAGAACAGAGACAGGACGTCCTGGAGGCTCTGCAGGCCCAGGTGGCCCCTCTAGACTGCAGAGGGGAGAGAGAGACCTCTGGGCCGGGGCTGGACACGTCCACAGCAAATGCAGCTGGAGCCACTTGGCGTGCCTGGGGAGTTGAACTTCCACCATACCCAGAAACAATGCAAGAAGGGCACCGCCCAGGGCGAGGCCGCGTTCACAGGAGCTTCTGGAAGAAAGCACGGCGGCGCTCCTGGACAGCGTAGGCAGCCGTCTCAACAGGCCACGCGAGGAAGCAAGACGGAAACCCAGTCACAAAGGAAAATCAAAACAACTTCATGAAAACTTCAACTCTGCTCATCAAGAGAGATGGCTGAGAAAGTGGGGAACCAGAGAACAAGGACGACCTCCAGGCCTGTGTCTGAGGGCTCGGCTCCCGGAAGGGTTCTGCTGCCCATGCTCAGGTGGACAGAAGGACCGCATGGGCCCTTAGCCACGTCCATGTGGCCAGCACCATGTGGAGAGGCACTCGCTGCCACAGGCGCTGGGCAGAGGCGGTGCTTCCAGTCAGCACCACCGCCTGGCTGTGCCCGGACGCTCCCTGGGTGGGGGCACGTGCAGCGGTGGGGGTCCACTGCCACACCAGAGGCCACCGTGGCGGCCTTCTCGTAGCCAGAAGTGGGGACAGCCTGGACGTCCATCCAGCCGTCTTTTAAAGTGGACGACCTGCTAGTGCAACGACATGGACAAATCTCTTGAAGAAGTTGCTGTTTGTACGTCACAACCGAGGAGTCCTCAGGTCAGGGCGCCATAGCCAGTGTCCCTAGGGCTGGGGCATGGCTCAGTGGCAGAGTACGTGCCTGGCACATGGGAGCACCACATAAAAAATAAAAAAATAACGGCATCCTGTCCATCTACAACTACAAAAAAACCTTAAACTCACTAACAGTTGGCTCTTGATATTCAAAAGCCTGGAAGAGAAATAAGATGCCCCGAGGTTAGAGAGTAAGCAGGCCGTCACACAGGAAGTGCTGCAGACAGGCCAGCCACACAGGGGAGGTGAAGTTCAGAGGGTGGCTGGCCTGCCATCTGCACGGTGGATTCCAAGTCACCGTGAAAACAAGTTTCCAGAATGCAAGGCCCCAGGTGGCGTGAAGTCACAGCTGTGGGGTCAAGAGCAGTGGAGGCAGAGATGGTTCCCAAACGGGCGGGCCGAGCTCGCAGCAAGGGCGGCAGGCCTGCAGGGCAGCGCTCCAGGGGCCACAGATGCACGCCAGCCCTCAGCAGCGTCCGGCCAGTGGTCGCAGGGAAGAGTTGGCTTGTACTTCCGAGTGTGTGCAATCGCAGACTCATGTACAGGAAGTGCTCACTGAAGGGAAGTTTTGGGGACCCACCAAAAAAGGAAGCTGCCCCAAGAGGGGCCGTGGGCCACCGGGGCCTGGAGCCGCCGTGAGGCACCAGGAGACTGAACAGTAGAGTCGCAGGGCAGCCTGTGGGACTGGCTCTGGGGAGAGCCACGCCAGGAGGGGCCGCCAGCATGGGCACCAGAGGGCACAGCGCCCGCTGAGGCTCAGTAAGCACCAGGGCAGGGTGCCACCACGGGGGCAGGGATCGGGACCCGGCCAAGGGGCCAACTGGCCGGGCATGAGCACATTTATGTAGTGACAGATGCAAATGCCAGAAGGACCATGAGGCCACCGAGTGTGTGGGTGGGGCTTGGGGAGTGGCCCCTGCCACACTGGTCAGACCTGTGGCTTCCTGGTCCATGAGAAGTACGTCTAGTTAAGAACACTGACGGCCAGCCGCGGACAAGCCTGTGGTCTGGAATAATGGAAAGGGGGCTGGATGCAGGTCAGCGGCCAAGCACCTGGGTTCAGTCCCCAGGCCAGGGTGCGCACAGTGACAAATCACAACCATCAGTGGGTCGCTCAGTTGGTTTTTAATTTTGTTTTTGGTACTAGGGATTGAAACCAAGGATGCTCCACCACTGACTTACACCCCAGCCCTTATTTTGGGGGTTGGCCTCCAACTTGAGGTCCTCCTGCCTCTGCCCTTGAGCTGCCAGGATCAAAGATGTGGCCTCGGCCAGCACCAGAGAGCAAGGGCACAGGAGAGATCATCTGGCCATGAGTGTTGCACAGTCCTGCTCTGCACACAGGCCGGGCCTCACCAGTCCTGAGGAAATCAGAAGAACCTAAAGCTGGCGGCAGAAATCACCCCCCGCCCCTGGCCTCATCTCTGGGAATCTCTCGCACCCTGGCACTGTCACTTTTACGGTCGACTAGGAATACAGAGTTTGGCAAAAATCTAGGAACCTCAAAGATGGGACTCTCCCCAGCCCTGCAGCACGAGCCGCCTGCCCACACGGGCAGCGTGAGGAGGCTCCGCTCAGCGGCCTTGTCTGCAGCAGGAACCACCTCAGCGCCCAGGCCACAGCTGCAGCCCAGCCACACTAGAGGACAGACCACGGGCCTCCTTTATGACGCCCTCGTGGTGGCTTTCAGCCCGCTGAGACGATGGCACTGAGGACCTACCCAGGTTCAGTCACCGCTGACGGGGCCAGGAGGCAGCCCCTCACTCCCGCCGGCTCTGGGGCCCTGAGCACACGCTTCGGACCTGTCTCTGTTGCTGAGTGCGTTAGAGAAAGCTCCAAGAAAGCTCCCCACCCTCCCCTTGCCTGGCAGCCTCCCCGCAAGAGCTGTGGCCCCCATCCCCTCCCAGGGTCTTGACCACGCTCCGCAGGCCCTCCTGGCCTTTCCTATAGGCAGCACGTGCCAGCCCCACAGCCCTGCGGCCTTGGCTGCCCAGAGCCTCAGGTTCCTACTGGGAAAGGAGCAGGAGGCCAGTTTCCGTGCTGCCCAAGGGGTCAGGTAAGAGAGGTTCCAACCAGGCCTGGTGTCGGCCAAGTGTGGGCCGCCTGCCCTCTGTGCCTGCAGAGTGTGACACACAGCCCGGCCCGGCAGCAGCAGGCCAGAGGGTAGGCTCAGCCACCTGGCCAACGTGCCACAGGGAGGTCCGGGCACACGTGGCCTCCAGCAGGGACTCCCATGAGGCCAAGCTATGCAGGGAGGATGGCCTCCAGCCCAGGCAGACTTAGGGGTGCTGGGAGTTCTGCCAAGCAGGATGGCTGCTTGAGGCCAGAGCCACTTGGCCCACTGCCTGGCCTCCCTTCAGAGCTGGGTGGGTGTCGGGGACCTGACCTCAGGGTCCTCTGCAAAGTTCTGGTAGCCAAGAGGAGGTGGTGGCAGGGCTCCTAGGTGACCGTGTCGGTCTCAGGGCCCTGGCCTTTGCTCTGATCCTGGGAAGGAGGCACTGATGGGCTCCGGGTCCTGGGCTGAAAGATGGCTTCTCTGGCCCCTGGGCTTTCCGGATGCCTGTCTGACAGTGACACCCACTTAGCTGCCCTTCCACATTTGCCTCCTGTGCTATGTCTCTCTATGTCACCTTATCCTCATCTTCCTTCCCGAGGTCCCTCCCAAGGCTGCAGACCCAGGCCTGGTCTCTGTGGAGCCTGTGCCATGGGAGGACTGGGTGCTGAGGCCAGGTGCACGCAGACCCCCGGTGCAGGCCCCAGCTCAGCCCAGAGGTTCACGGGGCCCTGCTGTGCCTGCACCTGCCCTTCCTGCTGGCTTGGGATTCACGTTGCTAAGTCCAGGAGCATCAGGGCTGGTGCCTTGCCTTGAAGGGTGAAAGTCAACAACTTTAAATCAAATGCCCAACGCTCAGTGACCACCAGACCACAAGGCCACCGATGAGGTGAGGGCACTGGACCAGGAGGCAGCTCTGACGGGCCCCAGACAAGCAGGGGTTCCATGGAGGGCCTGGACACCACTGGGACTGGCGGTGACCACACTTTGGCTTGGAAGAAAATCTAGGAAGGGGGCAAGAGGGGATCTTCTAGGCTAGGCTGGACACCTGTCCCACCTTGGACTGGTGGGGCAGCCAGGGCCTGTCCTCCCATGGGGGCCTCTGCCCCCACCCCCAGCTGGCTCAGAGTCGAGCTGCTCCCTCTCCTGGGTTTCCACGCAGTCACACTTGATCAGCCTATGTCAGCTCACGGGACATGTGGGGCCAGCAGAGCAAGGAGGGCGGGTATTCTGGAACCTTCCGACACCAGGGACCCCAGAAGAAGAGTAGCACCAGCCTCCTTTGATCCCCATCAGCAGCTAAGCATGGACCCTCTGGACCCTTGGGCTCCTGGGGTGGGGGAGGGAGACGGAAGAAGAAACAGCCAAGATGGTCTGCAGCTGGAGCCTAGGAGAGCCCCCGGCCCCCAACGCCAGCCTTCCTCAGCCCAGGCTGGGGCATACAGGAAACCCACCACCCGGAAACCTCCCATCCCTTGTCCGAGCCACAGAACTGCCACAGGCTCCCCGAAGGCCAATGCATCTGGAAGAAGTTCCCACATGGAGACCCCGACCTAGCTCCACCAAGGGCGGCACTCCATCTGCCCCCAGGACCCCCAGCCTCAGGCCCAGCATTGAGACATCAGCCGGACCCAGTCCAGAGGCAGAAAGCGCAGGTTCGTCCGCACCCCTGCAGAGAATCACACACGTTAAACACAGAACAGGGGCGTTTGCACTTCATGTGACGCCCTGAGTCCTGAGAAGCGGGACTCAGGTAAGCCACGGTCCTGCACAGCAGTCACACTGGTGGCTGACCGGCGGGACAGTCTGTCCTTGCTGTGGCCTTCAACCCAAGGAACGGGGCATTGTGGCTCAGCAGGGGGAGCCCCAGGGTAGCTTGGAGGCCACACTGTGGGGAGGCTGTGGCGTCCCAGCCCAGGCCTCAGGAGTCGCCTGCCCCGTCTAAAGACATGCCTTATGCGAGGACACAGCTGTCACCTGGGTGGTCACACACAGGAGGGGGAGGGCAGTTTCATCCCAGGCCGTGGAAACCGCTCTCAAATTCACCCTGGCGACTCCAGCCCCAGATGCCGGAGGTGCTGTGTCAGGTGCCTAACCCCTCGGAGGCCTGTGGTCCAGGGAGACGTGATCAGGCCGAAGAAAGGGTCAGCCCTGGGCACCAGTGAGGTGGGAGACCCCGGCAGGAGTAGAGAACCGGAATGAACCAGCGTGGGCCCAGAGTCCTCCAGCCACCGGGGCACGAGACCAGCCGTGCCCTCCCACAGCTGGGTGGCTAGGAGTCACCCTCGACGCCAGGCCAGCAGAGGATGTGGTGGAGACCACCACAGAGGCCGGGGCCAGACAGTCCAGCTGTGCAGGTCAGGGGCCTCACTGCTGGGCCCCTTTCCTCCGCTGCTCCAGCTCCGACAGCCGCTCCTCCCGGGTCTGCGCGTGCTGGGCCCCCACCCGATGCGCCGTCTCTGTGGCCGCAATGTCGATCTGGGCGTAGTGGGCGGTGCCGGCCCCTGCGAGCAGCCCGCTGTGAGCACAGCGCAGGAGGTGCTGGCACCTGCCCAGCCGCCCAGCACAGCCTGCAGGTGCTCACCTCCCTAGTGACGGGCTGGGCGGTGCTCTGACGCCAACTCCTGTCCCCACCAGTCCCCCAGCCAGACAGCACCTGGCCCTGGGCCTGCAGCCTCAGAGGGGACTCAGTGGATGTCGCTGGGGGTCAGGGGCTGCCTTTGGAGTTCTCACTTGGGCACTAGTAGCAGGAGCTCCCTGACGGGGCTGATGTGCTGGGGTCAAGGCCCTGAGATGTGGCCCCAGCCCTGTGGGGTCTCCCATGGACCCACCTCGGACGCCCACGCCGGCCTCCTGGAGCTCCAGGCCCATGTAGTGCAGCTGGCGGCTGGAGGAGGGGCTGACCGGGATGTTCACGTAGGCAGGCACGCCGCTGCACCGTCCGTCCAGCCCTGGGCCCTCAGCTGCCGTGGGCCCCAGCGATCCTGGGGAGAGGGCCATGAGTCCCCAGGGGCAGCCAGGGCTGTGCAACCTGAAGGCTGTCCGCAAAGAACTGCCCTCCCACCATGGCCGAGCTCCGCCTCCCACCCCCCACCTCCCCTGGTCGTGGACCCTCCCTGACCCCCCCCCCCCATTCTCCTGGACCATCCACCTCTGGCTGGGCACTGCCCCGTCCTGAGACCACCCACCCTCCATGGATCCCCAAGACCTGCTCTCTGCGGGTCCCTCGGCCCTCACCCCAGCCTCCCAGCCTTCCAAACCCTGCAACCCATCTCCTCCTCCTGGGTCCCTCCCAGGCCAGGATCATGCCCTGTTCTGTGCTCATCGACCCTCTCTTTGATGGCCTCCCAAGTCCTCCTGCCTGCCACAGGCTCCTGGGACCTCTCTGGACGGTGAGTCCCCACAGGGACGGAGGGGCTTCTCCATGCCTGGCAAGGCAGGGCTGTGGTAGAGTCCCAAGTTAGCAGGCTTAGCTGCGTACTGGCCCCTCTCCACAGGCCAGCGTCCCACAGGATGGACCCCTGGCCACAGAAGACCTGTCCCTGTGGGGCAAGTCAGCCACAAGGGGTCGGGGGAGCAACGCACCCCTGAAGGGGTGGTAGGTGAAGCCGCACGCTCTGCCCATTCCTGGAGGGCAGTGCCCAGAGTCACGGTGAGGCCTGGGACACAGATCACGCTGTGGCTGCCCACGGCACAGCACCACAGGACTCAGGTGGGTGCTGGGATTCAGCGGGGGGACTGAAAGCCCCCACAGTTGGCCTGTTTCTGACCCTTCTCCCACAGAGGGGGCCTGGATGTGCCGATCTCTGGCCAGGGATGCTGGAGTCCCCTGTATGCCCCTGAAAGTCCACACATGGGTCCTGCCCCTCCCGGTTACTGCCCCCAGCGAGACAGGCAGAGCGTGTTGTCTCCTCAGGGGAGGCTGAGGCAGAGACCCCAGGTCCCCAGGCCACAAAGCCAGTGGCCGAGATGTTGATGCAGGCTGACCACCTCTCAGGACGCCAAGACCCCTTTAGGAGGACACACGAGCCCAGCGCTCCCCCCGACCCTTCCTCCTGACGCAGCCCCCGCTGGAGGATGTGTGTTCCTGGGGCAGCTCAGGGAGGGGCTGCTTACACCGGTACTGGCAGCGGGCCAAGGTACGCCTGGGCTCCGAGCACCTCAGTCCCCACCCAGCTGTATTGATCAGACAGATGCAGCCTGTACTGGTCTCCAGGAGAGCAGGGGGTGGGCCTGGCCTCCAGCGAGGACCATCACCCCTGGGCCAGACAGCAAGGAAGAGATCTGCCCATGGCCCACCCAGGGTCCCAGAGCAGAGAGCAGGAGGACAGAGCGCAGAGCAGACTGCCACCCTGTGTGTGCAGTGAGCACCAAGCACCTGGGTCAGAACCAGAGGTGGCTGCACTGGGCTGAGCTGGGGCCTCAGCAAGAGAAGGGTGCCCTCTGCTATTCATGAGGTGGCCACCTCCTGGTCACCAGTGCTAACACCAGGGAGTCCTGGCCTAAGCACAGTGGTGCCCTGCTGGAGACCTGCTCCAGGGTGCAGGGAAGGGACACACTGGCACTCACACTGCCCAGTGGTCGTGACATCCTAGCAGCTGCACGGGGCCTGAGATAAGGAAGCTGGCTTGCTTGGCATGGCAGCTCAGCGTCCTTCGTCCTTGCTTAACAAGGATGGGCTGGATATTTTCAGTCTCAGAAGAACCTCTGGTCCAAGGGGAGGGATTTCTGTAAAAAAATCCCTGCATTTGCGGTGCAGAGACTCCGTGACAGGGAAAGCAAAGCTCCTCCTGGGAGGCCAGCAGCCAGGGGGAGGGAGAGCCAGGGACAGCCTTGCCACCTGCCAGCCAATACCTGTTTTCAAGGAAAGGCCAGGCCTCCCATAGCATAGTCCCATAGCACCCGACACCAGGGGTTGGACACAGCCTACCTGCAGCAGGGCAGGGGTCCTGGAGGAGGGGACTGGGCTAAGGGTGGAGGGCAAGGAGGGCTAGGTGGCAGTGGAGGCAGAAGGGGCCAGGGGACCTGGAGAGAGTGCTTGGGGACCTGAGGGCAAGTCTGCAAGAGGCCAGGCCTGGGCTAGAGCCTTAGGACCCCAGGCCTCCTCTGCCCCCCACGACGTGCCCAGGCACATGGCCTCCCCTCAGTCTGTCATTGCTTCCCCATCTGTTGTCTGCTTTGTCCACACTCAGGGCTTGGGGACCAACTGCCCCAAGGCTGTGAGTCCCAACCTTCAGACCATGGCCCAGCTGCCCACTGGCCGCCCCAGTAGATGCTACTGAGAGAGGCTGTCCCCAGCCCTGCCACAGGAGCCACTTACCAGGCCCCACCCACTGGCCCCTGCCCACCTGTGCAAGAGCTCCCCGCTGCCCACTTCACCCCCTGTCCAGGGCCGCCGAGCCTGACCCTCCAGCTGGCCTGTCGGCTGCCCCACCTAACTCCCCTTTCCCTGGGAGCAGCTGGACTCCAAAGCCAGTGCCTACCTGGGTGGGTCATCATGGGTCCAGGGGGCGAAGCAGCTGCTCCCTAGGCCAAAGAGAACACTGTCAGTGTGTGCATCTGACTCCTTCATCCTCTCCCTGGGCCCCAAGAACCAGGACGGAAACCCCAAGAGGAGCAGGTCAGGGGAAATTGGGCCACCTATGGGGGAAACCAGCCTGCGAGCAACTCCATATCTTCCAGGCCCTGAGATCCAGCTGCCCACAGCCCTGACTGTCCCATGGGCAGTGGCCTCACGTGATAGCCCACAGGAGGCTGGAGGCTGCAGATGCCCAGGGACAGGGGCCTTCTGAGCCGGTTGGCCCGCTAGGGCCCCCAGGCCAAGTGTAGTGCCCGCTGCAGGTGACAACTGGGTCACATCAGCCACATGGGATGTGTGCAGAGTTGAGCAGCTGTGGCACAGGCACAGGGTCCACAGAAGCCTTAGCCCAAGGCCCCTGCTCTCAGCAGCTCCTGGCCTAGAGAGCCCACCTGGAGCCCCTGGTGAGGTGGGCGGCCACCCCCTTCAAAGCCCTGAGCAGTCAGTGCCTGACGGGGAAGAATCTGCAGCAGGTGCACAGGTGGGGCCGGAGGGCCAGGCCCAGCAGGTGCGTCTGACGCCACACCAGAGGCTCCGCCTGCAGCTGCAGACACCCTGAGTCCCCAGGAAAAGGTCCCCTCAGAGTCCAGGGCCCCGGTGGAAGTGGCTGGAAAGGTCCCACAACCCTCGCACCTCTAAGTGGGCAACCTGGTGGCGGGGGCTGGAAAGGGGCCCTAGGCACTCGGCACTGGCCCAGGCCTGTCCAGGTGGGTGGTCATAGGTCCAGGCTGGGGCCAAAGACAAGTGTGCCCCTGACCAAGCCAACTGGCCCAAGCACACCACCTTCTACAGCAGCCTGCTGCAGGCTGGGGTCTCAGGGTGAGAGGTGGACCCAAGCTGGCCTCTGAGGTCACTTCAATGCAGACCGCTGGCCACCTGCCCCCAGGGGCCCATCAACGGGCAGGGCCAAGTCCCCAGCAGCACCCAGACATGGTACTTGCTCAGGGGGCCAGTCCTGCAGGGTCCATCCAGACCCCAAGTATGGCAGAGAGCAACTGGGGCAGGTACAGGAAGTCCACCAGCTCCCCACAGCTGGGCCTCAGTGGGGAACCAGTGCAGGGGACCAGTGTCTGCCCCTTGGATGCCCCAGCCCACCCATCCCAGCCCGCAGGGGGTCTGGGCTGCTGCAGGGCAGTGGGCAGGACCTTGGGATGGCTGAGCCAGAGGCCTGCCCATCACACACAGGCAGGGAGTGAATAAAGGTGGCAGTCCCCACTGCATCCGGAGACCCCAGCCCTGGCCCCAGGTACCTCCAGGGCAGAGCCCTGGCCTTGGAGCTCCACTGGTCCCAAGAAGACTGAGGGTCAACTGAAGTGGGCACCTGGGTCCTCCTAGGCCACCCCATCCCATGAGACACTGCAGCCTCCAAGGGCCTCAAGTGTCAGCAGCCCCTCCCTCCTTTGAGTGCCCTCCAGCCCAGCACCACCTGCCCAGGTCCTCGACACACACATGTGTCCTCTGGCCAAGGGTGGACACTGAGGTCCTGGGAGTTGGGTTCCAAACTTCCACTCCCTGCCTACCACCCGCCATGTGTGAAGGGGCTCCAGAGGCAGAGGAGGCCGGATGAGGCTCCGACAGAGGGGCCTCACCCTCCAGGGCCCCAGCGCCCCATCCCGGGAGCTGCTGTCCAGTTCTTTCTGCAGGAAGACCCCCTGGGGACCTTGGGCACCTGCACCTGTCATCCCACTGGACCCTCAGTACAGCCCAGCAGGGCAGGCCCATAAGTGGAAGAGGAAACTGAGGCTCAGGGAGGTGCAGTGACTTGTGGGGCCCCCGACAGTGGGCGACGAGTGGTCTGAGCTCAGCTCCCCACGCCTGTCCTTCCCCAGTGGCCGTGCTGCTGGAGCCCAGCCCACGTCCAAAGAAGGGCAGGCCGGACGGACAGCAGCAGAGGCAGGGCCTGAGGAGCCCCAGAGCGAGCGCCTCCCTCGCCTGGGTGCTGGGTCCCCGAGCCTGAGCCAAGGGCCTGCTGAGGACCCCACTGTGGTTGCCAGGGAACCCGCAGGAACACTCCGGGCACGCGTGCCACGCCCACGCCCACGCCCCAGCTGTCAGAAGCCGCCTTCCCTGTGGTCCGCATGACCCTTGGGCTTCAGGCTGCACTGCGGGCTTCCATTCCAGCCCCAGGCCTAGCGGGGAGGTGGGAGGGCTGGCCACATGAAGAGAACGAGGCGGTAAGAGAAGAGTTTTATTTCCAGTCTGAGAACGTATTACAAACAGTGTCAGGTTTCAAACAGCCGAAGAGCAACAGGTCAGCCGACAGGTGGCGCAGGGCCAGGGTTCCCAGGCGAGCTGCCCGCAGGATGGAGCCACCAGGGCGTCCAGGGAGGGCGGGCACAGGCAGCCTATGCTGGAGAGTGGAGCTGGGACGGGGAGCCACGGCGCCGAGCTGAGGGGCCCACAGGCAAGGCCGCCGTCCGACCACAGCAACGGAGTCCTCGGAGCCCAGCCGCCTCTGCCCAGTCCTGGCCACCAGCTTCCTGGTCCCAGCAAGAGGGCACTGGGGAGCCTTTCTTTTATTCTTGCACTTATTTTTAAGATTCATTTATTGTTTGTTTGTCTTGCAGTACCCGGGGCACGTCGGGCAAGTCCTCTAGCACCGAGCTGCACCCCCAGCCCCATGCGGACCTTTAAAAGGGACCCTGTGGTAGGCCGACCTCAAGAGCCTGAGCCAACCGCAAGAACCCAGGGCTCTGCTGGCCTCTGCCTGCAGGGCTCAGGGAAGACCGGCCGCGGGGAGCAGTGGGGCTGGGCCACAGACTCAGATCCCAGAAGCCAAGGAACCTCCTGAGCGTCAGTTTCCTCCCCGTGGGGTGCGGCCTCGAGCCCACCGTGGGTGCCGCGGGGTGAATACGAAAAGCTGATCACGCAAGACAGTGCCAGGGGAGCTCCCCTGTGGAGGAGAGGCCCCCAGAACTGGGTGTCCACAGGTGCCGCAGGGGTGGACTCTGAGGGAAGTGTGTGCACCGCAGAGACGACCAGGAGCGGGTGGGAGCGGTGGTCATCCAGGAGGGCGTGCTGGGCCAGGACGAGTAGCTCTCAGGCCTGGCCCGGCCCATGGCGACCTGCAGCCCTGTGTCAGCCCGAGCGGGGGCCCAGCACCACCTACGTCCCCAGCGCTCAGGCCTCACTCGGGGTGAGACAGCGCCAGAGAAGCCAGGCCTGGGGGCTCTGCTGACCCACCCCGACCTGCCCACCAGAGCCCCGATTTCTAGAACACCCAAGTCAGACCCTCCACCCGCAGCCAGAGCGCCCCCTGGGGGAGGGCAGCCTGGGGCTGCTGCCCACCCCGGGCCCTCTCCACAGGTCCAGGGCTTCTTGAAACATAGCCCAGGGCACTCTGTCTGCAAAGAGGCCAACTCCGCCTTCTCTCCTGAGGGGCAAAATCCCGCCGCTTCACGGCAGCGGGGCTGGTCCGCAGTCAGGGCGGGGGTTTACCTTGAGTCCTCCACAGACTGGACACGCCGAAAAGAAAGCCGGAGGCGGCCCGGGGTGGGGCCCGCCTGCTTCCCAGGGCTCGCTGGGGGCTGGGCTGGGCAGTGTGGCCTCCCTGCCGGGGGCCTCTGTCGCCTGTCCCCGCCTTCTTGTGCCCAGCCAGCCAGAAGGACACCCGGCCGATGTCTGGCTGCCCAAGTCCGTGGTGGCGCCATGGTCAGGGCCAGCCTGCGAGGCCGCGCTCTGGTCCCGGGGGGCCTGGCGCAGGCTGCGGGGCATGTCGTAGTGGTGCCGCAGCGCGGTGGGCACCTGGTACTCAGCCACCCCGGGCGGGCAGGCACACAGGCTGGGCTCAGGTACGCCCGCCGGCGGCGGCAGGCTGAGCAGCGAGCCGAACTCGTCGCCGCCTGCCCGCCACACGTCCAGGCTGCTGTCCGCGTAGGACGAGAAGCTGCCCGAGTAGGAGGAGTGGCTGCCCGTGGCGATGCCGCTGTCCGAGGAGCTCTGTCGGCCGACCTCCTGCAGCTGCCGGGGGCGCAGCGGCTTGGCGGGCAGCCTCGAGGCACCCAGCGCGGCCTCCCCTGGGGCCTGGGCGGCCGCCAGCCCCAGCCCCTCCTGCGACATGGCTGCTGAGGACAAGGATGGCTCCGGCCACGCGGTGAGCCTGCTGCTGGCGCTGGTGTCCGAGTGGCTGGCCTCGGAGGAGGAGCTGGAGAGGCTGTGGTCGTCCCCTGAGACAGAGGGGGGCTCTGAGGATGCCGGGGGCCCAGGTCGGCAGAAGCAGCCCTCCAGGCACCCCCCACCCTCCCGCCTCCCCGCCTGGACCTCCCCATCACCCTGCCCCTGAGCCCCTGGCACAGCAGGGGTCCTCCACCCTCTGCGGCCTGGCCCCTGGCATCTCTCCTCCTGCCCCCACCCCCAGAGATGTGCCCAGCCACCCTGACCCTTTCCAGCCCCCGGGCCCCGCCCTCCCAGCCCTTGCCTGGGACAGCCCACTTCCACCTTCAGCCCAGAGCTTCACAGGTCTGCCCAGCACCTGGCTGACCCCGCTGCCATGCCTCCTTCCTGGCCTCCCCTTCCCACTGGACCAGAAGTCCCCTGAGGACAAGGACATTCAGGGGACTCCCACCCTGCTGCCCTCCTGTACGGCCAGCCCCTGTCTCCCCGACTCTGTGCCCCTGGGAAGCCATGTCTGCCTTTCCATTCTCCCATCTCAGCTGCCCAGCCTGCCTTCCAGGGCTCCAGAGGGGAACCAGCATGCACCCCCAGGAGGGTGGGAAGTTTCCTTGCAAACTTGAGGCTCCCTGCTCAGGGGGAGGGCCCAGACTGGAGGAGAGAGGGCTACTGTCCCTCTGTGCATCCCAGAAGACAGGCAGCAGAGGGTGCTGGTAGGACCACCAGCCGAGCCGGCCCCCCTCATTGGGCGGCTAACCCCCTCTGTCCTTCTCCTGCCACAGCAGCTTCATCCGCCCCTGAGCCTTTGTCTGAGCACAGACCTCAAACCGAAGTGCAGGAGGCCTGCACTCGTGGCTCACAGGCAGGGTGGAATGCACTCCTGAATCATACGCCCTTCAGCGCCTGTTGCCAGCATTTAATAAGCATCTGTGCAATAGTGAGTGAATGAGTGAGTGAGTGAGTGAAAGGAGAGAGAACGAATGAATGAGCAGGAGAAGGCCGGGGTGAATGGACTGATGGATGGACTGATAGATGGGTGGATGGGTGGGTGGATGGGTGGGTGAATGGATGGGTGGGCAGGTGAATGGATGGGTGGGTGGACAGATGGATGGGCGGATGGGTGGATGGATGCATGGATGGATGGATGGATGGATGGATGGATGGATGGATGGATGGATAGATGGGTGGGTGGGTGGGTGGATGGATGGATGGGTGGGTGGATGGATGGATGGGTGAATGGGTGAGTGGATGGATGGATGGATGGATGGATGGATGGATGGATGGATGGATGGATGGATGGGTGGATGGGTGGGTGGATGGGTGGATGGGTGGGTGGATGGATGGATAGGTGGGTGGATGGATGGGTGGGTGGATGGATGGGTGGGTGGATGGATGAATGAGTGAATGGGTGGTGGATGGATGGGTGGATGGATGGATGGATGGATGGATGGGTGGGTGGATGAATGGGTGGGTGGATGGATGGATAGGTGGGTGGATGGATGGGTGCTAGATAAAGGGAGAAGGAAGGGGCAGGAGGGAGACAGTGTGAGTGGAAAGTGAATGAATGGCCAGATGGCTACATGCACAGGACAGAAAGAAAGAGGGCTACCTGACCACTGGCTGGAATGGCAAGTTTAGAGCCTGGTCCCCATGGCTTGGGTCAGGCCACTGGCCTTACCTCCGCTGCCTGGCCTGCCAGAGTGTGAGAGCATGCTGAGCCGCTTCTCCAGCTGCAGGGCTCCTAGGGCTTCCTGGGCCACTCGCTCCTCCAAGGTCGAGGAACCCCCGGGGCTGGGGTCTATGGCAGAGAGGGGGGGTCAGTGCACATTCCCCACCTCCAGCCCCAGCCCACATGCTGCCAGATGTCACTGGACACCTTTTTGAGGCCACACCCTAATGCAGTGCTCAGGTGAGTGGTGACCACTGGCCACCCCAGCACTCCGGGCCCCTCAATCCCAGCTCCTGGGCACCATACTCAGAATGCCCCACATGGGTTCCCCATTGCCCATCCTGCGTCCCTGCGGACAGTCCTCCATCTGCCCCTCTTGGGCCACTGTGCCCATGGACAGCCCCAGTCTCCAGCCTGGGTGCCCTGCCCATGAATAGCCTCCTAAGCCAGCTATACCCCTTGCCACCCCCACCAAGGTATCAGGCTCTGTCCCAGATAACTGGACCTCTGGTCCTGCTGTCCCCAGTTCCAGGAGAGGTCTGCTCACCTGGTCTATCGCACCCACTTCCCATGGGGCTCCCCTGTCTGAGTGAAACACCACCCCAACCCCGTCACTGCCAGCCATGCTGGGGTCCTTGGGCTGAGCCTTGAGTGGCACCCAAGGCCTGGCTGGTCGCCTGTGATCCTCAGCCCCGCCCGTAGGACATGGCAGCTGCCTCAGGGAGTGCAGCCTCTCTGGCCATCACCTGCATGTTTTCTAAGCCTGGGAGGCGGGAACCTCTTCCCATCCATGCAGGGTGTTGTCCCTCGCTGGTCCCATGCAGTTGCCACCCACAGCCACCACCAAGTCCCTCTTGAACTAGGACCCTAGCAGCCACAAAGTCCATGTCCACTGGCTTGAGAGCTCTCACAGGCAGACATGTGCTGCCTGTGAGCAGGACAGCTGGACCCTCTGGGAGAAACGCACGTCCACTCCCAGGCCCTGAGCACACACTCGGGTCGGCGTGCAGCCTCAGGGCAGGACACCAGCAGGTGGCGCTGCTGCACCGTCTGGGGGCCCGAGCTGCAGGAAGGGCTCTGGCCACTGGGCACCCACCCTGCCTGGCCGCTGCCCCCACCTGCAGCTGCTCTGGGGTAGGCAGCGGGTGTGGAGGACCTGGTGCTGCACGATGAGCTCCTGGGGAGCCTCCACCGGCCTGCCCAGGTGAGGAAGCAGCCGGTGAGCTCCCTGTCCGCTTGCCCACAGACTGGACAAGCGCCGTCCCATGGGTGAGGGGAGCTTCAGAGCTCATCTGTGTCCCTGCCCAGGCCCGCCAGGTCCTGGAGGAGCCCAGCCCTCCTCTGCGCCCCTCAGTACCTGGACTACATGGCCACAGGGGCCCAGCCGCGTTCCTGGTTAGAGTGCTGAAGAGGACACCCTGGCAACACAGGGAGCACACGGGACAAGAGGCCTGCTGAGCAGCCCACCCCGAAACCCACACACCAGCCAACCCCACGAGGCTGCTCCTGCCCCTACGCAGGGCCTAGAGCCAGGGTCGGTCAGCTGCCCACAAGTCAGCAACCGTGGAGAGACCCCTGATCCACCATGGGGGAGGCCTCAAGACCACAGCCTTGGACTCACAGCCAGGGCAGCTGTGGCTAACCCACCCCAACCTGAAGGCTTCAGCCCCGAGTGTCCTAGTGGCTCAGACCCCACGCAGGAGGGATGTGAGCCAGGCCCCAAGACACACTGGCTGATCCCTCAGAACCCCGGGCTTCCCAGCAGCAGCGTCACAGAACAGACCAGGAAACAGCAGCCACCTAACTGGTGGATGAGTCAGGGTGGCCACTAGACACTGAATGGCCCCCATCCCCAAGCATGGCCACCCCACCTGGGCCTCACCAGGCCACACTCTGCACAAACCTGGGAGGGCTGGCCGCAGCCCAAAGGGGCCCTTGGTTGGGGAGATGCCTCGAACGATGCAGTCAAACAGGAAGCTGATCTGCTCCCCCTCGGTGGAAGACAAGAAGAAGACTCCAGCCCCTGAAGGAGGATGGAGACGGGTCAGCCTGGCTGGCACAGGTGAGGCGGGCTCTTGCAGAGTGGGTGGGGTGCAAATCCAGTTAGAATCCACAGGCCCCAACTCACCTGGCCTGTGAAACCACGTCCCCAGAGTCCTGGACCTGACCCCTATGCACCCTAGGAACCCCACACACGCTTCAGACGCATGCATGGGCCAGTGGCCACGGGACTGCAGCCACACCAGACGCCCGCACCAGCCTCCCCGTGGACCATTCCCCAATGCACGGGGGATGCAGCTGCAGCTGAGGATGCCTGAGGACGTGGCAGGGCAGCTCAGGGACAGTTACAGCCTGGGGCCTGTCCAGGCCTCACTCTGTGGCTGGCACATGGAGACCCTGCATCCCACAAGGCCTGCCTGGTCACACGGTCCAAGAGTGCATCCCACTGCCAAGGTGGCCCCGCACGTGCCTCTGCCACAGGCCACCTGCGGTCCCCTCCTGCCTGCTGGGCCTCGGTTTCCTCAGGTGCACCAGAAGCCCAGAGGCCCCTTTCCCACAGGCCCCTTTCCCACAGGCCCTTCTAAGGTGAATGAGGCTGGTACTGTCAGGGTTCCTCAGGTCTCCAGGATGGCGTCACATCCCAGCGTGGCCACCTCAGACCCCTGTCACCCTGGGGCCCTGACCTCAGTTCCTCACCCATGCAGATGTTGGCCAGATGTTGGAAGTATGGTATCCACCCCACAAATGGCCACCTTCACCGTGGCCAGCACTGCCCCCCACAGTAGGCAGCCTCCCTTCTCCTTGGAGTCACCATGCAAAGATGCACCCTGAAGTCACAGGTGCCTCCTGAGGCACCTCTGCCCACTGCTGCCCACTTGACAGAAGGAAGACCTGCATGCCACCAGCCCAGGGTCACTTGGACAGAGGGCTGGGGGCAGGCACTTCCTCGGGCCTCCACACCCAGGAGAAGCCTGGGCAGTGAGTCAGCAGGGAGGCCCCCAGGCCACGTGCCCCGGCCACGTGCCCCAGCTCAGGCACCCAGCCGGCCAAGGGTGAATGAAATCCCTCCCTGGCCGCGTGAATGGGGAGGCCAGCCTGGGGCACCCACCTGCTGAGCCGGCACGTGGGGATGGACACTCAGCACTGCGTCAGCACATGAGGAGCCCTCCCTTGGAGCTCCTGCCCACTGCCCAAAGAAAGGCACACAGGGCCATGCAGGCCAGTTCTCAGGCAGCGTCCAGGAGCAGGCAGAGGAGGGAGGGTCAAGACACCTCCGTGTTAAAGGCTCTGCCTCCCAGTCACGCTCTGCCTTCACGGAATGTGGGCTGTGGGGTCCAGGGAGTCGGCCTGCCCGCCAAGGCTGCTATGCCTCAGGGTGGCCACTCTAGGGTATGCAGGGGAGGGAAGCATGACACCCCCAAACCAGGAGACATGACAGTGTCCATCTTGCTTTAGAGATGAGGCAGCTGAGACCCAGAGAGAGCAAGCTACTTATGCACAGTCACACAGTCCGGGTGGACTCAAGGCCAGGTCGCTGGGCCCACTGGGCACTACCTGGCACCACGATCTTCTAGTCCTGCTCTGGGCAAGGGGGCTGCCATTGACAAGAAGCAGCGGCAGCATGGAGTGGAGGTTGGTACCTGATCGATGCCCACCCAGGGTTCCTGCCTGGCTCAGGAAGGCCCTGATGAGTGGGGCTTGCAAGCCGGGCAGCTGGACAGGACGTGCACCCATAGGGCAGGTAAGCAGGCCACGTGCAGGCCGTCTCTGCCAGCCAGCCCACATGAAGCACCTTACCGTGGCTCCTTTTGCCCGCCGCCACCCCACCCAAGGGAAGGGCTCGGCCAGCCCGGCCAGCTCTGCAAAGACGCGGTCTCTAATCCCCAGCTTACTGACAGCTGGCAGCGGCCACAGGACAATCAGTCCCCCAACTATAAAAAGCCACATTACAGAAGGAGCGAACCGGTCCTGCGTCCCACTAGGCGTCTGCAGTGTCCCGCTCCCAGGAGACGGTCACTGGGAAGACCCTGGGGCACAGCAGCTGCCCATATGGTGCTACCCACCACCTCAGCAGGGCCGATCTCAAGGGCCCTGGAGGACCTCTGTCTCCAAGGCTGGTCAGCCTGCACCATCAGAGCCCAGGACAGCCTCCCAGGACAGCTACCACCCCAGGCACCCTGCAGGCTCCCTCTCCTCACACGCCCACAGGCTCCGAGCGCCCTAAACAGCTCTCCTGTCACCACCCCCAGGAGGTGGACACTCCCTGACGCCCCTTGGCCTCCTAGACTGCCCCTTGTCTGAGGCCTGCCCCACCCCAGGTTCCTTCTCAGGAAGCCAGCTGGTCACCCCAAGTGCTCTCGGGACTCCACGGTGCTTCCTCCCACAAGGCTCCTCGTCTGTCGGCAGTTCCAGCCCCCAGCCAAGCATCTAGTGGAGAGGACACATCAGAGTGGTATGTGTCCCCCAGCGTCCACCTGTGCTCAGTGCCCAGAGACCCTGCACTCTGCTGGGGAAGGCGCCCGCCCTCCTGGGAGCAGCCTCTGCCCTTCACTTGCTGGGTTATCACAAGGGAGGCAGGATGGAGCCTGGCCTTGATGTCAACTTTGTACACCTGTGGCCACTGACTTCCTCCGCCCCTGTCCACGACAGCTGCCCATCCCGAGAGGCCAGGCCGTGCCCCCGCCCCGCAGTCTGCCAGCCCTGGGTGACATTCTTCCAGTTCTGGGCTGAGGCCTTACGGAGGCCAGTGACTTCCTCTTGCCTCTTGGAACCAGCTGCCCTGCGGAGTAGCTCAGGCTAGTGTTGGAGGGGCAGCCCCTCTAGGGAGCTGAGCCAGCCCACAGTCACCCTGGCCTTCCAGCCACCAGCAGCCAGACGCCACCGCCCAAGTGACCCAGGGACACCAGTGCTGCAGAGCCCTGCCCAGAGCCCTGGCCAGCAGAATCACTGCAGCCGTGGAGCAGCCACTGAGTCTGCACCACACAGCGAAGAACGCGGAAGCCAGACGGAGTGAGGAGAGACCCAGAGACACCGAGCAGAAAGCCACAGCTGCACGTCAAGACTCTCCTCCCCAGGAGGGCACCCAGGGAGCCCGGCGCTCTCTGCTGCAGATCAGGCTCCAGGGCCTCAGGAGCCTGGCTGGCACGCACCCTGTCCCAGTCCTCAGAGAACATGTAGTAATGGCCACCCTATATTGACAAAGGCTGGGTGTCCCCTCTGAGTGCCAGCACATCCTCACACCCACAGGAACAGTGACTCCTTCTCACGTGCCTATTTCCTAGCACAGCCTGGGAGTGCCAGCCAAAGACACAGCCATGCTGCCCGGCTTCATCCCTGAGCTGGGCTCTTCACAATGTCCCTGTCCACCCAGGGATGCCCTGCTCATCCTGCAGGGTCCAGCTAGACCCCTCCTCAGTGGCCCCTTCTCCACCTGCCTCACATGCCTATTTCCTAGTCCATGCTGCCCCTCTCCAGGCCTCTGTGGACCCTCTGACTAGGGTGCTGCCCTGGGCCAGGGGTGGGTGCTGCTCTGCAGTGGGACGGAGGCCGTGGGCCTGCCCCACCATGCTGTGGGAGTGCTGCAGGGGCTCAGACCCCCTCAGCCAGAGGCCGCCGAGGGCCACTCCAGAATCCCAGGAAGCTGCAAGGTGGCTCTGCAGTGCGAGCAGCCCAGGGGCCGAGTGGACTCGATTCCTGCCCAGGGTGGCTGGCCGGAGGGTTTGCCGCACAGCGTAAGGCTAGGACCCTGCGGCACTTTGTGGGCACAGCTCATTCCCTGCAGGACCCACGACAGAGGCACGGTGAAGCTCGGAGAGGCCAGAGAGCCGGTGGATTTTCAGATCAGTTGCAGGACAGCACGGAAGCCGATGCAACGGATGCAAATCCAGCGCCCGATTCCCCACACTGGGAGATACACACGCCCCTCTCCGGAGGGCAGGGAGGCACTTCGCCTGCTCCTCAGGCTGCCTGCCACCCAGAGCAAACAGACTGCAGCAACCGGCCCCAGGGAAGGCCACTGACAGCTGGCAGGTGTCCGCACTGCCAGCAGCTGGTCCTGCTCCAAGGAGCCCCGGCCTGCTGCCCACTCTGCCCAACAGGGCCTTTTGTTCCTCGAGAGGGACAGGAGGGGCTGGCTTCCCCTGCCAGCACAGGCTCACCACAGACAGGAGCCACTCTGGGGAAGGGGCAGTAGCTGCAGCCCCTCCTTGGGCCCAGGGCCAGCCTCCAGGGCAATCCCAGAGACCTGGGGCAGCCACGGCCCGGCCATGTCAGCCAGCACCCCTGCACCCTCCACTGCGGCCCTAGCCTTAGTGTTCTCGTCTGCGCAGTGGGGATGGCCCCAGGAGGCTGGCCCTGGCCGGCCTGGGCTCCCGCCCTGTAGGACAGCAGCTCTGAAGACCTCCCTGGACACTGACAGGCCCACAGCATGTCTGCTAAGGGAGGAAGTTCCTGGCAGGCACAGGCCTGGTAGAGACTTGAGCAGCAGGGAAGTCACACATGGAGACAACACAGGGGTCCAGACCCAGGGGCCCTGAGTCAGCAGGGGCGACTAAACCAGGGTCTACTCTACAAAACTGCAGGGGTCTACACAAAGAGCCACAGTTAAGTGTCATTCCACTGCCAAGTCCAAGGAGACAGGGGACAGGGCTTCGTATGGGGTGTTTGCACAGCACTCCTGTCCCCCACCCAGGAGCAAAGCACCAGAATTGGGCGGGGGTCCCACGGGAACACATCGTCCTCCCCCGGCCCCCATCCTGGACCCACACTTCAGCAAGGGCCCGTCCCCTCCACCCGCCCTCTCCCTGTCCGTCACCGCCTGGTTAGCGTTCCTGGAACCCATGAGGCCGTCACGCCCCAACAGCTGCTGCTGGGGTCAGCCTCACCTGTTCGCTCTGGACCTCAACCAGAGCCTCCCTGGCCCCCAACCTCTTCCTCCAGACCTGTCTGCGCCCTGGGGCCACAGCGAGCGTCCTGAGCAGACCTGCTGGTGCCACTCCTCAGCACCACCAGATTCGGCCCGTGCAGGGCCCGCCGCAGCCAGCCACCCATCCTCCAGGCTACCTTTTTCCTGCACTGCCCATGGAGACCACGAAGATGTGCTTTATGTCAGAGTCCCATGTGGCCACAGGGCCCAGATCATATCCTTATAACCTGCCACCAAAGGGGCCACAAACCCCCAAGTGACGGTAACCCTAGCAACATGGTGCTTGGCACCGGGTCAATACTTAGAAATGGAAATGGATCAAATGTCCTCTTAAAGGTACTCCCTGTCCCATGCCAGAGAACTCATCAGGGGACCCTCTAAGGAGGAGTCAGGTGGCGAGGAGTGTCAGGGTGGCGTCCCCAAGGGGCGGTCACCAAGGTGTCTCTGACAGTGGGCTCGGAACAGCCTGGGATCTGCCCTGGTGGGTGGATTCTGAACATCGCATCCAAGGATGGCGCTGACTGGCTGGGCGGGGCTCCCGTGGTGTTGAGAGGCGCTCGCAGCACTCCCGGGGTGCGCAGACCAGGAGCAGGGCTCCTGAGCTGGGCCTCTGCAGAAACCTCTCCCCCCGCCAGCACCTGGCTCGCAGGTCCCCTCCTCCCAAGCCCTTCCCCCACTGGTGCACCTCCCTGGGGGGGCCACCTCTCTGCTGCCCACCACTAAGCCTGTCCCAGGGGAGTGGCCAGGAACCTCCCACCACCAGGGCACCCCAGTCCCATGGAACAGATAGACACGTGCAGTGGGAAAAGAGCAGCCTCAGGGTCAGGGTCCCCTCTGCCCTCCGAACTGCTGTCTGGGGTGGGGATCAGAGGGCATGTTTCTGGACGGGCACAGGGCCAGGCTGGGACCAGAAGAGGAAGAGGATTAATTATAAACCCCCAAGTTCTTCCAGAACTTTCTGATGACTCTTCCTCCCTCCTCCCCCACTCTCTGTTCTCCAGGGACACAGACAAGATGGTCCGATTTCTAGAAACATCGTGGCTGACTGGCGGCCCCTGAAAGATGTGAAAGGGTCTTTGCAGATGTCATTAAGGTAAGGATCTTGAGAGGAGATCATCCTGGGTCATCCAGGAGAGCCATAAACCCAGTGACAGTGTCCTTGTAGGAGACAGAGAAGACAAAAGCCAGGTTGTTCTGGCCACAATTTTGCTTTAAGCCGTTGAGTGTGCTACAGCAGCCCCAGGACTCAGTAGCACTGCCCAGGTACCACCCTCATCTGGACTTCAGGAGAGCCTAGGTCTGCCCACGGGTGGCAGGTGACCGACCCTCAGCTGCCACCAGCACCCCATGTTGCATAGATGTCAGGGTTGGGCTGAGGGGCTTTATGACCGGCTAAACCCAACCCCACCTGCCAGAGCTGTCACCAAGCCTGTCCAGGTAGGAGAAAGGAGTCAGCAGACTTGCAGGGATGGGGGCTGGCCAGCACAGCCAGGCCCTCAGCCTGCCCTCAGAGCCACCAGCTGGTGAGCTGCTCGCTCCAGCATTCAGCAGTCAGCGACCATAGGTCTGAGCAAGGCTTGGCACTGGAGGGAGACAGAATCTCAAGGGTGTCCAAGCCGGGCCCAACTCCCTGGCACCAAGTACCACAGTGGCAGCAGATCCCTGCAGCTGGAGCTCACCCAGGGCCTTGTGTAGGAGTGATGCTCCCTCAGAGTTCACCCTGGCTTTCTGGGCACCCAGGGAACACAGCAGCACACACCAGGCCTCTGTCCTCCCAGGACAGCGGCTGCTCCTTGTGGGTGAGTTAGAGCAGGAAGGAGCCCACCACACCAAGAGATGGGCGTCCCGATTCTGAGGCCCAGAGGAAAATTGCCCACTGAGCCCTACTTCCTTCTGTCCAGGCAAAATAAACAGGTCTCCAAGGACACAGGTCCCCTGTGCCTGCGTGGGAGGGTGACCTCACCAGCACCACCCCTGACCATGGGCAGCCTGTGCCTGGGAACTCCACTGAAGAGAAGCAAGGACACTGTCTCCCTTCTCAGAAGCTGGGAGCAGCTCCAGGAAGCCCCAAGTCAAGGAGAGGAGGCCGAGCAGCTGTGGCCTGCAACGCTTGTCATCCTGAGTGGGAGAACCAGCACCCCACCCACCACCCAGCCATAGGTTTGCCCGAGTCCCCTGCTCCTGAGGCCAGGCGCTGCTCAGCAGAGGATCGGCACGTCCATCTCCCCTGCCAGCCGGCCCCTCCCTCCAAACCAGAGCTGGCATGGGAGCTGGCCATACTCACGACAGGGCCACATCGCACTGCCCCCAGCCCCGGCTCACCAGCTGCTCCCTCCCCCCACCGCCTCACCCACCTCTCTGCCAAACACCTTTGTGGGTCATGACTTGTGGGGCCTCAAAGGCCCCGCAGGACTGGCTTCCACCCGAGACCCCGGAATCCAAACGGGCTTGTACTCACCTCCTACCCCCAGCCTTCTGCCTCACACAGGGCCCAAACGGGCAGCACCCAGCACCGCCTGCATTCACACCTGCATTTGCTCTGCCCACAGCCTGTGGCCTGGTGAACCAGCCCAGGACCCAGCCGGGTATGCAGAGCCTGAGAAGCAGCAGGGGAGGGCAAAGCCCTTCCACCCACGCCTCACGCCAACCTGCTCCCCACACAGCCTCGGTCAAGGCCCTTGCAAAGAGGCTTCCGAAGTCCTGGCTGGTGGCTGGCAGCCTCCAGCCCCTCCTCCACCCCAGAGGGTGACACTCGGGCCCTGGGAGGCACAGGCAGGCGCCACATGGGGCGCCAGCAGGCCTGCTCCTCCGACGGAACACTGACGGCGGTCACCTAGGCCCCACGGGAGGCCGAGTCCTGGGGCCACGCCTCACAACAGCCAGCGCAGACCAGCAGCCCCTCTGGAGAGGGGCTCCTGCAGGGCTCCTGCAGGGCTGCGGGGCCACAGGTGCCAACATGACTGCCCACCTCGGCCCTGTCCCTGCAGCACCCAGTGGGTACCTTGGGCTCTCCGCAGCACCCACAACCCACCGGCTCCCAGGCCTGGCAGCTGGACACTGGCCTCACTTCCCTCCTGGACAGTCACTTGGCGAGAATCTGGGCCCAGGTGTCCCAGGCCTCACACCCCCAGGGCCCAGGCCTGGCCCTTCCCACAACTGGGCTGTCCAAGGCAGAGGGCAGCTCTGAGTGGCCCAGGGCCAGAGGCTGGTGTGTCCTCACGTCGGCCCCACGGGGGCTCACTGGCCCTCAAAAACGCGCCTATTCTTTTTGTCTGCTTTTCATTCCACCTGAGCAGGAGGCACTGATGCTTGGTGACCCCCACACAGGTCAGGAACGGCTGTGGCGCTGGGCCTCGCTCTGGAGACACTGAGGACCTCTGCTCCCACTCCCGGGCAGCCCCAGGAAGAGGGAGCAGCCCCGGCCAGGTGCCCCCAGTGCTGCCCACAGCGTGCAGGTGCCTCCCGCGGCTCCGGAGGGTCAGCGGCCCACACGGCCGGCATACTCACAGTAGCCACACCTGGTCCCGCCTTCGAAGATGAACCCGCTGGGCACGGCCCCGTAGCGCCGGAGGTCGGACAGCTTCCACTGCCCCGTGACGGCCGGAGGGATGTCCCTGGCCAGGACCAGGATGTCGTTGCAGAGGTGGAGGGTGGCCGGGCCACTCTCCAGCTTGGTGCCGGGAGCCACCGTCACATGGAACCTGTGCACTGGGGTGGCAGGGGTGAAGCTCATCACCCGCGACAGGCAGGGCAAGTGGCCCCAGGCTTGGGCTGGGGAGGCCCTGGCAGCTGCTCGCCTGGCCAGTGGGCCACATGGCCACCTGTGCTGGGGTGGGGATGCTGCCTGCCACGGCCCCCACCTCCCCTCCCATCCCTCAGGACTGCCTGGGAGAGGGGGCTCTCTGAGGGATCAGATCTTGGACCACCCGCTCCCAGCCCAGCCACACAGACAGGGCCTCAGGGGGCTCCAGTGGAGGACAAGGGCTGGTCAGCATTGGGTCAGGGCTGCACAGAGCACCTGCCCACCCTGGCAGCCTGGGAGCTCCTTCCATGGACGGGGAACCGAGGCTCGGCGTGTGGAAGGCGGGGCCCCGTCTGAGCACAGCCTGTGCCGGAGATCAGCTTGGCTACAGGGTGCTCAGGAGGCTGTGGACACGCCTCTCTCTGGACGGTGGCTCCCCTGCTCCCCTTGGGGGTAGCTGGGTGCTCTGGACTCCCACTACCTCGGCTGGGCCCCTTCCCCTGAAAGCCCCTTAGTGGAGGATGGCCGTGAGCACTTCCCTGCCTCCATCTCTCCCCAGGTCACCCCACCTCGGGAGGTAGACTATGCCCTCAGTGCATGGCCCCCTGCCTGCCGTGCCCACCCCTGCCCCAGCCCACTCCATCGCTACCCCTGCGGTCACAGGGTCCCCGGCATCTCCAGGCTGTGGCCGTGGCCATCCTCCCTGAATCCACCCCACTACCCCACCCAGATAAATGGGCTCCAGCATAGCCAAGCCAGAACCTCACTGGAGAACGTTCTGGAAAGGCAGGGCTCGTCCTTCCTACCCCCCATTCTCTGATCCCTCAGGTCAGGGAGGGAAGCAGCCCACTCCTGAACCAATTAGCTCAGCAGGTGGGCCATGATGCTCCATATGGCATTTTAAAAACAGAGAGAGCCCAGGAAGAACCTCAGGTCAGGCTCAGGCCAGAGCCTGCCATCACCGACCATCCCCACAGTTGGCTCATCCTGGATCGGAGGCACCCATTTTAATGTTTTAGAAAACACAGCATGAGACCCTGTTGTTCTTACCACTCATACCTCCAGTACCCGAGGCTTGGGCCTCATTCTGGCTGAGTCCCAGCCATGCCATCCTCTGCCTGGCAGTGGGCCCCAGCTCGGGCCTCCGCACCCCTTCACGCTGTGTGGCGGCCGGGCTCTGTGAACACCTCTGTGGGCAGCTACTGCCTCTGGCACACAGAGCTCCCTGCCTGTCCACTGGCCACTCAGCCGCTACCTCCTCCCTGTCCAGGCATTCTGGCCCTGACTCTTTCTCAGTGGCTGCTGGCTCTGCACGGCCCAGGTCCCATGGCCCATGTGGAAGCCACGGCGGGAACTTGGGAGATAGATGGGTAGCAGCTTGGGCTCCGGGCCCGTTTTAACTAATAGGGCTGAGCTAGGGCTTCCAAGCCCCACGGCCCAGAGAACCCCGCCCCAATCCTTCGTCTGAACACCCCAGGCAGGGTCCCACTCGCCCTGACCACTCATCTGGAGCACGGAGTCCAGGGCCCAGCAGGTCACCATCTGGAGTGTCCACTACCTTCTCTTCATTTCTGTGAGGCTCTGGGGTCTCACCTGCCTCTGTGGTCCACATGGGAGAGGGGCCCCAAGACCACCAGGGAGGCCCTCACCCAGGCCTCTGCCCCAGGGACTCACCCTCGCCGAGCGCATAGCGGATGCGGGCATCCCAGGCACACATGGCCTGGCGGCTGTCGAAGCCCAGCATGACAGCCTGGGACAGGCAGACGATGGCCAGTGTGTGGACCAGACCTTCATAGGGCAGGCCAGGCTCCAGGCCACAGATGTCCTCCAGGGTCAGGCTGCTGCGCTCCCGGAGGCCCTTGGCACGGTCAGACTTGTCCTTGTAGGCCAGCATGAGCAGGCAATCTGCACAGAAGGCAGGAGGCTGTGCTGCATCCACCAGGATGCCAGATACTGCCCACTGCCCCCTCCCCAGCACCCTCTGGGAGGACATGGCTGGAGAGAGACTGGAGCCCCAGCTGTGACCCAAGAAAGCCACTCGTCCACCCTGTCTTGTGTGCAAAGTGGGATGTGTGCACAACCTGGATGACCCACCAGCCACCTGACTACCCTGTGGCTGGGCCTGGACTCCAGCAGGGTGTCCACTCTGCCCAGGCAGGCGAGCCCACCCTGGCCACATTCAGGCTGCAGAAGCTATGGTCCGTGGTCAGGTGAGCGGGCACAGTGCCTGCCCAGCAGCTCAGGCCTCCCACCCACCCTGTGGCCTGTGCTGCACCCTCGGGCCTGACACAGCAAGACCTGCTTCACCTCCTCCTGTTCTCCTGGCTCCCAGGCTGGGGAGGAAGAGGGGTGTACTAGGCCTTGGTCCCACTCATGGAGCGTGGCAGGCCCCTCTGCCCCCTGGCTGCAGGGACAAGCCTAAGTCTCACCTCCCAGCCCCTCCAGAAGCCTCAGGTCTTCATCCCAAGCTCCTGTTCCCATGGACATGGTCACTGAACACTGCTACCCACTCAGCCCCAGGGGCAGCTTCAGCAGCACGGTATTGCCTGTGCCCCTGGGTTGCCCTGGGCAAATCTCCTGCCCTGAGGCAAGATGGGAGGAGGTGCACCAGGCTCCTGGCCTCCACCCGCTCCACGCCGTGGCCAGCCTTGTTGACCAGGTCCCCCCTACCCAGGCCCCCTGCAGCTCCAGGACCCCAGGTGCCCTGTCTTGGAGGAGGGTGTAGGCCTGGGGACCTAGTGCAGACACCCAAATACGTTCACGGGTGGCACAACGCCGAATCCCACATGAAACTGAAGCAGTCAAGACCTTCGTCCACCTGCAAGAGATTGGGAGGGAGGGGGTCCCGGCCAGGATGGTGAAGTGAGAGCTCAGCCCTGGCAAGCAGACGCGGCTCTTCCAACAGGCCCAGCAAACCGCACGAGATCCCAGGCCCCATCGTGGGATGCGCACGGAGCTGTAGCAGGACCCAGGAGAGTCCTGTGCTCTGCCTCCCTCCCACCCCAGTGCCTCGGACCAGAACCAGAGTCCCAGCCCAGAGCGAGAGTTTGGGCTTTGCAGGCTACAAGGTGTCTGTCTCGGCGACTCAGAGGTGCCCTCCTGGTGGGAGAAGAGCCATGGACAGCGCTGGCCAGTGGCAGGCCCTGTGCCACGAGGCCCTGCAGGAGCACAGGGGCCTGTGGGCAGTGGGGCTTCTGCCACCCACTTGAGAATCCATGGCTGGGACTTGATGCTCACGACCACAGAAGAGCAAAGGAGTCTGAGGAGGAGCACCAGCCACAGATACCCCTGCCCTGTGCAGCCCGGGGAGCTGCAGGCCCGCAAGAGGGGCCACGAAGCCCGGCCTGGAGCGACCAGCAAGCTCCCATTGAAACCTCCCCTGCCAGGGCACCAGAGCACCAAGAAATGAAAGGTCAAGGGACAAGCATGGACACAGACAGGGGCACAGAGGGAGGTTACAGAGGCAGGAACTTGTTGCCCGGTGACAGGTGCTGCTTTGGGTGCCGCTGGCCAGCACGGTGCCACGAGACCAGCTCCTCCTCTGTCCAAAAGAAGTCACGCTCCTAGTCACAGGCCAGAGCGGTGCCCACCTGCTCCTGCTGCGGGCACCATGGGTGCTCAGCCTCCTCTGGACCACCCCACTCGAGACGCGCCTCAGGCAGCGGGGACTGCGTCCCGGTGCCACTTCAATAAAACTGTGTACAGAAACGGGTGGTGATGGACTTGGCCCGGAGAGGGGCATCTGCCCACTCATGAGTGGAACTTGCCCACACTGCTGGCTGCTAGCAGGTCCACCTCCCCTGGACATCTAAGCTGGCAACATGGGCCATGGGCTGCACACGGCATCCACACTGCCCAGATCTCGCCCACCTGGTCAGACTCCGCCAGCCTGCAGCTCAGTGGCACTCTGCTGAGGCTAGGGTCGCCCACACTGGTGTGCACTCATGCTCACAGATGCACGCGCGTGGGGCTGAACATCCGTGTGTCCCTGGGGCACTGGGGGCTAGGCTTTGGGCAGAGCTGACAACATGAAGGTGCAGCCTCAGGCGGGAGGCCCTCCAGGTGAGGAGCAGCAAGGAGGTGACAGCTAGGAACCAGAGCTGGCCCTGCTGGACTCGAGCCTGTCATGAGGAGGCGGCTTAAGGCACACGCACTCAGCCGGCACACACGCTCTCACGCCCCCAAGGACCACACTCCCATGCCTACCTGGGCATGCCCGCACCTGCACACTCTTACACACACAAATGCTCACTCGTGTGCACATGTGCAAACACACAAACTCACATGCTCAGTCATGCCTGTGCCCATACTCACCCCTGCTGGCTCCCAGGCCACTGAACCCCCTGTGCAGCTGCCCAGGTCCCAGCCCCACACCTGCTACCAGGGGCCCCAGCCTCCCCACCTCAGTGAGCACACAGTGCAGCCAGCAGCAGCGCCACGGCCAGGCCTGTAATGGCACGAAAGCCCAAAGGACACGAGGCTGGATGGCCAGTGACAGACCCCGGGCCCGTGCTCCTCACGTCCCATGACTTCTGCCCTGGGCAGGTGGAACAGGCGGGCCCCCAGCAGAAGCTGAGAGTGAAGAAAGACAGGAAGGCTGAGTGGGCCTGGCTGAGTGGGCCCCCAAGGCTGATGGCAGACCCCTGCCCACTGGGCCCCAGAGCCCCTCAGGTGGGCTCAGCCCTGCCCACACTGCGCCTGCTGCAGCCAGCAGGTGTCCCAGTCGCCCCAGGAGTGACAGACTAGCCAGCAACCAAGGCAACCATCAGCAAAGTGTCATAGGAGGAGGGAACAGGGGACCTAAGGGTGTGCGTGGGCTGGTGGTTGTCCCAGGAGGGAACGACTGAAGATCCAGTTCAGCAGTGCACAGGGAACACACTGTATTAGAGGGACCGACCAATGCAAAGGCTTGGAGGACCCCAGGACCAGGCAACATGAGGGCAGGGAAGCAGAGTGTTCTACACTGCAGGAAGCAGGGTCAGATTCCTGTGCCCCAGAGAGTCCCAAAGGGTTTTGAGCACAGAGGTTGGGCTGGTTTGTCTTTGAGCCTATGTGGCCACTGTATGGAGGATGGGCATGAAGTGAGTGCAGCCTTGGAGGCTCCTGCCCTTCTGGGCGAGAGGCCTGCACCAGCCACAGCACTGGCCATGTCACTCACCCCTGCCCTCTGAGCAGGAGGCCACAGGCCCTCTGGGATGAGAGGAGAGGAGGACACAAATATTCAAGGGGACTCTGTGGATCTGGGTGGCAAGGGATGCCTGGGGAGGCTCCCAGGAGCCAGGGGGGAGGTCTTTCCTGGATGAGAGAGGCAGAGAAACCCACTGGACATGGGGCAGCAGCTGGACAGGCGTCTGGAGATGTAAAAATAACTGGGAGTCATGAGCTCACAGAAGCCTCGCAGCCAGGGCCAAGAGCCCGGGAGGGCAGGGAGAGGCAGGCCGTGGCCTCCCATGGAGAAGAAGCACAGGGACCAGTGGCCAGCTAGAGGCTGTGGCAAGGCAGCAGCAGCCGGACATGCTCCCAGAGGTCATAGTGACCTTGAGGCAGCGCCCTGGAGGAGCCCAAGGAGAGGCCAGGCGGGGCCGGGGGCTCTGACTTGGCAGACTGGCTGGGGCCTCCCAGGACATGTGGGGCAGGATGAGGGCAGCCCCAGGCCTGCGCTCCCTCTGACCCTGGAGACAGCACCCTGCCTGCATTCCCGGCAGCCACCCCACGCTGCAGCTCATACCACACTGAGCATGGACAGTAGCAGCAGCGCCAGGCCCCGCACGCAGGCCCTCAGCCCATAGCCTCGCCCCCATCCTCCCTCCTGAGACCTGGGAGTAGGCCAGGCAGGGGCTGGTCCCAGCTGCTAGACAGAGACAAAGATGCGGGGAGGGGTGCGGCTCTCCTGGGCACAGCACACGGGAGCTGAGCAGGCGCGGGGCCCAGGAGACCCAAGTCCTTGTCCTGAGATGGGGCTTGCAGGAAGTCGGGCCCTGGGTATGGCCCTATCCCGAGTCATTGCCATGGGAAAGGAAGACTAGCCACCACCCACTCCGTCCTTAGCCAGAGGCTGAGGTGTCACCCCATCCCCACAGGGAAGCAAGCAGAGTGCAGAAGCAAAGCAAGAGGCACCAACTCCAGAAGGACCCCCAGGGCCCACAGACCCCAACTCCTGGAGGGACTGGTCAGCAAGGCTAGGGGTCCCCAGCAGAGCTGCACAGGCAGCCCAATGTCGCTCGTTCCTGTGCAGGGGTTCGAGGCTATGTGGACAGGGTGCCCTCCTGCAGGCAGGCCTTCCCAACCTCTCTGCCCAAGCCCCAGCCCCTGGCAGGCTGCCTGGGTGTGAGGCCAGCTGGGGACCCAGCCCTCCAGGCACTGAGAACAGGGCCCCGGGACACATGGCGCCAAGTCCACAGGCAGGTGGATGCTCCAGCAGCCTGGGCAGCCCGGTTGCTTCCACAGGCCCGTGTCTTGGGCCAGATCCTCCAGGTTTCTGGTCCTGAACTTTCCAGTCTTTAATGCCCCCAAGGCCCTGCCAGCTCCAGGACTCAGTTTCCAAGCAGGACAGAACCCCAGGGGCAGCCCAGCGGGCAGCAGGCTATGCCCCTCCAGTCCCAGTCTCAGTGAGACCCCAGCCAGGACTGGATCAGATCCCCCTCCCAGAGGCCCAGAGAGGAGATGGACAGCCCCGAGCCAGGATGCAGTCCAGGCCTTGAGGAGCACAGCACGCTAAGTGGCAGCAGGGCCGGAGCCAGCTCCTCATCGTCTGTGGAAAACTGTGGCCACAGGCCTGGTGCTGCTGCCTCCTGGGCCCACCCCTCCCTGGGCACCACCGGACGCACCTCTGATAAGAGGTATTTTCCTTTCTCCTGCCCACAAGCCTCACCATGACGGGGGCCACCTCAGGGAGAGGCACCCAGGGGCTGCAGTGCAGAGGCCTGTGCCACCACCCCACCTCCTGCCCCTAACCATGGCTCACGGCCTTTCTGACAGGGATGTCACGATTCTAAAAACGAAGGACCCTGGATGTCTTATGACAGAAAGCAGGGTTGGCCGTCCTCTCCCGCCACGCCAGGATCAGGGGAGTCTGGGACCCTGAGGAAGGGGCCTGGCTGGGGTGGGGAGACCCCAGTCTCCAGTGGGGACTGAGGACTGGACAAGAGTGTAGTGGGCTGGGATCTGTAGCAGGACACCTAGCTGGGGTGGGAATCAGGGCAGCCATAGAAACCAGAGCAGAAAGTGTCTGAGAGCCAGGCTCCAGAACAATAGGACAGCGGGCAGGGCCAAGGTCCACCAGAGAGGTGCACACCACCTCCCACCCTGTCCCAGCCTGCTGCACAGTCCCCTGGGGACAGCTCTTCTTCCCCAGGCTCCCTCCCATCCTGCCACGGGGGCCTTCTGCTTCCTGACTGCCGGGCACATGACTGCCAACCCAGCCTGGCAGCCTGTGCACACTGGGAGAGCTGGGGATCCCCAGGCACCCTCAGCCCCAGGTACCCCTTCCATGCCGCCGGCCCTGCCTGCTGGGAAGCTCTGTGGTCTGAGGAGGCACGGACAGTGCCCCAGGGATGCTCCTCCAGGAGGGCGCCTGGGACAGGACTTCCTTTCTCTCTGGGTACTCTGCACAGGCACTGGCCAGCCCCGGCCACAGGAGCACCTGTCCCCCCAGCAGGCCCCAGCTCCTGGCCTCAGCTGGCCAAGGCCTTCATGCCTGCCCACGTGGCCTTCACCCCATGGCCCTCCACTCCTGGTCTGCTGGGGGCCCTCACTCCCCCAGACCCCCACCTCCTCCACCAGACGCTGGCGCTCCTGAGGACAGTGCAGGGTTGGGGCAGCGCTGGGGTAGGACCAGGTCTGCACTTGAAGGACTGAGGAATGAGCAGCCCACAGAGCTGGGCCCCTTGGAAAGGGGGCTGAGGCCCAGGCAGGAATCCAGGGTCCGCAAAAACCAGCTGGCCCCCCACGCACACACTCGCGTTCAGGGAGGAGCGATGCCGCCTCCTGGAAGACACGCTGGCCTCACGCGAGGCCCCGCCCAACACCCCACAGACCCGGGGCCTCCAGGGCAGGACCGGGCTCCTGCCGGCTCCGCCTCACCCGGGTGCCGCTGCGCGTGGGACCCCTCTGCCCCGAGGCCCGTGCATCCCAAACAAGGTCAACGCCACTTCTCTGGGACACAGCAGCCCTCTTCCACCTGGCCCGCCCTGCCCGCTGGGGCGGGGAAGGGGCCCTGGGGGCTCCTGCTCTGGCGCTGCCGAGGTCCCAGGCGCAGGGACCGCTGCGCCGAGCGAGGGAGGCCGCGGGCTGTTCCCCGGCTGCCCTGGGCCGGGACGCGGCCTTCCTGGCCACCGGGCTCCCGGGAGCAGGTTCCTGGCCGCCGCGCCGCGCACCACTCTCCAGTTACCGCCAGGCCGGGTTTCAGGGACCGCGACTCGGCTATTTCGGGCCAGCGGCGCCGGCCGGGGTGAGGTCGCAGGGCCCGCCGCCCGCTGCCCGCCGCCCGCTCACCTGCCACCGGCGACGGCTTGCGCAGCACCAGCCACCTACTCTTCCACTGCGGGGACAAGGACAGCGTGAGCGACCGCCCGCGCGCGCCCCGCCCCGCGCCCCCACCACGCCCCGACCTTCTTGCCGTCCCGCAGCTTGACCTGGCCCTCCACCAGCGCCGCCTCGGTCATCTTCTGTCATGGTTCCGCCGCCCGCCGCGCCCTCTCCCTGCGCCCTGGGCGCCGGAGCCCAGGGTCACTTTCAAAATAGCTCGGGAGGGCCTGGGCTGGGCCAGGAGGGCGGGCCTCGGCGCCGCGGGCGGGGCGGCCAGGGACCTGGCGGCAGGCGGCGCCCCGTCGCGCCCCTGCTGCCAGGTGGGAGTCTGTGGAGCCTGGCCCGGGCGGCTTCCCCACCCTGCTGGCCGCTGCCCACAGTTCCTGCCTGCCGCCATGTGGCCACCTGCGGCCATCTGAGGCAGCCTCAAGCCCAGACTGGGGGCTTCCCTTCCAAGAGCAGGGGGACCTGCCCGACAGAAGGGGTAGTCGGCACTCAGGGAGCCTGCTCCCAGTTTCAGCTTGTCTTTAGCCGCTCTGGCTTCCCCTCTGGTACCTGCTCCTACCCCACCCAGGGCATCACCAGAACTCCTGAGGACAGATGAGCACTGGCCGCCTTGGCCCAGGCGCTCCCCAGTCCCCAGGCCTCCCCCACGCCCAGAGAGCTCTGGCCAGACAGTGGTAGGGAGGGTGCAGGGCTCTCTGGTTCCCTGTCCCTTATCACTCATTCCCACACAAGCTGAGCTTCAGGCAGTGTGCTCCTGGGGCAGGTAACTGCCAGGTGGGGAGCAGCACCAGGACACACTCTGCCACTTCATTGGCCCCGGTCTCCAGGTCTGGTCTCCCCCAATCCCTGTCCAAGAGCTGGGCCTGCTAAAGGCTGCCGTGGTCCAGCCAGCAGCTCTCAGGGGCTAGCCTGAGCTCTTGATGCTCACCCAGATTCTTCTGGAGCCCAAGTTCTTTGGGGACCTGGCAGGTCTGCATCATGGGACCCCCCCCCTCAATGAGACAGCCAAGGACTTCAGGAGCAGCAGGGAGCCAGGGAACAGCAGTGGAGGGGACGCTCCCACACAAGCAGACGCGGACTGCACGCGCAGGCCGGGCCCCGTCCTTGGAGGTGGGTGCTGGTAGGAGCGAGGACGAACAGTGGCCTACCACCCCGTGGGTCTTCATCTCGTCCATCCAGGCCGCAGACTGGGTTCTGTCTGCCTCACACAGGGGAGAAGAAACAGGCTCACAGCCAGCAGGGACCCGCTTCTGCCCACCCTAGCGCCGGGCTCAGCCCTGGTGTCCCCTCCCCGTTGCCCCTGGGATCTAAGAGGGCAGGTCTCGGGTGAGCATAGGGCTGGTCCTGAGCCAGCCAGAGGTCTTGCTGGGGTCTCATGCAAGCAGGGGTTGTAGGCCCAGGCAGCAGCCCTGCACCCCCATGGCCTGTGCACCCCCAGTCACCAGCGCCCTCCATGGAACAGCTGCTGACCACAGAGCGCCATTCACGTTCCCTGCCCAGAAGGCCCCCAGGGGCTGGCCCAGGACAGCCGTGCGGGCCAGGTGCCAGACGGGGGCTGTAGCCACGGACACATCCGCCCTGGGCGCCTGGCACTTGCTCTTCCCAGCAGGGAGGGGCTGCATTCCCAAGCACTGGCCCTGGCCCAGGCCCCAGCCACGCCTGGCCGCTGCACCTGCTGCACGCTGGCCCCGGGAACGCAGACCCATGGGGACAGACACCCCTCCCCCACTCCTGTGGCCTCGAGGGCAGCTCTGTGGCCGCCGGGGGCTGCTGCGCAGGGAGAGCTACCTGCCCGGAGGAGGAAGAGGCTGGCTCCCTTCCCTGTTTGGCCTACACGACCCTGACTTGGCTCCTGCCCCAGTTGGCACCTCGGCTCCCAGAGCTGCCAGGGCTGTGGCGCACGTGGTGAAGCCCTCCTGCCCCTGCACAGGCTGGCCGGCCTCGGGCCTTGTGGGAGCAGAGGGCAAGCTGGAGAACTGGGTGCTTCCGGAGGGGCAGAGCGAGAAGACAGGGTCACACTGAGACAGGATGACTACCCAGCCCGCACGCCGGGGGGACCCTAGAGTAGCCACCCTGCTGCTGAGCTCATGGCCACAGCGCTGCTGCTGGCCATCAGGGACAGGCACACTGCAGCCGAGACCATGGCCGGGGGCACTGCCGCCTCGTTGGCTCTGTGGCATGGACCCACGCCAGCCCCGGCACCTCCACCCCGCGCAGCCGCGCCTCCCCGGGCTGACGTCACCACTGGGGGCCCCGGACGGCGTGTGCTCGAGGGTCTTCCACAATCACCGTGGCTCCACATATGCAAGGAGGCTCGAGGGACAGGTGGCACCATGGGCGTTTTGGTTGACCAGGTGCCGTGCCCACTCACCCGTCCGCTTGCCCTCCGCTGGGAGAGGCTGCATGAACAGGTCTGGCCAGTGGGGAGTGGGTGGTCGTGATGGCCGCGAGACACCCCACGCCATTGTCCACTCTCCACGGGTCACCTGGGAGATGAAGGGTGACCAGTGTCCCCTCACCGCATCCGTCCGTGCTTTGGCCCCAGCACGAGTGTGAGGGTGCCGAAGGCCAGCGGGGTCCCAAGTGGACCCTGGCCCACAGCCTGGCCCTCCGGAGCTGACAGGGAGGCGGGAGCTCCCTCCCTCCAGGGCACACGGCAAGGAGGAGCCACACCGCACCCCGAATGTGGGCCTCCAGCCCCGGAACCGTGCGAGGACACACTCCTGCTGTTTTCTGTTATGGCAACTGCCACAGCCCAGGCCTGGATGGTCCCCAAGGCCCATGTACTGTGTCCTGGTCCCCAGCTTGTGGCACTGTTGGGAGTGGGGCATCACTGCAGTCGCTTGGTACACACGTGGAGCATAATTCCGCCCATTTCACTCCCTGGTGCCTCGGGCTGCCCTCCTCCCCTGCTGCCCCTCCCCTGCCAGGGCCTGGTTTTGCTTCAGGGGGCCCTTCTTTCACCTTCCAGCTTCCCTGCCGCCTTGGGACTCTAAGAGGTGGGGCCCAGGGGCAGGTCTCTGGGTCTCTTGGGTGGGACCCCCGCCCCTCCTCCTCCCCCGCCCGACCAGGAGGCGGGCGGCTCCCCCACGCTCTGATGCACCCACAGGTCCAAAGCCAAGGGAGCCAGCTGAGCACAGCTCCACACGGAGGCTGGACAAGGCCCTGAGCGCAGGCCACATGGCCTCCATGACTTCACAGGAGAGAAAGAAGAGAACTGTGGCAGCTTGCCCGTCTCACTGGGGGCCGTGTGCCAGGCTGGGATGCGGCTCTGGCCTCGCCAGCTGCTGAGCTGCTGCCAGGACCATGAGCTAACAAACCTCTGTTATTAAATAATGACCTGGTCTCGGGGAATCAGTAATAGCAACAGAAAACTGCCTAAGACAACTATGAACAACCTTATGTAATACATGTGAAAAACGAGACAAATTCATAAAAATATCACTTTCTTTAACCGGCTCAAGAAATTCCCAGCCTAAACTGTTCAATAGTGTCATAGTCCCAGGACTCCCTCCAACTCTGAACCAGGAGTTACCATCGTCCTGTAAAGAAAACACCAGGCAGGAGACTGCATAGGTGCATTCTGGTGTCCAAAGGACAGTCACCCCGGGCTCAGACGGAATTGCCCAGTGGATTCTGGTTAGAAAAGGAATCTCTCAAACTTATTACATGAGCCATGGTAACAGTCACTCAAAGAATGTAAGATTGTAGGTCAATCTCACTCATAAAACACAAATGCAAAATCCTGAACAAAACAAGTAAATCAAAAGTGAGCAAAAAGTGATGCCTCTTGTGTCCACCAGGGTCCCAGTGAGTTGCCCGTGTGGTGGGAGCATCAGGGACTTCTTCACAAAGGTGTAGTCAGGCAAGGCCACAGGGACAGTTTGGTGACCCTGGGTAGCCATGGAAGAGGAGTGGGCACCCCTGCCAGGCTTGAAGGCTGGCCGGTCCAGGACCCCGGAGGAGGCCACAAGGTCTGGAGCAGCATGGCCTTCAGCAGGGACGCGGCCAGCCTGGGTGCTCACCTGCTGCAGCTACTGCCAGGACGTGCGGGCAGTGGACAGTCTCACAGGCCTGGAGGCTGGGCTCCGGGTGCTCAGCTGGTCCCTCTGCAGTCCATGGCCTTGGCCTGCAGATAGCCGTCTCCTTCCTGCTTTGTCACATGGTCCCCTCCATATGTTTGTGTCCTGATCCCTTCTTCTTAGGAGGACTCCATGGGCCTGGATCGGGACCCACACTGGTGACCTCATTTGTGTAAAGACTCCACCTCCAAATTCAGTCAGAGTCCAGGCCTTGGGACAGAGACCCAGCCCAACCCACAACGCCGAGGGGCCCGGAAACACCTCCAGCACACCCTCTCCTCTGACCTCCTGCTGGGCTCCCCAGCAACCCCAAGGACACAGAAGGGCACAGAGGCCAGTGGCACTGGCCCCAGGTCAGTCCGAGGCAGAGCCCGCACAGGAGGCGTGGAGGGAGCCTGAGGTGAGGTGAGGTGCCAGTCGCCGGCAGCCCCACTCGGCCGCTCCAGGGCAACGCTGGCTTGACATGAGGCACCTCAGGAGAGCAGCTCCTGCCTGGCAGGAGCACCAGGCAGGCAGCCCCGGAGGACAGACCCCGTGCGGTGCTGGGGGCCGCTCTCCCTGAGCATTGCGGCTGCACCAGGACCGTGGCCAGCACGAGGTTGGGGGGTGGTCAGCAGCAGCACCTGTTCATCAGCACAGGAGGCCCAGGCCCATGGCTGCCCCGCTGCGGCCCTCCCAGGGCCGGCACCCTCCCTCTGCTCGGACTCTGACTTTCCAGGGCAGCGAATGTCCAGCTCACTGAGGCCCCTGCCTCACTTCCTCTGCAGCCAGCTGTGGCCCCGTGGGCCCTCTAGGCAAGCAGGAGCCAAGCGCCACCTCTGGATGGCCCGCGGCACAGCGCAGGTCAGGGCCAGCAAGCAGCTACTGCTGGACTCTGCTGCCGGAGCAGGCCAGCCTGTCTTCCTGCTCTGGCTGTGGCCTACCAAGGCAGGGCCAGCGCTGCGGTGCCTGGCAGGCCCCTGGGCTCCATCGGACATACCAGGAGCCTCCTGAGGCCCCGGGCACAGCAGCGGAGGCACACAGAAGATGGCCCCTGCATCCCGGCGCTGGGGGACAGAAGCAGGCCCGGCCCAGGAGCAGGCTGGTGGGCTGCAGCACAGGAAGGGCAGGGTGGGCAGAAGCCCCGAGGGGTAGGCGGACCCTGGTGGCAGCCTGGAGAGAAGCCCCCCTGTCGCAGGAGGGTAGGCAATGCCAGGCACCAGTGGGCACTGGCCCAGGTCGAGCACTGAGCCCAGCACCATCTGCTGCCCTTCCCAGGGCTACGGGTGTGGGGCAAGACGCTGGCCTCTCCCTGGCCTCTGGTCCTGTTCCCAGGCGACTGCTGGCCTCAGCCCAGCCTTGGCCACGTGGACCCCACCCTGACTTGCTGCACCACACCTCACATCCTGCCCCCCACTCAGGGGGTTTCACACCAAGGACAGACCCAGCCCACAGCCTGGTTCCTTCCCTACTGCCCCGCCCCCTGCCCGCCCCGTCTCGGGCCCACCTCGCCACTAGGTAAGCCTCCGTGTCCTGCCTGGCTGGAGTCAGGGGCCAGCGCCAGGAACTCTGGACCAGCAGCAGCCCACCAACCATGACACCTGGATAGGGGCCCTCCTCCCCTGCTCCCTCAGAGGGGTCACGGCCAGGGAAAACCCAGGCAGGCTGCACCTTGAAGCCGGAAGGCACCAGCAGCGTGTCGGTGGCCTGTCTGCTTGAGGGTCTAGCATCTCCCAACTGGCCCAGGGCCCTGTCCCTGACCTGAGGCCGGGACTTACTTTCCACGTCCTGCCCTGGAACAGCCCAGGGTGCCTGGAGCTGACCACATACCTGCCTGTGTCAGGCCCTGCAGTGGGCGTGGGTGAGGCTCTGGCCCTGACCCCCACCGGAGGTGCTGGACCATGGGTCCACTCCTGGGGGCTGCAGGCTCCCACCTCCACTGAGGAGCCTGCTGGCCGCTGGCCAGGCCACCCCATCTGCAGCCCCTGGCCCAGGGTGTGGCCTGGGAGGGGTTCCAGGGAGGCGGGTGCTTAGAAACGTCTTTATTGTCAGCGAGGCAATGAGAAAGGGTGGGTGTCCCCAAGGGCTTCAGGAGGGAGCTGCAGGCCGCCTGGAAGGACGGATCCGGTCACTGATCCAGTCCACATAGTTGGCCACGCGGGTGTAGACGCCTGGCTTGCCTCCTCCGCAGCCGTCGCCCCAGCTGATGATGCCGTACAGGTAGGCCACCCCGTTCTTCTCACAGGCCAAGGGTCCACCCGAGTCACCCTGGGGTAGAGACACGGCTCAGGGCTCCCCATCCCTCCATCCCAAAACACCTCCAAGGAGAGTGGATCCTGGGGCCCCGAGGTGTCTTCTGCCAGTGACAGAACTGCCCAGGCAGGTTGTCCGACAGCAGGGGACAGATAGCAAGGGCATGCTGAAGACGAGGCCGCACAGGAAGGCCTTATCCTCTGGCCACCAGGGGCCAGTTGCGCCAGGCCAGGTGAGCAGCCTCACCGCAGCCTTCCCGAGCCTCTGGCCACCCCTCACCTCCACCACAACTGTCCACTGGCCGCCTTCCTGCCCAGAAGCATACCCACGTGGACTGAGGGTCACCCTGCATCCTGACAGAGGCCGGTGCAGGTCTCAGGTCAGGGCGAACGCCCCCTCCACCAGGAAGCCCTCCGATTCCCTGACAGCTCTGGGGTCCAGTGTCAAGACCACCCCCACATCTGAGCAGGGCAAACTCGGAAGAGTGATCTGGCCTTGCTGGGGTGGTTTCCCCACCCATAAAATGGTGTGCACAGCAGTCCTTCCAAGACGCTCTGTCGGCAGTGAGGGGTCAGACCCTGGCTGTTGGGATCCGCGGGCTGGCCAGTGAGCCTGCCTGAGAGACATCTGGGCAAAGGGGCTCGGCCTTTAGCGCCTGACATGGTGGAGCGCTAGCCACGGGTTGATACCTGGGCTTTATCAGAGGGGCCTCTCTGAGGTCTCTTTGCCTTGGTTTCCCCATGTTTGAGGAAGGGGCTCTGTGAGGATACCCGCCCTCCCTACAGGGGCCAGGCAGCCATCCTGGGGTGCCGGCCACCAACAGGGCTGGTATAAGTTCTGTTCTGGGGTCCCCGGCTGGCCCTGTGGGTCGGGGCCCCTCCAGCTCTGAGCTCCCAGGGGTGAGTGGATCCACTGACCCCACCTGTCCAGCCCACTGGGGCAGCTCAGCTCACCTGGCAAGCGTCCAACTTGCAGTCAAAGTAGCCTGCACAGAGCATGTTGGGGCTGATGTCCGCGCCATGGGCCTCGGGGCTGCGGCACTTGTGGTCAGGGACCAGGGGGACCAGAGCCTCCCGCAGGGAGCTGGAGTAGCTGCCCACATCTGCAGGACACAGCGTGGTCAGCAGGGCCCAGCCCACTGTGGCCGGCCCTGGGGCTGTCCCCACTCACTCTCATCCACGTGGCCCCAGCCTGCAATCTGGCACTTGTGTCCAGGGGGGAAGGAGACGCCAGGCTCGGGCAGGCAGATGGGCTGGACGAACTGGGAGCGGACGGCACAGCGCTCCCCCTTCTTCTTCAGCCGGATCAGGACTGGGCAGGGGAGAGGTCAGAGGTCAGCCTTGGGAGGGGTCCAGGATGGACCAAGTCACAGGCCAGGTTCCCTCCGGCCAAAGGAGGCCACACCAGGCCCCCTGGCTGCCCTGCCCCAGACCCTGCCTCCTCCCGCCCCCAGGGTCTGCCCGGGTCCTGGCCCCTGCACTGGCCCTGCTCTGGCGTGGGGTGCACAGGAACGCCCCGCCCACCGCGGGACTGGGCTCACCGAGGTCATGGTCACTGGGGTTGAACGCTGAGTACAGGGAGTAGGGGACATACTTCTCGATGCCGAATGTCTGGGTCACGTCTGTGGTGCGGTTGAAGAAGTGCTGTCCCAGCACCACGGAGATGCTCTCCCTGGGGGGACTGCGGGGCCGGGTGCTGGTGGCAGCATGGACCTGGCCTCTCCTCAGGCCACTCGGTCAGCACCCCACCAGGGACAGGGCCCCACCAACCACGGCTACTCAGCAAGGGAGCGGCCTACGGGGTGTCTGGTATGGGCCTCGTCCATTGAAAAGCAGGAAGAAGGGGCAGGAGTGGTGGGGGTCTCAGCAGCCCCAGGCCCTAGGCCCAGGAGCCAAAGTGCTGTGCCACCTCCAGCCACCCCACTAACACCCCAGGGCGCCCAGGCGCCTGTGCTGAGACTGGGTCCGGAGGGTGCAGACCTGTCCTCCCGAGGGCCTCTCCCATCGGGGCCTGGCCTGGCCTGAGACAGGCCCTCACTCCTGTAAGGCACAGAGCCCAGGCCCAGGTCAGTCTCTCTGCCCCATCTGGACCTCGGCGTCCCTCTGCAGGGCAGGACTGAGCAGGGTCCTCCCTGGGCCCCGTTGGCAGAAGACGAGACAGAAGAGAGAATCAGTGGCTCTCAGGCCCATCTGCTCCCACCACCCCGCCAGGCTGGGCAGTGGGATCCAGCTTTGCTTCCCAGGCCGGTTGGTCTCAGACCAGGGCTGAGTGTCCCTGGGCAGAAGGCCAGAGTCTCCCGGCTGGCAGAGACCCACAGGCTGCAGGGTGTCTTCCAGTGCCCCCGGTTCCACACCCAGCTGGGTGGCTGAAGACCTTGGCAAGAGAGATGTGTGGCCCGTCCTCTCCTTCCTCCCCACCCTGCCGTCTAGAGCTGGGATCCAGGAGGGGGTCCACCTGGAGGCCAGGATGTGCCGACCACTGCCTCCGCAGGAGCCCCTCCACTGTCCCAGGGCCCCCCAAATAGAGCCGGGGTTTCTGGAGCCTCAGTGCCCAGCACAGGGCCAAGTGCTCAGTCCCAACAAGGTGACAAGGACACGTGAGACAGTCCACAGAGCCCCAGGATGGGCCATGTGGTGATGGCAGGCCGGTATGTGCCTGAGGTGGGGCCAGTGGATGGATGGAGGCCGGCGAGGGCGCAGGTGCAGTGCTGAATGGAGTGGGCGAGGGCTGGGGGGACTGGGACTCAGTGGCCCTGTGGGGTGGGCCCGGAGCCAGGGCCACTCACCTGCTGGAGAAGCAGTGGGCAGCAGACACCACCCAGCAGGTGTGGATGAGGCTTCCAGCGCAGAAGCTGCTCCCTATGTAGATGGCGGCCAGCCACGGGTGGGAGCCAGGCAGGGAGGAGGAGCCACCCACAATCCGAGGCCGCAGGAATGTCCTCTTCTTGTGCCTCTTGCCACAGGTCGGGCGGCCGGCCAGGGCGGGCTCTGGCAGGGTCACCAGGACCTCAGGAGGCGGGAGCTGGACTCTGACCAAGGATTCTAGGGGCAGAGGTCACCAGGTCACACCACAGGGTTCCACAGGCAGGGAGGGCCTCCTCAGCCCAGCCCTGCTCTGGGCATCGGGCTCACCTATGAGCCTCAGGGTCGCCCTGCAGGACAGGAAGAAAGTACCCAGCCACAGGCCCACGACAGCCAAGCCGCCCGCTCGCTCGGGTGCGCCTGCCTTCCCCTGCGGCCCGTGACCCAGCCCACCCAAGGAGAGTCAGAGACCCCAGCATGAGCACCTGGGCCACCTGGGGAGCTGCCCCCAGATCTGATCCCAGGGTCCAGCCCCACCCCGCTGTGCTCTGCACCCCTCCACGAGCCCACACCGCAGGACGCCAGGCGGCAGTACTCCCAGGAGAGCGCGCTGTCCTTCACCACGTAGCACCAGGGCCTCTCATCCTTATCTGGGTTCCTGGAGGGGACAGGAAGGTCACACTGCCACTCAGAGAGGGCTGGGAGAGGGGGAGCCCTCGGGAACACAGGCCAGGGGCTCCTCACTCAGCCTCGGTGCTTCCTCCGGCAGATCATAGTCAGAGCATCTCAGCCCAGCCTCCTGAGGGCAGCCTCCTGGGCAGAGGCTTCTCTGCCCAGGACTGGCCCCAGCTGGGTCCTGGGAGCCACCCACCCACTCAGAGCGAGGTGCCTGGGGTAGCCTCCAGTGCTGACCGGCAGTAGGCGTGGGGGCCCAGGCCCAGCAGGGCAGCGGCGCCCACCGAGTCCACGTGCAGCTCCTGGTAGAGCAGGTCGGAGTTCCAGGCCAGGCAGCCCAGGCCCGAGGCGGCAGTGCTGGCCACGCCCCGGTACCCGGTGCCGTTCCCCAGGAAGCAGCGCTCTGCAGGCACTGAGCACAGGACAGGCATGAGGCCACTGCTGTGGGCCACCTTGACGCTGTCCCCAGGCTTGCTCACGAGGCAGGAAGGCCAAGCCCACTCACCCACGTTGCAGAGCCTTCCAGCATAGCCTGGTGGGCAGGCGCAGACGCTAGTCCCGGTGCCCACGATCAGGTGGCAGGTGCCCCCGTTCAGGCACGGGCTGCTCGGGCAAGCTGCAGAAGGGCCCAGAAGCTAGGCCCAGCCTCCAGCACCTGCAGGGGCCAGGGCCCAGTCCTTCCTGTGCCCTTGCTGCTGGGTGGCCTCGGGCAAGTCCCTTCTGCTTGGGTGGGGGCTCACGGGCATGGCTGCCCCTCACCGTGGTGCCCAGGCCTCCCCGGAGCTGGCCATGGTGTACCTGTGTGGCGGGTGTCTTCGCACCGGGCCTGGCCGCCCACGCAGTCACACTGCTCCACACGGCCCTGGTGCACACGGGCCCAGCGGTCGCCCACCTCCAGGTATTCGTAGCGGGTCTCGTCGAAGCATTTCTCTGGGGGTCACGCAGTGAGCCCCCGCTCCCCCACCACAGCCCCATGCAGGAGCCCTGCCTCCTCCCACCCTCCCGTCCCGGCCCAGCCCACAGCCCCAGAGCTGCTCACCTATGCTGCAGTTCCTGCCAGTGAAGGCCAGGGGGCAGGTGCAATGGTACGACACAGGGTCCTGGGTGCGGGAGCACGTGCCCCCGTGGAGGCAGGGGCCAGAGGCGCAGGGGTCAAGGGCAGCTAGGGTGAAGCAGGAGAGGCAAGAGTCCGCGGGGTCCCTCCATGACTCTCCTGCTTGCCAAGGACCTCCACTGCCCTCCACCTCCCAGTTGCTCCCTCTGGGTTCCTGAGACCCTCCCCTTTCTCCCCAGCCCTCTACCTGGCACCTGGGCAAATGGTCCCACGGCTCTGTGCTCGGCAGCCTAGAAGCTGCCAGGCAGTGCAGTCCCCCACTGTGTTCCCCAGAGCTCCGGGAGGACAAGGCTGCTGCCACCATGCCTCCAGGCCCACAAGCTCACTCCCTGGGCCACCTGGGCCACCTGGCTTGTCTGTGGCCAGAGGGCCGGCTCTCACCACTAGGGGGCGCCCCGGCCCCAGAGAGGGTGAGGCCCTGCTGGAAGAGGCACCCTTGCTGGACCCAGGGCTGATGGCTCCTTTCCCAAAGCCATCTCCAGGGCCAGAGCCAAGCTGCTCCTCTGCTCCAGGCAGGACCCGGCCCAGGTCAGCAGCCTCCCTTGGCCCTACCCCACTCAGCACTTGGACCCCAGCACCCCCAGCTCACACACCTCACCGCAGCCCCACCTAGACACACCCCGCACCCACCTGTGTCCTCCAGAGGCAGGGCAACCTCCACACAGTAGCCCCAGGCCCTGTCCCGGTCATAGTTGTGAGTGGTAGCACACCTGGGAAGCAATGCTGGGAGTGACAAGGGCCAGCCCCAGGCCCCAGGCCCCCTCCCGGCCTCCCACGCAGCTCCAGTCACTCATTCCACCTGCCCTGCAGGCTGGGCAGGGCCCACAGCCAGGGACCCACCACTTCCTGCGGGCGCTTCCCTCCAGGGTGCAGGAGTGCAGCATTCGGCCTCCGTAGCGGAAGGGGAACCTGCAGGGCCGCCCGGCCTCCGTGAGCACTGCAGGGGCGGCAGGCGGTCAGGCCCTGTTTCCACCCTCCCACGGAGCCAGCCCACCCCACGCCCATAGGCCCCCTGCACTTCCTCCAGGTGCAGTGCAAAGCTTCCTCCCAACCCACCTTGGCCCCCAGGGCTGCTGCTAGAGGGAGCAACCCTGGCTGGGGACGGCAGCTCTGCACCTTGGGGTCCCGCCTCCTCCACCTCTGCATCCGGAGCACTCGGTGCTGGGGTCTTGGGAGTCGCAGAGGTCACAGGGATCATGGGGACCCCGGAGCTGGCTGTGGCATTAGGTCCTGGGGGTCCCGTACCATTCTAGGAGGAACCAAATACGCAGGCAGAGTGTAGGTGGGGAAGTCCCAGTCCTGAGCCTGCTCCGTACTGGGAAGCATCTTGGAGCAGGGTCTGAAGACACTGGATGCCCTGAAGCCTCTGCTGGGCCTGCCTTCTCCCCATCCTGAGCTCAAGCCACAGTCCGGTCCAGGCATACCACCCCGGTCAGTTCTAGGGAGGATGGAGGCAGCCGGAGTCCCTCAGAGGCCTCTCCTCCCCACAGCAAACACTGGGACCCACCAAGGCCTAGAGGGGCCAGACCCACAGGGCCCAGGCCAGTCGACACAGCTCCAGGAACAACTCCCCAGGTTCCAAGATCAGCGCCCAGCCAGCTCGCGCTCCACCCCCGCCCCCCAGGGCCGGTTCTCACCCCAGGCCACACCCTGGGCCCCTACCCCATTCCTCCTGCCCTGGGAACTGTCCCTCTGGCCTTATCCCAGAAGCCTGGAGTGGACTCAGGGAGCCCTTTGAAACACTGCCTGGGGACAGCGGTGCTCACCCCACTGGCCTGGGGCTGGGTCCCCTGAGGCACCAGCAGCAGCAGCAGGAAGGTACACAGCCCAGGTGAGGGGCGGGGGCTGGGGACCCAGGCCCAGCGCCCCATGGCTCCTCCTGAGGTGGCGTGAGGGGCTGCAGGAGGCAGAGGCAAAGCCACCAGGATAGGTGGGGTCAAGGCCATGTGGGAATGATTAACCCTGGCTGCCTCCCATGTGCCGGGCCCTGCAGAGGGAGCCCGTGTCCCCACCCCCACCCTGCCGCCAAGTCCCCTGCCTTTGCCTGGGGGCCAGCTGCCCCCACCAGACTCAGCCTGCACGGGTCCTGGACCCCACACTGTCCTTAGGCCTTGGCTTAAGGTCTCTTCCAAGAAGTCATCTCCACAGAGGCAGGTGGACATGGGACTCCCTGGCCAGCACTGGGCCAGACCTGCATGGAGCTGGCCTCTCCTGTTGGTGAACTCGTCATGAGAGCTGACGCTTACACTGCGCTTTGAGGCCCAGGGCTGTGGCCAGCCCCACACCGCCTGAGGGGCCTGAACACTGTCCCCACACCACAGAAGGCTGAGCGCTACCAACAATGACCCCAGAACAGGCCTTCCCTGCCCTCTCCTGGACAGGCTGGGCACTTCCTCCAGGAAGTCACTCGGCCCCTAGGCTGCCTGCATGACCTGAGCGGGCAGGTGTCCCTGGGAGTCTCTGGGCCAGGCAAGAGACTGGACAAGTTGGAACCTCTTCTGCAATTCCTGAGCAGCCAGCAGGGCACCTCCGGCTCCCCGAGGGTCAGTGCGGAACTTCCCCCGGGCCACCTGATCCAGGGCACTGCTCCTCTGATTCGACTGCCACCCCCTGCAGCCGGCCCTCCCGCCTCGCTGGGCCCTGCCAGGTGGGGCCTCGGTTGTATGCCCAGACTCACCGCGGCCTCGGGCCTCCCACTTGCCCGGCGCCCAGGCTCAGCTGCTTCCCCGCAGCCCCCCTGGCCACCCCCAAATGCCAATAATGGCAGGAAACTGGGCCAGTGTGCCAGGAAGGGGACCCCGTGGTCAGCTGAGCACAGCCTCCAGAAGAGCCCTGGCTCCACCAGCGGTCACCCTAGAGAGGATGGAGGGACAGCGGTCACCCTAGAGGGGACGGAGGGACAGCGGTCACCCTAGAGAGGGGACGGAGGGACAGCGGTCACCCTAGAGAGGGGACGGAGGGACAGCGGTCACCCTAGAGGGGATGGAGGGACAGCGGTCACCCTGGAGGGACAGCGGTCACCCTAGAGGGGATGGAGGGACAGTGGTCACCCTAGAGGGGATGGAGGGACAGCAGTCACCCTGAGGGGATGGAGGGACAGACACGGGGACCCTGGACCCACAGCGAGGGGCGGTGCGGGGCACCCTGACGGGGACTTGGTGTGGCAGGGCCACTTCTCACTACCCACAGGTGACCGGGGCCCCAAGATGACCTTTCTCTGCACATCAGAGGGCCGAGGGCTTTCCACTCCTCTGGTGCTGGAAGCTCCCTCTCCTCGCCGCCCGCCTCACCGCCCGCCCGCCCTCTCGAGCCCTCTGCCGACCTCCCGACATCTCCCACGTATGTTCCTGGAGGCCACAGGAACAAGGCTCCCAGGCCCGGCACCGTGTCCCCAGCCCCCAGCACAGAGCCGACACGTGGCGAGTCCTCACGATGCTTTATTGGGTAGAGTGGGGCAGAGGGCTCAGCGCTGGTGTGGCGTCTGAGGCCAGCCCCTGCGACAAGGGTGTCCCTGCCCTCTCCCAGGGCAGCTCCGAGGGTGTGGTGGCCAAGGGGCACATGCTCCGGCTGGGCCAGGTGGTGGCCATGCGTGGGAGGCCAGGCCAGGGGCAGCTTCAGACACAGGTGGCTCGGTGTGTGCTAGCCTGGGGCTTGACCGGCTCACCTGGGACAGGGCTCAGGCCAGGGCGTCCTGACGCTGGGGCCCCTGACGTCAGAGGCCCAGCAGCCCTCACCCTCCGGGGATCCAGCATGCCACCGCCTAGCCTGGGCGCCACACCAGTGACGAGGTCCGCGTCGACGGTCCTGTTGACTGGGAGGCCTCGGCTGCCGCAGGCCCTGCCTCCTGTCATGGGGAGGAGAGAGGCTGTCACCTGCTGACCTGCCCCACTTCCAGGACCCACTGATGGCCCTGCACAGACAAAGATCCACCCCAGGGGCAGGGGACCTCCAACCATGGGCCTCCGGGCTGGGGGCAGGACTAACTGTCCAGGGTGCCAGGTGCCACCTGCCAGCACTCTGTACACCAGCCTGACACAAACAGGCCCTGTGGGCAGCAAGGGTAAATGCCCGAGGCAGGCGGCGCTGTGCAGCACCAGCCGGGCCCGAGGCTGGTCTGCAAGGAGGGCCCAGGGTGCTGCTGGACCTCGGGCAGTCCTCGCCCACAGGTCCTTCCAACACCTGCATCCCACTCTTGTCTCTGCCAGGCCACACTGGGCCCTGCCCACACAGCTGAGCAGCCAGGGGATTGTTTCTGCTTGGGACACCTTCCCGAGCTCTGCCTCGATGCCCTGCCTGAGAACTACCCCTGCCAGGACTAAGTGGGGAGGTGGGAACAGCCAGTGTGGGGCTAGGGTGGCAGGGGGAACGGCGGCACAACACAGAGGGTGGCGGTGCCCTGGGTCCAGCCAGCCTCCGCAGCAGAGCGAGGGAGGCGTGTGCGTGAGAAGCCCCACCCTGACCGTCTTGCCTGCTCCACTCACACCCCCACGGCCCGCCCTGGCCTTGAGGCAGCTCAGGAAGAAGGCTGGGCCACCTACTGAGGTCCCTGTCACCTTGCCTTGGCTGTCCACCCCCTCCTGGGGCCAGTGTGGTGCCCCAGTTCCTCCTGGGGACCTGTCCTTAGGCCTGGGTTGAAGGAGGCTTCACAGCTCAGCTTGGAAGCTCTCTAGGCAGCTCACAGGCCAGGGTGGACAGGGACCTTGGCCAGCCCGGTGCCTGGGCAGCCTGCACTCACAGACTCCTCAAGGTCCAGAGTGCCCTCGGCCATTTCCAATATCTCCAGCCACCTGCCCTCTGCCCGCAGTGTCCCTGTCCCCACGTCATCAGTCCTCCCTTGCTGAGACCCTCTTCCAAGTTGCTCAGCAAAATCAGCCCCAGCCTGGCCCCTACCCCCACCCCCGCAGGCTCTGGCTGCCCAATATTGACTTAGAAGTTTCTGGACCCTGAGATGGGCGGGCCCCATCTCCCTGCCAACCACCTTGCCCTGGGGCTACCCTTTGGCATCTGGCTGGTCCCTCAAAGATAGAGATGTGATCATTCCAGGATGGGTCTCCAGGCCCAGCAGGTGGACACAGGGCTCATGGGTGAGACTCAGTTTGAGACTGGCATCACTCCCTGCACTGAGCACCCCTAGATTGAGAGCAGTGTGGTGCCACATGGGGCAGGGCGCAGGAAGTCCCAACGACCCCCTTGTCACCTGAAGGGGGAGCCCCAGCCCTCAGGTGAGCCCACGGGAGCCCCCAGGTCCAGGACCCGTGCTGCCCCATTGCACAGCGCCCACCTCACCCTTGCCCCAAGCTTCCTGAAGGCCTCACATAGCAAGTCCTGGCCTGTGGGCAGAGGGTGTGTGTCCCTCTGAGGCTGCCCAGCCCTCCTCTCAGACAAGTCGAGGCAGCAGAAGAGGCTCGTCCTGGCCTCTGTACATGCCAGCACTGGGGCTCCCCCATGGGAGGCAGAGCAGAGATCGGAAGCTTCTCCAGCCAGTCCTGCCAACACTCCGTTAGGGCCAGCTGGGCTCCAGCCTTGCCCCACCTGTCCCCTGCCTGTCACCGGGACCCCATGGATCTAAATGCCAGGTTACAGGGTCAGGAGATGGTCATGGGCATTTGCCTAGAGCACTGCTGGGCTCTGAAAGGGCCTGCAGCCCCACAGAGCAGGAGGCCCGCTCTCCTGTGTGTACCCTGGGAGGAGGGGCCCGCCGGCCCCGGGCAGTCCTGTGTGCTAGGATGGGAGGACAAGGACAGGCAGCTTCTGCAGGGACCGAGGAAGTGTGCACAAGGGCAGTGCCCACCTGAGCCGTGCAGCCGTCACTGTCACCAGCCTACGCCAGGGTCCGCCCAGCCTTGGGCTCCTCAGAGCTCCCAGGCAGGCAGCACGAGGACCTCCGGGGGCCCCTCAGAACCTTCGCCCACACTTCCTTGGCCCAGAGCAAGGCCGTGCCAGACCCTCGCCACCAGCCCTGCAGCCCGCTCCACCTCTCCCTGCCCCGGGCTGGCCCCGCCTGTCGTCCACATAGCCCTCCCCGGGAGTTTCTGGGGAAGTGCTCAGCCCTGGCCCAGGAGCCTGGAAGCCCCATGGGGCAGCCCCCACGCTGTGTCGCCCCGCACCCCTCTGCTCTCCCTGGCATGTGCTGCCCACGGCTGCCTGGTTGGCCCTAGGTTGCTCCCACCCCTTGTTCCGGGCCCAACGCTGGGCAGGCCCCTCCTCACAGGGAAAGCAGGCAGCAGGCCAGGCAGGCTTGGGGTGCAGGCTCAGCCTCCATTACCAGACTCTCCCAGGGTCCAGCTGCACTGCTCATCCGCTGCCCCAGGAGACACTACCCTCAGCTCTGCTCCCATGGTCCGAATCATCTGTGCAGCCTGGTCCTGCCACCTTCTCTGTCGAGTGCCCCATGTGCCCCATCAGCCCGAGGGGACAGGAGGCCTCGGCATGGCTGAAGACACTCATGACAAGAAAAGAGGGGCAAGGGCCAGTGGAGGAAGCGAGGCCAGGCCCTCCCGGGCCCTCCCATGGCAAGCCACTCACTGAGGCCCGCCAGCTCCTGCTGTGCCCGTGGGAGAGGCCCCACTAAACCCCCACTCTGGCTCAGGACTCCCGAGGTCACCACATGCCCAGGAGGCCCCGCCTCGGGTGGTGACAGTGAGGGGGCGGGATGAGAGCTGCTCACTCACAAACCTGCAGGGGCCTCAGCTGCAGCGTGTGGAGGCAAGACCCTGAAGGGCAGCGTGCAGAGAGGGCACAGTGTGGCTGAGGGGGGACACCCAGCAGGCTGGCTGCCAGTGGACACTGAGGAGGGGCTACAGACGGGAGCTCTGGCAGGGCCTCCTTCAGGGGGCTGCGGTGGCCAGCTGCAGGGCCAGAAGCACATGTCCTGGAGGGCAGGTGGCTTTGTGGGCCGCTGGCAGGTTGGGTCTCTCACTTTGGGATCTGTCCAGGATTTCTGAACGCAGATGGAGGGGCTGCAGTGGGAGCCGCTAGTGGACGAGGTAGTCACAACTCAGGCCAGGGACTGGGGACAGTGGCCCAGCTGGTCAGCCCTAAGAACCCATGGGAAAGCCCCTGGAATGGGCTGGGTGGGCACAGGGTCCTGGTCCACCACGGGGCAAGGCTCAGGTACAGGAAGTGCTCTGCATCTGTGGTCGGGGGGCCATCTAGGCACCAACCACCTCTCTCTGAGACACAGTGCTTGGGACAGTGGCTGGACAGGGTCTGCCAGGGAGGCACCTCCCTTAGAAGTTCCCACAAAGCTGGAGCCAGGCAGGGCTGTCCTCACACAGGCCTCAGGGCCAGGGAAGTGACCAGGTGGAGCAAGGGGAGGGCATGACCCCTGAACCTTGACCTCAGGTCTCAGTGCCTGCTGGTGGGTGAACATACCCTGCTGGTGGAGAGTCCTGGTGAGGAGCTTAGCTTAGCTCCCAGGATCTGGGAGGTAAGACCTGGGGCTCTGCCAGGGGCCCGGGGGCCACATGGCCACTGGGTCACTAAGAGAGGAGTCATAGCCATTAGAATCAGTGAGAGCACTTGGTGGAACCTGGACTTCAAGAGCCTGAGCAAGAGGGTCAGATCTAGGAGCAGATCCACCTGCCCGTGAGTGAGAACGATGACAGGGCTGTCCCTAAGAAGGACGGACAACACCGTGTCCCAAGGCCCTTCCATCCTCCAGACCTAGTCAAGTGAAGGGAAAATAAGGGCAAGATACACACCATCTTGAAGGACGTGCCTTATGCACCGGGGCCCAGGGCGACAGAGAAGGCCACTTTCTCGCAAGTTCTGCAGCACAGCCACTTCCCGGGAGGCCACTCAGAGGAGCAGGCGGAGCGAGCTCAGGTTGACAACACCTGACCTACAGAGCCCCTCCCTGAGTGGGGACGGCGTGGGACTGGGGCGCTGTGGGGGGCACGTGTCACTTGTCAGCCAGCCACCAACACGGTGAGGGAGAGGAGGAGCTGCATGGAGAAGCCCCGTGGGGGACAGGAGCCGTCAGCCTGTGCCTCGGAACTCCTGGGCAGTCCCTGGCCTCTTGTAAGCTTTCCTGGCAAACTATGACCTTCTTTAGCCTTTCTGCAACCGCCCCCACCAACCCGGCACGACTGGAGAATGATGCCCGGCCATGAGGCCAAGGACACTGGACCTCCGTCACCAGTGCAGACTTCAGTGCAGTGCACCCCTGCTAGAGCTGTTCAGGCTCGAAAGGGCTCTCCAGAGAGTGGGCGGCACTGGGGAGTGGAGCCCCAGGCCCCCCTGATGGGGGCCATTGCCCAGGAAGACTGGGCAGGCCGTTGGTGCCTACAGCTGTCCAGCACCGCTGGGGACAGGCTGGTGGAAGCTGCAGGCCTTTGGACTGTGGCCAAAGTCCCCCACGCCCTCTCCTGCAGTTGTCACTGCCAGGACTGCTACAGGGTCACCCTGGGTTCCTCTCTCCCCAGGGTCCGGGGACTTGCCCTCTACATGGACTGTACACCACCCGCTCTGCCATGAAACACCAGGGACAAGCCAGCAGAGCCTCCCAGCCGGGCACCGTGCTATGGCCCCCTGGGGTGGGAAAGCTGCACGCTCTGGTCCTGCACAGCAGCCAGCCACAATCCAGACGCGGGGCGCAGAGCCAGCCCCAGCAGCCAAGCTGTGCGCCGAGGTGTGAGTGGAGGGGAAGAGGCGCCTCGGTCAGCTGGGGTGGATCTGGCTTCTGGCTTCAGGAACAACTGGACAACTTGGCATCCGCCACCGACTAGGCAAGAGGGCCAGAGGCAGACATGAGGACCAGGGGCTCTCTGGCAGAGGAACTCTGCCCACCAGGCCACGTGGGGTGGTGGGCTCCTCCCCACCTTCAAGCCCACTCCCACCCCGTCACTGGCTACGTTTGGCAGGCACGCATGAGGAGCTCAGGAGCTTTGTTCAGTGAATGGTATCTTTTTAAGTCTGTTAAGGTAAATCCACTTAATTTCCTCAACATGTGCAATACTTTTCCTAGATTAAAATACACCTCTAGTGTCCTGAAGTGGAAGCACATTTTCAAGTGAAGAAGAAAGGAAAGTCAAGCCAGTCCAGCGAAGAGACCTAGAGTTTATTACTCCTGGAGGAACAGACACAGGTGGACTGAGAGACGTCTGCAGCAGAGCAGAGGGAGGGCTGGTGCCCAGAGTGCCGCGGCCCAGCCCCAGCACCCAGGCCTCCCGAGTCCCGCTGTGCGGACGTGGAACCCGCGGAGGCTGCCCCCGGCCCCAGTAGAGGTCGACAGCACCTGATCCTGGGTGTCCTGGCCTGGGCAGTGGGACCCAGAGGACAGACCATGATCGAGGCCTTAGTGTGGGCACACGTCACCACAGCAGGCCCAGCCCACACTCCCTGCTGGCTCCGGGTGACAGCGGCCTCGCTTCCAGCCTAGTATGCGCAGCTGTGAGCATCCCACCAGCAGGCCGAGCTGCTCACCTCCACACGCCCCAGCTCCACGCCGCGCCTGAGGGACGCCGGCTGCTGGAGGGCAGCCAGCACCTCGAAGCAGGGTGCCCACATGCAAATGGCTCAGGGGGTGGTGGGTGCACCCAGCCTGCCCACCGAGTGCCCTTCAGAGCCCTGGTCCTCTTGCAAGCCACAGGGCCTTGGCTCACAGGCTCAGGCCATTCTTTACCTTGAGACTGACACACTAGGAACACCAGCTCTGTCGGCCTTACAAATAGCACCCACTCAGAAGTCCCCGCCCAGCTCAGCGCGTCACTGAACGTGGCAGCTGTTCCCGAGGCACCTCTCAGAGCAACCCAACACCAGGGGACTGTGTCTCCTCGGTGACCACCCTGTCAGGAGCGGACCCTGGCTGCTGCCCAGTTCCTCCCTTCAGGAGGCATAAACATGAGGAGAGGGCCGCCTCACAGACGTGTCCCACCACTGTCTCCCTATTGAACACTCGAGTGGAACACAGGGAGGGAGCAGGCAGGGCGGCACCAGGTGCAGGGTCAGAACCTGGAGGTACCTGGTCTCGGAGGTCCGGGTGTGTCCTGGGGGCTGGGGGATGGTGGCAGCAGCGTGCTGTTGGGGCTGCTGATGTCCCCCTCCCCCATTAGGGTCAGATCGGCCACATGCTCATCCTCCACCGTCTGGATGCCCCCAGCCTCTGCGTCCCTTGACTGCCTCTTCCAGATCTGTGCAGTGCCCTCCTGACCCTGGGGGGCACAGAGGGGCCCTCCAGGAGGACTCTGCCCAGGTGGGGTGGTCCCACAGCCCCCAGGGGGGCTGTGGGTGGAGCCGGGGCTATGGGCGGAGCTGGGGCTGTGGGCAGAGCTGGGGCTGTGGGCGGAGCCAGGGCTGGTGGTGGGGCTGTCGCTGGAGTCTTGTGCTGGCTCCCAGCTCTCATGAGGCTGGGCTGCTGGCTCCTGGCCACGGCCCGCCACAGGTCTCTTGCTAAAGCCTCTGGCAGGGGCTGGGGTGGAGAGGGCAAGCTCTGCAGAACCAGGAGGTAAGCGAAGGAACTCAGGCAACACCAGGTCTTCCTTCCTCAGCAGCCCACGCTGGTCATCTGCTCGGTTGCTCTGAGCCTTGGAAATGAGCTCAAAAAACTCTATTGGAAGAAAATCCACATTGACCCTCTTTAGAGAGGTTTTCCCAGATGCACACCACAGTACAGCATGCTCAAGGGGGCCCGGAGGCCGACACAGGCCAGCGGCCCTCACTGCCTCCCTGCAGGCTGGAGGCCAATGCCTGGTGTGTAGCTGAGCCAGTCTCAGGATGCGGGCCCTGAGCACCACTCAACCAGGCCTGCCCACACAGCCTGCACTCCCCAGGGTCAGGCAGCCAGTGCTGCCCTGCTGTGGGTGTCTGGCTAACGTCCAGGGCCCTTGGACACCCACACTCCAGCTCCCTTCTGAGGACAAGGCAGAGGTGACGGCCAGAATAGGGCACAACAGAGCGAGAGGCCCCAGCTACAGCTGCACACCCTGAGACCAGCGGGTGGCTATAAAGGACAGTCCTCCAAGTACCTGCCTCTCAGGGCCACCTCTGCTGAGCAGAGGGTGGGGCTTCTGAGTGTGGGGAAGAAGGCACTGTAAGGCCTCCCTGTCCCGCCCGAAGCTGGCTCAGGGCAGAGATGGTTGTCCTGGGCCTTGCCCCTGCCCCGCTTCTGTGGAGGGTCTGTGTACAGCCCTGGCTTGCTCACTGGTTCCTCCAGAACCTTCCTAGTTGGGCTGGACTTTTTCCTGTAACTCAAATTCACCTTTCAGAGACAGGGTATCTGAACTGAGCTTTCTCTAGTATTTAAATTAACCCTGCATTTGTGAACTTTAAGACTTAAAGTCCCACATCTCCATCCTTCTCAGAAGTGCACAGGTTCAAAGGGCATGAGTCTTCCACTTGGTGTCCATGGAGGCTGAAGGAGTCGTGTTTTGTTGTTTTATTGTGAGGCTGGACTTCACAGCAAGCTGGGACAAGCCACTGACTAGCAAGGACTCCCTAGCCTGCAGTTCAGGCCCCACAGCAGCTGCTGGTGGTGGTCGCTGTCAGCCATCCTCTGCCGGGAGCCCTGGGAGTGAAGACAAGCCCCCCGGGATGCTCATCTCCCAGGCTGCCTTCAGGTGCCTCCTGTGCCTCTTCTGGAGGCCCAGGGTGGAGTGGCAGACCTTCCTCGGGGCCTCCAATGGCCAACAGAGGTTAGCAAGCCCTTTGTCCTCCCAACCTGGGACCCCACCTCCCTCTCGCTGGCACCCAGCTCTGCCTGGTGACCCTCGGTGACATGGACCCCAATGCTGACTTCTCCACTGCCCGAGCAAGGACCCTGGTTCTTGTCAGGGGTCCGGCTGTCAGGGAGCAGGCTGCACAGGCAGTGCTGTTGGGCACAACGGGGCCTCTCTGACACCTCGGGAGGCCTGGCTCTCAGTGAGAAAACCAGGGTTTTAGCAGAGCTATAGCAAAAGCTCAGTGTGACAGGATCTGCAGTTGTCAGCTGTGGACAGGGTAGAGTGGGCTCCATGGCTGTACTAGAAACTGATAGTGTGTTTACTAAAAAACGTGCAAGTTTTAAAAAGTACACATACCCTCTGCTTCGTCCAAATTAATTTTCTGATATTTTTTTTTCCCAATCTTTGCAATAGATTCTTCTCTCTTTGAAAGCCGGGGATCCCTAGCATTTTTTCCATTTTCTCCTTTTATTTTAATAGAATTAGACTTGCCTAGTGTTCTTTCCTCTCCCTGCATTAGAAGGAAAGTCAAAGTTCTACTTACATTCCAATACATGACAACACAGCATTCATCAGGTACGGGTAAAGGCTCTGTGACAGTGCGTGGGACATGGCGCGGGTGCACCGCAGGGCCAAGAGCAGGGGCAGAGCACAGAGAGGCAGCGGTGAGGCCCAGCCGCCCACCACAGGGTGGAAACCCAGCCTGCTGCTATAGCATGTGGGTCAGGCTGGCAGGGTAGGAGGAGGCCCCTGAGCACCAGCCTGCGCCAGGGTGACAAGGGGGCTCTGGGAGAGGCGGGGCCAGGTGCGCAGCAGTGGGGTGGGAGCCAAGAGCTGCCCCAAGAGGGGCAGGGGCTGCAGGGATGGACAGCCATGTGGGGATTACCGTAGCCGCGTGGTTCCTGGGACTGGAGTTCACGGCCGTGCTCACTCGGCTGGGCACGCCTTTCTGCTTATCTGCAGACGCTGAACATCAGAGGTGAGTGTCGGGTGGCACCAGCCACAGAGCCCCTGTGCCGCCCTACCGTCTGCCGCGTCTGTCTCTGAGAGCAAAGCTGCAGAGCCCAGGAGGCACTCACATCCCTCATGTAAGGGGCAGCCAGGACAGGAGGCCTGCCACCACCGGCCGTGGCGGAATGAGAGAGCCACACAGGTCGTGCCCACGTGCCACTCAGCAAGCACATTCTCCCCTCGGGAGCGGCAGGGCACAGTGGCAGCCAGCATGACCCAGGCGCCCTGGGCGCTCCTGCTCTGTGCACACGGCTCCCCCAAAGGACTCGGCTGTGCAATGCCAGGGCCCATGTGGCCCAGCCCCAGAGGGAGCGCAGAGCCTACCAGGTGAGTCTGGGGTTACCAGGGGGCTGCTCACAGCTGGCTCCAGGGCTGGGGCAGGGACATGGCACTCCAGAGCACAGGATGACTGAGGGACCTCTGCAAGGAAGGGACTAGGGCAGGGGCTGGAGCACCCAGCCAAGGCCACAGCCTCTTCCACCTGGACAGCGTGGGGTGGGGACAAGTGCTCTGCACCAGGCCCTGTGTGACCCACTTCAGATGCAGCCCTTGGGAGTCACCTGGGCCCAAGTCCCAGAGAGGGACGCATAGCCTAGTTGCCTGGAGCAGCTGTGGACAAAGTAATCTGCTCCACCCAGATCAGCACCCATGGTTTCCCCACATCTGGACAGTCCTTGGGCCACACCTCTGCCTGCAGCTGCTACAAGCAGGCCTCGCCCACCTGGACTAAGTGGCTTTCATTAATTCCTGTGGTCCAGGAGGGAGGCACCTGGGCGAGGACGTGGCACTGAGGTGCCAGTGAGGAAGAGCTTTGTGAACACCTGCCTCATGGCACATACAGACAGCAGAGCAGGACAAGCCAGAGGGCCAGCCTTAGCCCCTGCTGGGCAGGGCCAGAGGGACAGGCCCCAGATCAGGCACTCAGTGAAGGAACAAGAAGCCCAGACCAGGATGCATGGCCCTCGCCATCCCTGTCTTGGAGTGACTCCCAGGCCTCCCAGGAAGAGCGCACCCTCTAGCCCTTTCTAGCTAAAGTGCTCTGACACATGAGCATCCTGGGGCAGGGGGCAGGGACCGTCACCCCTTCCTACAGCTGAGAAGATGCACCCAGGCCACAGGCCTTCTCCAGCGGTCTGTTCCTCCTCCTCAGTGGGTTGAACCAGCCTCAGTTTGGGAGAAGCTGCCATAAGTGTCCTCTGCCGTGTTAGGCTTAGCAGCCCAGGAGGCCTGAGCCTAGGGCCGACCAGGTGGGAGCGTTAAGAGTCGACAGTGCTCAGCGGCTGGGTGGCAGCTGGGGTCCAGTAGGCTGGTGACATGTTGCCCATGCTCACCTTTTCCTCGCGAAGGGTCCTTTTCCTCCAGGACAACTCTCTGTCCATCCAGACTTGATATCGGGGCACCAAGGTCCAGGGGCTCCTTCTCTCCACTCTAGAGGCAGAGATGGTGCATTGGATAATTGACCAGATGGGGGCTTTTGGGGACAGTTGCTTCTGACCCAGACTTGACAGCTTCTTGCTCCAGGGGCCCTGGGGTCAGGGCTGCCCGTCAGGGTAGAACATGGGAGCACAGTACCTGAGGAGCTAGCATGTGGCTCTGCCCACCAGTCACTAGAGGGGAGGCAGGAAACCCCTGGCACATGCTGGAACACCTTGTTCCACAGTTGGAGTGTTTGTCAGTACCCGAGAAACACTCTTGACACAGGGCACAGTGGTGCACGCCTGTAATCCCAGCAGCTTGGAAGGCTGAGGCAGGAGGATGGTGAGTTCGAAGCCAGGCTCAGCAACTTAGTAAGGCACTAAGCAACTCAGTGAGACCCTGTCTCTAAATTAAAATATAATATAGCACTGTGGTTCAGTGGTCCAGTGCCCCTGAGTTCAATCCCACAAAAAAAAAAAAAAAAAAGAAAAACAACACAACACTCGGTTGGCCTCAGTCTCAACACGACGACTCACAGCCTGCATGCTGACCTAGAACCACTTGGCTGATCCCCACACACCGCTCTGGGTGCTGAAAGCAGCAAGCACTCACTGCAAAGCAGGAAGTGAAGACAGGCAACCACAGGAGCCAACCCGAGAGACCCCAACTCTCGCCTCTGGCCAGGACTCTTCTGCTCCACCAAGACCACTGCTTACAAAAGGGCACTTGAGCTTGAAGTTGGGCATTCCCAACTCCTGCAGGCAGGAGAGCACGGAGAGCGCCAAATGCATGATGGGCTAACTGTGAGCCCCAGCCGCGGCCTGGCCTGGAAAGACGGAGGCAGACTCTGCCCCACACCACAGCACTCACCAACACAGCACCCCACAGCCAGCCCACGGACCCTGCTGCTGGCCAGTAAGCGTCCATGGGACAGGACTGGGGAAGGGGTGCTGCTGTCCCCCTGCCCAGTGTTTCCCTTCCTATCCTCCTTCACATAATAATGGGGCGGGTGGAGTTTTCCTTGTCCTAGGTACAGACGGGACAGGGACCATGTACTGCCGCCTAGCAGAGGGCTGGTCTCGTGGTCCGGCAGGGCAGGAGCCCTCTGCTTTCTGGTCAAACCTGCAGGTGGTTGTGTGTCTGTCTCTCTCTCGTTTGGGTTTCCCTGGAGTAAGACCACAGGGCAAATATCAAACCTTTCCAAAATGACCACAGCAGCACCAGCACCATCCCCCGACTAGGGAAGACAGCGGGAGGCCAGATGGGCCACTCTGCCCACGTCACCAAGGAGCAATTCCCAGAGGCCATGGCAGGCCTGCACTCACCAGCCTCACCAGCAGGCTGCCGAGGTCCAGGCCGTACTTGGCCACCACTGGCCGCAACACCTCCGTGACGGGCTTGGTGGGCTTGGCCTTGAGTCCCACCGACCGGTTAATTGGAACGAGATCCAGCCTGGGGAGGAGCATGAAAACATTCTCACAAGACTCACATCTGTCCCTGCTGGGGCATCTCAGGAGCATGAGTGCAGAACCAGGACAGCATGCAGGTTGGCCCCTGGCCACTGGGCCCACAGGACACAGGCCCCAGTTCTCTCTCTCTGTTTTTATTTTTGTTCGCAGATGGACTCAATTTTGTCTCACTTATTTATCTTCACACAGTGCTGAGGGTCAGACCCAGTGCCACGCACATGTAGGCAAGTGCTCCACAGAGCCCCAGCCCAGCCCACCGTCCTGTTTGCAGAGCCAGGCCGGGCAAGGAGCACAGCTCTCGTCCTGCGAGCCAGCCAGAGCAGCCCATCTGCAGCACAGGAAGAGAGAGCGCCCCCACCCGTACCCCTCCATCACCTGACGGTCGTGGCCTGTCAGGACAGCGGCACATCCAGTGGGGAGGAGCAGAGGCCAACAGCGTGGCCGGGACTGTGAGGAAAGCCCTGAATGCCAGAGAACTGTGGACATGGCATGCGCGTGTTCTCTTACCGAAACAGAGTGCGCTTCTCCAGGCGCAGGTCCCTCGAGGCCAGGATGCTGCTGTCCTGATGCAGCACCAGCGGCTGTGGACAGAGACCAGGTCGGAGTGGGAGCATGTGGGCCCGGAGCACAGAACCATGTGCAGTGGGCACACAGCTGGACAGAGCAGAAGAGCAGCTTCGGAAACAGCCCCGCACGGGGTACATGGCACTCTCCAGACACAAGCCCGGGTCACGTGCAGCCTTTCCCACACACGCCCAGGGCAGAGCCAGCCCACCACACGCATTGTCCAAGAGAGGAGCCCAGGGTACACGTGGCCTGTACCTTGTCCCCGCCCACCAGGAAGAGGTCCACAGCAGCCCCGTTGATGCCATGTCGCTCACAGAGTCCGGCCAGGACCTCTTTGATGGAGAAGCCTGCCTTGACGGCCAGGGCACAGGATGTCCCATCTGGGAGGTGGACACGGCAGTGCTTGGCAGCCTTGTCTCTCTCAGGGGCAGAGGTCCTGCTGGTCTCCGGCTGCAGGGCAGGGAGACAGGCAGCACCTCCTGGAGCTGACCCAGCCCCCCTGTCCATCCCACGTGCAGCTCCAACACATGCAAACCACAGGATTGACCCCTACTGTGCTACTGGGTTTTCTGGTCACAGGCGGGAAGGGCACCAACCTCTCAGAACATGGGCAATGCTCTTCACAGCCTGTCAATCTAAGCAAGACTGTCTTGTGCAGACACAGGGCTCCACATGGATGTGGCCACTGGCCACACCTCATCCTGACCCAGAAGCCGACAGAGCCACATGTGTGGCAATAGTCATGAGGACAGGGGGCCTGAGGGCACAGGCCCTCTGCATCAGCGTGCCCCACAGACCCGGTCCAGGTGCCCTGATCCCTTCATCATCACCGTCTTGGCCTCAGGCCCTCCAGTCCCTTTCACCTAGGCACTGTTTCAGAACATGGGCTAGCTGGGGTCACTGCTGAGCCACTCCCTTCCCCATACCCACCCAGCTCCTCCCATGAAGAGGGCCACCACCCTGGAACCAGGGCTTGCAGAATGGGGCAGGACCAACAGCACCAATTCCATCAAGGTCTCCAGGGCCCTCCCTGCTCGGCTCGTTCATGGTCCCGGAAACCCCGCAGGAGGAAGGATGGGCTGGCTGCTGAATGACCACAAACATAAGCCCCCACAGCCAGTCAAGGGCCAGAGTCCGGTCGTCTGTGATCAGCAGCTCCGGCCAGTAGGCCAGGGGACCAGAGACTTGTGAGGCGAGGCTAGGTCAGCAGGACCACCCAGCTGACCCACAGACACAGCATAGTAATGAACGATTCTTGGTCTCAACCACTGGGTTGGCAGCAACTGCTAACTTAAATCGTGTTTAGCATAACTGAAGAAGAAATGATAGTCTATATTAATTAATTCTGCTTGATGATTTTGAATGGTAGGATGCTGGCAACCAATAAGGTTTCCCAAAATTCTTTTTTTTTAATTTTTTTTAATTGTCAATGAACCTTTATGTTTTCATTTATTTATATGCGGTGCTAAGAATCAAACCCAGTGCCTCACACACATGAGACAAGCGCTCTGCCATTGAGCCACAACCCCAGCCCAGGTTTCCCAAAATTCTTATCAGACAGAAGCTAAGAAACTAGCAGGTCCTAACCCCATGCCACACAGCGCCCTCCACAACAGGAACCTGGGGCTAGACGGAGCACATCAGTAGGGTGTGAGGGACAGCTAGGGTGAGGGGGCCCCAGGCTGTGCCTGGTTCCCTGGGTGGGGTGGGGAGCAGAGCCCTGGGGACCCTGTAGGCAGAGGCACAGACGGGCATGACGATGTTAACGGGAGGGCAGCAGAGCACCTGGATTCAAAGCAGCTGGCTTGCTCTTCGTGGGAGTTCAAAAAGTGTGAACTAAGTTAGAACAAGAGGACTTGAGAAATAACACCAAGGCTGACTTTAGTCCTCCAGAAGCCCTCCTCCCATCTACCAAAGTGTCCCATGCTGCCTCCAGAAGCCTGAGACTGGGGTTGGAGAGCCATGAGGCCTGGAGCCACCCTGGGGGACCCTGGGCCAGCTCTTCGCTGCTGTATGCTCTGCAGAGGCACAAGCCTCGTGCCTGCTCATGAGATGGCTGCTGGGCTTTTCATGAGACACACTTCATCCATAACTGGTGGGCGCAGCCTGTGTCCCTGCGGCGAGGGGCAGTGGTAACTCACCAGGTCCAGGCTCCCTGACGAGGACACAGAGCCCTGGGACTCGCGGCGGCACAGGCCTCCATTGGCATGAAGGGCATCTTGACGAGGGAAACAGACTCAGATGAACCCAAAGCCACAGGTTTGTTTTCCTCACTGAACACAGAAATCCCATTTCCACCCCTTGCCTACAGGCCATACAGATGACAGCGGGACAGAAGGGGGATACCAGCACTTCCTGATCTCAGATGTGAAAGCCAGGGTCACACAGCCCCCCAGTGGTGTGGGGACACCACTGTGCCCTGCTCCAGGGCTTATGCCCAGCTCATGGCAGGCACCCCGCAGAGAGGCCAGGTGCATTCAGTTACATGCGAACACGGGCAGCTCTCAAAATGTAGCTCTGAGCCTGAATGGATCTCCCTGTGGACAGCAGTTCTGCCCACCCGCCACCATGTCTCACCAGTGGCTCATTTCACATCTTCTGCAAAAGTCCCATGGAGCCAAGAACCGACTGTGGCTAACCTGCACTGACACATCTTAGACTGACCTGTGCACCAGGTAAGTAGACAGAGAGGGCTTTCGAAACCCAGCCCTGCGCCCAAGTCAGGCTGCTGAGCACAGGTTCGAGGGTTGTCAGGGCTGGAGGTCAGTAAGATAGTGGGTCCCAGAGACCCCTGAGCCACTGGCTGACCCCAAAGGAGTGGACTCCCAGGCTCCATTCAGGCCCCGGCAAGGCTGAATCAGAATGTCTAAACTCTGGAGAGTACAAGCCACCAGGATTTTAAAAGCCCTTTCCAGATGGTTCTACGGCCTGACAGGTGTGCAATGGACTATATGGGGCACACACTCCCCATATCCCAGGAACCCAGGAGACCCAGCACCACCTACTAACAGCATCTGTCCCCCTTGCTGAGGTCCCACTGCCTTTGCTTTGAAAAGGCCACCTCCCAGCAGGACCAGGAACTTGGGGGTGGCCAGGTCTGCACCCTGCCAGAGTCTTCCAAACAACAGATGTAGGGCAGCTCTGGCAGCTGCTCTGAGGGAAGAGGCAGTGAGTGCACCGGCCACTTGGCATAGCTGCAGAGGACAGGGGCTTCCTGTGGTCTCCCTCGGGCACTCTGTCTTGTTCCCTGGGCTCACTCAAAACTACTGCCCAGTTTAGACACAGGGTCCGAAGGCTTACTGCCAGCCCCGTGCCTTCAGGCAGAACCCTGGTTCCTGAAAAATTATCCATTTCTCAAAAAACTCCAGGGAAGGGTCCGGCAGCTCTCTTGGCCTCCTCTGTGCCTGGCACAGATAGCTCCACCTCTCTCTGCCTCCCGCAGGGGCGTTCCTAGCCTGCCCGTCCATGGTGCTAGGGATGGAGCGTGGCCAGCAGCCAGTAGCAGAGCAGGCTTCTGAGGCCACCCAGCATCAATGAACCTGCCATTCACACTCCAGTGGCCACAGGAATCTCATCAGGTATCAGAAAAGCCAAAGGTGAAAGCGATTGGAAGGGGTGAGTTTTAAGGTCCACGATGACCAAGAGCTATGACTGGAAAGTGCTTTGACATTAAACGGCCTCACGTCCCTAACACACATGAAAGGCTCTTGCTCACCGCACGGGCCTAGAAGACGGCGGGGCAGAAAGTCTCTGCCACTGGGTGGACAGAGGACAGCACGCCTGGCTTCTCTTCATACGTGATTGTATTTTCTGAATTTCCTACCAAAACACCTATCACTGATGGCAAGAAGCCGCAGGGGAGGGACACAGAATCTTTGCAAATTCCGGAGCTGGAACTGGCCCTCACCCAGGCCTGCGCCCCCAGCCCAGCCCCTCGCTGTGTGGCGCGAGGGCTGACGCTCCAGACAGCAACTGCAGGCCTCAGACACGCACGCACCATTGGCATGGTCCCCCTGCTCTTTCCTCTTCTGGGACCGCCCAGTGCTCCTGTTCCTTGACCAAGAGAAAAAGGCTCCTTTCCGTTTCTTCTCGCTGTCCTCGTCCCCCACGTCCTCACTCAGGGGTCTTCCCGATTCTGATTTTCCACTTAACTGTCAGCAAATGGAAACTTCAGTTAAAACAACGCAAAGCATTTTAGTATTGCATGAAATGCAAAAGGGGCTAAAGACTGAGCGATAAGCCCGAGGGCTCTACGGAGTGGTCTCAGTCCCTCAGCAGGGCAAGGTCTGAGCCGACTCAGCCCTGGGAGTCCGTCACCACGACTCCCACTGGTGAGGGGCCAGGCAGCCATGGCCTCACTCTCACTTCCTACACAACAGCCCCTCGCAGGACATGCGCCAATGGCTTGAGGCTGGTCCCAGCACCTTTTTCGGCGTAGACACGCTGGAGTGGTCAGAGCTGATGCTATGCTTAGAGGCTGGGCTGCTGGGGACCTGCTGCGAGTCTGGGAGGACACGGCCTTCCACCTCCGCCAGGATGCACTCTTGGTACAGCTGGGATTTCAGAAAGCGAGTGTAGCTATCAAACTTCATCAGGTTGAAAATCTGTGAGCAAATGCATTGTCACACAGTTAAAGAAGGAACTGAATGCTCATCCCTGACCAGGTCCCAGGTGGCCACAAACCCAGACCCACCACCCGCCCGGTCTGGGTAGGGTGGCATCTTAGCCCAAGCGCGCAGGCCCCCAGGGCGCTCCAGGCTGACTCTCCAGTACTCCTGCATAGCTCACTCCTACTCTGACCAAGACAGCTTTTCCTTTCTCACTCTCAAAACAGGCCATGTAAAGCCGGCAGCTGGAGCTCTCACAGAGGGAGAGCTGCCTGGAGAAGACCTGCTTCCTTCTAGTCTCTGACAGGACTCCGGCAACCCCACGCACAGCCTCTGACAGCACCAGGGAGCATACAGCTGGGTCACCCCGGGGCCCATCGCACACCCTCCCGAGCTGATGAAGGGTGGCCTGGTGACACTTTGTGATGATGTGAAGGGAGCTGTGTTCCAGGGAGGTGGGCTCAAGCCACCTGCTTCCAGAGTCAAGTGCCTGCAGCGCCATCCTCTCTTGGACGCTGGATGGCAGCAGCAAGCTGCAGCGCCTGTCTGCCCCCACCGTCACAGGCCAACGGCCAAGGACCCTCAGTGTGCTGTGCGGCCAAATACAGGCATTCAGCAGGTGGGGTGCACTGGCTGGCTTTCCACTCACATGGGTTTATCAGGCCTCGACCCTGCGGTCAGCCGTGTCTGGCTGCGTCACGCACACAGGCCTAAGTGTAAGCACCAGGCCTCTGTGCTGCAGACTTCTTAATTCATGGCCCAAAGGAAATCCGCCACTTCCACCTGTGTTCCCCTGGGGCCAAAGCCACCCACCCACACCCAGGCCCGTCAGCAGCTCCCCTGGCAAGAGCTACAGCCCCTGCCTCCGGGCTGGCTGGGATCCTGGCCAGGATTCCAGGACAGGGCCCTGTGGCATCACCTGGAGCTGCTGCTCCTTGAACATGTCTGGGTGAGGTGCGTTGAGAATGTCGTCAGCTAGCTGGGCCTGGCTGTCGATGTTGACGGGGGTGGTGGCTTTGCTGCACAGGAACTTACTGAAAATCTCCCGGGCCCTGTGGGAAAGCTGAGAAGGCACAGAGCCTGAGCAGGAGGACAGCACTTGCCAAGCGTCTCCCACATTCCCTGTGGCACTTCCGAGGCCTGAGGAGCCCTGGGGACAAGGATCCATGCTCCTGGGCCCCAACAGTATTTCTGGCTTGAGGAAGTAAATAAAGGGCAGGCCAGGAGAAGCCTCAGAATTTACTCCCCTGTAAGCTTCCAAGCGGCTGTTCTCAGGGCGCCAGGCCTCAGTGGCTCCAGGGAGGGACCCACACCCTGAGGATGGCACGTGGGAGTTGCCCAGGAGCTGCTGGCACAGTGGAGCAGGAGGGTGCCAGCAGCAGACACAGGCCTCCAAGTAAGGTGACCCTCACCCACACGGGAAAGGGCACCAGGGCACAGGTCTGGGCCTGCCCGCGAAGGCACTGCTGCAAGTGTCCCTTCAAATTCCCCTTTGAAGCATGTCCCTTCCTTGCAACCGCCCCACATGGGTGCAGAGCATCTGTGGCAGGGCTCGCAGCTCAAGGCCTTTGTGCAAAGCGTGTTTAGGCGAATTAAATGTCACACATGCTTAAAATCTCATTCTGCAGAAGTGGCCTTTTCCAGATCCTGTGAAAACACTCCCTCCTCAGACGCCAACCCTTGCAGCCCACCCTCGGCAAAGCCCCCGGCTGTGGACCCACCTCTTTCTTGTCATGTGCGGGAACATGATTGAAGTATTCACAGGCCTGCCAGAACAAAATGTTTTCTTCGCTGAACTCCTTCCTTAGGAAATCCTAAGAAAGACAGTGGGGGTAAGCGGGTGGGAGGGCACACGCCGGCTCCCCTCGGCGCTGGCCTGGCCTCGCACAGACTGGAGGGCCTCGAGAGGAAACTGGGGAGCCCTGGGCACTTCGAGGACCACGCCTCTGGTCCTTAGCGACCTTCCGGGGAGCCACGTGGATCTCTATGGCTGGACCTAGCCACACACGTGCCTTCCAAGCATTCAGACACCCCCACGCCCCTTGCTGTAGATGTCTCAGGCAGGGAGGGGACACCCCAGACCCTGGGGTCTCGGGGGAGGAGGGCAGAGCAGGAGGGCAGGTGGGCTGGTTTCCTGCATCCAGCCCGCTTTGGGCCAGAATGAGGGGACACATGCAGGGGGGTGTTCAGGACCCGCAGGGAGGTGAACTCTCTGGGGTCTGAGGCAACTGGCCGAACCCTGGGTGATGGGTCCCACCCATGCAGCCTCAGCAGAGTGCAGATGCCCCTACTCACGGAGAAGTAGCGAACACCGACGGGGTCCTGCAGCAGACGCTCAAACGACACGGCCCAGCTGGCGACCCTCCTCTCCCGCAGGCGCCGGCAGCTCTGCACACTGGGCAGACTGGCATTGCTGCTGAGGCTGTTGTTGCTGACACAGTCCTTCAGGTCGGCGCCCGTCAACTCTGTGAGACCAGCACAGGCACACCTGCACCCCTGCCCTCTCCTGCCCAGACGCTCCCCACCTGGGTGACCACGGCACCTGCACCTGCTCTGTTCTCCACAACACTCATTCGGTCAGCAACACGCCCCGCACCTGCACACTGGACCCACGGAGGTGCAGAGCAGGTGCGGCCCCAGGGGCTGCACACAGCCCTCACACCTGCACCCTCAACAGTGCAACTGTGAGTGACACAAGGTGCACACACGCCAGGGCATGAGAACAGCAATCAGACACGTGCAGGCAGACCTGAAGGATGCACCATGGAGCAAAAGCAGGGAGGGGACGTGCCAAGTCCACCAGGTGAGGTCCTGGCCAGACACAGGGCTCCTGCAGCAGAGCCTGACCGGCAGATGCTTGCCACAGCACTCCGCTGCCGCTCAGTAGAAAACCCTGGAGCTTTCACAACGTCCAGATTTGCGTGTTCAGTTTCATGTCACTTGACATCTCACTGACTGGTGATACCAAACGGAAGGTGCCCAGGAAGCCCCCATCCATCCCCCGGTACCCCCTGGAGCAGCCTCGCACACTCTGCCACAGCAAGTGCCCCTTCTACAGGCAAGGTGCGTTCCACAGGGAGCTGACCTAAAGGCGGGCAAGCCCAGCCCTGAGCCATGTCCAGGAGCCACAGGCACCCGGCGGCAGACACCACCGCACTGTTTCTGGGAGGCCTGGGCTTCAGTGTAGCGAAGCCCACTAACTCGGGGACCCTCCTCGGTACTCTCACAGCCCAACGAAAGGTTGTCCTTCAGACGTGGCTCCTCATCTGTTCTGAACTACAAGTCTGGATGCAGGACAGGCCATCTAGGCTGGCCTGCCACACAGTCAAGGCCACCGGCTGAATTCCCTGGGATTAGTTAATGGACTTCAGCTCCAAGGCAACACTGACATGCCCTCGCTGGGGAGGACAGGCCAGAGGTGGGAGGAGGGGCGGGACATGGGGAAAGCAGGGGCGGTGGTGACGCCAACCTCTGCACAGTCCTCTGCAGCCCCAGGGAGAACACCTGCCACGCCTGCAGCCCACTGGGCACTCAGCCCAGGGCCTGCGGGCCTGAGAAGGCCATGCCATGGATGCAGTTCAGAGGAAACAACTCCAGGGCAGGAGCAAAGCTGGGGTTTGTCAGCGAAGCTCAACCAACAGCGAGATGAGAAAAGAAAAGAAAAAGTCAAAGAGGAGTCATGTAATTTATACTGCTACAGAAAAAGGCTCAAAAGAAGTTATGAAATAGGATCAGCATTCACACAATTTTAGTTTTTTTAACCATCATGTTGTCTGTGCTATTTTTGAGATAAATATCCATGTAGCATTGGCCACCGGAGCTCCCAAAGACACGAGGGAAGGCCTGCAGCAGGGACGTGGCACGTGAGCCCTGGCTCACCACAAGGGACGCTGGCAGGGTGGCAGTCAGTGCTGGCAGCGAGGGCGAGCAGGCTGTGGCTATGCTCCACTCTCTGCCACGCTCCAAGGGTCCCAATGCCAAGGCTCCCACGCGGAGGCTCTGCCCGCACACGTGGGCACAAGCACATGCACTGGCTTCAGCTCACTCGCACACCACCCTTCTCTGGGGCTGGGGTCCTGGCAGGGCTGGCCCGCTACATGTGGCCCGTGTCCAGCAAATGCAGGTGTGATCCCCCAAACTTCCTAACGGATGTGGTATCAGTTAGGACAGGCTGTGTGTGCCCACGCCTATGCCGGACTGCATGTGGACAGCTGGAGGCACAAAGCAGGCAGGGCCAGGAGGCAGGCCAGCTCCACCGGCCACGGCACATGCCACGCCCCCTGGGGCCAGCAGGAGGGTCAGGTCCTGGGGAACAGTCCACATCTGAGGTACTCAAGATGGATTCCATCCTTCCAAGGCCCTGAAGCCAACCCACATGGCCCAGAGACTTAGATGCGAAGGATGGACTCGGAGAGGGAGAGCCTGGGAGACGAAATGCCCGGCTGGGAAGAGCCCTGAAGGGAAGACAGGGTGCCCAGTCGGACAAGACCCAGCCACGGTGCTGTGCTGGCATCTGAGTCTGCACGAGGAGAGCCACAAGCTCAGATGAAGGACGGTGCAAAGCTGCGGGGGACAGTGGGCTCCCCCACACCGCGGGCTCACTCCTTTCCCTATAAGGACACCTAGGGGCAGGAAGAGGAGATGGGAGAGCAGCTGGCTGCTCAGTAGGCAAAGGCTCCTGGACAAGTGGACACAGGCCCGGCCTCATGGCAGTTTATGAAGGTGGATCACGTTAGACCTGGCTGGCCAAGGGCACGAGCTCAGTGAGGCTGTGCACGGAAGCCCAGCCTGCGTGCTCGGGGAGCAGGAGCCGATAGCTGGGGGCCGTTCGTCAAAGGGTAACAGAAGCAATGTCCCCACACTCCAGTCAGCATTTAAGCCAGAGGCACTCACAGGGCATCCAAAGATGAAGGCTTCAGACTCCTGGCCAGGGGGTATGACAGAGGGGCAGTCTGGACTGCACGCCCAGGGACAGAAATGACACTAATACCCTGCCACAGGAACCCTGCCGTGTACATCCTGACCTGTGGGCACAGACTACTTTTTAAACAAAATAAGATCGGCAAAAACCACACAAAGGACTAGGGGTCAGTGGTGTCCAGGCTCTACAGGGCTCCACGAGCACCAACCCAGGAAGAGGAGTGACCAGAACCCAAAAGGCAAAGGCCCTGGAGGAGGACTAGAGCTCACACACTGAGGGCGTGTGGCCTGCAGCAGCTCAGTTCCCCAGCAGAATGGGGGTGATGGCATCGCCCGCTTTCTCTCTTCTGTGCTGATCAAAGAGGTAACCCTCACAAAACGCACATTGTTTTTAAAGCCCTCTGTGCTGTGTGAGTGGCCCAACACTTTCTCTCTAGCCTGCTTCCCTTAGGCCATAAAGGTTGAACTAAGAATAGAGGCGGGCACAGAGTGAATCCCGGGAGCCAGGAAGAGCCCCCTGTCCCAGGGTGCACGTGTGCAGAGGCTGTGTGGCAGAAGAAACTGGTACGTGATTTCCACCAGGCCCCGGAGGCCAGCGCTCCAGGAGCAGGAGCACAGGTAGCACCAGTCACCTAGGCAGTGGGGTGTCACCCAGATAAGAGTGCCACAAGGAACTTGTTGTTCACCACAGGCTCCTGTGGCTCCCCTGGAGGGTGAGCTGGAGGGTGAGCTGGGGGCTGCCCAGGCACAAGCCCAGCTGAGGTGCTGGGGACCTGGACAGGAAAGCAGGGGAAGCGTGGGGGTGGGCTGGCCCACCGGAGGGCAACTGAGCCTCCACGGAAGAACTGCGGTCCTTCCCCGCTGCCTGCAGGAGCTCAGCACCCATCACTTCCTCATCTGTCCAGGCTCCTGTCCTCGCTCCTCAACACGAGTGCAGCTAGCTGGGGTGTGCTGGCCATAGCCCAGTGCTGAGTGCAAGATGTGCTGTTTGGGAATGAGTGAATGCAGGCTGATTCATACCAAGGTCAAAGAGAACCCCATCTTGACTCACCTCACTTTCATGAGATTTGGCAAATACTAGTATCTGTCTGACTCACAAATCAATACTGACACTTTGCAAGCTTAACTGAGAAAGAAGGTAACATTTTTGAAAAAGCAAACCACTCATCACCTGGTGTACTGGGCTTCACGTTCACCAAGGGACCCCACAGCATGGAACATGCAGGGACACTTGAGTGCAACTATCCTTGCCCTTGGGGTCTCCCGGGCTCAGACATGGCACAAGAAGGGTGCAGGCAGCATCCTGTCCGAGGGTGCAGACACATGAGGCTGGGCACCTGCCTAGGTGAGCAGTCACTGAGCTGCACAACCACAACCAGGACCAGGAGGGCTGGGGAGGGCTGTGGTGCCCTGGCAGGTGCCCCCAGTGCTGCTGGAGGGCAGAGCAGGCACTGGCTCACCGGGCAACCACTTCTATAAATCCCCCTGATGTGAGAGCGCAACAGGGCACGGGCCTCAAGACCAGCATCACAGCCTCAGGGGAGATGGTCAGAAGGGAGCCGGGCAAGAGCCTGGCCACTGTGTGCTGACAGCACCTCTCCAGGATCCCACACGTGCGTGGAGTGCAAAGTCAGAGAGAGTTACCACCCCAATGAAAAGATTCCTGCAGAACTCCTGTAATCGTAAGAGCTCACACTGAAATTTTTTATTCTATTTGGACAAATTGTGTACCTGTGACTTACAGAAGAATGCAAGAGCCCCGGGTGAAAGCAGAGCCCCACCACCAGCACATACGCACCACGTGCTCGGCCACACACGCCAAGCTCCTCGCTGACACCTACTGCCACAGTCCACAACTGTCCTCATCCCTCGGAAGGGATGCAGGCCTGGACTGGTGCACCAAGCAGCACTTGGGCACGAGGACACCGTGCCTCCCCCTTACACAAGACCAGGAGCTCTCGCACCACGCCCAGTGGTACCTGCTGGGCCTGTGGGCTGAGCCTGGGGGAGGCACCCGCTTGCTTTCTGAGCCAGGGAGAGCACACCTGCACAGCACACGCATGCTGCAGCCTCTGGTGTCTGTTACCTCTGTGGCTTCTCTTTCTATTGGCAGTCTGGTAAAGAAATGCTTTCCTGGTAAGAAAGTTTTACAGCCTGCTTCAGATCTATCAAAACCAAAAAAGCCACCACATTCCTATTGGGGGTTAAACACACAGGTTACATGTTACAAATTCCAGTAACACCTTGAGATTCAAATTTATACTTAATTCTACAACTCGTGCCTTAGCCCATCACGATCTCGCCGGGGATCACCCAAACCATAACTGAAACTCCGCAAATGTTCAAATCTCAACTCCAAGCCCATCACCACACAGGTGCACCTGCAGGCCCCTGCACCAGCCAACGCGACCCCCTCCCCCACAGCAAACATACCTGAAAACTGAAGGTCAGCCTGCCCTGACAGCCATGACAAGGTGACAGACGGATGAGGGACTTTACCTGGGTAGAGCTGATAAGAGCCACTGTGATGCCATTTAACCAAATACTTCCAACCATTCACTGTAAACCACCCCTCTGAATCCATACCAGGGTCAGCCGGCACAGCCCCTGAGGCCCAGGGCAAAGACTCGGGCCACACGTGGGGACATTGCTCCTTAGCTCAGCTTCCCGGGAGGGCAAGTTACTGCAGCTTCTCCAGGGATCCAGGCAGCCGCTTGACAAAGGCAGTGCTGGCCCTTCCCGGGCTCCTGAGAGGAGGCCGAGCTGGCCACACAAAGCCTCAGAAACCTGCATGCATAATTCACACCAGACCTCACCGCTGCCAGCCCAGCCTGAATTATTTAGGTTGGCAGAGCACAGGGACAGTGACCGTGCAGTCAGCGTATGCGCTGAGGATGGAACCCCTTTCCGCAATTTTTTCTCCATGAAATGCGCAGCAAAGAAGGAGAAAGAGGAGCACTTGGAGCTGCTCAAGGTGGGTGTGTCAAACTCACTCCTGGACGTATGCTTCCTAAAACAGCTTGATCCCACGATCACAAGACCATCTTTTCCACGAGAAGGTCATACCCACGCCCTCCTGAAGAGCATGTGTTCACTTAGGTAGGAAGCACCTGTACCAAAGGGACACTCTCCAAGCACCATATGCGGAGTGGTGGCACGGCTCAAAGGCCAGTCTACAGGGCCATTGCTCCCCAGGGTGCCTCTGGCGCATCCGTCCCCACTGCCCAGGGCCCCGTCCACCCCTGTGAGGACCTCTGGGGTCTTCGAGTCAGAACTCTCCCTACAACACCGCAGGCGAGAACATGGTGACATTCTTCTGTGAAGGGTCAGGCAAGAACCATCTCCCGTTCTCTGGGCCGAGGTCTCTGCAATTACAAGAGCAGTCCCGCCACTCCAGAGAGGGGTGACTGTGCTCAATCCGGCCTTACCGTCCAGAGTGGCACTGGCCTGGATCGGGCCGTGGCAGATGCCGACCCGCACACTGCCTGCCCGCTCCACAAACACAGCTCTGTGTCGGCATCGAGAGCTGCTGAGCCGGTCTCCACACTGGGGACTCCTTCCTGTGGACGCGCTTCTTGGCTGCAGCTTCTGAGGCACCTGAATATACTCACAGCTCGCAGGGATCCAAGGTTGCCCCCTCTAGGGCTGGCCCATGCTGGCTGTGGGGACTCGCACTCTGTCCCAAAGTCCCCAGAGGTCTTGTGGGTCTGGGGGGACCACATGAGTGAAGCACAAGTCACCTGTCCCAGTTGGTGCAAGAGGGGCACAGAGGCAGAGTTAAGAAGCCAGGGCGGGGCCAGGGACAGCAGCCCCCGCAGAGGAACTGGCCCTTGCTCAGGCAGTCTGTGCCATGCTTTCAGGGCAGCTTTGTATGCTGAGACAAGCTCTAACTTGTAGCTCAGTGAGAAGAGTGGTGGAAGGAACCTGTCAGCCCCGCAGGCCTGCTGTGCCCACGGCTGGCACTGCTGGCCCCGTGCTTCTCAGCCCACCTCCCCACACACCCATAGGTGCAAGCATCCCAAGCTGCCTGGGAACTGCATGTCTCTTCACCCCTGAATCCCTGCGTGCACTGCCTACTGCCACTGAGCTAGCACAGGATCCAGGCCAGGCCAGCGAACAGAGCCTTCCAGTCTCCCCAAGCCTCCAGTCTCCAGCCGCCTTCGTGACGGGGCTCCCAGCCCTTCTCTGTTCTAGACCTCAGGGGAGCCAGTGATCTTTCAAGAAGGTCTCGATTTGGACTTGCCTGGTGCTTCCCTGTGATTTGGCGGGAGCACCCAGAAGCGAGGCAGAGCGAGCTCCCACCTCTCCTGGGAGGAGCCTGAGGTCAGTTCATCGCCCTGGTGGCTGCTGCTCCAGCGTGCGGCTAGAGGTCCTGGCTTGGGCACCCTCATTTTCTCCCCTTGTACTATAGGTCGAGTATCCTTAGTTCCCAAATCTGAAATGGGAAACAATTCAAAATCCAGACTTTCTGACCATGGACATGACATCACAGCAGAAAATGTCATGCCTGACATCATGTGACGGGTCACACTCAGACGCTGATGCACAAATACACTGTATAACATCACCTCTAGGCTCATCCCCACGCTATCTTGTTATGGACATGCAAATATTCCAGATTTTAAAATTATCTGAAATCTAAAAGACTTCTGTCCCAAGTGTGAAGGCCTGCCACAGGCAACACTCAGCCCTGGGAGAGCCCATGGAGCCCAGGCCCCAGGTCCTACTGGCCCTGACCCTTCACACCACATCACACGTCTTGATGCCTTGGTTTTCTCATCAGGGAGAGACCAACACTTTGGGGGCTCGGAGCTGGAGCACAGAGGAGGACCCCTTACCAACATCTCGATGCAGCACCACAGCAGATATGTTCCCCTTCCCCGTCACACACCAGCTGGCCAGCTTGGATGTAGATCTGGACCTTGCCCGGGCTCTGCATGGAAACCTGGAGGTGGAGGGAGGGCAGTCCTGGCTGCCCAGTCCCCTGAGCTTTCCCTGGGCTCCAAGCTCACCAACTCATATCCAATCCCATCACATACTCCCCCAACATCACCCTCTGGGGCTAAGAGCACCCACTTCACTCCCCAGTTACTGACTGGGTGATGCTTTTCATATCTAAAGCAGAGAGACCTTCCCCCCGAAAATCTTCCAGGAATTCTGGTGAGGGCACTGGTATAGGCTCACCCAGGATGGAAACTGGAGCAAAGCCCACAGGCCCCAGCTCCCCCTCAGTCAGGGCAGGCCCAAGAGGTCACCCAGCTCCTCACCTGAACAAAACTCTGCTAATAATTACACAACCCAGAGAGTAACTAAAAAGAAATGTTTCTGAACACTACAGCACCTCTTCAGAACACAGCGTAGAAACCATAGGTCGAATTCAACCTGCCCATTTTCCAGGTGAAGCTGCTGAGGTCTTCGGAAACCCTCCAACCTGCCTGAGGTGGAGACAGTGACAGAATGGAGCAGGGCAGCCCCACACTCCCCTGGGGGCTTGCCCTTCACTCAGCTCCGGACCGGCCAGCCTTCACAGCCTGCGGGAAGACATACAACCAGACACACTTATGAAACCTCCACAGGCCCAGGTAGGGGACTCTATCCTGGGTCTGTCCTGAGCTAGCACCAGAGCGTCTGATCTATAACCGTCTGGCAGAGCCCAGCGGAACAAACCCTGTGCTGACGCGACACCAACCCCTTCTGGAGAGTGAAATGGCAAGCAGATGGGCGAATGCTGTGGGCTTGGGGCCGCCAGAGTGGGCAGAGCGGGAACTGAGAAGGGTCAGTGTGGGAAGTGTCGCGCAGGGAAGAGACAGATCTGTCACTTGTCACACCGCACTTTTGGGATTCCAGGCTCGGAGCCAACAACTGTGACCATGACCATGCGTGGCTGGCAGACCGAGTGGCATCTGACCACAGGGCACTGGACGTGCACAGAGGAGGCAGAACACTTCAAAGACGAGCCCTGACCAGATTCACTTCTGCCAGTGAACAGAAAAGAACTACGTGATTCGCTGACCAGGTGGTTCCTCTATGAAATTGACTTCTTTTGTCTCCATGAATAAAATGGCTTTGACACGGGAAGACATCCTCCTTTCATTCCCTCTCCTTGGCCACACATGAAGTTGAGCTCTGTGGGCACAACTTGCCCCATGGGGGACACCGTCCAGTGCAGAAGCCCAGGAGTCCAAATTCTGGCTCACCAGGAAGACTGACAGTGGTCTTTACCCTGCCCAGAGCCAAGGGTGGCCACAGCACAGGCAACTAAGCACGTGGCCGTGAGGCCTGCCCTTCACAGCACACTGGCAGGAGGGAGGGGAGGTGTGTCCCCACAGGGAAGGGAGGACAGGCCACGAAGCCAGCTGCCTGTGAGGGAGGGACTCCTATATCAGGGCCACTCTCAGAGGCCACGACTTTAAGATGAAAGAGACCCTCCTGCATATCTGGTCAACTCTGGCACCTTTAGCGATGGCCTTCCTGGGCCTAGATTTTCTGGGTGGTTATGACTTTGCACATTAGGTGTGAAACAAGACTGAAATGTGAGCCTCGTGCCAGTTTTCCTTTTGAGACATGGTCTTGCCATGTGGCCCAGGCTGGCCCAGACCCTCCTGCCTCAGCCTCCCAAGTAGCTAGGACTAAAGGCCTGTGCTCCTGCACTCGGCTGTTGGCACATTCCATATATGTGCCACATTTCATATGGCTCCCAATGTCAAACATAAAATGTAAGTCATTTGTCCTAAATGGGGGTTCCAAAACTCTAACTATCTGCCAGTCCTGTGTCACCTGGCCCAGGGCACTGGTGACTTTTCCCTACCCGGGACCTACTGCCTGAGTCTGATGGCTCCCGGAAGGCTGGCTCTCTGCCTGCCTGTGCCCCGAGTGAGGAGCTGCAAAGCCTTGGATCTGGAGTGGGCTCTGTGGCAGCTGCACAGGTGGGAGCCAGCCACTCCGTCCTTCCCAGCGCTGGTGGGAGCCAGAGAGGAGCGAGCAGCAGGCCTTATTTCCAGAACCACCGAGTGCATCTACCCCATGGTCAGCACTGTGCAAAGCACTGGGTTCTCCTGCCAGTTCCCCTGGCCCAGCAGGTGGCCATTATGTGGGCTCTGAGTCCCTCGATCCTCCTTTCCAGGTGGGGGGGTCACGCCACCTTCCTATGGAACATGGTCATAATGGACACTGACCCGCAGGGCTCCGTAAGGACTGAGTGGTAATAACAGCACGCTGGGACCTCACAGGATGTGGCGGGAACGCTGCTGGTTGCTAGGCTGCGAGTGAGCTATGCGGCCTCCTGTAAAACCTGCCGTGACCACACTGAAGACGGCATCCACACGCAGAGGGCACTCAATCATGTCAGCTAACAAGCAGGTCATTTGTCCCAAACACCAGCTAGCAAGACAGAGCAAGCCTAAGGCACAACTTCAAATTACCTATGTCTCGCAGCTTTGATACATATTCAAAAAACATTTTCTCCTTTTAAAAAGTTAACACTGGGCTGGAAATACAGTTCAGTTGGTAGAGTGCTTGCCTCACAAGCACAAGGTCCTGGGTTCGATCCTCAGCACCACTACAAATAAATAAATAAATAAATAAAGTTAACATAGATCTAAAATCTATATTGATCACTATCTAAAATCCCCAGGGAGACCCAGCTTATTAATCTGGTGCTGATCTTCCCCAGTGTCTTTTCACACTGCAACTCATCCACTTCCAGAAGCCGGCACCAGGAGAGCCACTGCGGCTGCACGAGGGCCCCGCCGGCTCGGCTCTGGGGGCTGGAGGATAACATTGCTGGTGGACAGTGATGGCTGTTTCTCCCCTTCCAAGCTCGGAGTCCACCTGCCTACTGGTCCTTTCCCGTGGTGCAGGGCTAGCTAGTCGCTGAGACCACGACAGTCTTGTTCCTGACTCTCACAGCAGTGCTTCCAACCTCCCACCGAGGGCCCAAGTTCACGGCCCCTGACAATCACCCAGCCTGCCCCCTCGCTGTGTGGGGACCTGCTCACCCTGCAGCGAGGCTCCCTGAGACAGGACTCAGGTTTCTCCCCCATCTGCCCCTGGGGTCTACAGCAGTTTTCAGAGCGAAGTAGGAACAACTGTTGAACAAACTCGTGAAGACAAAAAGGAGGACTTCCTAACGCGAGCTGCACTCGCCTTCTTCATGGGACCCACGGCTCTGAGGAACGTGCTGCTCAAAACACTGGTGGGGTCGATTTGCCAATATTCATTCAGAAATTTTCCATACTTGTTTGTACTGAAACTGGCAGGAACTTGATTTTCTTGTGCCATGGCCATCGAGTTTCAGTCCAGACACCAGCAGCCTTGTGGAACGAGCCGAGCTCCCGGCCTTCCATGCTGAGGAGAAGCGAAGGCATCTGCTGGTCCTCTGTGGGCCTCACCCTGCCCTCTGCCCCAAGGCCAGGCTGCACACCACGTACTTTGTCACGCCATGTGCTGCAGCAGAGCAGCAGCTTTGGGGACCCTCGTCTTGTTCTGCCACGTCACCCCAAGACCCACGTATCCCATCCAGACAGGCTCGACAGCAGGGCTCCTAAAGGGGAAACGCTGGAAGGAAAGGAAAACCAAGTCGCACTAGGCTTCTGTCTGGAGCACAGGTAGGGATGGCTGCTTTCTGCAATGTCGCGTGCCACAGCCCACCTGGGCAGGGAGCCTTGGGGAGGGCCTCTGCCCGCCATGCTGCCTGCTGCCGCAGGGTCAGGTCTGCGTCCCGGGCCGACTGATAAGCTGCTTTCCTATAAGCCGCCGACCGTTTGGGCCTCGGTGTGTCAGCATGCGGTTGCTCACAGAATTTCCTGGTCTCCTCACTCGTCCTGAGGACAGTCAGTACTGTCTTTGTCTTCTCCCTGATTTTCATACTCCTAACTGCCAAAGACATAGCTTTTGGCTATGTTTTGTTCTCTTCACTTCATTCTTTCCTTTTCTTTGGAGGCTGGGGATGGAACCTGGGCCTTGTGTGTGCAGGCAAGTCCTTGCCCCAGGCCACGTCCGCTGCTCGCTGGTCCTTGTGAGGCGAGGTCTCTCTAAGTCTCCCAGGCTGGCTTCGCCTTGCATCCCCGGCCTCAGCCCCCAAGGAGCTGGGGTTAGGGGGTGGCCACAACGCCTGGCTTCCTGCCTCCTTTTGTTGAATGCTTATTTCCAGTATTTTCAAGCTTTTCTCCTAATATATACAATTAATGCTACAAAATTTTCTCTGAAAACCACTTTGGCTATATTCCACTGGTGTGGACATGAAGTGCTATGATTCCCAAGCAATTCTAATTGCACTAGAATTTCCATTTTGATTTGTCCTTGACCATGGATTACTTAGATGTGTGGGTTATAAACTTTCAAACGCATGGGTCTTTTTTGATGTCTTTTTGCGGCTGGTATCTATGTAATCACGCTGCTATCAGAAGATGTGATCTGCATGCTCTAAATATTCTTTAAATCTGGTAAGTGTCCCACTTGCCTTTAAACACACTATGTTCTCCACTGGCAGGGAAGTCTGCTGCCTGCTGCTGCCTGCTGCACGCCAGCCCCCACCAGTGCCAGTGTCCTCTGGCACCCCGGTCAGGCAGGGCCCCATTGGTCCCTCTGTTCTTTGCTTGGCTCTTTGCTCTGCTCATTCACTCTGGATGATTCTGTCTGATATTAATACTTCTATGCCACTTTTCTTTTTCCACATCTCCCTGTTGTATCTTCTTTCATTTAATTATCTTTAGTCTTCTTGTGTTACTTTGTTGTAAAATTGGATTTTGGACAATCTTTTTTTTTTTTTTGGTACCAGGAATGAAACCCCAGGGTAATTTACCACTGAGCTACATCCCCAGCCCTTTTTATTTTGAGATAGGGCATCACTAAATTCCTGAGGCTGGCCTTGAACTTGCCATCCTCCTGGATCAGCCTCCCAAAGCGCTAGGATTACATGCGTGTGCCACCACACCCAGAAGACTTCTGACCAGCTAATGAGCCTGTCTCTTGCCTGTGACCTCTGCCCTGCCGCTGACCTTGTCATCCTCTTTCAGGCCCCGTCTTAGGCTCTCTTCGACACCCACCATGCTCTCGAGGCAATGGTTTCCCCATCCCGGGTCAACTATTTTGGAATGAACTAAAACAGCAACGGTAACACTGAGAGCCATGCCTGCACAGCTGTAGGCACCAGGGGTGTTCCCAGCACCTTGCCTGTATCCTCACAGGTGAGCAGGACAGTGGAATCCCGTAGCCCGTGTTACGGAGGCAGGGATTGAAGCATGTACCAGCAAGCAGCAGAGCTGGTTCCATCATCTTACTCTCTAATCTGCCCTCTGGCTTCTGCTGGTTTCCCGTGCCTTGGAGAAGCCCAGAGCCTTGTGCAGCCCAGACAAGCCCTCCGCCACTGAACCACATCCTGGCTTTCCAGGCACCTCACAGGTTTCAGACTCGCCTTTTCCCACGCTTACAAGCACATTCCATCTCGTTGGCATTCGATGACCCTCAGCCTACACCTCCAGGCAGAGACTGCAGCCAGTCTCCAGCCTCCACACAGACGGACGAACAACTAAGACTGACAAATCAGAGGCAGAATCCTCGTGGCTGCCACATCCAGTTCTCCCCTGCTGGTCCTGGTCCTTGTCATTTCTGCAAACATGGTGACCCAGCAGATCCCCACTTGCCTGGCATTTCCAAAAGGCTGAGACCCAACTGGGGACTCTCCTGCCTGGCCCCAGCTGCCTGTCCGACCGCGGACACACGGCCGCTCTTGCCCAGGCTCCTCTGGCACTCCTGTTCCTCCCATCTCCGCACTCAGGCGGGGCTGGCCTAGCTCTTGGCTCTGCTTGTAGCTCCGCTGGGCCACGCTGCCTTGCCCTCACTACAGTTCACTCCCAGCACCACCTACCACCGCCCTCTGCTTCAGTCACCCAGATGCCTGCAAGGCCTCTCCCAGACCTCTCCCGGACGTGACAGGACCCCTTAAAGCAAGCCCTTGCAGAGTCTGGTCCACTGCTGACTTTCCTCTCACTCCACAGCCAGAGTCTACCAGAGGGTGACACCTGGCCTAAAATATATTCAGTTCATGCTGGTTTCAGGTTTTTACAGAGGTTGTTCATCTTGAAGAGATTTTTTTTTTTTTTTTTTAAACAGGAACAAACTAATTCAAATTTAATATTTATTCCTGGGGGACAGGCCTCAGGATTTGCAGAGGGTAAGATGGTGAGTGGCTACATAGTGAAGACTATGGATGTACCATTACACAATCTTAGAAACCCATTTGTCCTACATCAGTGGCTGCCTGCGGCTTGTGATGACATTTCTGGTAAAAGCAACACACATATATTCCAAAAGGACTATGCCTTAACCAGCTCATAGAAGCAGATGACTCCAGAGGCTGCCAGGAACTCAAAAACGGAATCCACAATCTGTAAGGAGAAGCGTGAGCCAAAGCTCCACAGCAGGTAGCAGGTGCAGCACAGAGTGACAGTGATCATGAAGGAAGTCCTGACCAGCGACAGACAGGACACCAACCAAATGAACCAGGAAGGCCAGCACAGACCCACAGAAAGATCGCCTGATCAAGGTGCGGCTTCAGGTCGGTAGAGTAGGACCACCATCTTTTCAATAAAGGGAGCTAACTGGGCAACTGGTGGCACATGAAAAAACGATCCTTCCCTGCCTCACGTCAGGCACAGAATCCACTGCGGGAGGATCCACAGCTCATGCTTGAAAGAGGAAGCAGTAAGAGTTTTACCTTTGTGCTCTTGGGAAGGCCAAAGAATGCTGCAGAAGGGATACCAGCTCTGCTTGGAGGGAGAACCATCAGGGGGTTATTTAGGAACTTCTGGTCATGGAAAGAACACTCTCCAAGAGAACAAAAGGTAAGCTGAAGAACAGCATTTAACCCCAATGCAGGGCTTACCCACCTATGTGAACCCAACACAAAAATCGTTTCCAGAATTTATATTTTTAAATTTTCTACAAATCACTAAGACAGACAGTCTGCAAGAAAACCAGCAAAAGTCTTGAATGGGGGGCTTTCAATGGCCAGAGACATGTGGAAATGGACTAGTCTTCAGAGAACTGCAAATCTAAAAAGCACTTCAAGGCCCATACTCACATTTGAAGGGCCACAGTGCACACAGACAATGCTAAGACTCAGGGGGACGCGGCTTGCCCAGAATCCAGTTGCTCCACATGACCCCGTGGCTCAGCCAACCACAGAGAAGATGCCAAAGATGACCACCAAGACCTGCGCAGTGCAGAGCCACCAGGAGGTACGCGCACAGTTGACTGCTTGAGCAGTGAGCAGGGCACAGGCATGGGGGCCAATGGCCTCTCATGCATGTGCACACGGCCCAGGAGCCTAATGCTAAGTGAAGGAAGCCACACCCTGGAGAGCATGCAACGCATCATTTTTTTTTAAGTTAAAAAATAGGCGAAAACTAGCTCTGGTGTCAGCACCCAGGCCAGCAATCCGCTGAAGGAGCGGGGTCCCGGGGGCCCCTGCCTCTTGTCGGGGGCTGCAATGCAGGTGTGCTCATTGATAGTGTGTGCACTTTGCAGTACATGAACTATTTTCACTGCTTGAAGGGAAGTTCTAACAAGAATGCATCTGGAGTGTCTAAACAGGGCAGCACCATGAACACAAGAGGAGGAGACAGGCCTTCCTAAATTAGTGTCACTTACGTGAGGTGTAATTTGCATAATGACATAAATTAAGGGTTCTAATTAGACATTTGTCATCCACGTTCCTTCCCAGATGTTATCTACACTTGACATATTCAAATTGGCCAAGACTCAGGGAGGACTGTCACCGGAAAAACCCTAGGGCTAGCCTGCTGGGGGACATCCAGCACTGGGAACGGAGGCCGGTGGCCCGGGCAGTGGAGTGGAGAGCAAGGCCGGGACCTGTGCCTCCATGTTATCCAGCACCTGGGAGAGCGATCACCACAGAACAAAGTCTCAGGAGAGTGACAGAAACGCAGGGGATGGAGACGCCCAGGGCAGCACAGGCTGGCGGGCAGCAGTTGTCCTGGAGTCTGTGCCTCCTGGCCCAGAGCTGGGGCCCTGAGGAGCCGGCCAAGGCCAGGGGCCTGAGCACCTCCTCCCTGACCACTCCAAAGTAGGTCCTCTCAGCTGATGTCCCCCGGAAGCCACTCTCCACCTCTAAGGCCAGGATTGCTGGGCAAGGACCCGACTTTCTCATGCCTAAGGCTTCATGAAGGAGGGCTTTGTTTTGTTTTCCCTAAGAAGTCACTCACAAATTCCCTTGGAAAAGGGAGGGTGCACACTGCATCCAGGTGGGGTCTCTGGGGAGGAGGTTGAGGTAAGAAGCCAGGAGGGACTCCACAGTCACTCTAGTGTTGTACAACAAAGTCCAGAAGCACTCCTGCCCCAAGAGCAGACATGACGTCTGGGAGGGAGGGAAGGAGGGACGTGTTCACTGGCTTTATTACTCTTGAAAAAAAAGTTTCATGATATCTACTAATAAAAACTCTCTCCAAAATCTTGTAGAACTAGAAACAAACGAAATGCTGGAGGCCTCCACACTTCACTGAGAAACCCAGCCGGATGCACTGTGGGGACCAAGCCACTGTGAGCTGAGTGCCAAGCCAGTCAAGTCCAGAAGCAAAGCATGAGGAGTGCACACACCAGGCCGCAGGGCTCTGGGGAAACAAGCTTCCACCATTACAAAGTAACAGTCCACCTCTGCTACTTAGCAGACATTTTTTGAAAAGTGTGTAATTAGGCTATACTGTTTTTCTAATGAGAAAATAATGTTAATTCACTAAATAATGCTATATACACAGCCGTGGTGCTGCTCTCAAACTTTTTACATCTCCCTTTATCTTTCATAATTTGACAGACCGTAAAGTCACTTGCCCAAAATATGAACAACTTCAATACTCTGTTTTAAAGATGAAAAGATGAACGCGCTCAATTCCTCAAAATCACTCCACAATAGGAGCCACCCTGCACCACCAGGCAGCCATCTCCACGGCACACGGGCCTGCAGCAGCAGGGTGCTGCACTGCAGGAGCCCACAGGAGCCCGCCGGGAGGGTTTCACCAGCCCTGGGTGCGGAGGAAGGCACAGCCAGAACGAGATGACTCCAGAGCTGAGCCCGTAGCTGTGGATACTGGGGAGCTCAGATCTTCAGCCCACAGCCTGGCATTAAACTGCAGTCCAGGAGCTCAGGGCCAGCATAAAGCTGGCAGATCACTCCAAGGACAACCAAGGGCCACAAGGAGGCTGTCTGGGTACAGGGACAGAAGTTAAGGGGGAGACCTCCAAATCTCAAACCCCTGACAGATGAGTCACTTCTAAAACCAAAGCTGAACAGGAGACATGGAGCAGTTGGTAAACAGCCTCAGCCTTGGGCAGGCGGGCCAGAGACAGGGTTGGGCTGCCCTTTAGGAGGAGGAGGGTGGCCAGGCCTGGGCATAGGAAGCACACATTTCCACACTGGCCAAAGCCTGACCCCCACAGTCACAGGCACCCGATGGGGGTCACCAGGGCTGAGACCAGGAGTGTGACCTGCTCGGGAGCTTGGAGCAGAGCCCTGGCCAAGCCCAGGGAGCAGCTTCTCACGGGGTGCAGCAGGAGGGTGAGATGAGGAAGGACAGTGAGCCCATTATTGTTCTTTTTCCATTCCGGCTAACCTTCCATTCCAAAACTAAACCAACAAGCCCTGTCCCACAGCTACACAGCCCTAGCCAGGGAGAGGGCCCGTCCTGACTGCAGATGAGGAAGCCACACTCCAGGTAAGACCAGGGCAAAAGCAGGGAGAGCCAAGAGTGGAAACAAAGGTCCGACAGGTGTCCCCAGCCAACTGAGCCCCAGCAGCCGGCCCGGAGGAAGACGGGCGCCATGGCCAGGAGGGCCAGGGCAGGCCCGGCTCCACCCAACCAGAGGAACTGCGCCTGTACTCTTGAGAGCCAGCGCCAACCCCAGGCACCAGGATGCTCTGGCTGACGCAGTGCAGCAGTCCTCAAGCTCCGCTCTCCTGCCTCCCCTTGCTCAGCTCCGCGGCCAGCCCTGAGCTGCCTCATCAAGGTCGCTCTCTTGAGGGGCCACAGACAGTAGTGCTGGGAGGACGACAAGCGTGGGCCACAACTCAGAGCAAGGGGCAGTTGGCAGGAGCAGGTACCAGGGACAGAAAGAGTAGGGGCTATCTGGGGGGCCACTGGAGAGGAGAGCAGGGCAACAGCACCCCAGCAAGAAAATGCCAATGTCTTAGGGAGACTGCCGAGGGATGGGCCAGGTGGAGGGGCTGCCAGGACTGCGAGGCAGAGTCCGGGCTCAAGTACGCCAGGGCTGGGAGACTGCGGGGCCACAGGCTCAGAGGGAGAGCCGAGGGACAAGCTCAGGCAGCAAGGAGAGCTTAGGAAAAGACGTCCCATGGTCCCCTGAAAGCCACATCCACCTACTGACTCCCAGCCCTTGGGGTCGACTGAGCTCCATGGCAATCCAGCACTGTGAGCTAAAACCCAGAACCAGAGAATCAGTTTCTCTTTTGCATCAACATCAGGCGGCCCTCCACCTCCCCTCCCCACCTTTTCTTCCTCTCTTCCTCCTCTTTCTCTGCGGAGCTGGGGTCCAACCCAGAGCCCAGCATGTGCTAGGCAAGGCACTGCCCCCACACACCGGGGTCACACACTGGATGTTTCTTAACAACTTAAGATGTCCTTCCAGGTCGACTTCGCCTTCTGTCTGGATAATTTCTCATAAGGCAGATCACTGGGAAGCGTCTGAATGCTAGAATGTTCTTCCTTCTCTGAGCCAGAATGTGCTGTTCTTTTTCCTAACCACCTTCCTCTCCTACCTCCCCAGGGTGGTCTCTGCCCTCAGGGGTGGACTTTATAGGCCCCTTTCTGTCTGAGAAAGTAGAACACACCCTTGTTGACAAGATGGCAGGGAAAGCCTTGTCCACCTTCCTAGAAGGGAGCCGCAGAGCTGTGGGGAGCAGGGTGGGGCCCAAGGGACGCACCACAGGACAAGGCCCACGGGAGCAGAGCCAAGGCCTCTCTCTGGCCTGGCTGGCACTCCAATAATCACCACAGCCAGTGGTGAGGAGGCAGCGGTGCCCTGCCCTGCCCTGCCCTGCCACGTGAGCAGGGCACTGCACAGCTGGTCCTGGCCCTACTGGCACGTGGAGCACATTTTACCCACAGAAGCAGTGTGGTACTATGGTTCCCAGGCCCCCTGCACGAGCCTCAATCTACCACTGACCAGGACTGTAAAAATATCTCAGCACTTCCCTGTGGCCCTCTCAGCAAGCGCCTCGGCGCGCCTGTGGGGGGCCTTGGGACTATGCAGCAAGGCGACTGGGGTAGGCCTAGGCCAAGGAGGAGGATGAAAAGGACCAGGGCGGGGAAGGCAGAGAGCCTGGCTGCCCGCAGCACTCCTCCAGGCCTGAGCCCCAACAGGGTCCCCAGTGTCTGAACCTCCATCAACTGCTTGCTCCGCCCAGTGTCCCTGCCTGTAACAGTGGCAGGTACTAAGGCCTTCTGGAATTCACAAGCATTCTAAACCAGGCAACTTTGTTTTTACTCTTATAATCAGAAAAGTAAGTGAAGGTGGAAAAATAATTGCATGTTTGAGAAGTGATGAAATAAAACACATGGATGAGTGGCATTGCTATTGAAGTCCAGGCACGCTCCCCTCTGCCCTACTTGGCCAGAGCGCACCTCCACCAAGCAGCAGGGCCGTTCTGACAGCCCAGGGCCTGTGGTAGAGAAGGAGCAGGGGACAGCAGGAGGGCCATCACCAGCTAGGACACCACTTCCCCAGAAACAGCCCCGGGAGCAATGGGACTGCAAGCCAGGGACTTCCCACACTTGGGAAGGGAAGCTTCTAAAAGCTACAGCAAGGGTGCCCCAGCAAGACTCCCAGGGTTCCTGTCTGCAGAAACGAGCATCAGTATGATTCAACTGGACATGCTCGGGAGGCCCCTCAAGTTCATACACGTCCTGCAAAGATGAACGTCTTCCACCAGAAGAAGCAAAGCAGAGCAGAGCAGAGCCCAGGTGGAGGACCCTATAGGCTGCATGTGCAGCCTGAGTCTGTCGCGCATCCTGCCTCTCTTCTGTCATTAAGGAAGTTCCCACTCCCAGCTTGAGGCTGCCCGAGTGGCCAGATCCTCCCTGTACAGAACACAGGACATGATTCCTTTCCTGAGCTGCAGGTCCACCTGGCCTGGCTCCAGTGTTAGCACCTTTGCCATTCCAGATACCCGCCACAGGCTGGGCCACCAGCACCACACAGGGGCGGCCTCTGAGCCTTACCTCTGCCCTCCAGCCCTTTCTGAGGCCGAGGACTGGAGCCAGCAGCTGTGGGACACCTGGAAGTCGCCATGAAATGGCACGTAGCTCCTCTGTGATTCCCATCCTCACTGCCGCACCCGCCCCAGAGTGGGCAGCTCGTGCTGTCATCGTGCCCAGCACAGAGATGAACATAAAATGTAGACACCTTTGGGGACATCAGCAACCCAACTCTCAAAGGCCGAGGATTAGATCAGAACCACGGAAAAGAGCAGCAGATGTGAGCAGGAGGGTTTCTGCAGGTACTACAGGAAGCAAGGGGGCCTGGGGTGATGCTCTCTAGGCGATTTTGGAGAGTTTTTAAAAAATCACTGAACTAAAATGACAAGATTATCTGGGAGGAATCTTAAGTGAAACAAGACATTTCTGGCCATTTCCTTTTTGGACCAGTCACATTGAAAGAATCCCACTTCAAGACAGAAAGCGAGTGCTCGATTCCTCTCCACCCAGGCTCCCGGTGCATCCGCTAAACTTCTCAGAAGGAGGTTTAGCTACTGAGTCTCCCTCAAATTTCCAGAATTGCTCAAATTCAACAAGCACACTGAAACCCTAACTGGCTGGTTTAACAGCTGGTTGTACAACCAGGAGGCAGCAGGGCATGCTTCAACCTGTTGCACACAGACGCCGGCTGCCTGCGGCCAGTCACTCCCGGAACACAGGCACGGCCACCTAAAAGCTCCCCCCAGCCCGACCAACAGCCTCCCACAAGCGGACAAGGAAAGGTAAAGAAAACATCTTTCTTGAGTGCAGCAAATGGCAAATACATTTTTAAAATTTGAAATGTTCAGTTAAAAGAATATACATCAGAAATTGTGACTTACCACCATCAGACACAGTTGCAGACTGAAAGAAAAGAGAGAGAGACATGAGTTAATGAGGCCGCACAACAGCGAGCGCAACCAGGGAGGGACTCAGGACGGCTCCCAGAGGCCTGTCCCAGAGGTGTGGAGACCAGCCCAGCAGCCGCCAGTCAGGCCTGGCGGCTCCCACCTCCCCAGCCAACTCCGCCCCAGCCTGACTCCAGCAGAGGGAAGTCACCGTCATTTCCATTTGAAAGAACAAATCCCAGCATGTCTGACATCACAGTCCGGGTAAAGGCCTCCTCAGTGACCACAATTTGCACTTCAGTATGGAGCTCTGTAATCGACACACCCCTGGAGGAGGCTCCAAGGGCCCCGCTGGCCTCCAGGTCCACTCTCGCAGGGTGGGATCTTCCCCCTCCAGACCCAGCAGAACCATCTCCCCGTGGGACAGGACCTGGGCCGAAGGGGGCAGGGCCCCCCAGGTGACAGCTAGGAGGAAGGCGTGTCCAGTCGCCCCCCCCCCCCGCCCCAGGACATGGGAGAGTGGCCACCTCAGGCAGGAGGGAGAAGCCTCCACGGAGGGGGTGTGGGAGGGAACGAGGGAGAGTGTGAGGCTGGAGGCAAGGAGGACTGCTTTAAAGGGACAGGGACAAAGACAGCTGGGGCAGGAGAGCTGGTCATGCAGGGAGGCTGTCGTGCCAGCAGGGTGCTGCAGGAAGGGCAGACATCAAAAAACAAGCCACAAATGGTTCTCTGAGGGAAGGTGGCCAGCCAGGCAGGCACCTCTGAGGAAGCTGGTGCTCTAGAAGACCATCAGGACACCACGCCCAAGGCTGCTGGTCAGGGAGGCAGTGATAGCCCAGACTGGGACAGAAGGGAGAGGAGAGCCTAGAGAGGGGCCTGACTGAGGGAGGTGGCATCCGGGGGACACAGGAAGATCCCTGTGGAGGAAAGGAGCTGGGAGGACAGCAGGTAGGGCCTTGCCCCTGGGTAGGTGTCCAGTCCCAACACTGGCCACAGGTCTGGGAGTGGGCAGGAAGCAGAATGCCCAGGGCAGAGGCCCAGGGAGCCTGGCTGTCCCGCAGGGTCTGCCACATCCAGCACACCACTGCCCACCACCTGCAGCACCCGCCTCCCAGGCTCCAGCCATCCCTGCTTCAGGGCTTGACTGGGAAGGGTGGGCACTCAGGACAAATGACCAGAGAGCAGCAAGCAGGGCTGAGGGCAAGAAGACCCAGACTCAACAGTTCAGCCCAAAACAGAGTGGGGCCTCTTCCTCCATCCTGGGCCACCCCAATCAGTGGAGCGTATTAGGGTTTTAAGACCCCTCAGGCCAAAATCCAAACAAGTGAAGCCTGAGGACCCCCACTGGGGTGGGGAGGGAGGTCAGACCAAAGAAAAACAGGAGGAGCCCCCACCCACGGCACTACAGGGACCAAAGGGTACACACGCCGCTTAAACTTTAAAGCAAGTGCCACACATTGACTGGTGCTTTCCATTTCCTATTTGACCCCAAACCCTGCCTCTGGCCCTGCATGGAAAACAGGCTGCCAGGCCTTCAAACCATCATGCTTCAAGCCATCACAGGTCCTGATTCAGAAACATAAAAACCCAGGTCCCGAGGGTCCTGGGCCCTGACTGCAAGCAGCAGGTGTCTGCTTCTAGCTTTCCTCTTGTCAGATGGGAAGGAGGAAGAGCAGACGCCCAGCAGGCAGTAGGGCCACTGCGGGTGGCCTCCTCCACAGGCACCTACACATGCTCTGAAACCTGGCCCTCTCCATGCCCGCTATGGGCCACCTACTCCCACAGCATAAGCCTGCACGACACCCAAAGCCAGCTGCTTCCATGGGACAGAGAAGCAGCTCTGCAGCACCGTGCACAGACAGCAACACCTTCGACAACTGAAAGACAAATCTGCAAATGTAAACTTCCCAAATAAGGGACACTTTCTGTCCCTTATAGCAACACTAGGTTCTGAGATTCTGGGGGACTGAACACAGTACACTGGAAAACCTGCACATGCTCAGAGTCAGAGGGCACTCGGAAGCCCAGGAGAGGCAAGGGACAGGGTGTGAGGGGCAATGGGGTGTGCTGTCTACCAGAGGCCTGGAAGAGGGCAGAGTGGCACTGTTGCCTGACAGCACGGGCAGACAGAGCCTCCAGGAAGCGCTCAAAGCAGGGCCACAGAGGCAGGTGATGATACACAAGGACTTTTGTAAACTGTGTTTTTTCAAATGGTTCTAGGTTTATAGAAAGATAGAAAAAAGACAATGCAGAGACAAACAAGTTTTTAGCAGACTACTGCTCCAAAAAAAGTCAGGGTGATCCCTGAGGGCGGTGAGGACAGGGGACTGGAGCAGGTATAAAGGAGGTGAGCCCGAAAGGACCCTGAGGGTGTGGACCAGGCAGGGACCATGGCTCCAGGCAGCAGCACACACAAGCCCTCCGGCAGGAAAGCCCCAGTCCACGGAAGCAGGCCGCCTGGGAGCCCACAGGGAAGGCAGAAGAGCAGCCATGCAGCCCAGACGCGGGGAGATCATGCGGCTGTCAGACAACCACAACTACAGAAAGGAGAAGTGCTGCCACAGGGGAAGCGAGGGCAGGTCTGAAGGAGCCAGCCGCTCAGGCGTCTGACGAGGGAAGTGCAGCTGCCGAGGGGGAAGCCTCAGCAGAGGCTGAACGGGAGGAAGGTCCAGGAAAGGGCAGGGGAATCAGAAGACGGTGCTGGAAACCCAGGCACTGGCAGCAGTGACGAGGCCCACAGGCAAGAACAGAGCATGAGCAGCAGAGCGCAGCGGCAGCAAGTCGCAGCCAGTCCAAGCAGGAGGAGCCCCAGGCGAGGGAGGCTGTGGGAGGGAGCAGCAGCAGGCTTGGCTCCAGGGACAGCTCCTGAGGAGGACAGCCCACCAGCCCTGAGAGCCCTCGGGAACACCAAGGATGTCCCCAAAGAGGCTTCGGGTCACTGTGTCTTGTTAGCAATGTGCAGGAGACTGGAAGTCTCTGAGCCCTGCCTCTGCCCTCCCCCAGCTTGTGTGGATATTCCAGAATCACCTTCCAAGCCCACCTCCGTGGAGCCACAGGCTGGTGGACTCTGTGTGGGCAGTGAGAACTCGAGGTCACAAGAACCCCGCGCCCTGAGGCAATCTGCTCGGGGTCCCTGAAGTCTGCATCCAGCAGCTGACTCTGCAGGAACTGCTGCTAAGGCACACAAACAAGCAGCAGGGCCTCTGGGGTCAGTGGCTGGCCCTCTTCTCCCGGCTTCCTACTTTCCTGCTCACCCCTGGACCTGTTTACATCCCAACCAAGACTTCACCTGGAAGGAAAACTCATGGGGACATATTCCAGTACCACCTGGAAGACCACTGTGCCCTCCAGGCTCACATACGCCCAGAAGAGCAGGTGGCAGCTCTCCCTGATGAGGTGGATCTGCAGAAACTAGTCAGACTCATCATTCATCCACTTGCTTTCTGTTCTTCTTATGGGAAGGCACCAGGAGTGGCAGAATGCACCCTGCACCACACCAGCCAGCACCCAGGTCCCTGCACAAGAAGTGCCAGAGTGGCTTCACACGCCAGCGCCCAGGACCAGGGCAGGAGAAGCAGCTCAGGAACATCTCAGGGGCTGCATGTGGGCAAGAAGTGATGTGGATGAAATATTCGGTGCCCGCGAGGGGACAGGGCAGGCAGGGGGCACCTCAGCTGGGGAAGGACGCAGCTCGGCGCAGGAAGCAAGTGCCGAGAGCACGTGGGCGGGGAGCAGGGCGGCAGTCCAGCCACTCCTGTCAGCACAACACTCCGCGGATGCTGGCCGGACTGCACTCCCCGGCCTGGCCGGCAGGGGTGCGGAACTCCAGAGCCCTAAACACACCACTCAGAGGGTAAGTGGGCCCGCTGCAGTCCAGCATGACTTCTCGTTATGTGGCGGCTGGAACGCCCTGCTCCTCAGTGCCACCCCCAGGACGGCAGGGCACTTAACCATCAGCCTCGGGTCCCAGCCAGGACTAGATTTGCCTCCCTTGGGGAGAGGAGGTTAGGAGCAGCCAGGATGACTGAGGCTGGCCTCCTGCACCTGGAGGGGCAGGAGAGGGCACCCCGCAGTTCTGCGTCTAATTTGGAAGAGATACACTTTGCTGATGAGCAATTTTAAAAGTTACACCAACAATGTAACTGGGAAATAATTTCTAGAGTTGATCACAAATACATAAATTTGAAAAAAAAATTGCAAAATGTGGAAAAAACACTCTCAATTACTAAAAAGATATGCTACCCACAGAAGAACGGCATCAGAGGATGACGGCAGTCCACCGTCCTTGGTGTTGAGGCTGTGACCTGAGGTGTGTAGTGACTGTTCCGATGTGTCTGATGTACACAGTGATACATCTGCAGTCAGACGGCGACACGCGCCTCGCCTCAGTGCTGGCTCTGTGCGTGTGAGCCTGAGATCCTCTGAGCGTGTTCCCATGGCCTGGAGTGTGCCAGCCCATCTCCCTGCCACACGCTGGATCTCTAGGACTCCACCGCCCCCAAGCCCGGGACCCCTGCAGGCCAGCAGCCACCTTTGGCCCCCCGCTCCCTGAGCTCAGTGCCTTGACTGTGTGTGAGACCGTGCAGCCTCCGCTTCCTGCCCGGGCTTACTTCTCTTGGCATGCTGCCCTCGGGGCTGTCACCAACCAGGGCCCCCCCTTCTTCAAGGCAGAATGCCATCCCCCGTGCACACACCGCATTTTATGCACCCACCCCTGTCAACAGATACTTAGGATGTTGCCGTCCTCGGCTAGTGCACGACGCCAAGGCAAAAGTGGAGCCACAGGTGACCTGGAGATGTTGACTGACATCCCCTGGGTCCCCAGCCCAGCGCTGGGACTGCTGGCCACCTAATAGTTCTAGAATTCCTTTTTCAAGGAGTCTCCACGCTCTTTTCCACGGGGCTCCGCCTGTCCCTCCATGGACAGTGGTGAGGGCTTGCCCTTCTCCCCTCTTGCTAGCGCGCTTGCCTCTGTGAGAGTAGACACAGCCGTCGCAGCTGGTGCAAGGGGTCACCATCAGGGCATGGACTGCACGTCCCCAGGGCCACGGTTTTGAGTCCCGGAAGGGCAGTGCGTCTCCTGTGGCAGCATGTCCACTCGGGCCTTCGCGGCTTGGGATCTGGTGGTTTTGCTAGTTCCTGGGTGGCTATTGGTTTTGCCATCTGACTGGGCGAGTTCCTTAGGTATCGGGGGAACTACCCCGTACTGGAGCTGGGTCAGCAAACGCTCTCCGCCTTCTCAGACCGCCCGCTGTGGCAGAATCCTTGCTAACTGGTGCAACCCCACTTACTTACTTTTAAGTTTGTTGCCTGGACTTTCTGGCGCCCCACGGTTCGCAGCCCTCCCCTAGGCATTCTTCCGGAGTCACCGCTTCGATCTAACGCTGAAGTCTTTCACCCATTCAGTTGACTGCTGAGTACAGTGTGATAAGGCCGGACTCTTCAATGCGACTTTGAGTTAGATATTCCCCAGTCTCTTGGCCTACCTGGACCACTATAAACATTTTTATGAACTGAAACACACCATTCCTAATGTTTTTCTGATACCCAGGACAATTGGCATTAGCAACTTGTTTTCCTTACACTATACTTATTTAATTCTTCCTAAATTTCCTTATCTACATTTTACTTAGAAAAAATGTACAGCCACAAAAACAAAAGCACCAATGAAAAGCATCCCAATAAGTCAGCATGTTTTTGTGCTTATGATTTAAACACAGACCATAATCAAACAGTCCTCAAAATTTCTCCAAGATTGGAACTTTAGCAAATAAACTTCTGTTTTAATGAGTGATGTTGAGCACTATCAATTGATTGACCAATATGTTTTTGACACAGAGATGTGTATTTGCATCCAAGGTTGCCCAGTGCAGCTATAGAAACCCCAGTCTTCCCCTGCCTTTAGCTGCTCATAAAGAAACTCTCCACTCCACCTTATCTAATATGCCATAAGACCCTCCTCATTTCAGAGGGTCCTGACCCACACCCACAGAGAGGACAAGAAGAACTGAGCAGACAGGCCTTGCTGGGTTCCCCTCCCAGTCTATTAGCCTCAGCAATGCAGTGAAGTCCTCATAAAAACCCAAGAGGGTTGGCTTTGGGGAGCTTCCAGACAGCTAAACACATGGAGGCAGCAGGAGGGTGGCCCAGGAGAGGGTGTGGAGGCTGTGTCCCTCCCCACATGCTGTGCCCTAGGGCTCATCTGCATCCTAAAAATAATAAACACATATACTTCGTATGCACAAGGCCCTCGGTCTTACCCCCAGCACACAGAAAATAAAACAAACAAAACTCCACTATATGTGTTTTCCTGAGTTGTGTGAGTCACTCAAGCAAATTAAATGAACCCAAGGAGGGAAGTTGTAGAAACCTCAGCTATAGCTGGTCAGTTAGAAGTACAAGGGACTGAGCCCTGGACCTGTGGGATCTGATGCTATCTCCAGCCAGGTAGTGTCAGAACTAGACTGGATAGAGGACACTCAACTGATGTCCACTGCAGAACTGCTTGCTGGCTATAGGGAGAAACCCACATTGCTAAGGTCACAGAGGTGCTTCGTGGCCACGGAGAAGAAGGAGGGTCTGCTTGTCCAGCACTGTGTTTTAGATGTCTAATTTAAGCTTAGGCTCCACTCCTTGGAGTCAGTCTCCTAAACTCGGTAGTTCAGTGGAGACTCAACTGGATTTACCCTTGGCAGGAAACCTGTGTGGACCACACATGCTCCATGGACATCTTTTATTTTGAATGAACGTTCTGAACGTTTTCCATGACTTACATGAAGACTGTTAGATGATGAAGCTAACCTTTGCCAAGGTTTATCCTGTAATATCAGATAAAGACAATTAGAAAATATAAAATTATTTGGTATATAATAATATAAAGTAATACAAATTTTCCATTTTTAGCCACTGACAAAATTTCCTATCTTGAACAGTTAACATTTAAATAATCACATAATATGCCTAAAGAAGAGACCAAAGGCCTGCAAGTTGCCCAGTTGTAGGGAAGATTTTGACAAAGAGAAGAAATACAAGTGATCTAAGTGATAAAGGCCTTAAGAACTAAACGGTCCAACTTGTGTCTAACACATATCTTTAGCCTTTTTTTTTTTTTGGTATTGGGGATTAAACTCAGGGGCACTTGACCCCACATCCCCAATCCTTTTTTGAATTTTATTTAGACAGGGTATCACTGAGTTGCTTAGCACCTTGCTTTTGCTGAGGCTGGCTTTGAACTCGAGATCCTCCTGCCTCAGCTTCCCAAGCCGCTGGGTTTACAGGGGTGCGCCACCTCGCCTGGGTATCTTTCACCTTTTAACCCTTCACCACTTATAGTCAAGGCAATTCCTCGCTGGCTTCTGGGGGCCCTCTGAGGAGGCCAGGAGGCTGGGCTGAGGCTGCTAGGAGGCACTCTCCCTGCCCTCTCAGCCAGCCAGCTCTGAGCACCGGCTCTGCACAGGGCTTGCTCCTGGCTCCGTGAGTACGCGGTCTTCAGCTCCAGCCACATTTCTCTAAGAGCTGCCAATGAGTTTGATGGGTCTTGACCAGCATATCAAATAATCAAATAATCTAGAAAGAAAGTACAAAGACTATCCCAGGGTGTGGGCTGTTTTTGGACCCTGCTTCCAAGCTTGTGTCTATGTGCACATCATGTGTACCTGTCCTACAGGGTGTATGACCCCAACTGTGGGTGACAGTCCAAGGACTCTGATGGCTATGGCAGGGAAGATGTGGCCTCTCTGCAGTGCACATCTTTCCCACCTCGGCATGGAGCACCCTAGCCTGGGCCCAGATCCACTGATGTCCTCTGTAAAACTTTCTTTGCCACCCTCTAGCCATGCCTGTCACTGGGTTCTGTCCACCACCAATGTGAAGGTGCAGTCGGCACTGCAGTGGCCAGCACAGCCTGGCATCACGGCAGTCGGAGAGGGAAGAGATCTAAAGTGTGTGTGCACGGCCTCAGGGCTTCCAACCTTCAGTAAGACACAAGAGACTAGTCAGGGCAAAACCTGCACTGACAGCGTCTTTCAAAGACCTTGACATGGACTACCCCTCCTGTGCCCTTGGTGAAGTGTCAGCTGATTCACTGAGAAACTTAAAAGTCCAAAGGACACTGTGACATGGTGGCACCTGCCACCACAAAGAGGCTAGGGGTTCAGTGTAAACATCTTGACTTTGAAATGTTGTTCTCATTATGATAATTCTTGGTTGAAACAAAGAGTGCAGTCTTTTTTCCTGATGGGCTTGCCCAGCTTAAAGATGGGAGTCGGCAGAGGGAGGACGGGGCAGTGAGCTGCAGCAGAGCCTCGGGACTTTTGCACCAGCGTCTCAGCACAAGGCTGCTCTCCCAAAGGCAGGGCTCCAGAGACCACCACCTACAGCCTTTGTGCAGGAAGCAACACTGAGCACGCTCCCAGCTGGAAAGTGTCGCCAGGTCTCCTCCTGTGCAAAAGGCACTTGCCCGTGCAGGGACCTAAAGTTCAAGGCTGTGCTCCTGAGGGTGAGGCCTGGGCCCAGGATCCAGCACCTGTTCCAACTTCCCAGCACAGTTAGCCTCATCAGGCAGGCCTCTGACCCCTCCCCAGCAGCTCTGGCTGGGTCCAGGTGTGACCCGGGGTTCTGGAGGTGACAGGATGCAGGATGCAGGAAGGCCTCCATGCATAGGGATGGGCAGAGGGGGGATGCTTCCCTCACACACAAGGGAAGCCCTCCAGGCTCTGGACACACACCCAAAGCTGCAGCCCAGCAAGGGCAGCCCACCCAGGGTCTGGGAGGCAGGCAGGAAGCCCTCCCAGGAGCAATGCCTCCAGGGACAAGGTGGGCACTCAGAGTGTGGGCGAGGCTGGTGCAAAGCACTGAGAAAGTGTAAATGTGGGGCAGATTCTGAAGGTCGAGCCCACGGTTTGCTGATGCAGAGCATCAGGGAGTTTGGGCCAGCGCCAAAGGACCAGGGCTGCCCTTTTCTGAGATGGGGGAGGAATCAAACTGAGATCCAGACACATCCAGCCTCTGGGATGTTCAAGGGAAGATGGCGAGAAGACACATGGACAGGTCTGGGGTCCAGGGCAGGAGTGCCCGCTGCAGAAGCTGAGGAGGAGCAGCAAGCAGGTGACCTGGTTTCAGGGTCAACAGAGACCTGGGACAAACTCTGTGCTGATGATAGACAGGTAGTTGGAGTGACAGCTGCATGGGAGGCTGCACCCACCAGGCCAAGGGGACAGACACCGGGGGCAAAGAGCACCCTCAGACATGGTGCTCTGGCCTCAGCACAGCACTGGTCAGGCCACAGCTCCAGGCCACAGCAGCCCGAGCAGGAAAGTAAAGGGAGAGGCAGCCAGTGACCTGCCATGATCCCGCTCAGCCTCCAAAGGCTTGAGAAGAGTGGGGCAGAGGTGTCACAGACATGTCAGCCCCAAGGGCACCTGCCCTGCTGCTCTCACGTCCCACGGCCACCACCTGCTACAGACACTCAGTCACCACGGGCATGACATTGCTCCATGGCACCCGGCACTGCTGTCAGCCTCAGTCCTCATGCAGAGCTGGCACCCTCTGCAAGGAGGGCACCTGGCTCCTGGAGGGAACCCTGCTGCCCTCAGCAAACCCATGAAAGGAGATGGGCAGAAGGTTCCAATGGAATGATGCAGGGAAGCTGGAGGTTGAAGCCAGGGCTGCCACGCAGGTCACAGCAGCCCCACATCTCCTGGCCACCCTTCCACCATCCCTAGCACCTTCCCAATCCCCAGGCCCCACTCGGCCCCACCCTTCCCAAGGCCAGCCCTCTGCCTTCCCCGAGCCTCAAAGCTCCCTTTCTGGGTTGTGGGCATGGCCGTGGCTGCACAGAGGACTCAGCATCCCCAGCTCCAGGTGGGAGCCCTGAGGCAGCTACCGCCACAGGTCACCCCACACAGTCCTGCCCGCCAGCCCTGAGGAGACAAGACTCCACGCTGCCTCCAAAAGAACAGCCCGTCTCCAGTTGGGGAGATAGCTCAGTCGGTAGAGTGCTTGCCTTGCAAGCACAAAGCCCTGGGTTCAATCCCCAGCACTGCAAAAAAAAAAAAAAAAAAAAAAGAAAAAAAGAACAGCCAGTCTCTCTTTCACACCATGACTCCTCTTTATTTCCAAACTATCACAGAAGCCCAAAGCTTAAAAGGGGAAAGCTTGTGGCCTCTAGGAGGTTCTTTTCCTGACACTCTAGCTACCCCGAGGCACTTTCCAACCCAACAGACACACCGATATTTTGCCTGATAAGCCTCAAAACACTGAGAGACTCTGCCCTGAGAACAAACCTCTGCCCGGTGTCCAACACCGCAGGGTTTATATTTCATGAGTGAGGAAGAAAAGGACAATTTGAGGCACCAACGAACCACGCCTAGAGACCAGCCACCCATCCTGGTGCCGACTGTACACCTCAGACCACTGCCCCACTTCTGGGGACTGCTAAGGAGTCCCTGATGAGAACAGGAGAACAGGCTGGAAGCCCGGATGCCCCAGGGCTGCGCCTGCCTTCGGCCCACTTAGCTGCTGAGCCTTGAGCCCTGCCACACCCCTACCTCTCCAAGACAGCCAGCCACAGCAGAACTGCTGAAGAAGGACTCAGGGGTGCTGGAAGGGTGCGTGCAGGCTTTCTTGTGACAATTCAGATTTCTTTTGGGCCGTGGGTATTAATGTCCCCTCCAGCAGTTCTTCCCAGGGGCCAAGACTGTGACAGCTAATCCTGATGGGTCACATTCCTCTAAAGGAGCACGTATGTCTTCAGTCTACATAAGGTGGGAAGCCATGGCCAGTGTGTCTGACCAGCGAGACCCGGCCCCCAACTTCAAAGGTGAGCCACCTGGGGCAAGGAGGCAGGGAAAACTCACGCAGGACCACAGAGCGGCCATCAGGAGCTTCTCTAACATAGTCCTTCCCATCTTACCTCCTTGCACCTGCAGTCACTCAGGGCCAGACCAGTGGATGGCCCCTTCCCTACACCCAGTCAGGCCCCATGGCAACCACCCTTATCCCACGCCTGACTGCAGCAGGGGGCTACTGTCTGCTGCTTAAAACAGGACCCTAGCATCCAGATCTTCACACGCTCACATGAACAGCTCATTTGCTGGTCTTAAGCATTTGCAAAAATTTGAAAAGGCAGTCCAAATCATATACATTAGCAAATACTAAAGCAGATTTTCAGTGACTGTTTTTTTCTTAACTAAAAATAAAAAACAAACTTGCATAGAATTTGCCTTAATGTACTATTGAAATGAAAGTGCTACCTACATGTGTTCAAACAGCTCACTAGTAACTAGTCCAGTAAAGACGGTCCAACTCCAAGCCTTGTTTCCCACCCAGGTGTGCAGGGACTCACAGGAGCACCTCCTCCTGCCCAGGAACCAGCCTGGAAGGCAGCTTGACTGGTGCAGGGCACTCAGAGCCCACAGGAGCCCGTATGCTGTCACCTGGCTGACCTGTACCCTGCCCAGCAGACCCACTCTGTACCTAAGGGAAGGGGCCAGTTCATTTCCCTACACCCAACACCCACACTGGTCCCTTTTGAACTAGGAGTTTCTCATTCAGATCGCTGCAGAAGACCTGAATCAGAAGTTAGGGGGAAAGATCAAGATGAAGCAATTCCCAGAAAAGAATGAATTTAAAACTAGTACCCAGTGAGTGGTGAAAATCTACACATGAATTAATTTTTACCTTTACATCAACAAGGCACAGTCACGAAAGGAAAATAAAAATTACTCTTCTTACCTTTTATTTGCTCTCAAGCCCTATAAAACCCTTTATACCACATTTAACTTCACAAAGCACATATGCTGATTAATCCTTAAATAGGCGTGCTGGTAGTTTCGAATGCATGGCACACAGCGACTCGATACATTAAAAACCCAAGCTACAGAGTAGTAATTTAAAGAGTACGATGACTTCCATGTATTTATCTAGTTGGAATTTAACACCTCAACAAATTAACTCACTGGACTCTTTCAAATCTATTACAGGGAAAGAGACACTGACCCTCTGCAGGCTGATGAGAGCGCTCGCAGCCGGGCTCCGGGGCTTGAGGCTGGACCCCACCAAGCAGCCCAGCTCTGCCAGTGCCACCAGGGACCTCGAGCCCTGCACGGGCTCCCCAGGGTTCTCTCCAATCTCCACGATGCAGACGTGAGAAAAGTGGTTGCAAATTTGTACTTAAAAGCACTGAGAAATCCACAGCTACTGTTCACAAAACAGGCTGAAATAAAGCAGAACCAGGCTGCCAAGCCTTCTTACCACAATCCTGTTTAAATGGCAAGAAACAGCCGGAATAACTTACCTGCTGGTGAGTAGAAATGTCTGCTTCATGTGACAACCCCTTTTCCAAATTCATTGCAAGACAAGAAAACTTCCGTAACAAGTCAGGCACCCGGATCTAAAATACACCCCTGGACACCGCAGCATGCCCATGCACGTCAGTAAAGTTCAGACGTCTCTGCTGAAGTTCCATGTGCTCCCCCCGTAACCCATAGCAACGGGACACGGAGGAAGCTGTGGTCTGCAAGGACTCAGACGCTATCTCAATTGTCTCATGCACAGAAAAAAGGCCATTTATATAAATCACGCTGTGAGATCATTTTTAAAGTATTTCCTCTACCAAATCAGAAGAATAGCACTTTGGCCGATAGGGGTAATTTCTCAGTCAGCACAACAGCTGCAGAGAATTTGTTTTTTAGCAGCGCGGTGCGGCTCGCAACCTTAATCACCGCTGCCACGGATTCTATTATGAGCCTGTACCACGTGCACTGGCTTCCTCAATGACGGCCAGCGGAATCTGCACATTCCTGAAAACCCTCAGCGATCTGCTTTGTTTGCCTCCCCAACAGCTCAATAACCTAAAAGCCGTGATGGAAAAAGGAAGGAGTAAAGAAAAACACTGCTTCTAGAACCTGGGTGTCCCTGCAAATTTCCTGTTCTCCTGGGACTTGGGGTGAGGAGCTCGCCAAGGGCCTCCTCACTGCCCACCCTCACCACGCAGGGCCTGAGGGTCTGGTCAGGACAGGCTCTAGCAATGCCGCAGTCCCAGACTGTTCTGTGGGGGCACGCTGAGGAGTGGCCAGGCAGTGCCACTGGCCTATGGGCTGGGACAGGGCCTTGGGTGCAAGTTAAGCCACCAGCCAGATGCGCTCTGCGCCCACTTCAGCACACCTGTGCTTTGCCGTGAGCAAAATGCTCAACCCCAACAGGAATATTTAGGGAGTGAACCCACACCACAGTGCAGAAACCTGCAGCGGCTGCCTGCCAGGTAACCATGACAAACCCCTGCAGCCAGCGCTCCAGTGGACACAGGAGCAGCAGGGGCACTCACTGAGCGCAGGAGGAGGGACGGTGCGGGGCCTGGGCTCACAGGGACAGCAGGGCCCGGCTCCCACAGCCAGCACTCCTCGCCACACTCCAGGGGGCCGTGGGCAAGAATGGCCCCGGTGGCCCACCCTTCCCTCTGCAGAGCTGCTCCCTTCTCACAGGGGCCCAGCTGGCCTGGAGTGGCCTATAGTCCTCCTCCCTGGCAGGGCCTCACCTGTAAATGCCATGAGCCAGAGCCTACGTCCCACACAGCAGTCAGGGTGACGAAAGCCTCATCTCACACAGTTCCCAGGCCCTTGGCAATGTCACCTCCCCTGCCCACAAGACAGCCTCACATGGTGAAAGCCAGTCCACACTGCAGCCCACCCCCAAAGGAGTCCCAAGGCTGAGCTATAACCTGCAGAGTCCATGCATGACCTTCCCTCCATGGCCCAGGCCCCTGCAGCTCCCCTGCCCAGGGCACACGTGAGTGTTCACACACGCACACACACTGGTAAAGAAAGCTGGAGGTCTGGAATGGCAGTGTTGGTTCTCCTGGGGTCAGCAGACCTGTGACCTGTCCCGGGTATCTCCCTCCCTCATCCTGGTTTCCAACAGGCCTGTGAATTCTGGAGGAGACAGGGGCCTGCAGGCCGAGCAGCGACAGCAGCATCCTGCCGGCCACCAGTGACCAACACCCCCTGGGCCTGAGCGGCGAGTGAGCACAGGGAGCCTTCTGCTCCGACCTCAGGAGCCAGCCTCCAGGGGAGTCACTTGAGTGCCAAGCTTAACTCATTTGAATCATTTCAGATAGAAAACCTGCATCCAGGCACGTTAATCAAGGGCTGAAAAGCAGGAAACAGGATCTCATCTTTGCCCTCAGACAGCCTCAGAATCAGGTCCCTCTCCTCCCTCCCCTGCTGCCCTGGCCTCCTCCTCTTCTTGGGAGAGAGGGAGGTGACACCACAGCCCCAAGCCATTTTGCTCACTTCCTGGCCCCAGAGATTCGCAACCCGCTGGATCTCACGCCCAGGAGAAACTGCTAACAGACTGCTGGGCCTCCCTCCTGCCCCCGATGGGGAGGCTGTGTTTCCCGGTGCAGGTGGGCTTCAGACCCTGAGCCCTGGGAGGCAGCAGGGCACCTCATAGTCACAAACCCACTGCGGTTCAGGCACAGAACCCCAGAAGGCAGCACCAGTGGGCCTCGACCAGAAGGGGAGGTGTTCAGAAAGCGGGCTAGGCGCCAGCCAGAAAGTATGAGTCATCCTCCCCTGGGCTCAGCCTGCCGCCTCCCACTCCACTACCTGGAAGCTGAGGAGTAAAAGCCACCATATGGCAGACTCCGCAAGCACTCGGGGGCCTGGCACCAGCCGCCAGCACCTACAACACGCACAGCGAGGAGGCACCTGCCGAGCACTGGGGGGCTAGAGAGGCCGTTGATGCCCACACCCGCCCCCCAGGGGTCTGCCCTGAGCCAGGAAATCCAGTATAAGCATTTGGGAATGAGGGGGCTGGAGAAGCTGGGGATGTGGGCGAAGGGTCAAGCCAGCACCGCAGGGACGGGGGAAGTGGCGGCATCACAAGTGGGAAGCGGGTGAGCACAGATGTGAGAACCTGCTAGACGTGTCCAAAGCCAGCCGGAGGCCTGGCCAGAAGCAGGGCCAGCCAGAGGTTCTAGTGAAGACAGGAGTCCTGTGAGCATGGGGTCTCCAGGCCTGCCAAGGAGCACCACCTCGATTCTGGGCTTTGTGCAGTGGTCCCATCTCCCCACCGCCCCTAGCCTTGGACAGAGGGCCTGGCCCCTTAGTGCCCTGGCCTCGCTGGGATTTCCTGGGCCCTCCACCCAGTCCCGGGCACAGCTCTACTCGAGGTTTCCAAACAAAAGGAAAGAGGAGCCAAGTGCTGCAATCCCAGCGACTCCAGAGGCTGAGGCAGGAAGATTACAAGTTTGAGGCCAGACTCAGCAACTTAGCAAGGCCCTACCACAAATAAAAGGGCTGGGAATGTGGCTCAGTGGTAGAGCACACACCCTTGGATTCAAACCCCCATACTGCAAGAAAAGGTGGGGAGATGAGCCCAGAGCAGCAGATGCAGGGACACACAGGTGGCCCCAGATACAGGCTCACCTCCTGGTGAGGACATCAGACCTCAGCACACTCAGCTGTGCCCAAGACATGCCCAGGGCTCGCAAAGTAGATGTGAGGCCTGAACTGGGGGAGGCTGCCAAGGCCTGGAGCAGAAGATGCTCGGGAAGCACTGCCTACAAGTTACATGCAGGTCCTGGACCCCTCTGCTGATGCCAGGAAGCCGCCAGAAGTTCAGCCCAGCACTTGTGCTGTGACTCCCCTATGGCTGCTGTGGCCCCCAAGTCTCCCCAGTGTCCCACCTTCCATCCCTCATCTGAGTGTCACCAACTGGACAACTAAAGTCAGTCTAACACTTCACCATTGCATGGCCAGTGATGCTGAACCCCTGCCTGCCTGCCCAATGGCAGCCCAGCGTGACAGGCCACCCCATCACTCGCCCAGCATGATGCTGCTCCAAAGCTGGCACCTCCGCCTCCCGCTTCCTACAACCTGACCCAGGAGGCCAGCTCCATGAGGCAGGGGTCACAGGTGTTCTGCTCACTGCTGTGTCCCCAGACCCAGAGTAATGCCTGGCATGCAACAGATGCCCAGCAGAGTCACTGCACGAGAAAACACTCAGAGCAGTGAGAAATCCTACCCCGTGCCTCTGGGTCAACAGACTAGAGAAAATCAGGATGCCCTCTGGTGTAAGAGCAGACTGCAAGTAACTTCTAAGGTAAATTCTCCCGAGTAGCAGAGCATAAATTCAAGAAAAAAGGAAAGAAGAGCTCATTTTGAAATGTTCATGCAGATTCGTCCCCGAAGAAGGTAATGGGCTGCTAACTGCCCAGAGCCCTGGAAGTGAACAGGCGACAGGGACAGAAGGAACCAGAGCAGCCAGGGGGCAGAAAAGCAACTGCATCTCATGTGGAGTCCTGGTTCTCTCTGCTTTGTGCTAGGGCTTCTGACTGATGGGCAGGAAGAGCAGGTGAGATGGTGTCAAAGCCATCCACTTAGGACTGGTCCTCCCTCTGTCCCCACCCCTCTACCTGCAGGTTCCCCCACTGCTCCTGACACGCAGCCAGCACTAGACAAGTTCTGACCTAAGCACGCACAAGGCCCGGGCGCCCCCTGCTGCCCACTGCCTGCCACTGCCAGTCCCAGCGCACAGCACCTGGCACACACACTCCCAGTCAGCAGCAGCCCAGTTCCTCCAGCATAATACTCTAGGGGCCACATCTACCAGTGAACATGAAGTCCCAGGTCACGAAGGACCAAGACAGTGAGGGCTGGGTATATCGGGTCTGGGATGTGGGCTTCCCCTAGGGACAGGAGGCTTGGCCAATGGGTTGTGTCTCAAGCCAAGGGAGCATCTCAGCCAGGAAGAGAGAGGGGCCAGGTGGTCACTGAACAGTTCAGAGCAGTCAGGGGAGGGGAGGGCCGGGGTCGTTCCAGGCTCTGCCTCCTGCCGCCCAGCCTCCTGCAGAAGCAATGGGGGCCAAGACTGGGACAGGCGAACCTCTGAGGAGAGACCCAGGAGAGACCTCTTCGGCTGTGCGGGCAATCCCACGCTCTGCCTTAACCACTCAACTGCCACAGGGAACGGCAGCAGCCCCGCCTGGCAGTTGGGCTCATCTTGAGGCCTTGCTCTTGGCATGGAGGGCTGGGTGTAACCTGCTGCCCAGAGGGGCTGCCGCTGCTCCTGGCTGTACCCTGCTCTCCCCACTGCCATTGCAGGAGGACACCTTCCTGTGAGGTGTTCGCACATTCATCTCACACAGCTGGGGAGCAAGCTCCCTGGGCCCTCGGCCCAGGCCTTGCTGCCATGCCCAGAAACAGCATGCGACGCAGGATGCTGGGAGCAGCAGGACCAGCCTGGCCCTGGCTAGCCTGGTCTGCCATCCACATGCTGGGTGGTCTTGGATGCTTCCCGCAGTAAAACAAAACCCCACGCGGAGCCTGCTCTGCAGGGGGTTCTTTCATCTGCAGTGGGGTGCTCTCAGGACATGGCTTGACCAACTCCCAGGAGCCCAGGAGACCTCAAGAGGAGCCAGGCCTGAGAGGGTAAGTACGACCCGTGCTTATTTCCCTGGTGAGTACACAGACCACCATTGTTAATAGGCTATGGTTGCTGTCTGTTACAGGGTGCTTGGCAGAACCCGAGAAGGCCACATTTCAAACCATGGGCAATATGATCAGGGGTTGGAGACCCCGGGCTTGTTCCAGCCCCAGTGGGGCACAAGCCTGCATGGCTGAGCCTGGGCTGCACTGCAGTCCCCAAGCCTCCAGGCCTGCGCAGGCCCGTGTTCCTCCCCGACCCCATTCTGCTGTTTGAGCACCAGCTCCCTCAGAGCCACCACCAGCCTTCAAGATGGCTCCTGCCAAACCTGCATCAACTGGCAGGGCCTGAAGGGAGCCAGTGGCCTCCCGTAGGACTCACAGCCACGGCTGGGCTTCTTTTCCTCCGTGGCCACCAGAGCCCAGGCTGAACCTCGCCCCGTGGCAGTGTGCCGAGGCAGGCTTCAGGAGCGGCTCTGCGGCCCGTGTCTGCGCCGTGTCCCCATCCGCCTCCCTCGGGCTCTCCACCCACTCCAGAAAGCAGAGCCACGTGAAAGCGTCTTCAAGGCACCATGAAGACGCATCCTGGAGGCTGCGGTGTCTGCAGCACTCAGGGAGAACCCCCCAACGTCACCTGTGTCCCTCCCTCTTGGCCACAGAGCCCACAGAGTCCAAGTCGGGACCCCGCAGCCAAGGTCACAGTCACAGGTTGGTGCCCCAGACCGACCCTCCCTCCGACACGCAGGACACCTGCTGCCGCACCCGCACTGTCACGCACTCGCGCTTCTCACTGATCAGCAAGCTGTGTCCAGCCTTGGGAGGCTCTGACCAGGAGGCCACGCCTGGCAAGACTCTGGGCTCCCGGGACTTAGCCTCAAAACAGTTCAAAGGAAGAGAAACCCTGAAGCTGATCTTAGCAAGCAATACCTCGAGCTGTTCTCTCTGTGGACTAGCTGCTGCCCCCTGACAAGGAAAGGAGCAGGAACTAACAACTGGCCTTCCCTCCCATCCACCCCGGGAAGTGGGAGCAGGCGGGGAGCGGGAGGGAGCCCGGCTGCGGCACCAGCCGCTCAGGATAGCCAGGGCCCCAGGGCCACAAGGCCACTCTGCCTGTGCCAGCCCAGTCTGAGCCCTGCGCCCGTCTGCTCACCCGCCTCCAGCTCCGAGCAGGAGCCCAGGAGGCACAGGGCCACAGCTGCCAGCACAGTCCCACCCAAGTTCGCATCTGTCAGACTCATCTCTCCAAGCTTCATCCAGAACGTGCTGAGAGCTTCTGCAGGACGACCCGATTAAAAATGGGCAGAGGCTTTCTCCAAGAGGATATTCAAATGGCCAATAAGCACAAGGCAAGACGCCCAACATCACTGATCTCAGGGAACTGCAGATCAAAACGAGAGGCCGTCCACACACATGAGGGCAGCTCCTAGCACACAGTAGGAAATGACCAGCGCTGGCCAGGCGTGACCTGACCATAACCTTGTGCACTGTGGGAGGGGACTCAAGTGGCAGAACCCCAGTGGGAAACAGGACGGAGGTCCCTCGGAAATTTCCAATGCGATATCATATGACGTAGCAATTCCACTTCTAGAATAGATCCCAAAGAACCGGAAGCAGGGACATTTGTTTCTTTGTTTTAAAATTTTTTTATTTGTTCTTTTTAGATACACATGACAGTAGAGCATATTCTGACATATTACACATGCACAGAGAGCAACTTGCCATTCTTAGGATGTGGAGTTACACTGGTCACGTATTCATGTATGAACATAGAAAGTTATGTCCAACTTGTCTACTGTCTTTCCTGTTTCCATGCCTCTTACCTGCATTCCCCTTTGTCTAATCCAATGAACTTCTACTCTTCCTCTTCCTTACCGCCCCCTCTTATTGTGTTTTATCATCTGCCTATCAGAGAGAACATTTGGCCTTTTGGTTTTGGTGATTGGCTTATTTCACTTAGTGTGATATTCTCCAGTTCCATACATTTTCTGGCAAATGCCATAATTTCATTCTTCTTTAAGGCTAAGTAATATTCCATTGGGTATATATATATATATATATATATATATATATACCACATTTTCTTTATTCATTCATCTGTTCAAGGGCACCTAGGCTGGTTCCATAGCTTAGTTATTGTGAATGCTATAAGCATTGATGTGGCTGCGTCACTGTCGTAAGCTGATTTTAAGTCCTTTGGGTATATGCCGAGGATTGAGATAACTGGGTCAAGTGGTGGTTCCATTCCAAGTTTTCTGAGGAATCTCCATGCTGCTTTCCACGGTGGTTGTGCTGATTTGCAGTCCCACCTAGCAATGTAGGAGTTGTACCTTTTTCCCCACGTCCTTGCCAACATTCATTGTTACTTGTATTCTTGATAATTGCCATTCTGACTGAAGTGAGATGAAATCTCAGTGTAGTTTTTTGCTTTTTGTTTTTGCTTTAGTTGTGGATGGACACAATACCTCTATTTTGTTTATTTACCTTTATGCAGTGCTAAGAATCGAACCCAGTGACTCACACATGCTAGGCAAGCACTCTACCACTCAGCCACAACCCCAGCCCTCTCAATATAGTTTTAATTTGTTTTCCCTAATTGCTAGAGATGTTGAACATTTTTTGTATTTATTCGTTGGCTGTATTTCTTCTGTGAAGTATCTGTTCAGTTCCTTAGCCCATATATTGATTGGATCATTTGTTTTTTTGATGTGAAGTGTTTTGAGTTCTTTATATATCCTGGAGATTAGTGCTCTATCTGAGGTGCAGGAGGTAAAGATTTTCTCCCACTCTGTAGGCTTTCTCTTCACACTTCTGATTGTTTCCTGTACTGTGAAAAAGTTTTTTTAGTTTGCTACCATCCCATTTATTGATTCTTTCCTTTTTTGGTACTGGGGATTGAATTCAGGGGCGCTTAACCACTGAGTCATATCCCCAGGCCTTTTTTGGTATTTTATTTAGAGACAAGGTCTTGCTGAATTGCTAAGGGTTTCATTAAATTACTAAGGCTGGCTTTTGAACTCACAATCTTCCTGTCTCACCCTCCCGAGTCACTGGGATTAACAGGTGTGCACCACCACACCTGGCCCGTGTATTGATTCTTGATTTTGCTTTTTTTTTTTTTTGGTTGTACTGGTGATTGAACCCAGGGCCCTGTGCTTGCAAGGCAAGTACTCTACCAACTGACCTATATTCCCAGCCCCTTGATTTTGCTTCTTGAGCTTTAGGAGTCTTGTTGAGGAAGTCAGTTTCTAAATCGACATGATCAAGAGTTTCTTCCAGTAAGCACAGGGTCTCTGGTCTAATGCCTAGGTCCTTGATCCACTTAAGTGTTGTTTTGTGCAGGGTGAGAGACAGAGGTTTAATTTCATTTTGCTACAGAGGGACTGCTAGTTTTCCCAGCACCATTCGTTGAAGAGGTTATCTTTCCTCCAATGTATGTTTTTGGCCCCTTTGTCTCGTATGAGGTAACTGTATTTATGTGGGTTTGTCTCTGTGTCTTCTATTCTGTACCACTGGTCTACATGTCTGTTTTGGTGCCAATACCATGCCATTTTTGTTACTATGGCTCTGTAGTATAATTTAAGTTATGGTATTGTGATGCCTCCTGCTTCACTTTTCTCACTAAGGATGACTTTGTCTATTCTGGACCTCTTATTTTTCCAAATGAATTTAGTGACTGCTTTTTTTATTTCTACAAGAACATCATTGCAATTTTAATAGGAATTGCATTAAATCCGTATAGCACTTTTGGTAGTATGGCCATACTGACAATATTAATTCTGCCTATCCAAGAACATTGGCGATCTTTCCATCTTCTAAGGTCTTCTTCAATTTCTTTCTTTAGTGTTCTATAGTTTTCATTGTAGAGGTCTTTCACCTCTTTAGACAGACTGATTCCAAAATGTTTTATTGTTGTTGAGGCTATTGTGAATGGGGTAGTTTTCCTAATTTCTCTTTCAGTTGATTCATCACTTTTGTATAGGAACAGAATTTCTTTATGGGTGTTCATTTTATATCCTGATACTTTGCTGAATTCATTTATGAGTTCTGTAAGTCTTCTGGTGGTTTTTTGGGTCTTATAAATATAGAATCATGTCACTGGCAATCATTTCAGTTCTTCTTTTCCTCTTCAATTCCCTTTAATGTCTTTCTTCTAATTGCTCTGGCTACGGTTTCAAGGATTATATTGAATAGGAGTGGTGAGAGTGAGCATCCCTATCTTATTCCAGTTTTTAGAGGGAATGCTTTCAATTTTTCTCCATTTAGAATGATATTGGCCTTGGGTTTATTATAAATAACTTTTACAATGTTGAGGTATGTTCCTGCTATCTCTAGTGTTTTGAACATGAATGCATGCTGTATTTTGTCAAACGTTTTTTCTTCAGCTCTTGAGATAATTATGTGATTCTTGTCTTTAAGTCTGTTGATGTAATGTATCACGTTTATTGATTCCTGTATATTGAAACAACCTTGCATCCCCGAGATGAACCCACCTGATCTTGGTGCACTATCTTTTTAATATGTTTTTGGATGCTTCGCCAGGATTGCATTAAGAACTTTTGCATCTATATTCATCAGGGATGTTTGTCTAAAGTCTTTTTTCCTTGATGTGTCTTTGTCTGGTTTGGGTATCATGGTGATAATAGCTTCATAGAATCAGTTTGGAAGGGTTCCCTCATTTTCTATTTCATGGAATAATTTGAGAACTATTGGTGTTAATTCTCTTGGGTGAAAATCCATCTGGTCCTGGGCTTTTCTTGGTTGGTAGGCTTTTGATGGTGTCTTCAATTTTATTGCTTGAATTTGAACTGTTTAATTTTCTGTGTCCTCCGATTCAATCTGGGTAGATCATATGTCTCGAGAAATTTGTCAGTGTCTTCAAGATTTTGTATTTTATTAGAGTATACATTTTCAAAATAGTTTCTGATTATTGTCTTTATTTCAGTAGTATCCATCGTGATATTTCCTTTTTCATCATGAACTTTAGTAATCTGAGTTTTTGCTCTCCTTCACTAGTTTGGCTAACGGTTCATCAATTTTTTTCTTCAAAGAATCAAATTTTTGTTGATTTTTAAAAATTTTTTTGTTTCAATTTCACTGATTTTTGGTTCTGATTTTAATTATTTCCTGCCTTCTACTGCTTTTGGTTTTGATTTGTTCTTTTTCCAGGGCCTTGAGATGTAATGTTAGGTTATTTATTTGTTGACTTTCAATTCTTTTAATGTATGAGCTCAATGCGATGAACTTTCCTCTTAGTACTGACTTCATAGAGTCCCAGAGATTTTGATATGTTGTATTGCTATTCTCATTTCCTCTAAGTATTTTTTATTTCATCCCTGATTTCTTCTGCTATGTCTTCGTATTTGCTAAGAGTCGGACACCCAAGTTCACGACAATGCCAGGGCTCCCTCAGCAGACGAATGGATGAGCAGAGTGAGGTCTGCCCTGCAGAGGAATGTCACCAGCCACAGGAAGAGATCTGAGTGTTCACTGGGAACTCTGACACACGCCACAACATAAGCCAGTCACAAAAAGGTGAATACCGCAGACTGTTCTCATGGTCAAAACCCCTGCTTACAGAAAGTAGAGGGCTTGTCAGGTGCCAGGGAGAGGGCCAGGGAGTTCCTGTGTACGGGGCTGAGCTCCAGTTCAGCAAGATGGAAACAGCATTAGGGATGGATGGAGAGGGGGGTGCACACTGTGAAGTGCTCCGTAACACCAAGTTGATGCCTAAAGGTGGTAAAAATGGCAATTCCGGTCATGCGTACCTCGCCACAGTCAGAAATGGAAAAAACTACTTGGCTACTCTCAGCTTTTTGCACTTCCATGAATTTTTTTTTTTTTTTTTCACTTCCATGAAAATTTTAGAGTTATTTTCTTAATTTCCACAAAACACCTGTTGGCATTTTGATTAAAATGCATACAGTCATTCTCTAACTGTGTCCATAACTGACTGTGCATTGCCACAGCTCCAGGACACGATGCAGCTGAGTGGAGGAGTGTGTGCGCAGCACCAATGAGGCCCTGGGCTCCTCCCAGCACCACCAGCATCTGTCTATCAACCTGCTCAATTCACTCGTGCTCGTGTTTGGACTGTCTAGGTTGCAATCACATCATCTGAGAAAAACATTCTCATTTCTTCTTTGCAATCTGTCTAGGCTTCTACTGTTTTCACCTCCTTAGTACATTAACTAGGACTTCCAGTAAAAATTTAAATTGAAAAGTAAGAGCAGACGCCTTCCTCTTGCTCCAGATCTCCAAGGACAAACTGACACAGGATGCAGGCCATGGGGTTTCCCATACATTTATCAGATTAAGAAAGGGCCCTTTATTCTTGCTGTGTTAAGTTTTGTTTGTTTTACCATAAAGGAGTTCTGAATTTTACCAAATGTCTTTCCTGCCTCTGTTGACATTAACATACACTTTTTCTACCTTACTCTGCTAATGTGGTAAGTTATATTGACTGATATTCAAATATTAAAAAATACTATATCTTTGTAATAAACACTGTGTTTGTTACCCTTTTTATAAACTGCTGAACTCCACTTGCTAATGTATGGTTTAGGATTCTCATGGCTATTGTTGGTGAGCTTGCTTGTAACTTTCCCTCCTTCTAAAGTCTCAGTCAGATTTTTGGTACCAAGATTATGGTGACCTCCTAAGACGAGCTCGGTTGTGAGTTGAGTTGGCTTGTTTTCTGTTGCATAAGCTGCTATTCTGACCAGTTACTGTCTAGTCATTACTCTGGCCCTTGTCCATGCTTGTGATGACTTCTGCCTCCTTTCCTCAGTAATCTAGGCACCATGAAGCTATAAGCATGGCTGTGCCAAGTCCCACAAGTTTAGACAGGTGGTATTTTCATTATTATTTGGTTCAAAATATCTCTTAACTTCTCAGAATTTCCTCTCTGAACTTGGGGTTAGTGCACACTGCGCTGCTCACTGAGCAAGCCTGTGGAGAGCTGCCTGCAGCTGCCTCTCATCCACTCGTGCTGTGGCAGAGAAGACTGCACGATCCCAGACTTCAGCACCGAAAAACAAACAAACACACAAACAAAAAAAACTGCATGGCTAAGCCAGGAGGACCCAAATTCACAGCCAGCCTCAGCAACTTGGCAAAGCCCTAAATAATTTAGTGAAATCCTCTCTCAAATAAAAAATTAAAAGGGCGGGAATGTGGTTCAATGGTAGAGCACCCTGGGTTCAAATCCCCCTTTCCCCCTAAGAAAGAGGAGGCTCAGGCAGGAGAGCCTGGGTTTGCCACACCTGAGGTGTGGAATGAGGACGGAAGCCCCAGCTGGGATTTTCCCCAGACTGGAGGCAAGAGACCCGCACCAGCCAGCCAGCTTCCTTCTAGCGCTGAGGATGTCAGGGCCCAGGTGACCACCTCTGAGGCAAGGGAAAGCACAGAGCAGCGGAAGCCCTCTCGGTGGCACAGCGACCTGCGACCTCCCCACTGCACAAAGCTTTGCACGTGGGCTTCCCTCTCCTGGGGACGGACCTGCGAGGACGTCTCGCAGACAAACCAGACAGCCTCCCTGGCAGAAGCCTCACCTGAGGACAGGAGACCAGCCACTTGGCTGGGTGCCGTCAGCAACAGCCCTGCCCTCAAGTCGGAGTAGCCGGGCAGGCCGTGGCCAGCCCCTCATGCGGCCTTTCCTTTCAGTCCTACTGTGTGCTTGGGGAGCCAGGCAGGAGTGGAGAGCGTGCTCCTACTCCCCAAGTGTCCACCACTGCAGGGTGGACCAAACACTGGGCACACTCCAAGCAGAGTGCCGCACTAGCCCGCAGTATCCCTCAGAGCTGCAGCCACGCCGGGAAGTCCTGAACACTCAGGCCCGTGTTTGGACAGTGGCAGGACAAGACCCGTAGCGTGGCTGCGTTTACTAGCATTCAAACCCACGAAGGGACTGTGAGAGGGGGTGTGCCGGGCCAGGGTGGGAGATGGGAGAGCAGGCAGACCCCGGGCCTGTCCTGCCCCTGCCGCCAGGTGGGGGTGCGACGTCCATCCATCCACACGCCCAAGGCACAACCGGCTCCCGGCGCCCGTCAACAGCACTCGCGCCTGGGCTGCGACACGTGTCCCTGCCACGTAAGGATGACAACCGGTGGACTGAGGGCAGGCACAGGGTGGGGGTGGGGGCTTTGTGACTTCCACTCGAGTTTTCTGTAAAACCGAAATTTCTCTCGAAAAATAAATTCACTATTTTTTTAAAAAGAAATAAAAGATAAAAGAGGCCCCAGGAGGATATGCCCTCAGGGCCAACACCACTCCTCTAGGAAGCTCCCTGGGATCCGGCGAGCCCTGTCTACACAGCACCCCTATGCTGAGGGGCAGGGGTGCCCACAGGCGCGTCCAGGGCGGCAAAGGTGCAGCAGCATGTGGGGAACTCCCTGGGAAGCCACGCTCCCACGAGGAGCAGAAAGCTTCTCTAGGGCGACTTTCAGCTTCGGCACCTTGAGCAGAGGAACGCACCCACCTACCTCTAGGTCATCGAGGGAACGCGTGATGCTGACCCTCTTGGATCTTCCGAACGACCTCCGCAGTGAGGCGCGTTGAGAAGTCTGGGCAAACCCAGCTCCTCGTCCGAACTTGGAGCCCTAGACAGAAAGAAAAAGGCGTGTCAGGAGGTCCCCCCAGAGAGCTGTCAGCTTCCCGGGGGCTGCAGAGGAGCACAGAGGAGCGCGAGGCCAGGAGGCACAACCAGACGGGGCGCCACCCCGGGCGAGCTTCGCCACACGTTTTACACCCACAGAAACACAAAGCTGGGGAAGCGTTGTCTCAGGACTTCCAGATATCACTCTGCCAGTTACCAGCTGTCTGCCCGATGACACCTCCCAGCCCCACTCTCTAACTCCAAGATGGCACAGGACCGTCTGCCCCAAAAGAGCCAAAGGAAGAGCACGGGGACGCACAGCGAGTGGGAAGCATGGGGCAGAGGCCACACTTTCCAGAGGCTCCGGCACTTCAGGACACACCACCGACCAAGGACCAGCCAGCACTGACGTGTGACACAGCAGCTGGCAAGACTGCAGCTCCTCCTCTCGTGGACTGAGACGTCTTCCTGGTGCTCAGCACACCAGACACTTCCAACATGGAAGCCATCGATGCCAATAACAAAAGTCGCACAAGGGGATTCCCCAAACACCTTGGAACCTGAGACCCCTCTCTGGCAGGAGGAGGGTGCCAAGTTGTTTCTGGGTCACCTGAAGATGGTGCCCACCCATGGGAACCCCTGCAGCAATTCCCTGTAAACCTCTAGCGGTTGAACTCTGGTGCACTGCTGCCTTGCTCTGAGCCACACAGGAGTGACATCCTGGCCACGGACTGGCCCTCTCACCCCCACCTGTGACAGAGGCAGCAAAGAAGCAAGGCTCTGGCCTTCCAGAGTCCTCCAAGTACAGCCTTGGTCCACCTGCTGGCCCATGCGCCCGGCCCACCTCCTGCTGCTCCCCCAGCCCCAATACTCTTCCTGGCTCCAGGTCTCTAGAGATCCAAACGCCCTGCACAGACCCCACCCTTGGCCCCTCCATCATCCTCAGCATCAGGATACATCCTTTTCCCACATGGCCACCCAGCCCCACACTTGTCCCCGCCCTCCTCGGTCATCTCAATGCCAAATGCCCCCCAGCCACCAGCCTCTGCCTTCCCACCCTCTTCCCCTAGCACCTCACCCAAAACTCCTTATCAGGATCTCCAGTCCACCAATGCCTGGAGTCTCAGAGTCCCTGCCCCTACTCCCATCCTCTCGTCCTCTCAGCCAGCACAGGGCCACAGGCCACCACAGACCTTGCACACAAAGTCCCCCTGTCCCCCTCTAAGAAATACAAAGTTTGGTGGTCCATATTCAGACATCAGTGTTCAGCCTTACCTGTAAAACAGGAATGTAATGAGGGAGTTGGAGGGGAGATAGAGAGATTGGAAAGTTACAGAAGTGTTTAGCACCAGCCTATGGATGTGACGGGTCCAAAGCCCATGCCCCTGAACCAGCCCTTGACAAACAGGAGGTAAGCAGGAAGGCCTGACCAACAGAGAGGACCTCTCCATTAAGAAACAGTAACTGAGGTACAGAAGTAAGAGCTGTGTCCGTGCCAAGGGCACTCGATCCAGGAAGACTCCCACCAGGAGAACAGGGAGGTGGGAACAACCAAAGGTACATTTCTTTAAATAACCCAATAGGAGACAGTAAGCCCCAGGTGACATCGGGAAGACTGTGTGCCCCATAGTACTCAGTCAATGAGGAACCAGGGAGGGACTCCCCACACGAGGAGACAGCTGGATATAACGGCTCTGGGTGTCCTGCGTCCCTGGACGCAGTTCTTGCAAGACCGTCAAGCCTTGATTTTTGCTATAGCTCGTGCCTCTCGGTCCACTCTGTGGATTGGATTTGGACAGGGAGCCCATTTCTCACATCCCCAAACCCACATGCACTGGTAAAACCCCAGCAACAGTCAGGCAGGCTGCAGAGCAGGGGACAGGCAAAGCAAGGCCACGCTGTGGGGACACTTGACGAAGGCCATCAGAACACACAGCTGGATGGACAGGCAGTTGGGGATCTGTGAGCAAAGGAAAGCTGAAGGGAGGGTGGAGGAGGAAAGGGGGGGCAAGAACAGCTGCAGAGGACAGCGGGGCCTGAAGGGGGCGGCCAAGGCCCTCCTCTCAGAAGATGTCAACGCCACCAGGAATGAGGTTCTGGGACAGGGGCAAGTCCACCTCTGCCCACAGAATCCCACTGCCCAACAGAGTGAACACGCCTTTCACCTGGGGGTGCAGAGCAAGCACCCCACATGCTATCACCTGCCAATACCCACAACCAGCAGGTCCTGAGCACACACTAGCCTCCCACTACGGGGACACACATGAGTGCCACCCACGGAAAGGGTGGCGGAATGTGCTGGGCGCACAGAAAGGAGCCAGACTGGACACCCTCTCCTGTGCCAGGTGCAACAAGAACACAGAGGACAGCCACCACATCCCGTGGTGGAGCCCACCGGGGAAGCAGAGGCAACAGCTCTCTGGGAAGCCAGTGCAGTTCTGGTACAGAGCAGCAAAGGGCAGCCCTGGATGCAGGTGGAGCTGGTGGCACCATCTTCGGGGCAGGCAAGGGCCCCACGCCCAGAGGCTGCAGCTGCCATGTGGAGAGGCACCCTCTTTGCATCCACCACAGCCAGACCCTGAGGAAAGCCCCCCAGAGGGCTTCCGGTTACAGGCAGCACAAAAGCAAGACCAGCAGGGGCCAGGGTGGAGCTAAGCACCACAGGGCCTCTCCATAGCCATGGCCACTCAAGACAGGTTCACTCCAAGACAGCTGTGCGGGAAGACCTGCTTATCCCCAGCTGAGGAGGGCACATCTGCACAGGCAGCATCTCTGAGGCTTGAGCCTGGGCACCCTTCCCGCCAGGTGCTCGGAGGCCAGGCATCCAGACCGACATGGGTTCCTGCCTCCTGCTGGGGGTGGTGAGCCTCTGGCTCATCATGTGTCTTGTCCCTGATGGCACAGGCCTGGCTGTGACAACCGAGAAAGCTCTGCTGTGGACATGACACTCCTGGCTCCAGGGAACCCGCACTCCCTGGCGCAGGCTGTGAGCTGCAGGCAGACTCAGGTCCACACCTCCCCCCGCGCTCACACTGAACAGCGCGTCAGGTCACTTCACTGGGGTCCTTGCTATCAAGTAAAGAATGTGAGATTCTCAAGACACACTTGTCAGAGAAATTCATTGTTCAAAAACTTGCCCAAAGTCATAGCTCAGTGGTAGAGCTTGCCTAGTATGTGTGAGGCAATGGGTTCAATTCTCAGCACCACATAAAAGCAAACAAACAAATAAATATACATTGACAACTAAAAAAAAAAAAACAAAAAAAAAACTTGCTCAAAGCTGATTCTAACTCTAAAACTGAATCTGGTCTGAGGGCCCAGCACCTCAGGACTGGCCTCCCCTCCTGGCTGCCTGCTCACACCTTCAGGGGCTCCAGCAGTGCCCTGCTGTTGCTGAAGCTGTGGGGCCTGTCCTGCCACACAGACTCTGGGCTCCCAGCTAGCCCCTCAACCTCATCCCCTCCTGCACTCGGTCAGGCCCTGACCGAGGCAGACTCCCCAGGGTCCCTCCCCTGCCTTCCTGCCACCACCAAGACTGCACACTGCTGGCATCTGCACCTACCCGCTGTGGACCGGCACATCCATGAGGGCGGCAAGGACCTCTGGCTTCGGCTTCTGTCTGTTCCCTTTTCACACCTGCCGCCCAGCACAGTGCTCAGCACCCAGGACTTGTTGAGAGGACCAAGGAGAAGGTGCTCAGTGGTGTTTAGGAAGCCAAACAACGTGGGGGCTGACTGCCTAATAGCGGGGGCGAGTCACCCCAGTCCAAGGTCGGCCCAGCAGCCGTGCAGATGGCATGGTTTTGTCGCAGCGCAAGTGTGAACACAGGAAACGTCCACAGTCTACCGCTAACCAGAAGGTCAAAACCTCTGTATGAAATGACTCCATTTTGTACAAATTATACAGCTAGTCAGTACTTTCCGCAGTTAGGGGAGTGGGTAATGAACCCATGGCTTTGTGATGAGAAAAAGCTTAATTCATGAAACTCAGGTGACTGCACAGGAGACTCTGCGCAGGACAGCATGGCCACACCTGCCAAGCCGCCCCGCTGCAATTGGCTTGAGAACCTGTACCCCAGGGCAGGCAGGGGGGAGCCTGCACCCAGTTACACACAGACAGGTTGTGAGATTTGGAAATGGAAAGAAGAAAGACAAATCTAACAGTCCAGCAAAGAGAAAGACATTCCTGCAGAGAACTAAATCAACTCCGGGAATGAATGCAAGTGACTGAAGTGACATTAACCAACAGAGGAAACCAGCATTATTCGTTGTTTTCTCAAATTGAGAGTCCATCATCCTGGCAGAAGGAAACAGAAGGTGTGAACTTCCACAGATAGGTGGGCATCCCCTGCTGGTCCTGCACAGTCCAGACTCTCCCCTGAGGGCTAAATAGTAGACAGCACTTCCTATAAAGCAGCCTCAGGACACAGGCTCCTCTGCAAACCACTGACTAAGGTGGGAAGGCCCTTAGAGGCCAGCAGGGCCCACAGGAGTAGCAGCAGCGTCTGCACAGTCACCCTGAGGCAGACGCCTGGGGCAGCCACATCACCTCACTGCCCAGAATCCACACAAGGCCCGAGCCCAAGTGCCCAAGTTGGCAGGAGGCCAGCCAGCTTCAAGGATTGCCGAAGGACCCCAGGAGGAATCACCCATTTGGTGCAAAGGTGCCATCTCAAAGTGCAAAGGTGCTGGCTGGGCTCCCAGGGAGGGCTCCTCTCTGCTGTCGCCCACCACACAGGAGGCCCAAAAGGCACGGGCCCCCCATAGAAAACAGCTAGAAATGAGGTAAGGGTGGAACCTAGTCTGCTGACGCCTGCCCACTGCCCTGGGGCCGAACCATCAACCCCTCTCTGGGCCAACAACACATTCTCCCCTGGGACCCCCAATGCAGGGCAAGAAGTGACCAGGTAACTAGCTAGTCCAATCCTTAGGCGACAGATGAGAACAGAAGCCACAGAGGACTGTCCAAGGTCAGAGCAGGGCGGCTGGTCTGAAGTCCAGATCCTTTTTTTTCGGTGGGAGAGACAAGGGATTGAACACAGGGGTTCTTTAAACACTGAGCCACATTCCCAGCCCTTTCTATTTCTTATTTAGAGACAGGGTCTCGCTAAGTTGCTGAGGGTGGCTTTGAACTTGGGACCCTCCTGCCTCAGTCCCCCGAGTCACTAGGATAACAGGTGAGTCTTGTTCTACTACTGCACTGTGCTTTTGGGATACTTTTGTAACTCTGCCATGTAATGAATATAACACAAAATGTGCCATCTTGACCACTGGGGTAGCACCAGGCACTTTCATGGTGCTGCTCAACCATCACACTGTCTCCAGAGCTTTCTGTCTTCCCAGTGGAAGCTCCATCCCATGAACACCAGCGCCCACCACCTCCCCTGCGCATGGGCTCAAGGACTCCGGGTCCTGGGTGTGTGGAAGCGGCTCATCCTGCTCGGTGAAGGCCTCAGGGCCCATCCTGCCAGCATGCCTCAGGATCTCCTTCTGAGAACCATGGTGCTCCAGGTAGGGTGGCTGCTCTACACTGCTCCTTCCCCTGGGTGGACGCCGGGCACCTCCCTGTCCCACCTGTAGTGCTGATGCTGCTGTGTCCCCGGCCCATCGAGTCTGCTTCAGGTTCCAGGTACACGTCAGAAGTGGGATCGCTGGATCACTTGGGTATCTACTCTGAATTTCTTAGGGAACCACCACACTGGGGTGGCCACACCATTGACATGTCCAGCAGTGCTTCCTCCCACTGCTGTCACTCTCCTGCTGGGCGTGCATTGCACTGGTCCGGGCTGGTCCTCCTCTGGTGGACTGCGAGGCCAGCGTGCGTCCACATGCTGCTGCCACGTGAACACCTTCTCTGGAGCAACGTCTGTGTGGGTCCTATCCCCCCTTTCTAGCTGGGTGCTTGCCACTGGCACAGAGTGTAGGGTTTTCCTACGTCACCTGGGCTAACCGGCACCCACCGTGCTGTCCATGAGTATGCCGCCCACCCTGTGCCGCTTTCCACTCAGGTGGTGAGCCTTTCGATAAACGCAACTTTCAGATTGTTGATGTAATGTGCTTTATGTATACTTTTTCTTTTGTTGCCTCCACTGCTAGAATTCAAAATCCCTAATCCAACCTAGACTACAGCCCCTGCAGGGCCAGGCTATGTCTGTCCTGGCCACACTGCCCCCACCCCTACCCAGTGCTGGGTACATAAAACACCCATCGGAATTTACTAGGCAAATAAACTCTAAGCAGAGACAACTTAGCCATGGCTGGCTCAAGATAAAGCTGGGGAATAAGACACCCTGGTAGTTAAGAAGCCCCAACATATTCCTGGGTATCTAGAAGCCACGTGTTCGAGAATGCCTAAGAAGGCCCCAAGTTCTCACCTCCGACCTTGAGAAGGAAGTGACGGAAGGGCAGAGTGCTGAAGGCACACCCCTGCACGCACACCGAGTCCCCAGCTGGCCTGGGAGACTGTCAGCATCTAAGGACACATCTGTCCAGTCACTAGCTGATCACAAGGCTAGCCAACCTCATGGACACATAACAGAATACACTTCACAGAATCAGTTCAGAGAAGTCACAGAACAAACCACAACAACCAGCAACCAACTGCTGGGACTAAGCTGAAAGGAGCAAGCATCCTCACCATGAGGGTCCTGTCTGGGGATCCACCTGGGCCACTCTTGTGGTATAGGAGACCCAGTATGGGCAGAAGGGGGTATGCATACCATGTAGCCAAACAGAGGGTCATGCCAGTCACCGACTGCCTGGCCTCCCTTCCTTGCCCAGCCTCTGATCCTGGAGCCAGCCCAGCTGGTCACCTGGTCAGTCCCCTCCCCTGGCTCAGCCTTACTCCAGGAAGCCTGACTGGCCAGGGGTCCCTACCTTTTGGACTATAGATCAGTTCCCCTGGGAAGTGCCTGCCCACTCAAGGCTAGAGAGCCAGTTCTTTCCCATTATGCACTCTGCTTCTGAAGACGTGCTTCCTGTTAGAAACCCTGTGCACAACCACGTGTGAGGCACACTAGAAAGTTCATGATGCTGCAGAGATAGCCTCTGAATGTTGTGAGAAACTGTGGATGGGGGCTCACATTTTGGACTTTGTATTCCTCTGGGCCTGCCCGAGTTCTCCTCTCAGAGTGCTGCTTGCTGCTTCTTGACCAGTCTGTTTCCCACAACAGGACACTTGGGCTGTGGCCAGGTCAACTGGTCCTGTTGCCTCATGGTAGGGTAGTCCCTGGGGGGCGACTTGCCAGCACTGACTTGCCACCTGGCTGTGGGCAAGGCTCTTGACATTCATGAAGCTTCACTTCCTTGCCAGGAAAACAGAAATAAAGTCACCTGCCTGATGGCATGGAGAATGCCTGCCAAGGTGAGATCGGGCCCTGGTGCTGTCATAAAGCAGCGGGTGCTTGCCTCTGTCCAGCACTGATGCTCCAGCTCCCCAGGGGCACTCCATCCTCCTGCCCCACTCCAGCCTGGCTGTGGCTGTAAACGGCCCTCAGTGGAGACAGCACTACAAAGAGCCCCAGGAGCAGTTCAGGACCCGCTGATTCCCAACGGGTTGAACTTCCCACATCACCAATCCTCAAGGGTCAGTCAGTTCACTTGCTAACCAGACAAAGGTACTGTGGGCCTCCCAGGCATCCTGAGGACTGTAAACCAGCACCGTAAATCATGCAAAGCACAACACTGTACGGTGCCCAGGCCACCACACTTCATGGGACGTGGGTGAGGGCCCCACAGTCCCGAAGAGCCAGGAGGATCTGGGTATTTCTCTACTTACACAAAGACAATGGAGAGAACACATTCTTAAATATGTGCTCAAGAGACCACAAATGTCCCATCTCAAGTAACAGTTTCCAGCCCATTACCCCCTGACCAGCCCAATGAAGACAGCCCCCAGGCTAGAGTGAGAGTGCTCCTGACCCCTCCACAGGGTGGGCTCCACAGGGAAGGAAGAGGACCCCTCCTTGAGAAGCCCAGTTGGGGTTTAGAACTGCCAGGAACATGAAAAATAAAAGTGAGACCCCACTAGAACAACCTATTAAACATACATTTCATTTTACCTTTAGAAAATAAAAAGAAAAGAATCAGGTTGGAAATCCATGGGATTACAACTGCTTTTCTTTAAAAAAAAAAAAAAAAAAAAAAAAGGTCCGTCCTCAGATACACCAGCACTTGAGCACTCGCAGGGTCACTGTGGAGAGGTGGAACTGCAGACCTATCCTCTCCCTCTCTGAAGCACTTTGTAACAAGGAAGCCCCAAGAGCTGAGGGGCCTCAGGTGAGAGCACACCACAGGCAGCCCAGCCAGGGCTTCTGCTCTATCCTGCCCTGGCCCCAAGCAGCCAGGAGCCCCCCATGGGGAGGAGCAGGGGGAGGACCTGGCCCAGGCTGAGAGTTGCCTTCCCTCTCACCCCACCTGCCCACCCAGACGTCAGGGCCACGCACGGCAGCAGGAGAATGAGAGCCATGGAGAGCCAGGGCTTCCAGGCAAGGCAGTCTGCAGCATGGGGCAGAGCAGATACCCCGTGGCACCTGCCAGGAGCCTCAGCCAAAGCCACGCCACCAAGTGCATCTGCCCTACATTACTGCCAGCAGGCTTACCTTCTTGTCGTCTTTGCTCTTTCTAACATTTCGATGGGGCCCAAAAATGTTTTGCATTCCAAAAGCTTTCCTGGCCCAGTCCCTCTTCTGGGAGCTCAGTGGGGCCTGCGTGAAGCTGCCTTCTACCCGGTAGCGGTCTGCGGGGATCTTGCTCATGGGAGGGGGCAGCGTGCCGCAGTTGACGCTGGACCAGCCGTCAGTGGAATCCGTGTACGATTCCTGGTCACTGGCATGTCCACACTGCCACTCCTGGAGCACGTGGACCGGGAGCCACCGCTGGCTCAGACCACAGCCAGCACCCACAGCACCCCTTTTGGAAGGAGGGACGGAACTCCGCAAGGAGGCCGGGGGCACCTCCATGTGAGAGGGTGGGCCTAGATGCTTGTTTAAGTCCAAGAACCTGTCCATCTGGGAGCCAGCCTCAAGTGGGGAGACTGCCTCAGAGTCCCGACAGAAGGCCCCATTCCAGGGCACACCCCAGGGCTGAGAGCCCCTCCCGCCCACCCCCTCCCACCCAGGGCCGCTGCCCAGGCCATGCCTGCTGGAGCTGGCACCCAAGTCAACCACCAGCACCCGGTTACTCTTCTCTTCCTGGTTGAAATTCCCAATGCCGCTGTCACTGTTGCTGCTGGTGCTATTATTCTGGTGGGCATCGGCATCCCCGTCCAGGAAAGCACGGGCCCGCACGCCCTCGATCAGCTCACCCATGTCTCGGTACAGGACCGAGATGAACTGAAGCACAGGAAGTGAGGATGCTGGGAACTCCAAACAGCCGCTGGTGTCAGGGTCGGCTGTGCAGGCAAACCCGAACCGCCGCGCGATGCCTTGGTGGATCTTGTGATGGAACAAGTCTGGGTCCACCATGAACACGTGGCAGGACGTCCGCAGGGTGCCCTCCTCCTCCTGCACCAGGCTCCCATCATCACTGGTCTGCATGGTCACCAGCCCGAAGAACCGCCTGTCGTCTGGGCACACGGCACTGAACGCCAGCTTCTCGGCCGGGTACTCGGCCACCACGCCGGCCTTGTCCGCGCACAGCTGCACGCAGTCATGCATGATCTTCATTGTCACCAGCGAGTGAATCTTCTGTTCTGCCCGCAGGCGCCGCATGCAGCCGCGGATGGCCTGCAAGCTGTCGCACTCCAGGTTGGAGCTCGTGGAAGGGAGCTCGATGGAGCCCAGGTAGCCCACCACCATGGCAACGTTCAGAATGCTCGCATCCAGTCCAAAGTCATCATGACTCTCTAGCCCCATGCTGAAAACTGAATCCTCGTTGATGACCTTTGCCACCTCCTCCTTGGAAAGCACTCCGGGATGTGGCGCACTCAGCCCCTCCAGGCCCAGGTCAGATCGTGTGGCAGCAGACTCCGACAGGGATCTCTGCTTCAGTTTCAAGGGCTCTGAACCACTCACACAAAGACCTGGGCTTTCAAAAATCATATTGAGAATCCCACCCGATTGCATTTCCTCCACGACTCTCTCTGCCCTGTTTATACCCAATGCCTTCGAGTCGAGTTTGGGCTTTAGCCAGCCTTTTCCCTCATAAAGTCCACCTTCCTCATCACTGGAGCACGACTCCAGGTGGCCGACACCCTCTCCAACCACCATGCGCAGGACACCAGAGCATTTCCCGATCAACTTCACCACGTCCTCATGAGAGGCTTTTCTCACGTTGATCTCATTGACAGCAAATATCTGGTCTCCCGCTCGGAGGCCAACGAAGTCAGCGGGGCTGCCCCTCATGACGCAGCTGAGCACACAAGGTGCCTGTCCAGAGAGGGTAAACCCGTAGCCAGCTCTGCCGCGGGCGACTTCCACACTCCGCACGCGCCTCCCTGGCTCGCCAGCCCTGTACATCCTGAAGCGCTCCCAAGATAGACAGCATGTCGCTAAGCCAGGGGATCCATGCTTCAGGGGTGCTCGAGGCTACCACAGTTCCTCTTGAAACAAGGCCCTAAGGAGGAAAGACAAAACAGCTTGTCACCGGTAGGCCCATCTCTACCACTGACAGGTACTATCCAAACATAAAAAGATGATTCTCAAGGAACGCCACCCCAGCTGCCACGTAAATGCCCATGGGAGGGAAGAGCAGCGTCTGCATCCGCCGCACTTCAAAGTGGAAAGAGAACCCTCCCTTCAAGCAGAAAGCACCTCTCAGGGATGAGGCCACCTCGGCCCTGGGGAGGTATGAGCAGGACTCCACAGAGCAGCCCCATGCGCAGCTGTGGGGACAGCAACAGGCCCCACTGAGCAGTCCCAGGAGTCACCACAGGTCACAAGTGTCCAGAGGCACCCCTCAAGTGGCAGAACCCAGCTGAACAGCAGGGCTGTCCTGGGGTCAAAGGCCCTGAAGATCATTCCATCCAATACTTGATTTGGTCACAAATCCCCTTGAAGCATTTCCCTCAGGAGACAGGGTCACTTTATGTTTTCTCATATCCCGCAATCCTCCCACAATTAATTTTTTTGAACAAAGTGTTGTGTGCAGAAAACATATTAGATTGAACACAACCTCAATTTATAAAGCTACAGAGGTCACACAACAGGATAGATAAAACAACGACCCAAAAGAGCAAGGAAATATAATTCTCATTTAATTATTCCAGGCAAGACTTTATCATTTAAAGTACTTACTGCATATCACTGAAAACAGATCTGTGTCAGGGTCCCCAGGCGCACCCCTGGGCCCGCGACCCAGGACTCAGCACAAGGCACCCTCACAGCTCTGGCTCATCACAGCAAAGGGGCTCAAAGCAGAATCAGCAGTGGGAGATGCATGGGGCCAAGTCCAGGAGCCCAGGTGGGAGTCCAGAGCCCCTCCTGGTGGAGGCTGGGGATGCACTTGACTCCCCAGCAAGGAGCTCTGGCAGCACGTGTGGCAGTGCCAACCAGGGAGCCCAGGAGGGACTCAGTGTCCAGGGCATTCACTGGGGCTGGTCCTCTGGGCACCTTGGAGGGTCCGTGCCAAAGCTCTAGACTCCCAGAGGCGGGGTAGGTGTCTACACAGACCTCACCGTCTACACAGACCACTGAGGCGCAGGGGCCTCCTCTCAGTCGGTGCAGACACCAGCCAGGGGCCAAGCCGGCACACAGCCTGTCCTAGACGGCTCTTGACCGCCCTGAGAACTCTCCACTGCACCAGACCCTTTAAAAAGCAATACAGCCAGTGGCTATGTTATGAAGATCCAGAAAACAATAAGTAACATGATTTTTAAATAACTGTTGTTAGAAGGGATTCTCGTATCTTGGGATAAAGTTTCCGGAAACAGTCATAAACAGAGTCAGAATAATTTTCAGACACACACACAGAGAAGCTGGAGCAGGGTGAGGTGGGAAGCGCGTGACCAGACGCCTCCAAGAGCAGCCCCTGGGGACAACACTCTCAGGGTGCGCATCTGAATAAATCATCCTTTGAGACGTGTGTGTGAAAACAGCAATCTATTTATAAATACTGCATTACTTAATATCAAAGTGGTGCTAAATCAGTAATTTAAATGTTAGGACTAAACTTTTAACGGATTCATATTCATCAGTAAGAACGTACCTACTGGGGCTGGGGGTGTGGCTCAGTGGCAGAGAACTCATTTAGCAGGCACAAGACCCTACGTTCCATCCCCAGAAGCAGAAAAAAAGAAAAAGAGAGAAAATGGAAGAAAAAATTTAAAAAGGTAACATATATTAAAGTTATCAAGAAATGTTTTTAGGACCTCCTCGCTGGACATTTTAGCAGTGTGATAGCTGAATAATGTTCCCTAATAGGTCCATACCCTAATGGCCTGTGCCCAAAAACATCCCCTCCCATGGCCACAGGACTTTGCAGATGCCATCAAGTGACCATCTGAGATGGGGAGACTACCCTGGTTATTCCATTCAGGAGGCCGGTGTAACCCAAGGGTCTCTGTGAGGGGGAGTCGGAGGATCCATCAGAGGAGATGGCCACTGAGGCAGGCGGAGGGACCCAAGGATGGGCCCCAGCCCAGGGATGCAGAAGCCCAGCCCTGCCCAGACCAACTAGGGCCTGGTCAGACTGAGGTGGGCCCTGGAGGAGAGCAGATCTGGGCTTCAGCCACCAGCTAAGGGAGCTGTCTCAGCACCTGATGGGGCAGGAGCAGTATACAAGAGCCTGCCTAAAACATCCAGAATCCAGTCGGCTCAGCAGTCATGATTTACCAAAGTCCTGCCACTCCTGCTGGTGCTGCAGGCCAGTCACTACTGCACACTGGTCCAGGCTCTGACCCCTTCCTCCAGGGGCAGGAGGCCTGTTGCTTCTCTACCAGGTCGTAAGAGTCAACTGAGCAAAGAAGCCAGTGGACCTGAGACACAGGGTGCCATCAGCCTCCGTGGTCTCTCCCCTCAGCCTGGCCCAGTCAGCACAGGTGCCACAAAGTCACCATCTCCAACGGGACCCACATCCCACCCACCACCAGCAATGCTCAGGGCTGCTGAACATCCACCTGGCCATCTACCCGACACCCACACGGCAACACACACAGGAAGACATATGCCCTGGTGCCCCACATGAAAGGCACTGACCATCCCTGTGTCCAGCTGTCTTGCCACCTACCACCCCCTCTAGCAGCCGGATCCCAACCCCAGGCCTCTGGGCCGTCCTGAAGAGCATTGTTGAGGCCCCAGCCTCTCTTCCTACCCTGTCCTCTGGCCCAGACAGACCTGGCCACACCTTCCAGGACACACCACGACATGGTGCCAAAGGGGATGATCTGGCAGATCCTGAAATCATCAAGGCCACTTCCGGGCCATTAAACTGCCATCAACAATCGATGCCTTCTGCACACTTTTATCCCTACAGACACAGACACCTGCAGTGGAGAGTCCTCTTCGATCTCCCAGGGCCCAGCTCCTTGGTCCCACCTTCCTGTCAGCAGGCTCGCCGCCTACCCTTCGATGGTGTTGCCGAGCCAGGCCTGGGCCTACAACGCAAAGAAAACGGTCCCTTCCTGCCAAGACCTCTCAGTCCAGCCAGGAAAACCTGGAGGCAAGCGACACCTTGACCCTGAAAGCAGCAACAGCCTGCCCCTGCTCCCAGCCTCCTGCAGGTCAGCAGAAGCCCCAGGGCCCAGGCCCAGGACAGCCCAGTCATTCTCAGACCTCACTCAACCCCCAAGGCCTAAGAGCTCCTCCTGGGCTCTAACCCCAGCCCTGAGCTCTCCCACTGCCGCCCGCCTTGTGTCTGCTCATCCAGGCAGCTGCACCCAAGGCCTTCTGCCAGAAGCATCCGCCCTGGCCGAGGCCCTAACTTACAGCCCACCCTACCCAGACAGCTGCCTCCTCACCCCAGGGAACTCCCCATCTCTAGACCTGTCTTCTGCTCACGGTCACACAGCTCTCTCTGACCACAGCCTCTGCCCCCTACCCCATGGGCTTTCTGATTACCACCCTGGGGACCCTCACTAACCCTTTTACTTCTCCCACGCTAAGGCCCCTCTTTGCCCAGCCCCAGTATATCAGGCTTCCTCTAAGAACACTGCCATCCACCTCATGTCCCTTGCACCCACCCAGGGCACCCCACCCTGTAGGAACTGACCATGACTTTTCCCAGTCCTGCACTGGGCACAGATATTGCTGCAGGGTATCCTGCCAGTGGGCCCTAGGTTTCCTCTGAAGTCACTCTCATCAGTCCATCAGTCTTGAGACCTTTCTCTGGTCACCTCACAGCAACCAGAACCCTGCCAGTCTCCTAAATGCAGTCACCCTGCCCTTCCCATGCTGACCTGCAGCCACCTCCTCCCCTGGCTTGCTGCTGCTCCTTCTCTGCTGGTTTCTAGTATGGGGCCCAGCTCTCTCCTTGCTCTGGGGATCTTGGCATCCAAGGCCAGGTCTCCCTTAGCTTCTCTCCTACCAGCTCACAGCACAAATGACTCCAAATGCTCCCTCCCCATGCCACCTGTGGGTGATGGACATCTCCCCAGACAGAGGAGGCACCAGCCCCTGGGTGGTCCCAGACAGCACTCTCCAGCCTGAGGACATACAGATGTGAGAGGACACAGTCCCCAGAAGAGACCGTCCTGGGCTGGGGATGAACCTCAATGGTAGAGTACTTGCCTAGCATGCCTGAGGTCAAGTTCAATTCCCAGAACCAGTCAAACACACACACACACACGAGAGAGAGAGAGAGAGAGAGAGAGAGAGAGAGAGAGAGAGAGAGAGAGAGAGAGAGAGAGAGAGAGAGAGAGAGAGAGAGAGAGAGAAGAGAGAGAGAGAGAGAGAGTGAAACAAAAAGAAAAAAAGCATTGCTGGGCATATTGGCACACACCTGTAATCCCAGCAACTCAGGAAATGAGTTGAAGGCCTGCCTTAGCAATTTAGTGAGGCCCTAAGCAACTTAGTGAGTCTGTCCCAAAGTTAAAAATAAAAAGGGCTGGGGGTGTGGCTCAGTGGTAGAGCACCCTAGGTTCAGTCCCCAGCACCAAACAAAAAATCCAGAGGCCCTCCAAACAAGAAGCAGGTGCAACACAGATCTAACTGATCCAGACATGGGGCAAGAAGGTAAAGGGCACAGCACAGAGCCGGCAGTAGGGGGACATCACAGAAAGTCAGGAGAACAAGAGGACCAGCCTGGGCATTACTGAGGTGGAAGGTATCTGTTCACCTGCAAAGGCAGGAGGAGAGCTCCCAACCTGGGAAGGGATGTGTAGGGTTGTCTGATTTAAACTGCAGCTTATATGGTGAACACAAAATTCTCCCTGAGTAAACCTGGCAGCAGCAGAGACTGAAGCCAGATTCTAGCAAATGGCAGGAAGTTTGACTTCATTTGACTTAAAAGAAAGAGAGAGAGAGAGAGAGAGAGAAACAGAGAGAGAGAGAGAGAGAGAAGGGCTAAAAGGAAGAAAAACCCACAAAGTGCTGGAGGAATTTTGTAGCCACCAAAACAAAGGGGCTCCCTGACCCTACCCTGCAATTCAAGGGATACAGGCCACTGCATGAAGGTCCCAGGGACAGAAAAGCAGCAGAAGCCACCAGTTACACCAGGCCTGCAACAGCAGGTTGCTCATGAGGAACGAGTTGTGCAGCTGCAGAGAACAGAGGGGCCACTGTCCACTGAACTCATGAATGACAGTTAGTGTTTGCCCAATAACACCTGCCTGACTAGTTGCTCCAAAAAGTAGCAGCCTATCTCCCAGCGCTAAGGACAGACAAGACCGTCCACATACAAAGGGCAAAGTGCTGGGCAGGAAACTTCAGCAGGGGCATGCCCTGCACATCCCCAAACACCAGGCCCAGGCCACAGTACCCACAGTGTGGCCTGGCCACACTTCCCTAGGCACGTCACACCTGGGCCATCAGGGTAATAGTGCAGATGGAGCCGGGCTGCTCCTCACGCCCACACCTGTCCTCCTCAGATTACTGATAGTGAATTAGATCGCTCCCATTCTGAAGCGCACTGATGCCACTTGTTCCTTATTCATCCACGCTGAACTGTGTCTGGCCCTGTCGGCACAGGGCTGGGCCCTGCAGCAGCTGGGAGGCGGGGTGCCAGTGCCCACCCCATCCCATGAGCCTCACAGATGAGAAGATGAAGCGTCAGCAAATGAAGCAGAACCAATTCTTCAACCAGGTCACAGGCCCCTCCTTTAGAAGTCACAGACGGGTGCCCACACACACTGTCTCCAGGACAGCCCTCCTGCCGATTCATGATCACACCAACCAATCCCCAGGTACTCAGGCAAGGGGTGCAACTCCAAGAACCTGATCAACACCCACAGCACACGGAGCTCCCGGTACCCCAGCAAGCCAGTGGGGCTGGGCTGGGGCCCAGATCCTGCAGGGAGGGAAAGTACCACCTGCCTCTCTGAAGACCTGGAACTGTGGGGTGAAGGAAGAGGCTTCTAAAGGGCCTCTTGTCAGGCAGTGCTTCTGGGTCTAAATGCAGCAGCCTCGCCCTAGCGTCCAGGAGCACTCCAGAGGGTTCCAATGACAGAGTCAGCTGTGGTGCCCACATCCACCCCACATCGCTGTGAGCACCTCCTCTGTGCCAGGCACATGGGAAACAAGAGGGACACAGCCCGCCCTGGGGAACCCGCCCTGAGGGCCCTAGCCGCGGAGCACACGGCTGCGGACAGTGAGAACCAGGCCACAGGCGAGGCAGAGCACATGGGCTCACATCACCAGTGCCCCCCTGCACTCACCTCTGCGACCTTCTCCACCCGTCTGCACGGCCTCCACCACAAGCCCAAACCACAGCGCCCGGCTTTCCAACCCTGGCGCGCACACATGTGGTCCAGGGTTTCTAGAGGCCTGCTCTAGTTTGAATGTGGCTTGTCCCCACTGGAACTCATGTTAAGGCTCAACTCCCCAGGGCAATGGTATTGAAAGGTGGTGGGTCTTTTAAGGGGTGGGGGCCAAGTGGGAGGTGATGGGTTACAGGCAGGAGTGAGCTAGCCATAACCATGGGAGCAGGCTGTCATAGAGCTAGCCTAGTCCCCATTCCTGTTTCCTCTTGCCATATGCTGTCATCTGTCATGTTATGACAGTCAAAAGATCTTGACCAGAGGCTGATCAGACGGGGCCACTCGAACTTGGACTTTCAGACTCCACCAAAACTGTGAGCTACATAAGACTCTTAAAATTATAAAGCTTAAAAAAAAATTATAAAGCTCCCAGCCTCAGGTATCTTTGTTATTACAGGAGAAAAGGCTCTGAGACAGAGCCCCACAGCAGTGCATGATCCTGAGAGGGCCAAGCAAATCCCTGCACTATGTAAGCACTTTATCTGCAGCTGCTGAGCCAGGGATGAAGGCATGTTCCAAGAACCAGTTCAGTCGCAATGTTCTTACAGACTTCTCTAAGTGTCTGAACTTATTGTTTTTGTTCACGTTATAGTTTGGATCTTGAATGTGCCTTTACCCCAAAGGCCCATGTGGTAAAGGCCTGACCACCAGCCCATGGTACTATTGGGAGGTGGCAGAACTTTCAGGAAGTGGGCCATTGGGCTGTGTCCTCAGAGGGGACTCTGGGACCTCAGCGCTTTCCTGTCTCTCTCTCTCTGATTCCCAGATGTGTAAGGTGGAAGCTGTGCTCTAACACACTCCCTGCCATGATGTGCTGCCTTACCACAGGTTCAAAAGCAGTGGAGCCCGATAACCATGGACCGAAACCTCCAAAACTGTGAGCCACAATAAAACTCAGTTGTGTTCCCACCCCACACAGGTCTGTGTGCAGGAGGCTCACAAAAGGCCAAGGCCCAGTACTGAAGGTTGGGCAGGGACAATGTGGCCACCATGGGGGTGCCCAAGCCTTATGGGTGTGAGTCTGGAAGCAGGGAGCACAGGGCTCACCCCACATCCTCATGTCAGTCCACAGCAGCCCTAACCAGCACACTCAGAAGACGGAAGGATGGAGGAGGAACTAAACACGAGAAGACTGACATGAAAACCCACCAGGGCACATTTTCCAGGAGCCTACAGTAACAGGAACCTTTAACCTCCAAGAAAGGAACTAGGACCCACCCTCACTCCCTATCCTCGAACCCCATCCATCACCCATCATCCCTCTACCTAGCTGGACCCAAATGGCCCATGAACACTGCCAGCCCACCTGCCAGGATAACCAGCCAGCGAGGGGTGGCTCCTATCCACCTGCACCCCCAGGATGCTCCCAGCCAGCGCATAAGTGCTGGGGCGGACAACCAGACCACTCCCTGCCCCCACCAGGTCACCCACACTGCTTGGCTGTGTGTGACCCACAAGTGCAGACAGCAGTGCCTTCCCAGTAAATGAGGAGCATATGATGCCACAAGTATATAAGCAAGGCAGGGCAGAAGCCCCCAGTTAAAACCCAATCACACAAAAGGAATCTAAAGGGCACAGGAGAGAGGACAGTGGGGACCCTGAATGAGGATGACCTGTTACCAGACCTGTTTTCCATCCCCCAGGAAGCTCACCTGCATGTCTCCTCCTGTCCACACCCTTCTCCAGATGCATGGTACTATCATCGACTTCTGCCACCAACCCTGCTGAGCCGTCCACCACCCCAATGGTCCCTTGTGCTCCAGCAGGCCTGGTCCAAGGTGGCAAAAGCACCATGTGAGCACAAGCTAAGGAGATGGCCAGTGCCTTGAGAGGAGCCCAGCGTGCCTCACAGGCTTCTCGGCACAACTCCTCCCTGCAGGAGGCCACGTGGTGAGAGTTTATCTGGAGGAGATTCCAGGGCATGGCTCGGTCTGATTAGAGCGAGGCCAAGGAGATCTGGGCGAGACCCATAAGGCTGTTGAGAAAACTATGTCTGCAGAAAGACCGTCAGCTGTGAGTGAAGGGTCACAAGTGGCACAAGAGGAAAGTGGCCCCTGGATCCTGAAAATCCTCCTGGCAGAGAGCCAGCTGGGAAAACAGCTCAGTTGCAAACAGGTACTCTCTTTGAGGAGGGCAGGAGGCTAGGAGGTTGAGTGGGGGCCACTGTTCACAAAACGTGAGGCCTAAGGGACTGCCAACATGCCAGTCTGGATTTCAGGATCCCTGTACCCTGACTGCTGTCGGTCTCCCACTGTGCCTCACTTAAGCCTCACGGTCACAGCAGTGACTGTGTCCTGGGCGTGGATGGGTGGGCTGATAGCTCACCTCAGTTTCATCTACAGATCAAAATACAGTGCTCTCCAGGAGCCAGGCACCCGTCCACCCCTGAGCAGACTCAGATGCAGAGATTCTGCATCTGAGAAGGAAAGATATGAGTGGTAAGGCCCAGCCGTGGAGAGGGTTGCCCTATGATCCAGTCTCCTGGTTGTCCTGCCCTTGGCATCCCTCCTAGTGGGTGTGGCCAACCTAGCAACAGGCTGAATGCTGCAAAAGTGATAAGATGTCCCTCACAAGATCAGCTTACAGGAGGACTGTGGCTTTTGTCTTGCTCACCCTCTCCCGCACCCAAAGGTCTATGAGTTGCCTTGATAAGACACCTGCATGATGAAGAACAGATGCCTTTGCCAGGATGTCTGCCAACAGCGATGCTAGCAACCTTGGAGGCAGGTCTCCTGCCAATGCCAACAAGCCCCAGAGTGAGCTTGGAAGGGCTCCCGTCCACTGCAGCCTAGCCAACACCTAGATCCTAGCCTCACTGACCACTACCGTGAGGTAATAAGCACGAGCTGCTGGAAGGTGCTGTCAGTGGGCCATCTGTTGTATAGAAGAGATCATCCAGTTTGCATACCACCATTGGATATGCTACCATTCCTACTACAAACACATACAAATAGCAGTATATTTCTTTCTAGGTGGCAATGCATAATTGGGTGTTTTCAAAAGCATTTTCCCTGGGAAGGGAAAGGGGGATCATGAGCTGAGACTGAACTCCATGCATGTAGGAGTTTGTTGGGATGAACCCAACTACTATGTATAACTATACAGCTCTATTTAAAAAAAAAAGCATTCCCCAAAATCAAGTCTGTAATAGGATGACAACGCACCGCATGCACCAGAAACAAACCAACTAGGAATGGAAGAACTGGCCCCAGAAGTGCTACTGGCTAGCTGCCTGGTCCATTCCAACACCAGTTTCACCAGCTGAGAGCACGCATCCCGTTCGGCCAAGGAGAAAACCAACCACAGCGCAGCTCAGAACAGGCCTGAAGGTAGCACGTGGGCAAATGCACCAAGCTCCCTGAGAATCTCCACCAAAAGGAATCGCTCCCTGTGCCTCTGGGTCTGCCTGAACTCCTTGGCAAATCTGCGTCTGCAAACAGAACACAAGTGACCAAGTCTGGGAGCAGGCAGGCTCCAGCGCAGCACATTCACCACGCAGGGCCACCATGGGCCTTCTGAAACTGTCCGTTCTGAGGCTTTGATATTCCAGGCCAAGCATCAGGGACACGTGCATTAGATGCCTCAAGCTTGGTCTCCCAGAGCAAGCCCCTTCTGCCCTGCTCCCAGTCAGTCTCAGTCTCAAAGGGAGAAAGACTCCCTTCACAGCTAAACAGCAACACGGAGACTCATGTTTACAGAGAACTCACCCAGACAGTAAGCAGTTCGCAGAACCACAAGCATGGAAAACATGAATTTAAAAAGGAGAAAGAGATGACAGAGGCAGAGAAGCAAAGACAGGCCACCTTAAGCAGGTCTCGCTTCTCAGGGAACATTTCACCATCCTTACAGCCCAGTGACTTTCAGGGCAGTGGGATTCAGAAAAGGGCAGAGTGAGGAAGAAGCAGTTACATTGAGGTCACACTCATCCGCACAGAAAGTGGGAAGCGTTGGCCAAGTCTCGCCAGCCCCTCTGACCTCGGAGACAGCACATCTCGTGGCTTTCACCTGTTCCTCGGGGGGGCTCAGTTCCCCCAAGTGCAAGTCAAGCGGCACAGGACCCAAAGCAAGGCGGGCCCCTCTGGAGACCTGGCAGGCAGGGTCTGTGGAGGCAGGGCCCCAATGCTCTCCTGGTGCCTCGCTTCCAGCAAAGGCCCTGTGTCCAGCAGCAGCTCCAACCCCGCACCTCCCTTTGGGTGGAGGCAAGATTCCAGACTGAGCAGAAAAGACTATCTTCAATTACTAAGTCTTGTTTTTCTGATTCAAAAAAATTTAAATATTGTATCTCTCCAAGTGATTCTAATCCTTTATAATGTGACGTTCACATCAAGCAAGATCCAAAGGCTAACCAATTCACGGAAACAAACGCACCCGAGCTCCCCATCCAACAGAAAGAGGTGCAAATGCAAGGTCACTTGTGACTGGAGAAACAAAAGGCCTGGACAGGCAGCCACATTGGACTAGGTTCACACACACACACACACTCAGTCAGACGGCAACACCATCGGGAACAGACCACACGCAGGGGTAAACCAGGCCCTCCTGCCACATGCCAGCCTGACGCTCTCAGGCACTGCAGCACCCTCCAGTGTGCCAGGTCCCAAAGATACCGAGGCAAGAGAGCCAAATGATATACTTGGTTAGTAACATTAGTTACTAACACCGCCGTGCAGACCAAGGACTCACAAAGGGTCCCTTAAGGCAAGAAAAGCAACTCACAGGAAGACAGCAACCAAATTTCTAACAGGAAATGGCATGGGCCAGAACCGGGGAGGAGGCAAGTGGGAGAGGACCGATGGGCCCCTGGCAATCAGCACTCACTGTCACCCAGGGGGTCTGGTCCTCAACCCGTCACCTTGAGTGTGGCCACACCTGATGCCACCTACACCTGCCCTCACCTTCCCTCTGGTGAACAGCCACTGCTTATTGTCCCTCCCCAGAGCCCCTCCCCCTTGGACCACCTCCACCCTCTGCATACCTCCCAGGCCTCCCATGGGGACTCTCTCCTCATGGCCTGTGACTTACCTGCCCACCCACTGAGTCAAACTGTCGAGTGGCTCCTGTGTGCACGCCAGACAGACAACCAGGGATGACCCACCCCAGGGCCAGTCACCACTGGGAATCTCAGAGAACAGGCCAAGACCATAATGCCCAGTGATCTAGGGCAAGGATGTGCAGGAGGGCATCATTTGCATGACTTCTGAAACTGCCCTTCCTCCTCCTTCCCCAGTACCCCAGCTCAGCAGCACCCCCTCCTGGAGACCCTTCCACCCGTGCTGAGCACTTGCCTGCAGAGCAGGGCCTGCACTGTGCTGCGCTGTGCGTGGCTTGGAACCATTGCCTCCAGGGCTCTCTACCTCAGTGCTGTGGGCACACAGGTACCCTCAAGGGCAGGAGGACCCGTTCCTGTGGGCAGGGACAGGAGCCGTCAGCCACAAGAAACCAGAGGAACTGGTCACATCAGGATACCAGCCACAAAGGTCCCAAGGCTCAGAATCTCACAAAGTGCAGAAGGTCCCACCTGCAGAAGCTGCCGCACACAGACCTGGATCACAAAGGCCGCAGCAGGCCCCAACTCCACTGCAGACAGCCGGGCCATGCTGGCGCCGACCCCGCAGCCCCTCACACTTGCCTGGGCCCCAGCCTGGCAACTGCTGAGCTCTGGGATAGGCAGACAGACATGAAGCCATTGCTTTTCAGGACTCAGTCTCTACAGCTGAGGGCACTGCAGTGCTTTTTTTTTTTTAGATGAAAGTAGTTTGGATTTTTCTTTTAAAATGGTAGGCGCAAACTGCAAGTTGAGGATATTTACAAAAAATATGCCTAAAATTATCGACACAGTGCTACTTTTGATCCCAGAAACAAATACTGCTTCGAAAATCTTTGAAATACTGAAAGGTGAACCATTCAACTTTTCCATTCATTTTTATTTCATTTTCCCCTTTTTATGTCCATTCATTCTTTATTTCTATTTGTGATTTTCAGACCTGTGAAAAAATGGGACTATAAGTGGAGTTGATGGATTTAGCAAACAAAAACACAGGACATGCTATCACATTTGATTTCAGATTGATGACTAGTAGCCCTTTAGTGTAAGTGTGAGTGGCAGGATGTTACCCCCCAAGTCCAGCTACAAAGGGTCAAGGCTGTGTTCCAGTGCTGCGGTGCCTCCCCAGGTCACCCTCTCTCCTGTCACTCGTCGGGGAATCTCACCACTCACCTCACACTGCTTCCTTGCACAAAGGGCATAGTGGCCAGCAAAGGACAGGAGAGGGGTAGGCAAAGCCACCACCCAGCTTCCTCTCCTCAGCCCGAATGTCCAGGACAGACTCCAATCAGTTGTGCTCATCAACACAAGGGTCTCACATCAGGCCTCCTGCCACCTAGCGATTCACCTGTTTGCCTGCACCTGGTCACCCCTAACAACCCAGAGGAAAGACGGGGTGCTGCCGCTATTCATCGGGGGCCTTCAGGAGGCCAAGGGGCTCATCCAGCTCTCAGCATCTTACTCTCAGGACAGCAACAAAATCTTTGCAAACATACAAAGCACCACGTGCCTCTTAGGCATCACAAGTGTGCAGGATAAGCTGTGAGCCTGTCCAGCCACCCAGCCAGGGGCAGACCCCATGGAAGCAAGAGACATGAGTGGCCAGAGGAGGCTCCTTAGGCAGGAGGCCTGTCCCACTCTGATCCAGTCCAGGCAGGGTAATGGGATAAACTGTGGCATTATTTGGAAAGAGTCTTTCAGGTGGGCTTAAGATGTGGCAATGACCGTGGATTACCAGGGTGGCCCTAAACACAATCACAAGTATATTAAAAGAGGAGGCAGAGGGGAGACCACACTGAAAACGCCACATGGAGACAGGCAGGGATTGGAAAAGTGCAAGCACAAGCCAAAGGACACCTAGAAGCACTCGGAGCTGGAAGAGGCAGGGAGGGTCCTCCCTCGAGCCTTCAGAGAGAACACGACCCTGGGGACACCTCGGTTTCAGCCTTTGGCCTTCAGAACTAGGGTGAGTTTCTACTGATTAAGCCTCCAGTTCCTGACACCTCCTGACAGCAGATGCAGGACACTCAGGGGGGTGCCCTTCCTCCCAGGACCAACTGTACACCCCCACGGTAAGGAAGCCACCCAGCTGCTAACTGCTAAGTCCACAGCAGTGGCCTGTGGTGTGGCTCTGACTCTCCCCAGGGCCGGAATCCAGGTGCCTAGGACAGTAGGGGCTCTGGCTAGTGGCATTCTGGCACCTCATCCTGCCCAAGTCCTTCCCTGGGAAAATGCTCCCTGGGCTGCAGCTCAGGACAGCCCACACTCACTGCCATCTCCCGCAGCCTGCGCCTAGTAGGGACTCAACACCAGTGAGCTCAGCAAAGGCCCAGGCACCCTGGAGGTACATGCCCACTTCCAGTGTGGGCACCACAGCAGAAACCTTCCAAGAGCTCCCCAGGTGTCAGCCACCGCCCCTGGCCATCTTCCATTCAATCCCCACTACCCAGTCAATCCCCACTGCAACCTTATTATTAACCCTCTCTTCCCCAGCCCCTTGAAACAGGGTCTTGCTTTGTTGCTGGGCTGGCCTCAAGTTCCTGGGCTCAAAAGTTCCTCCTGCCTCTGCCTTCCAAGTAGCTGGGACCGCAGGAGTGCAACACCATGCCTGTCCTCTTTTCTAGGTAGACACTGTGGCATGGGACAGTAGTTTGCCCAAGCAGCTCTCAGCAAGCCTGGACAGAGTCAGAGCCAGGGGCTGTCTGCATCCGGAAAGGCAAAGAACTACCCACAGTCCCTATCCTGAAGGACTTTGTGTTCAAGGAAGACAAGAACACACAGTGCCACTAGTCAGATCCACCCACACCCAGGAAGGTCCACACCCACGGAGGACCTGGAAGTCAGCTCTGCGGGGGAGTGCTCTCTTCAAGGCAAGAGCAGCATAGTCCCCAGCATGTGGCATTCCAGGTAAGAAACAAGAAAACTGCCAAAGACCAAGGCCTGCCTACAAACCAAAGTGCCAACAGGTCTGTCAGTAAATTCACAAGTTTTATGCATTCTCCCAGGTTCAAAACCAATTTCAAATCAGGGACAAAATATATAAACCAACCACAATCACACACGGCATACAACATCTCAGTCAGCACAAGGCCATACAACAGCAGTTCATAAGATCACAACACCAAGTGACACAAGTTGTCTGAGTCAATGTAGGTATACTCCGTTTGCAGCACACGTCACCCAACAACCTGCTTCTCAGAACAGATCCCATTAAGTGACACGAAGCTGCACTTAAAGGTCCGAGAACACTATGAAACTGGACTAGAAGGGAGTATCTCCAAATGAGGACTGCCCAGGTGAGAAGTGTGTTTGTACCAACTGGAGCCCAGGTAAGAGGCCACAATCGCCCATAGCTTGAAGAGTTGGAGCCTGGAGTTTGGGATGGTAGGGCAGCCAGAGAGTGAGAAGCACCTCAGAAAGGAGGTAGCTGGGGGAGGGGAGCTGTCCCCCGAAATCTGTATGCAAACTCTGCCTAGGTCCCCAGGCAGTTCTAAACTGTCCGTGCACAGGGAGCCTCCAAGGCCAGGAGGCAGGTGAAAGGCTGCAGGTGGAAAGCTGAGGTCACCCAGAGAAACTGCAACAGAATTTCAGTTTAAGCCCTACTTAACTCCAAGAACAAAAATCAATACTCTTCAGGAAAAAAGAGTAAGTCACTTCATTGATCATCCCCAATGTCCAATATATAATCGAATAGTATTAGATATTCAGGACACAGGAAGATGTAGCCCATCATCAAAAGAAGCCGATATAAATTGACCCAGATGTCAGAATTAGCAGATAAGAACTTCAAAGCAGCTAACATAAAGGAGAACAAATAATACAAAAACTTCAGTCCTCAGACTGAAATGCCCCGTTCAATGAAGGAAAACAGATGCAACCATTGGATTTCAGGATGCTGGGTAATAGATGTTCCCATGAGCATGGAGAGGTGGAAGGGAGGGGAAAAGGTCACATACAAAGAAGTGGAGTGGCTTCAGACTTCCCAGCAACACTACAACTAATACAGTGAAGCAACACTTTCAAAATTCTTAGAGCTAGCCTTCCACCTAGAATTCTATACCCAGCTAAACTAAAAGGTAACTGGACAGTCAAATAAAGATGTTTTCAAAATCAAGGGAAAAAAATCTATGTGGTGTTTCTTAGGCATCAAAAGAGCAGAACTTTAGCAAAACAATGAGTGAGCCAAGACAGAAAAGAGGATCTCAGGACACTGAGACCCAACACAGAGGAAGAGAGCACAGGACAACCCTGGATGACAGCTGGGAACAGACTTAACAGGAAGGGTCTCCAACAATACAGGCGGTGGTGGGCGAGTGTGGGGATATGATGAAACAGCTGGGTGAGAAGAGACTGCTCCTGCTCAGTGATGAGAGTCCTTAAGAGTCATGAAAATGTGGGTGGCAGTGGCTGACTTAACCAAAAGAGGTGATAAGACAAAGGTAGGACACGGGAAAGGAGGGTGGGCAGAGAGTTAATGTCTCCCTCCACCTTTGAGAGGAATCAAAAGATGAATGCCTCAAGTAAGGTCGAAAAGGGCAACTCAGACCCCAGTAGATATCCAAGGAAACAAAACACAGGATGGCACCTCCAGGGGCTAGGGCAAGTGACACGGAACATTTGGTTTTCAATTCATGAACTTGGCCTTCTGCCAAGTGTCCTGGACGAATAACCAAAACAGCTACTCCATGACACACAGAAAACTACGTAGGCAGCACGCAGGGTGTGCACATGCGTGAGCATGTCTCTCGAGGACTGCATGAAGGAGAGAAAGATGGCAAAGGGTGCACATCAGAATGGCCCTGTGAGTACAGGGTTGGAGATGGAAAAGGAAAAGAGGAAAGAGAAATAGAAAGGCCGAACCACACACTCCTTTTCTCATTCCTGTAACCACAGACCTTAAAAACTGCAGGGAAAGGGCCTCTAACACAGGTTTCCTGCCGGAGCCAGCACCAGAGCTCCACAGATGAGGCTGGGAAGCTTCTGAAATAGTGCTCCCCGAAAATCATGGGTCAAGTTGCAAGTGCCCGGGGCAGACCCTATCTATTTCTGAAGAAAGACGGTTGTTTTCATTAGCTTCCAAAGGAGAAGGTCCCTGCCACCTTCCAAAAGAGTAGCGCAGACCTTCACGGTTGGAACCTGCAACCCAAGCAAGGGTTATCTTCCCGGGACACCAGTGTCCAGGAAGTCTCCAGCTTCCCCTCAAAGGCAGGACAGTGCAGGAGCAGCAGGGCCCTTGACAGACCCACCCATCTGGAGAAGGCAAGTGAGGTGACACTCCCTCCGCACAGAATGAGGAAAACTGCAGGAACCTTCAAAATGACATCAGGAGCCATGAGTGGAGCTAAACAGCAGCCTTTAAAGCTACCCAAGTCCTTGGTCTAGGGTATAGTGCTTCCCTAGCACGTGTGAGGCCCTGGGTTCGATCCTCAGCAACACATAAAAATAAATAAATAAAATTGGTTATTTTAAAAAAATACCCAGGTCCTGATTCCCTGAGACTGGGAATGTTCTCTCTTAAAACAACAGAGACCTTGCAAATGTGAATAAATTAAGGATCCTGAGATGGAGAGAGGATCCTGGATTACAAGGCAGAGGGAAAGCTGAAAACAGAAGAAAAGGTCGTGTGACACAAAGCAGCCATGAGCCCAGAAATGAGGCCGGCCTCCATCAGTGAAGAGGAAAGAAGGGATTCCGTCAGTGTCAGGGAGTGGCCCAGGAACATGCTCCAGACTCCAACAAAATCTAAGAGAAAAAGTTTCTGTTGTGTTAAGCAACTAAGTTTGTGGTGCTTTGCTATAGCAACAGCAAACTAATACAAGTGCTAATTATAAAGTCAATGAAATGTTTACAGGAATTCCACCAAATTCAAACAAAACACAAAACGCCCTCCGCTGTACCATGCCCAGAAAGCACCAGGTAACTAACAACTAACACAGCCTTTCCCTCTCAGCAGGCCGATTTGCTTGGCCCTCTCTTGATGCCTGGCACCAATAAACAATAAACATCAAAAGACAATGGATCAGAAACCCACAGGCCCAACCTTCCCAGCAGGTAGGCTGAGACTCAGCGCCCTTTGCTTCCTTCCTTTACCCTGAGAGCTGAGCCTCAGCCAGCCTTGACTCCCTCAACCCCCACCTCCAGAGTTCCCATAGGTCCCTGCCTGTGGCAGCCAGGCTTGCTGGGACCCAGCCAATGCCTCCAGGCCCTCAGCGTCCAGGACCAAACTGTCTCAACATCCAACCCCACAGTCTCTCAACCTGGCAACAGCCCCTCCCTCTGTGGGACCCTACTCTAAAATAAAGGGCAAAAAGTGAGCCAACCTTGGTCCCTGGATCCCCTACCCTCCACAGGACCGGTACAGTGCCTCCCTCCTCACCTGCTGACCCTCCTCATGAGAGTGCACCTTGGCGCCCTCGGGCACCCAAGCCCTGCCCTCTCCCAACCCCCTACTCCTCCAGTACAAGTGAAGAACCTTTCCTGATCCCTCTCTTTGCCGACCTTGCTGCCCTGTCTCACCTGCCTCCACTCCTCCCTGTCACAGAAGGTTCCTGCTTATCCTCAGTCACCTAGGCTAGTCTGAGCCTGCCTGAGGGCAGGTTCCAGCCTCAAGAGATATCACAGCAAAGTCTGGACTTGCAGCTTTTAAAGAAAAAGACCCAGACCCACATGCACCTGCCCTGGCCATCTGCAGGTGTCCCTGCACACCTGCCCTTGCCTAAGCCCTGCCCTCAGTCAGCACGGCCTCCCCATTTGAAGAGTCCCTGAAACCCAGGTCCTGTGCCAGGCCTGTGCACCTGACACCCATCATCTGGTCCCCAAACCACTGGGAAAGGTGCACATTTTTATTCTGATTTCTCAGGGGGAGAAAGCTCTCACTGTGACAGCAATGTTTCTAAAGGTGCAAACACAGCCCCTCCAGTTAGAACTGGTTTTACCCTCCCCACATTGCTTCTGGGTACAAGTCTCAACTCCCTTCAGGGTTTCTAGAACTCTTCCCAGGTGGGCTCCTGCCACCAGGCACCACAGCCTGCCCTGTACATGAGTCTCTTCTTTGTGAACTGCCAGCTGCCACCAACCTGGGAAGGCCTGCAAGGCCTACGTGGAAGGGAGCCCAGTGCAGGTCCCTCCCACAGGTTCCCACGCCTCAGAGCTGCAAGGTGATGCCATGAAAATATATGACAGGACCATGCTGCAGGCAGGACAGCCCCTCCACACTTGCAGCAGCCCCACAGGCAGGCCAAAGATGAAACTGAGGTACACAAGAGGTGGCCAGGCAGGTGAGAGGCCGGATGGTCCAACAGCCGGCCAGCTCCTCAGCTACACTCCAAAAGTCTGGGACTAACTCTACTCCACAACTCTGAGCACCATCTGTCTACAGTGCCCAGGTCTGAGCTCCTCTCTGTCTACATTCCACAACTCTGAGTCCTCTCTGCCTACAGGACACAGATCTGAGCCCCAGGTCTACAAGGCACAACTGTGAGCCCCTTCTGTCTTCACTGCACAACTCTGAGCCCCCTCTGTCTACAGTGCACAACTCTGAGCTCCCTCTGTCTGCACTACACAACTCTGAGCCCCCTGTCTGCACTGCACAACTGTAAGCCCCTTCTGTCTTCACTGCACAACTCTGAGCCCCCTGTCTGTAGTGCACAACTCTGAGCTCCCTCTGCCTACACTGCACAACTCTGTGTCCCCTCTGCCTGCACTGCACAACTCTGAGCCCCCTGTCTGCACTGCACAACTCTGAGCTCCCTCTGCCTGCACTGCACAACTCTGAGCCCCCTGTCTACACTGCACAACTCTGAGCTCCCTCTGCCTGCACTGCACAACTCTGAGGCCCATTTGTCTACACTGCAAAACTGTGAGCTCCCTGTCTACAGTGCACAACTCTGAGCACCCTCTGCCTACACTGCACAGTCTGAGCCCCCTCCGTGTACACGCCACAGTTCCCAGACATCGCTGGCCGCGGCTGACCTGCGTTCCTGCAGTGCACTTCCAGAGTTGGCCCTGGAGACGGCCGCTGCCCAAACAATGCGGCCGCTCGCTAAGTCCGACAGAGAATCCAGACCCCATCGCTCCGGCCCGGCCAGCTCCCGGCCGCGTTCCGACCCCGCCCGGCCCAGTCCCGGCCCCCCACCCTGGACCAGCCCCAATTCGAAGCCGCCCCGGACCGGTGGTGCGGGACCCCCAACTCAGGCCCGCGGCCGCCGCCCCGGCCTCGCGCGCCCTGACCCGTGCGAGTTCCCGGAGTTGCGGGAACAAAGGAGGCGCGGATAGCGGCCCCGGAACGGCCGAGCGGGCGGCGGCAGGGACCCGAGCGCGCGCCGGGAAAGAAGGGAGGGCCGAGGCGGCGCGCCGGCCCCACACCTACCGGGCCAGCCGCTCGCTCCCGCTCGGGCGCCGGGCCGAAAGCGCCAACGGTCGCCGCCGCGAGGGGCGGGGCCCGGGAGGGCGGGGTCCCGGGAAGGGGCGGGGCTCAGGGACAGGAGGTGGGAGGTGCCCGAGAGGGGGCGGGGCTGCGGAGGATCCGTAAGGGTGGAGCTCCAGGGAGGCGGGGCTCCGGCACAGGACGAGGGAGGTGCCCGAGAGGGGGCGGGACTGTGAGGGTGGAGCTCCAGGGAGGCGGGGCTCCGGGACAGAAATCCTCAGGAGGAGGGGACGGGGCGGGGCGGGGAGGAACGGACGGACAGCGGGCCACGGGGGGGCGGGGTTAGAGGGAAGGGCCCGCGGGGGGCGGGGCCTCTGGGCAGGGGTGGGACTTCCGCCGCGCGGAGGCGGAGCGCTTTGGCGGCTGCGAAGCGTTCACCTTCCCCGGCCTCCAGCCTGGTTCTGCGGTCTTCTCTGCTCCGACGCGCGCGCCCCGGAAACGACGGGAATCCCTCGAGTTTTTAGTGAGGGCAGCGGAACGGAAAGCGTGGTTTCTTCCTCGGCCAGAAGCGTGGCGATTGCCCCGTCCTTCAGGGGGCAGGGGCGAGGCTGGGTGCACCCGCCGGGGCGGGGCGGTGCCCCCGGCTGGGGAGGAAGCGTGCAGCTGCCTGGGGAGGGGGTGGGCAGCTGCCCAGGCCACCAGCACCGCTGGGGCTGAGTTCTCAGCTCTCTCCCTGACCTGTCCAGGACAACGTGGCCTCGTTCACCCAAAGATCTAGAAGGGAAAGTGAGTGGATGATACCCCTATCCCCTCTCCCGCTTGTCTTCTTCCTCTGCTATCACAGGTTCTTTGGAAATTCTGTTCCCATTTAGTTGTAGTGACTGCTCAAAGTATTTTCAGGAAACAGTCCTCTGGGCTTTTTATTGTAATATCTAAATGTTGGGAAAAATCAGGTCCAGGATCCTTAGTGGCTGGGTCCTGATCTTTTCAGTTAGTCAAACGACTCTCCAACCTGGCTAGATAGAACCTTCTGGACTGTGTATTAAATCATCACCACCAAGCCATGCCATGACTTCAGTTCCCGCTGACTGTAGACAATCAATGAGTGTAAGTTAGGTTCCATATTTCCCTCCCATGCTCCCAGGTGACCACCAAGGGCGGCTCTTCAAATGCCTGGCTTCTTGTCATATGCATCCTGCGCATCAGCCGCGATTACCAAAAGCCATGCCTGCATTGGCAGATGTGCTGGGCGTGTTGTGCTCTGCTGAGCCCTGGGGCGCTGGGCCAGCTGTCTACAGAAGAACCCAGTCTGTCCCCTGAAATCTGAGGGCAAGGGCAGGAGAGCAGGTTGGCAGCACCTACCCAGTCTGAGACCACAGCCCCTTCCTAGTTACATCACTGGCCACCACCCACCTCTCCTGAAACTCTCTAGCCTATCTCAGCCACCATCTTTGACCTCCTCATTATCTTGCTTGTTTCAGCCAATGCTTGACCTCTGGCCCCTCCCTTCTTGCCCTCATCTCCTCATCTCCTGCCATCTCTCCACACTCACTGCTTGTCCACTCTGCAAACCTGCTGCCCACCCCAAACACTCAGTGCAGCCTCTCCTGTCACCTGCCTCATTTGGCTTACATATCAGTATGTGTGTCTTTACTCTGTCTTCCCGTAGCCACCTGTCCTTGTCTTTCAGCCCTAGAGATAGTAACAGTCCCCTGCATGCCATTAGCTGCCCTGGACACCACCATTTCACACATTGCTGGGCTGCTCAGAGTGATTCACATTGCTGAGCAGAAGGCCAGGAAACTGGGGACAGGTCAAGAGGACAGCCACCCTTGTGGTTAACGTGTCTAGCTGTCAGGCAGGGACTTCAGAGTTGGGGTGGTGATGTAGGTGTGAAATGACTTTGCAAAGACCCCTTTGGTGTTACGGGGCGCAACTTAAGAACAGACTGATCGCCACTGAGAATCCAAATTTGAGAGTCTTTATTAAGCCGGCTGCTGACTGTCTCACACAATGCCCCAAAAAATGGCTATTGGAAGAACAGCCCCGACCACAGGGTTGTAGGGGTTCTTATACCAAAAATCACATCAATCATGTGTCTGTTGTTATGATCTGAAATTTCAAACTAACATCATGAGATCATCAACAGAGGGAGAAGTGGGTCAAAATGATCCTTATGTAGGTACAAGCTAAAGAATGGTCACTAACATCCACACAATCACCGTTCACATGTTCCATTGTTTAGGAGCAATAGGAATCAAAAGAGAGCAATTTTTCTTTACATAGGAATTGTCATTCTGTATTGTTAAACATGTCACACTAAGTAACTGATGATGGGTACAGAGGCAGGGTGTTCCCATGGGAGAAACTTATTTCCTGCGTAACATGGAGTCTCAGAGCAAAATGGAGTCTGGCCTGTAACATTCTCATGGAGCCAGATCTGTCAGCCCATCACACTGGTTGCTGAGATGAGGTGCGGGTAGGAGGCAGTGTCAGGAGCCGAGGGGCAGCCCATAAAGCCTGGCACACTGGTAAACTGGTAACTGGAGCAGATAAGCTACCCTGCCCTGGGTGGTAGGAGGGCTTGGCACACAGGGATGAGATGCGCCAGGTGGACTCACCAGGCAGCTGGAACCCCACCACAGTAACTTGGAGGTCTCAATCTTCACTCCATCCCCACTAGGTCGGGAGGGGACTCAGATCCTGCCCTGCTTGGTGCAGCCCGCTCTGCTGTCCCTCCAGGAGGGGTCCCACTTGAGCAATGAGGTATATGGCCACCTGGCATGAAGAAATGTTCTCTGAGGAGGACGCCGGGTCACAAAAGGACACACATGGCATGCCTGCATGTTCCTGAGCACTCAGTGGAGTCCACAGAGGCAGAGGAGGATGGAGGGCGCCAGGGCTGGGGGATGGGGCGGTGTGTCATGGGGCAGTTTCAGTTAGGGAAGATGAAAAAATTCTGGAGGTGGACAGAGGTGACGGTCCCATGACTCTGTGTGCCTCACACCATGAACTGTGTACTGAAAAATGATCAAGGTACAGCTATCATGGAAAACAGTATGGGGGTTCCTCAAAAAATTGAAAACAGAATTAGTATACACTCCAGCAACCCCGGCTCTGGTATAGACCCAAAGGAACTGAAATGGGCTCGTCAGAGGCACCTGCTCTCCATGCTCACACACTGCTGTTCATAGAAAACAGGATGTGGAACCAGCCCTGGCGGCCATCATTGATGAGTGGATAAAGAAAATGTGGTGTGTTCACAGCGAGGCATGCCGCACAGCCTGAAACAGAGTGCAGTCCTGTCCTTTGAAACCACATGGATGGAACTGGAGGACTTGGTGCTCAGTGAAGCAAGCCAGGCACAGAAAGACAGCTTCCAGGTGATCTCACTCTCAGGAATCCAAGAGAGGAACTCCGAGAGAGCAGAGGTTGGTTGCCCAGGACTGGGCAAGGACGGGCTGCATGGCCATCACCAACAGGCACTGGTCACCTGTGCTATTAGAACTTAGTTGCTGAGTGGCCCAGGAGATGACTCCAGGGCACTGGGCCCTTCTTCCTGCCTCTTACGTGGGGAGTGACACGTGCATACCTCTGGGTGTAAGTCTGGGCTCCCAGAGTCTCAGGCTTGTGGCCTTCAGACCAATGCTCCTAGTCAATGCCAAGCTGCACGGCCTCAGAGCCACTGCCTGCCTTTAAGTCCTCATTCTGTCCCCACGAGGGTGTTAGCCTAGGCTAGGCTCTGCCTCAGCTTCCTCTCCTCTAAAGCAGAAGTGGAAATAGTACCCCGAGGTGCGCAAGTGTCGTGAGAGCCCAGTACATGTGTGCCCTGCGGGGCCCACACCTAGATCTGAGCAGTGCCAAACTGCGCCTGGTGCCCACCCTCCCCCTGGGATGAGGTGGCCCGTACACAGGGCCTCCTGCACCCCACTGTGCATGCACAGAAAGGGGTTCGCTTAACAGGGAGCAGGAGCAGCAGGAAATCAGTTCTTTTCATTGAGGCTTGTTAATCTCTCCTCATCCTCCTGAAGGGCTTGCGATGGAGCCCCAGTAGTATTTGGAGACCACAATGCCCTCATCACCCAGACCCTTGAAGCAGAAAGCAGAATGGGGACAGATCCCCTGGTGGTGCCTTGTGTGACCAAGTTTGAGACCCCAGGTAGCTGATGTGACCAGGTGGGGAGGCCAGTCCCTCCTGCAGTCCCACACACCTACCTCCTGGCTCTACTCCTCTGGTACCAGTTGGCCCATCACTGCACTGCCTGCCCAGCTCCTGCCTGTGAAAGCTTTGCCCCAGCTGCCTGGCCGCTCCGTCCATGCTGGCTCACATCCTGAGGGCCAGGCCGGCCAGCTCTGCCCCACAGCGCGGCTACTTCCCTGGGTCTGCCTCGTCAGTCCAGGCCACGCCACCCCCAGTCCAACAGCGTTCCGTCCCTGACCCTGCTCAGCCATCTCCCTCCCTTCCCACTTGTCTCTGGGGTCCCCAGCCAGCACCCTAGCTCCAGCCTCACTTGCAGGACACCCAGGAGGCACATCCCGTTGCCTCCAGCCCAGTCCCCACTGCCCCCTCCTCCTCTCTGCACCTCCAGTGCTGGTGGTCCCAACCTTAGCCTCAGGCTTCTCACCCCTCCCAGGGCCAGTCTGCAGCCACCGACAGCTCTGGCCCCCCTAGAGAAGCTCACAGGGTGGCAGGCAGGGCTCGCCAGCTCACAGAGTGTGCAAGTGCTTCAAGGTGGGTGTGTTAGGATCAGAGCAGGGATGTGCCTTGAGCAGAGCGTTCAGGCCACCACGAAGTCAGGGAGGCGGACTGGGAGGTGACTCCTTGGCTGGGGCAGCCTCTGAGATGACCCATGTCCCCAGTGTGGGCCACAGGGGAGAAGGGCCTCAGGACCCTGCCATCCCCACCTATGCCATATCACCATTCCCACCGTCTGCAGGAAGAAGTCCAAGTTCCCAAGGCCCCTCCACAGAAGCAGAGAGGAGACCGCCAGAGCCTGAAGCCTCTGGCCTCAGTGCTGTCAGATGACAAAATTACCGTATGGTTAGCTTAAAGATCTAACTGTGGGGACTGGTGCTCTGGCTCAGTGGTAGAGCACTTGCCTGGCGTGTGCAAGGCCCTGGGTTCAATCCTCAACACCACATATAAATAAATAAAAGACCCATTGACAACTAAAAAAAATTCAAAAAATAAAAAAGATCTAATTGCTTTTCACCCCTGCCCGTTTCGCTGGGGATGGAACTAGGGCCACACATGCCAAGACTTGCTCCTCCCTGGGCTCCAGACTCCGGGAGCTGCAGCGTAAGCTTCTGGAAAGGGGATTCCGGATGAGCTTTTGGCTGTGGAATGAGAAGAGGGCATTGCACTGATACTGGGCAGGGGCGAGCAGGACCCCGCGCCACCCCCGGAGCAGCCACAGGGACGGGGCTATTTGGGACCCAGTGAGTTTGAGGGCAGGGATGGCGGCTGGGGACATCAGGGAGTTAGAAGTGGTTGCCGAGTCCTCCCAGGTGCCCCTTCCCGTCCCCATCTGAAATGCTGGACCCCCTCGCTCTGGCTCCAGACCTCTGGCCACCTCCCTCTACAAGGCCCTCCCTGTGCTTCAGGGTGGGAGCAAGTGGCCCTGCCTGTCGTCTGTGGGACCCACCAGCTGTACCCGTGTGTTGTGGAATTTATGACCAGTGAACAGAACTAAATGAAGCAGAATGTTTTTAACCAGAACATACAGAATTAATTAAATAGGACATTGTTACTAAATGGAGCTCACATTAATTAGGGACATTGTTACCAAATTGAATATGCATCAGCCACTAGACCACATTGTTCCCACATGGCACTCCCTCTATTTCTCCTGCTTCCAAGAAGATCACTCAGGGTCGCTGTGGGCTGGGGACAAGAAGGTCCTGCAGGCCACCAGCCTTGGGCAGTCTCATGGAGCAAGAAGGCCTTTGCCAGGCAGTCGGATGTGCCCTGTGTGGTGGGAACACCAGAGGCTCACTGAAAGGCACTGGAGGCCACGTCCACCTCCTGTGCCTCCCAACCTTGAAATGCCTCTGCTGGTCAAGGGACTTAAGCAGCCGTGACAGACCTGTTCGTGCTGTAACATCGGCACCTTGGAGGGAAAGCCCCTCGCTTCCTTCAGGGAAGATGAGTACGAGCAGATTGGAAAGCACTGCTCGAGACGGGAAGAGGCCCGCCCCGCACCTGGCTCCACCGTGGCTCAGGCCCCTCCAAGGACCCTGCAGGTCATGGTGTCCCTGGCACGCTTGGCACCAGGGCATGTAGGCGTCGCGTGGCTGACTCTGCGTCATTCAGGACTCACTGCAGGTGAGGATCTTAAGGCAATTGTATTTGGCTTTTCTGGTAACTTCTAATTTGTGCACAAGGTCGATGCCACCAACTCTGTCCCAGGTCATAGCACTTCCCGGGAAGCCTTCTGGCCTCAAGAGGGGAGCCCAGCCAGCAGGGACTTCTGCATGCAGGATAAGCACCGGTGCACTGGTTAGGTCCTTACAGGGTGCCTCTCTCCCCTCATCTTCCCACATGTGCCACCTACAACGTGGAAGCTGAGGCCTGAAGGATGAAGTGCCCCAGACCGGCTCTGCCCGGCCTGGCTGCCCTGCTCAGCTGTGCCTCTGGCCTTCCAGGTGGGCTGCCCTCCTGCCTCCCTGAGCTGGCCTACAACTCCAGGGGCACAGCTGAGCAGGGCCACGGAGTACACTGTGGTTCAGGGAGGGCGGGAAGTGACCACAGGGCTGGTCGAGGGGCCACCCTGTTACCAGCATCCACATGGCCTCCCGTCAGCCCTGTGGAGCCTCATGTCCAGTGGGGAGACAGGCGTGTGCATGTGGCCCCAGGGTGGCCAGCTCAGTAATTGGTGCTCAGGGGCTGCTGTGATTGAAGGTGTCACCCAAAGGTCACAGATGCAAACTCAGTCCCAGTGCAACAGTGTTGGGAGGGGACCTAATGAGACGGTGCAGGGGCCAGAGTGCCCTTCCCAGGATCAGAGGATGTCCTGGACAGTCCGGCAGCCCAGGAGACTTGTCCTGGCAGGGCCACCACAGACAGCCTCTTCAGGCAATGCCCCTGGAGCCACAGGGGTCGCCGACGCCCCAGTATGCGCCCCAGCCTGGACCTGCTGCAGGCCGGAGCCTCCTCCCCAGAGCTGCCCAGAGCCACCAGGCTGCCGGCCGGGGCCACCCTGCTCCAGGGTGTCCAGCTGCCGGGCCGGGGCTACCCTGCTCCAGGGTGTCCAGGATTTGGAAGGAGGCAAAGGAGATGGCTCCGGCCTCCAGACTCAACGTCCCTTTTCCTGTTGGATCGGACTGACAGGGACAGTCACCCTGCCTGAGCTGCTGTTCAGAGTGGCCCCACACACTGTGCAGCACGCTGTCCTCTGGTGGTGCCAGGGGAAGCAGATGGGTCTTGTCCTCAGGCTCAGGACCTTCAGGGTGAAGGACGCAGCAAGGCCACACAAGTCAGAGTGCAAAGCGAGAGGTGGGGAGCTGCGGTGCCACCCAGTGCCCTGCCCTGCGGACTGTCGTCCCTGGCCTTCCAGTGCACCCTTTGTTCCCCACATCCACTCGCTCCCCAACAGGCCTCCAGGGGCACTGGGGGCGAGGGAGCCAGGTCAGGAGGCTCAGCAATGGCTGCAGCTGGCCACACCAGGACCTCCTGCCCAGGCCTCCCCTCGAGGCCAGACTGGCAGCAGCAGCCAGGCCCCAGGGAGTCCTCTATGGGCGCCGCTTCAATCCAAGTGCCCCGAGAGTGCTGTGCCACCTGTATGAGGCGCTTCAGAGAAAGGGAAGCAAGAGGCACCATTATTAGTAGCCAATACATAATATGTGCACTATCTATATGATAAAGCCTTGAAATAAATCTGAGAGACGAAGAAGTCTGCTCTGAGGAAGTGCCCTGTGAGTGCAGGGTGGCAGATCTGAGGTCCTCAGGACACTGGCAAGCTACAGCCCGGGAAGGGCGGATGTGGTGGCTTGAGACCAGTGGCACATGCTGCAGAACCCCCTCCTCCTCAAGGGAGCTCCCTGTTTTCTCTTGAAGCCTTTCAACTGATTAGAGGAGGCCCACCACATTATGGCAGGCAGTCTGTTGTACTCAAAGCATCTTAATTTTTTTTAGATTAGAGCCTTTTAGTTATTATAGCAGTTGGGTTCGTCCTAACAAGGCCTAGTGATTTACATGTTATCCTCCTCACAGACATGTCTTCACTGCTGTTTGCTCAAACACTGAGTACCATCGCCCAGCCAAGGGGACACATAAAATCACCCATGACACCATCTTTGAGGTTGGGGCGGTTTGGGGGTTTGAGGGTCAGGACATTACTGAGCACCTGCGCTCTCCCCAGACACTGAGGTGGAGTCGGGGGAAGGCTGAACAGCTTGCACAAATGGATCCAGCAGCGTCCCACCTGCTCTGCAGTCCCAGGCAGCCCTGCTCCTGGCCCCGAAGTCTTCTGCCACCCAGGTTGAAGCCCACCAGTCAGCAGCTCCTTCACCCCTGGCAGAGGCTGGCGCCGGGACATGCTCTCCCTATGCAGCTGTGTTCTTTCTGTTCCGCCCAGAGCCCAGGGCTGTCCCAGCACACTCAAGCTCCTGCCCAACGTGGAACATGGTGCGAGCTTCTTCCAGAGCCGCCTCTCCTTCTCCAGCATGGAACTGATCACAGGCCTGGAGCAGTAAATGATTTGGGCCGGTCCCTTTGCGAGGCTCAGCGCTGAGGTCATTGAAAAATGTAAGGGTGAGTGAGGCTGCCTGTGGGGCAGAATCTGTCCTTATAGAGCAGAATCTGACCAGGCTGAGCCGTGGGGCACAGAGGCCTGGCCTCAAGCAACTGCCGGGAAGCACGCAGCGCTGTGTGGGAGTGGCTCCCTGCCTCCTTCTGGAATGTTCCCCCAAGAGGATGACTCCTCCCGGTCCTGGCGCCCTTTACCTGTGTGTTGTAAACAGAGAGCTGGGCGACTCCATGCTGTTGCCAGAGGCCAGAGCTGTATGCGCAGGCCGTCACGTCCCCTCTCACATGAGAGTATTGGCTCTCGTGCATTTATCGAGCACATAAATGTTGGGGTAACAGGAATACCGCCAACATCCTCCTCTGGCAATGGACCCCTTTCTCCTCCACACAGTGGCCTCCTCTGGTGGACTCGGGGGTTTGGGCTTAGTTCCACCGCTTCTGTCTGGCTGTCCCCCCGCCTCAGGATCCCACCTCCACCCGCCTGTGCCCTCCCCTGCTGAAGACCTGATGGGGTGCCTCGCTGGAGCCGGGATCCCCAAGCTTTCCCTGAGGCCTTCCTATGAGACCTGGAGCACCCCAGCCAGGCCCAGCGACAGAAGGGAACCCTTCAGCCTGCCGCAGCGGCTCTTCCATCTTCCCTGTGCCCTCCGTGGGTCATCCAAGCCCACTGCTCGTCCCCATCCCCGTGGGTGCTCTGGAGTGGCCTAGTCCCCATCATCCCCACCACCTTCCAGCCTGAGCACCACAGCCATGGCCCACCCACGGACGGCATGTCCTGTGTGTCCCTCGCGCCCCTGACGGCCTGGTAAGAACACTGCATACCCGTGGTGCCACCTGGGCCTGCTCCCATTGGGGTCCCTGGAGCGTAGGTCTCTCCTCTCTCCTCACTCCCGCGTTCCGTGCACGGGACACGGCTGACGCAGTCAGAGCTTCTGGATTCGGCTGTGCTTCTCTAAAGAGTGCTGATCTTACGACGTTTCAGGAGGAACGTGACTGGACTCAGACTCCACGGTCTCCTCTGCTCACGTCCCCACCGGCCGCTGCACTGCTGCCGCCTTCTTTGGGTCAGAGGAGGGCGAGGGCACACCTTCCCACACGCAGGGCTCAGCGCTGCAGGCACCTCTGCCCTGGGGTCTACCCATCCTTCCTGTGAAACCTGAAGCACCCCAGCCAGGCTGGATCGAGGTGACAGGGATACTGATAGTGACGAGGCACTTTCTGTCACCTCCGTAGTTCCCGTCCCTGGGGGGCAAAGGGCACGCTGGGTCCCCAGGCCAGGCAGGGTCTGTCCAGAAGAGACACGGTCTCCTGGGGAAGTAGCCACTCGTTTCCTCACCTGAGTTCATGTCTTCCCACCCACCAGTGTCCCAGCACACTGACCACCCAGCCCAGTTCCTACTGCTGACCCCACAGGCCAGGGCAGGGGCTGGTGCCTCCCAAACCCGACCCCAGGGGTCTCCAGGTCCTCGTCCTCCTTCTCCCCAGGCCCAGTCCCAAGGCAGCTCCCCGCAGAAGCCTGCTGGCCAGAGCACCCTTGGGGTCCGTGTCAGTGTCCGGGCAAGCGGATCTCTGGTGCTGCCTGGACTTCTTCACTGAAATTTCTCCAGCAGTGGTGCAAGGCAGGCCCCGTCTTGACAAGGACTTGAGCCTCAGGGTAGGGCAGGGCCGCTGCCCCGCTGTCTTGGCGCCCGCAGTGCTCGCCAGCCCAAGAGAGAGAGGTGCCGACCACACTGCGCAGGGCTGCGGCCGAGCAGAGGCCAGCCCCGGGCACGCACGCGGCTCCCTCTCAGAGGAGCTGCAACCAACAAGAGCCAAGTCCCACACCTGACATCTCGCTGCCTGTGTCCAGGACAGGCAGGCCAGCAGCGCCGCACCTGCTGTGAACACACAGCCAGCCAGGAGAACGCCTCACTCCCAAGTCTACTCTGCGGAAACCTGCAACATGGTCACAACCCAGGCCGACACGAAAGCTGTGCTCTGTGCACTTGGGAGAAACCTTTCCCGGCAAACGCAAATGCAGCCACCACCATCAACGAAAGCCCGCAGGCAAATACTGACAGCGAGCAAGGAGCCTCAGATTCTGTGCACCTGGTCAGGCCTTGTTAAGGGGGTTGCCCAGGACCCGTAGTCAATGTCGGAAAAGAGTACCACTGCTCGTACAGCTTACCGCAGGATTCCCGCTCCAGCCCCTCGGTGGCACAACCTGTAATCCCGCAGCTCGGGAGGCTGAGGCGGGAGGATGGCAAGTTCAAAGCCAGCCTCAGCAACTTAACGAAGCCCTAAGCAACTCAAACTCAGTGAGACCCTGTCCCATCTCTAAATAAAATACAAAGACTGGGGATGTGGCTCAGTGGTTAGGTCAACCCGAATTCAATCCCCAGTACCAAAAAAGAAAAGATTCAACCTCTACTTAAAGCAGTACCTAGATTTATACAGTAGTTCTAAAGTCTTCAAATGTTACTCTTTAAATACCAGAATATTCCTCCATCCATCCCTGGTTCTGCTGTTGACGGTACATGCTCACATCAAGTGCTGGGAAGTCACCTCCACAGACTTAAGCACAGTGGCGTGAGTCATCTCATCAGCACGCAAAGGTTTCCACCTCTTTGTTCTAAAGGCCTTAGATTTTACTAGAATGCTCCTTTCGTTGCATATTTCACATGAAGGGTCCCCCCTTATGGGGAAAAAGCCATTTTCTCCCTGATGAAGAAGATTCGTTTAATTTTTTAAAAGATGAAACTGTCGACTTGGTTTCTTTTGGGGGAAGCTTTTGCTAATGTTATCAATAGCAATCAGCAAACCAAATGACTGGAAGAGAGCAAATGGAAAATGGTTCCGTTTCCTCCCAAGGCCACAGCGTTGTTGGAGAGTCTGCTGCCGCCTCACCCAGCTCTCCTGCCGCAGCTCCAGCGCTGTAGACATCGAAGCCACCTGCGCTTGGCTCGGAGTTGACGTGCTTTCTGTGGCAGGGCGAGTCCAAGGCCAGAGGTGACGCCAGCTGGAGCAAGACACAGAAATGTCAGCCACAGCTGTGGACCCTTCTGGAGTGAGTCACCACAGCTGGTGCCCCCAGAGCCCATCTGGCAGCCAGGGAGGGTCTGGCAAGGTCTCCGCCTATCTTTGGCTTCCCTGAGCACTTCTGTCGCAGAGCAGAGCCTGGGAAAGATGGGACTTCTGCTGGACAGAGAGGACGCAAAGGACTCTCTGCTGAGGGCAAGGAGAAAACCCCAGACTTCTCCAGGGGCAGGAGGTCTGGGGATACAGGGATGGGTGGCACCGAGGACCATCAGAGACAGACTCCTGGGTCCAAGCAGCCACCCACACGCCTGATCAGGAGCCCAGCTGTCAGAGCAGAGGAGAAGTGAACCAGTCACTACATGGACACTGCAGGATGCCCAGGAACTGCCCAGGCCAGGGGGCACATCCCTCATCACAGCCAGCTGCCCCAGCCTCAGATTCTGCCAAGGAAGTCAGCAGCAGACGGAAAGCAGGTGGCCCTCCTGGGGCTGGGTTCCAGGTGGCAGCAGGTCAAGTCCAAGCTAAAGTGGACACAGCTAACCCTGGAGTCCACGCCAGACCCGACAAGGCCTGAAAAGCCTGTCCTTGGGAGGCAGAGGGCTGGGCAAAGCTTGGTGGACTCGCAATCAGAGGCGGCCTGACCCCAGGGCTGCTGGGTGCCAGCTCCCCACCCTCACCAGGAGAGGCTGGGCTTTCCATGGGAAAAAGCCAAGCCAAGCCAACACAGCCTCGTGCGCCCTGGTCCCCACTGTTCACCTTCATCCAGCTCTGGCACTGAACGCCACATCACAAGACATGCAAAGAAGCAGAGAAAATCGACCCAAGATCCAATCAACTCATGAGACCCTGCCTCTAAATAAAATACAAAATAGGGCTGGGGGTGTGGCTCAGTGGTCGAGTGCCCCTGAGTTCAATCCCCGGTACCAAAAAAGTTTTCTTTATTGGAGAGTATTCTGCTGTCACTGAACTCTTCCACACTTCAAGAATATTACATAGATTACATCTAATTACTCTACAGCATTTACTTGACATTCTTTCTATGGTTCCAGGGTGACACTAAGGTCAAATATGATACACATTGTATCAGGATACTGTGTCTCGCTGGGGCATGGTGGCACATAGCTGTCATCCCAATGACTCAGGAGGCTGAGGCAGGAGGATCACACTTTCGAGGCTAGCCTCAGCAACTCAGTGAGATCCTCGGCACCTTAGGGAGGCCCTGTCAAAATAAAAAATCACAAAGGGCTGGAATGCAGCTCCATGGTACAGCACCCTGGGTTCCAACTCTAGGACCAGGCCTCCCACACACAAAAAGGTGACGGAGTTCTGATCAGAGGCAGTGAAGCCCAGAACATGGGGACGTCTCGGGAGGCGAGGGAGAGCTGTCCGCCGGGAACCGTACACCCAGTGAAAACGCCCGCGGAAGAGCAGGAGAGGTCCTCACATAAAACACAAGCAGCACAGGCCGAGAGGGGCGAGGGCTGAGGGCAGCAGCGCTGGGCGGGAACGTGGCCCCAAGAAGGGGAGACAGCAGCAAGGGCCCGGGGGGCTGGAGAGCCTGCTGCTGCCGTGGCTACTGTCTTCAAGGAACGGCTGAACACGTGAGGCGCAGGCCACATGCGCCCCAGGGTGGGAGCCCAGGCGCTGGAAGGCATCCAGGCAGCACGCCCAGCGTCAGAGCGCCCCGGGCAGCGGCAGGCGGTGTCAGACGCCCAGAGCGGCCGCCGAGGAGCAAGAGTGCGGAGGAGATGCGAGGCCGAAGGCTTCAGATGGTTCAGTCCAGAGGAAGGAAGGACAGAAGGGGAAAGTGCAGAGAAAACAGGACCAGGGAAAGCTCGCAGGTGCCGGCCGAGCCCAGCGGAGGGACAGGTGGCCTCGGCCGTCAGAACCCGGCCTCCTCAGGCCTGTTCAACACATTTAGGCTAAAACTGAAAGGATGGAAGGAGAAATGCGCGTGGAAAGGGAGGAGGAATAGCACTCTGGAGAGGCTATCCCTTTTTACTTCCTCAGGTCTTAAAAAATTAATTTCTTTTTATATTTTGATTTTTTCATACACATATATAAAGTAATAATGTCTGTCTCATCCTGCTGTCCTTCCCATCCCCACCACCCACCCCTCCCCTGACTCCCTTCTGTACAATCCAAAGTTCCTTCACTCTTCCCTACCCACCCCCACTACGGATCAGCATCCACTTATCAGAGAAAACATTTGGCCTATGGTTTTTGGGGATTGGCTTATTTCACTTAGCATGATTTTCTCCAGCTCCATCCATTTACCTGCAAGTGCCATAATATCATTCTTCTTTAAGGCTGAGTAATATTCCAGTGTGTATATGTACCACATTTTCTTTATCCATCATCTGTTGAAGGGCACCTAGGCTGGTTCCATAGTTTAGCTATTATGAATTGAGCTGCTATGAACATTGATGTGGCTGCATCAATGAAGTATGCTGATTTTAAGTTCTTTGGGTATAAGCCGAGGAGTGGGATAGCTGGGTCAAATGGTGGTTCATTCCAAGTTTTCTTAGGAATCTCCATACTGCTTTCCAAAGTGGTTGTACCAATCTGCAGTCCTACCAGCAATGTGTGAGCGTACCTTTATCTCCATATCCTTGCCAACACTTATTATTGCTTTTACTCTTGATAATTGCCATTCTGACTGGAGTGAGATGAAATCTTAGAGCAGTTTTGATTTTCATTTCTCTAATTGCAAGAGATGATGAACATTTTTTCATGTTTGTGGACTGACTATTTCTTCTTTGAAGTGTGCGTTAGCCCTTTTATAGATTGGGTTATTTGTTTTTTTGGTGTGAAGTGTTTTGAGTTCTTTATATATCCTGGAGATTAGTGCTCTATCTGAGGTGCGTGTGGTAAAGATTTTCTCCCATTCTGTAGGCTCTCTCTTCACATTTTGGATTGTTTCCTTTGCTGGGAAGCAGCCTTTTAGTTTGTATCCATTCCCATTTATTGATTTCTTGATTTTTACTTCTTGCGCTTCATGAGTCTTGTTAAGGAAGTCAGGTCCTAAGCTGACATGATGAAGATTTGGGCCTACTTTTTCTTCTATTAGGCGCTGGGTCTCTGGTCTCATGCCTAGGTCCTTGGTCCACTTTGAGTTGAGTTTTGTATAGGGTGAGAGATAGGGGTTTGATTTCATTTTGCTACATATGGATTTCCTGTTTTCCCAGCACCATTTGTTGAACAGACTGTCTTTCCTCCAGTGTATGTTTTTGGCGCCTATGTCTAGGTAGCTGTATTTCTGTGGGTTCGTCTCTGTGTCCTCTATTCTGTACCATTGGTCTACATGTCTATTTTGGTGCCAAT